>NC_083285.1:43502997-44102997 GCF_963506605.1 Zootoca vivipara
TGTAAAAGGTGGTTCTTCATTATGCAAATATGTAAGAGACCCTTTGAAGCCATGCCTAGCACTGCTGGATTCTTCTAAGGAGAGTGTGGAAACGAATCACTTACCACATAGCTTGGGATACAAGTATTTTCCACCCACCTCTTGCACACACTCACACAACTTTAGCAGATGCACCGCTATGCAAAAAATCAACAGGTGCAGCTCATCACTGCAGCTCCATCTTTGGGAAAGCTGCACCTGTTGAATATCTGCCTGAACTACAGCTTAGCTTAAAAGCTCTCTCGGGCCGGCAAGTGGCAACCTTAGCAGCACCTTAAGTGCCGAGACCCCTAACTAACCCCATCTACACCAAGCAAAATCCTGACTCTGGTTACAGTGGGAGCTTAATACTCTGAATCCCATTGTTCAGGGGGCAGATCGAGACCGCAGCAAATAAAGCAGCAGATGGGGAGGGAGTGGAGAGTCGCTGCCGTCCTAAAGCCGACAAATGGCTGCACCCCAGCATCGCAAACCCACAACCGCGGAGCTCCTCACCCGACAGATGCACAACACACCTCCGCACCCCTCTTGTATCCTCCGAGGTCAATTGCGCATGCGCACTCTTTGGAGCTTCGCGACTTGCGGTAGCCGAGAAACGCACAGCGGGCAGAACCACCCCAGGAAAGAAATCGAAAATTCCACAGGACAGAGGAGGGGGCATACGCATTTTATTTTAAATACATAGAGTGACGGATTTTTTTTAAAAAAAATGGCTCAAAATAAGTAAAATTATTTGTGTCTGGAGGAAGCTTGTGAGGATATTAGAAAATACACCCCTTCTCTTTTCGTGTCATGGTTGTATCCCAAACAGCCGGGAAAGGCGGAGCGAAGGGCAGCCTCGCTGTTAGGACCGTACCATTGTTTATAAACGGCGGGGTGGAGAGAGAGAAAAGAGTTTTGGCCGAGCTCTAAAATTACGTTAACAGTGTTATCCCTCTCGAACAGAGCTCGTGAGTGAATTGCATCTCACACGCAGATTCGCCAATCGTAGCCGGCATCTAATGCTATCTTTTAGAGATGCATAAATGTTCAAGAAATAAATGGTTTGCTCCGAGTAGTTGCCACGGTGACGGAAGAACGCCCAGGGAGGAGGACATAAAAGGGCCTGTTGTGGGCGGGGTCGGCAGAGACCCCGGCGTGATTGGAGAGGCAGCATAGGTATGACAAGGAGCGTTTCTGATACTGGTCCTGTTAGGGTCCATAAGAAACAAACAGAGCCCCACAGCTGTGTGGGCAAGGAGGTGTCTCTTCCCGCCCTTTCACTCCGGTGCGTATGGGCGCCCCTGTTACTGCGATGCTATGTAACACCCGAATAAGTTGGAACGTCGTTTTTTCACGTCGACCATCAACGGCTTTTTTCCCCTGATGAACCTCTATAAGCTTCCCAAAGGAAGGACGGGGGAGATAATAGTACATGGACTGTTTTGTTGTTCTGGTTTTGCTGGCATTTTCTTCACAGTCTTAATCTGGCGACCAGTCTGGGAGATCTGCATCAGCAACGCTCTGCATGCCTGGTGGACAGTTCTTCTCTTAATTCAGTCTAGAGACCATATCAACACCATCCATGACTGTTAAAAGTGGCGTAATTGTGCTTTAAATGCCTGGTGTAGATGTGGTGTAAACTGCTGATACTTTTCTTATCGACAGTTTTCTGTTGCTACTGATTAATTTTGAAATAGTCGTGGATTTCCTTGTAGGAAAGGTTCTCCCAAGCCCTTGGTTATTTTGTCTGCCCCTTTCCCAGTTCTACAATGTTCTTTTTGAGATGGGGCAATCAGAATTTTATACCCTGCATAGCTGCAGCATTAGCATATATAGAAGGTCATTAAGGTATTTCAGTTTCATGTTTTAATTTCCTGGTGATCACTAGCTTGGAATTTACCTTTACAGTATGTTTTTAACCACCTTTGCACACTCTTAGAAAAACAAACAAACCCCTTCCTCCCACCCTATCTTGACCCATTCCACCTCTGAATAAACATGCACAGGATCGGGCTGTACATTGATATACAAAGCACTCAAGTTTTGGACACGTTTTGTTGCAAATAAAGTTGACAAATTGTGTAGAGAGTACAACTGTGCAATGTAATGATACTTTTAGGCTGATTAGAATTTGCACATTTTTACTCGGAAGGACAGAGGACGAGATGGTTGGACAGTGTTCTCGAAGCTACGAACATGAGTTTGACCAAACTGTGGGAGGCAGTGCAAGACAGGAGTGCCTGGCGTGCTATGGTCCATGGGGTCATGAAGAGTCGGACATGACTAAACGACTAAACAACAACTCGGAAGGAAGTGTATATAATGCTTGCAGCCTCAGAATGCTAACATACACATTTTTCATATTTGAAAAATTATAATCAAAGGCATACAATTTTATGTGTCTCTTCACAGTTTGAATGAAAAAGCAACACTAGCAAGAAAACTAATGTGTGTGTCAGAACAAGAAACAAAATTCTGGTAGCTTCATAAAATCCTGATACTTTGCTATCCCTCTGTGCAGTGGAGAACAATGCAGTTAATAGTTGTGATTTTCAGGCTTGAAATTTCTTCTGGGAATAGCTAACTACAGCTAGAATTCCAAATTGCTGCCTCTGAGTTGGCAGCTGTAATTACTACAAATTAAGGAAGACAAATTAGGATAATTTTCCCCATGGGACCCTTTCTTCCTTTTACTAAGCTGTATTTGGTGGTGGGGAGTGGGGCAGAAGCGTTATCTTTATAACCCTTTTGGTTTCCACATGAGGAATCATAAAATAGCACTCTAGATTAAATCAGCTCAAGCCAAAAATTGGAAACATTAATTTAAGTATGATCATGCTTTGGGAACAAAATAATAAGGAAGTTTGTGGGGAAATGTGTTTTTAATATAAATGTGTTGTCTCCACTTTTTTATTTTTAGGGTTTAGTAATTTCAAGATGCAATTTGTAACTATTAAATCATTTGTGAGCCCTTTAAAGGGATTCTTGATATTGCCATCAGCAACCCAAGAAAAGAAAAGTGATACCATCAGTTGCAAATTAGATGACCAACCACGATGTATCCTTTGTTCCTATAGTTAACAATGTATGTGTAAATAAATATATAGCTTGTATTATAGATATCTGCTTAACTTTTGCTTTAATTTAAAGCGTATGGGTAATACTTACTTGGTACCTGAACCCCATTTTTCAAAGAGTAAAATTCCCACAAAGTTGTAGAGCTTTTTTGGAGAAAAAACCCACATTGTTGAGCTTTTTTGGGGGGAAACCTAACCATACATCCGGGTTTTCCCTGACATTCGGCAAAAGTCCCCCCGACGCCATGTTTACACCCTAAAAAGCAGGACTTGTCAAGAATATATTTTGTCATGAAAAAGAGAAATATAATTGCAATCAGTCTTACATGATAGTTGTATGAGTTGAAATAAGGAAATACTATTATTTGTCTTGCATACAATGGGGCAGCAAGCAGTCTAAATCAGGCAGGCAGTTGAACACTTGTTGACTCAACATACACATAACATATTGCTTAAAAAGTTGGGCTCCACCTTCACACACTGCCAAGCCGGAGCAACATTCCTTTAGAAGACATCTGAAGGTAGCCCTGTATAGGGAAGTTTATTAATGTTTAATGTTTTATTATGCTTTTATATATCTTGGAAGTCCCCAGAGCGGCTGGAGCAACCCAGTCAGATGGGCAGGGTTTGTGGGGACCAGATTCCCCTAAATTCCTGTGTGCAAGATCCTCCCAATAATTCCTGGATGTAGTAAAAGTTAGAATTAATCAAGATTTGATTAAATTTTGCCAAACATGGAAATCTCCTGGATTTAGTTATGCTAAGCAGCCAAGCCAGCTTTGCAGAGCTAGCTAGATGGGCCAATAGCAGAGGACACAGGCCAGTCATGGATCATCAAGGAAACCATCAAAGGTCAAGACTGCCAGGCGAGGAGGAGTGGGGCTTCTTTGTTGAGTGCTAGTGGGCTAGATTTAGGTTTCAACTTCGAATGATTGTAGACTGTGGGGAGGTCCTTGGAGTCAATTAACAGCAAGGAGGAGGAGGAGGGGCAGGATTCCATGTGAGGTGGGGATGAGAGACTGGAACTAAGAATCACATAAGGTGGCTGTCCTTTGAAACCAATGCTGCACTGAAGGGGGAAGCCAGGCCCTCAAAGGATGTGAATGCCCTGCAATCCCTCCAGGTTGTATATATGTGTAATAAAACCTTATAAAGACACCACAGTCTCTGTTGTGCCTCAAAAGGTAATACAGACCCTAGTAAGCATGTCTGCAACCCCTGGAATTTCACACTGCTCATGGAGATTGGGGTGGTATGTAACAGTTTATAAAGAAAAAATAGCCTGCCAACCTAGCAGTTTGAAAGCACGCCAAAAATGCAAGTAGATAAATAGGTACCACTCTGGCGGGAAGGTAAACGGCATTTCCATGTGCTCTGGTTTTGGTGTTCAGTTGCACCAGAAGCGGCTTAGTCATGCTGGCCTCATGACCCGGAAAAACTGCAGACAAATGCCGGCTCCCTTGGCCAGTAAAGCGAGATGAGCGCCGCAACCACAGAGTTGTCTGCGACTGGACTTAACTGTCAGGGGTCCTTTACCTTTTTTTTTAATAGGAGGTTTAACAAAAAGGAGGAGGAAGAATTTTGCATATGCTTTGAAGGTTTTCAAAATATTCCTTAACAAATATCTGTTAGTGTATGTCATTGGCAGCATAGGACAAGTGAACCAGAAAATTTCTCACTTAGAACTGGGTCTGAAAAGATATGACAGTAGTGAAGGAGTGAGTAAAGAAATCTTATCAGCACTTTATACAATGAATCCCACTGTGTTTTTCAGATGCTGCTTCTGAATAATAGATGCTTGGTCAAAGTATATTTCTTAGCCTTTTTGATGACAAACTGAAAATCAATTGTTGCTGCTGCTGTCGTTTTTTTTAAAGCGGAGGTGAAGTTTTAGGTCAGCACTAATATAGCTGTGTTGAACCAGAGAATAGGAGACATCAGGTGCAATGATGATATCGCAACCAGCTAGGGCTAAATGTTGCAAGTTTTTTAATCCCCATATTTTTCACGCACATACATTTATTGACAAGATCTTCTAGTTGTCAAATATTTTATTTTACTCACATTTCTAATCCTAATTTCAAATACATTTCTTAGGTTCCTGAAGAATGCTCAGGTTTTTTGTTAAAAGAATTACAAGATAGTGAGGGAATTAATAATGCCTCTCATATTTAATACAAAGAAGGTAAATTCCAGGACCTTGTAAGAAATTAGTGCCTAACCACCTTTTCCCATTATTTTTCTCATTGTAGGTGATTGGGGGAATGGGGCTCAAGAGACGCAAGCCATCCAGAAAAGTATCGAGAACAGTTAGGGTGAAAGGTATGCATTATTACTACCAAATATGAAATGGAGGCTCTAACCCCTTAAAAATGATGTTATTGTTAGAACATATTTATTCGAGTAAATTTGTGTTTTGTCCTGTAGCTCAGTTCAGACATGCCAAACCATGATTTGTGCTAACTGCGGTTAGGAACTCTAGGCAATAAATTACTGTCGGCCAAGTTGTTGCGTGAATAAATAGGGACCTCCCATAAGCTCTTCCCAAAGAAGGATTAGAGAGAGAGATAAATATCACCGTTTTGTCTTACTCTTTCTCCAAGGCACTGAGGTTGGAATACATGGCTATTTGGCTCCACACTGCCACCATTCTAGTCTCTCTTTTTGTGTCCCAAAATACTGAACAACTTGGGAGTGTGAGAAGAGTCAGGTTATAGAGAAAAAAATTATCAGTGAGCATTAGCCTGAATTTGTAAAGGGTTTCCCGCCCTGATGTCGAGGGACAGACATCGATAAGATTTAATAATAAAAACAAGTCATGAGATGTCATGAGTCGCAACAATTAGGTTTCCCAGTGCAGAGTTGCAGTAGAATCATTTGAGCATCTTAGTCAAAGTACATTTAAGAAAGCAACTGTGTTCCTGGCATGGACTGAGCTTAGATATATTGGGAAATACAAAAGAAGGTGCTGAATTTATTTAGGGAAGAAGATGCTTACTGGAGGGAAGCTGTTACTTGCAGAGGATAATTAATGGTCAAATTAGGGCTTTGAACTAGGCACTGGGGATTTCATTAAGCAAATACAACCATAATACTGGTCACTTCAGGGAAATTCCCCATTTTTGAAGGCCACTTGGGGGGGGGGGACTTTGGTGGGAAGCTTTGGGAACCCCCCTCAGTAAATGATGATTCAATTTGAGTTTTCTCTGATTACTTATGTTAGTGTTATGCTCTTTCCTCAGAGCAAAACCCTAGTAAATATACTTAGTCTCAAGGCCTGTTTAGAGTTCCAATTTAACCAAGCTTCTCAGTAACAAGCATTGGTTCAGCATGCTGTCCACTATGCCACTCTGGCTCCTGGTCATCTGTATGGGCTCACTTCATTCAGGGGTCACTACAGTACCAATGCAAACCACTGACAAATAACAAACCTAAGTTACCAGAAAGCTCCCTTTGCTTGGAATCCTTTTGCTACCTACTACAGTACCATTAAAAACTGGCACAGGCATGTGGTGGAGTGCAGTGGAAAGGGGAAAATAGGCTACTTCATTTTTCTGGTGGAGCAAAAATATCTGCAAACCACAACCCCAAATCCAGTGCTCTGACTTAACTAATTCCTGCGAAAAGATTGTCCATTTCGTCCTAAGATGCTCTTCAGATGCTAAGGGTGGCCATTTTCCCCCCTTATGCTGCAGAGAGAGATCAGAAGGTGATGCAGAAGACTGGGAAGCATGCTACAGAGAAAACAGCTCAGAAAAAGGTATGATGGCTTGTGAGGGATCAGGGGTCATTGATTCCTGTGCATATTAGAAAGATGCAGAATCCTAAATGCTCAGGAAGAATGAGATGTATTGTGACATAAGTGCCTAGGAAGGTCTCATCATGAATCAGTTGGTCTTTTTAATCCATTATACACTCCTATAGTTATTGTTTCATTTATATAACACGGTTCGTCGCGGCGGTGAGAAGGACGCAGGGACTTCGCGTGCCGAGGTCCCTGGCTTCTCGGAGGGGGGGGAAGTCCGCAGAGCGAGCGGACTCCCCGTAAAAGCATCGGATCGAGAGTTCCGATGACTCAGGCGTCCAGCGGCTGCTCCGTTTGGCGGATCCCCCGCCGCCCGAGAGCTCAATAGAGCGATCGTGAGCCGGTGGGGTTGAACCGCGGGAGCCATTTTGGGCCACATCTTACCTCCGGGAAGCGAAGCTCCGAGTCCTGACCCGGCAAGCGGCGGATTCTTCCGATTTGATACTAAAGATTCCTAAAGAAGTAAGTGGAACTTTGATCGGGATCCTAAATTTGCTGATTGGAAAATAGGAGAGACTTAAAGAAACGGAAGCCGGTCTCTTCCTAATGGGAAACTGGGAGGCGTTTGGAAAAAAAAATCCAAAGCTGAATAACGAAAGAATTTGAAACTGTGGTCCCGAGAGGGAAAAAAGACTTTTTGGAACCATCTCAGCCCCCGAGTCCGGCACCCCTTGAGGTACAGCGGCATTAAGGGGAAGTGTGTTTTGACAGCTGTCAAAAGCTGTCAAACTGTTAAAAGACCGGGTGGATTGATTGCATTGCTGTGAACAGGAAAAATTGTTTGTAAAGGTGAAAGAACTATTTAAATTGGAAGTAAGAATGGATTTGGGACTGAGTTAAGAATCAAGAAAAAGAACAGCCAAAATGGAGTCGATCGTCTGAGAGAGGAATTTCCAGTACCCATTGTTCCCTACCCCCTGTTTATCTGCGGTTACCAGAGGTATGAAAACAAAGCTGTCTCGAGCCTTCCAGGAGACTGTACTGAACTACTTGCTGTCATGGGAAGATTTCTACAAGGAATGGCAACATCCCAACTTACCACCAGTTGAGATTGAAGTCCAAGTCCAGGACTTAGAGGATAATTTAAATTTAAATTTGGAGACTGCTGATTCTGAGACTGTGTGTGAGGAGAAACAATTGGAAGAGGACTTGGACTGTGACAAATTTGTTTGGGATGAAGCAAAATATGACTTCCAAAAGGAAGAAAAACAACCAGAACAAGAAGATGAGAGACTAAGGAACTTAAAGTTTAATGGCTTTGAAGATCCTGGAGGGGTTAAAATGTGGAGTGGGGTGTTTGAGGGATGGGAAGGACAGGGGCAGGGGGGGGCAAAGGCCTGGAGATGGACTTGGGAAAGAATGGGTGTGGGGTAAAAACTTTAGTTAACAAGGTATTGTTTTGGTTTCTGAAAGACGGTCTTCGAAATCTTGGCATGACAATGGAAATGCTGAACCAATTGGGGGAAAAAGACTTAGGGAGAGGAGATGGAATGTAAAAAAGAAAGGGAAAAAAGTGTTATGTTTCCTTAAGGGAGTATAAGAATGGCTTGGAAAGAATATTTAAGTTACTGTAAATTATTGCAGGTTAAGTGAGGTGTTTAGGCAGAAAGCTGCCTGCCCCCCTCTCCTTACTCTGAGGCACTCAGTGGCAGGGGGTGCCCAGAGGGGTGAGGAGGAAATGGAACCTTGGAAGTGCTGTACCCTGCAGGCACCTCTTGTGGCAGGAGGGGACCTGTGGGAGTGCAACATGAAAAAGGAGGAGGATTGAGTTAATATTATAAGATTAAGATTTGAAGCTGAGTTGGAAAATTCGCCACAAGTAATCAGAATTTGTAAGGAAAACCATGAGGAAGACAACCGAGGGAGTCGCAATTAAGATGTCAAAATAATAAGAACTGGGAGGCTTGAACTCTTCCCAATTTTCTTTTTGTTTTTTTTTCCTTCTTTCTTTTCTTTTTTTCTCTTTTTTTTCTAGGTTTAGTAATATGATTATGAAAGAGTTGGGGGATGCAGATCCCCATAACTCCTTCCTCCCTGTTCTCTCAGTGGCAGGGGGGGGGATATGGAGGGAGGAGGGAGGGGGGAAGCAGAACTCAACTCACAATTGGACCCCTTTGTTTCCTAAAGCACACGGGCCCTACTGGTGGCAGAAGTGGACCGGTGTGTGGAGGGAAAATGAAGGGACAGTGTTATATTATATGTTTTGTTTGTATATTTCTTGTTTGAAAAATTAATAAAAATCTCTTTAAAAAAAAAAATATATAACACTAGTCATTAGCATTTGTACAGTACAGTGCTTTTGAATGTTCAAAGGTTTTTCCACATCCTTTAACTCACCACAGTCCTGGAAACAAGCTTAGTACCTTATTCTAGATGGGGAGGGGGAGCTAAGGCTAGATTTGTTAATAGTCAACCATTGCTGTGTATGAAGGTGATTTTTGTCAGGATTCTGGTGAGTCCCAGAAACTTTGGAATGTCAACATTCCTTAGGATGCTCACTGGGTTGAATTGTGGGCTGAGTGTCTTCTTGATTTCTTATGTATTAATTGTTTTTTAACCCCTAGGTGGTAACAGAAAAGGATAAACTTGTGGAATTATATCAATACCCAGGATACTGTAAGGAGAAACCTACACCATTGCCAAATGGAATAGAGCTGAGTGAAATTTTGGAGAAGGTGATTCGTGCCCAGGGTAAAATACCAGTTGGTAAGGTACGCTGCATATCTCAAACATTCAGAAGTTGATAGCAGGCTGGACGAGGGAGGTAGTAGGGGTGAATTGATAATGTAGGGCCATACATGCTTTTTTGATGTGCATTTATGTAGCTGGGACCGTGTCAGCACCAGGCACCTTCAGGCGGTTGCTAGGGCCACAGCATCCTGGCAGGGGTCACATCTGATGCCTTCCCTCGCACTCCCCTTTGTTGGTTTTCCTGGTCTATCACTCTGAACAGCCCCAGGTGGCTCAAGCTAGCATCACCCTTGTGGCATTGTAGGCAGGTAAAACGATGGTTAGATAGTCCCAGTTGCTTATCACCACTTGGAATGCTGCGACTGCGGCTTGGTAAGTTAGGGCCCACTGACAGAGGACAGTGCTCACTAAAGGACACTTTAACCAGGGCTCCCTTAAACCTGGAGTTGGCTCAAGTGTATAATCTGGTTCTGGTGCTATGATCTTGCTGTAATAGCCGTGTTTAATTGGCCTGAGAATGAGCGTTGTGCCTGCCTGCTTCCTCCTCCTCCTTCCATTCTTCATTCTCTCTCAAGGCACAGTTGAAACATCCAGTGTTTTTTATAGCACATTTCCCCATTATACCTCAACTGGAAAACTCTGGTTAATTTTGGACAACAAACCGGGATGCGAAATCAAGGCCTGAAACTTCTAGACCAGAGCTTTCCAAACTGTGAGTCTTGACACATTTGTGTGTTGGCTGCAGTGTGCTGGTGTGTTGTGCGAACTCTCCCTGCGCTCCTCCCAGAGCTGGAAAGGGGTTAGTTTAACCTCTGGTTTGCTAGTAAAACTGAATTACTGTGTTACGAAATGATGCATGTCCCAAAGGTGTGTCACCAACATGAAAAGTTTGGAAAGCTCTGTTCTAGACCATCAGGAGCATTGCTAGGCCTTTGAAAGACCTGGGGCACAGCCAATCACACATATTTGCATAAAATTTGCATGTGCTGATACGGGAAAGCCACCCTGTAAGCAAAGTAACATTTTTTAAAAAAAAGAGGGGGAGAAGATGCAGGAGAGCCAGAATCCAGTGCAAAAAAAATCAAAGGTTCAGTCCAGCCCGTTACAATGTTCCTTAGACCATAACGAGTCTCTTGGCACCTTAAAGATTAACAGATTTATTATGGCATAAGCTTTCATGGACTGGAAATCATCAGATGCATGAAATTTAATCCTAAATTGGCAGGCATACACACACACCATGTGGGTTTTCGAGACAGGAGTTAAATAATGTAAATGGGTCATTGAGATGTTGCAAACAGATTGTTGGCAACAGGTTTTTTTTAAAACTTACTGGATTTTCTATACAAAGTGTAAATTTAGATTAAATTGGGAACAGGGGTAGACCTGCCTTTTGATGACTATGACATTATGTGACCATTACACACACACAAAAACAACTAGCAAGGATGAGGAGCACTTATCCCATACTAAAGACTAGTTTGGATATACCAATAGTATGGAGGAGGGACTGAAGAGGAGTGAGGTCAGAGGAAATGTAAATGTAAAAGTAAAAGTAAGCAACAGTAATAATTACACAAAAGCAAAAGAGTTACAATTAACAAGGCCATGGTGCTACATTTATTGATTAGCTAATTAACACATGCAGTATGATAAAAATCCATAATCTTGATTTAAGACCATTATATTCCTGTTTAATTTCTTTAAAGACACGCTGGGCTTCAAAGATGCTGCGAAAGTTTTTCGATGCGCCATGTATCCAAGCTATTGTACTGGACAGTTTCTGGTGGCAGTTTTTGCACTTGTATCATGTAAGAATAAGGGCTGAATATTGGGGGCTTGGAAGATATTTTTCCTCCTGATGTTTCGTTTCTGATTTGCAGCTGCTCAGTTTCTTTAGAGACAGTGCACTCCTCTTTTAATGCTAGTCCCAGTGCCAGCCCAGCAACTGCAAATGAAGATTCCAGATTTTTTTTTTTTGCATTGCAGAGGCACAAAAAACCTGTAACTTCTGCTTTGGACCTACTTGCTAGCCTCACTTTCAGTGCCACACAGGGATGGCCTGCCCGTTAAGTCAATAAATAAGCACTGACTGTCTTGCATCATCTTTCAGGGACGCTTTAGACATCCTCTTTATTGTGCATTCCTGATGTTTTGTGTCGGGGCAGTTATACACAGTCCTGCTTTCAATGCAGTTTGTGCCTGAATAAGTTTCAGGGTAGACATACTGTTTCCAGTCAGTGCATGTCTCATAACTTCCTGCTGAAATCCTGTAACTTTTCTAGTCCGTTTTTTTTTTTGTCCTGCTTTTGTTGCACTGCAGTGCAAAAACGCCCTTCAAGATGGCATCATGCAATAACATTGGAGATGCATTGGCAAACAGCTAATAAAGCAAACTGATGTGTGTATGATCCAGTATAAATCCATCACTAATGCACAAATGCATTAAATCAATGGCATTTTGCAGAATCCACCCACCCACACAAACCAGTCTGGAGGGGCCCTTATATTTAGACAACTGCCATATAGCATCCTTCGATCCAACGCCTGTCCTACTTTTCTTCATTATGTAGCCATTTCTTTCTTTTAAGTTATTTATCATTTTTTTATAATAGTATTATTTACGGTATAATCACAGGGATTCACAAAGCAGCCAACAAATAATAAAAAAATCACAACAAAACATTTAAAACAGTAGCAAAGGAAACAGTTTAACACAGAAACCAGTATAATAGCATTATCAAATCATGATAAAAGCTAATGCTTTTAGAGCTGGTGCTGCACTTATTATCAGAGATACCTGGATCTCAGACAAGTTAACACTATATGTCTGCAGTAGCCCTTAGTATTGTGTCCAGTATCAAATCAGAAGCCAATTCACTACCGTGAACTCCAGCTAATGGTCTGGCAGCTGTATTTTGAACCAGGTGAAGTTTCTGTATGCTTTTCAAAGGCAGTCTCATGTACAGTATAAGTAGCTTTCATTTCACTATGTGTAGCTTTGCAGTTTATTCTACCTTATTCTGAAGCCTCATTGCAAACGCCTCACCTTTATTTCTCTCCCAATAGCCGAATCAAGAGATTCAGGGATGTTTGTTCGAACGCATTTCAGAAAATTATTCTCGCGTTCTGTTGGGCTGTCACAAGGTTGCCAATCAGGAACTCATCCTTACAGTAAGTATGAATTTTTTTTTGTAAAGAGATACCAGGTTTCAACCAGGGAAGTATCAGGCTGGTAAAAAAAACCCTGCTTTAAGCATGATACAATGCTTTCGATTTTGCAAATGCTGGAAGAATTTTAGAAGAATATCAAGCTCCCGGTTAACTGAAAACAAATAATGTATTATATTAAAGAGTGAGAGCAGTGAGATTCTTTAAGGCTCTTTTGGTTTTTATTTTTGGTGCTGCTTTTTTCACTCTAGTGCAAATGTGGGAAATGTGGTCCTCCAGATGTTGGATTCCAAATCCCATCAGCCTTGGCTAGTGTGGCTAATAGGGATTATGGTAGCCCAACAATATCTGAGGGACCACTGGATTCCCATCCCTGTTCTATTGCCTAATGAGCACTTTGGGGAAATATATTCTTGTTTTGTTCTTGTTCAATGCTATTGTTTTTTATTTACTGTAAGAAAATGCCCCAGAATAGGGGGTTCTGAGGCTCCCTCTTGTGTGAAATCTTCACCATAGAAATGCATGTTCAGACAGGCACAGCAATACATGTATGTGTATGTATCTTGTTTAAATAAGAGATCAATTTATAGATTTCAGTGCTTTTCAAATGTTCCATCTTCAGCTACCAAGGAACTCTTCCACGTTTGCCATTAATCCTCAGCACAGCACAGGAGGATTCTGCAATTCCTTACTTTATATGGGGCACCAGTGCCTGGCCTGTTTGGCTGCACCACTGCCTTAGATGGTCTCACCTGAGAATGCAGCAAAACACATGCAGCATTCTTGGGCTGTGCACTGATGGAAATGATTGACTTTCAGGGATGTTTGTCTACATTACTGATTTTATTTAGAATAATTACATTCAGCTCTATAGCCCCCTTGAAGCTCTCAAAGCAGCTTACAAAATATTCTTACAATAAAATCTTATTTAAAAACCTTTAACAAAGTTCTAAGGAAGCCTGAAGTTCTTGGAACCCAGTGTGAAAAGCCACTAGATAAGAACTTTGAATAAGCAACATATTGGCCTAACAACATGCTATATTAATGACACGATTAGCAATCATGTTGTGGGTTTTCAAAAATTAAACACCAGATGTGGGGCAGAGGGCAATTGACATTGACAGTGTGCTGCATGAAGACTCCAGCCATAATTTTGGTAAAAATTGCCCCTTCCCCTCCTGTGAGGCAGTTAGCATTTGGGGACAAACTCCCATTTGTGCCAATGAGAGATATTTTCCGAATGCTAATTTTCACCCTGATATTGCTTTACTGTTACTGTGCTGGGAAGGCTTAATACTCCCCTATCCTTGTACAGTGGTACCTCAGGTTACAAACACCTGAGGTTACAAACACTTCAGGTTACAAACTCCGCTAACCCGGAAGTAGTACCTCGGGTTAAGAACTTTGCCCCAGGATGAGAACAGAAATCGTGTGCCTGCGGCATGGCGGCAGCAGGAGGCCCCCATTAGTGGTACCTCAGGTTAAGAACGGTTTCAGGTTAAGAACGGACCTCCGGAATGAATTAAGTTCGTAACCAGAGGTGCCACTGTACTGTGGTGACAATCACTCACCTGACCTGGTATTTAGCATTTCAAAACCCACAGCATGATTGTGGACCACATCATTAACTTAACATGTTAACAGTTAACAGTTGCAGTTAACCAATTTGTTTGAGCTCTGATTTCCTCTGCCTTGGTTTTAGCTTTTCCCTTCACTGCTGAGTCAAGCTGTGTACACCTGCTTCTGCTACTGTTTCTCAAGGTCCTGGTTCAATACCCATGAATTCAAGGCTGGGCTCTGTGATGTATTCTCCGAGTGGCTGCAAGGTGAGATGGCCTGTTCTCCTTGCTTATGAAGGGAGCTGCATAGACTTGGGTTGGAGATCCATGTTGCACACAACACAGTAATATTTATGGCAGTGCTTTTTTCCTGGGGGTACACGGGTACACATACTCCTAAACATTTTGTGAATCTTTGTACTTTTGTCCATTTACTGTATTTATTTCCCCCCGATTTGAACTATAAAATGGTGATTTTCTTGAGTCAAAATGAGAGTACCCCTAAACATTTTTTTAAGGAAAGAAGTACTATTTTTAGCACTCCTTCAGCATAACATCACCAGTTAGCTGCCACCCCCTTCCCCTCTTTGAGCCACATTCAGTCATGAAATTTCTCTCATCTTGACATTTTAAAGCTGTCCTTAGGCTTCCTTCTCTTACCCTAAAGTCGAATCCAAAGAATCACTTGACTAGTTATAAGTTCCAGAGAAGAGCCATGTTAGTTTCCTGTAACAAAAGCACCTAGCAGTCCTGTAGTACCTTAAGAGAACGAACACATTTATTAAGGAATAATAATTGCCCAAGGGGGAATTTGCAATTGTATTTATTAAACAGCCATTCTCCATGCCACTTTGGAAATGGTTTTGGAAAGTGAGGCATCCTTCAGAAACAGTTTTCAATATGGCATGAAGGCATAAAAAAGTCAAAAACCCATTGGGCATGCCTCAGTTCTTGGGTGGAGGCTGAACTGTCTTTTTCCAACATAAAACATAATCATACATAACACTGTCCAATAAGTTATGAATTACTGTGTATAGATGATAATAATGAGTGCATTCTTTTGCTTCTCACTATATGTCCTCCCCCTCGCTCCATGTAGGTAGCTTGAATGCACCAGGGAGGTATACTAAATGGGATTATTCTCAGTTAGAGCCAGAGCGATCCAGAAGAGAAGATTTGTTGTCCGGAAAAGGAAAATTAGGGACTGGTAAGTCAAAATGAGCAAATCTTTCAATTTCAGTTTCTCATTTTTCAGATATAAAGTTCAGTTCTTTGCAATGTTTTTAAAAATCACATGAAAATTCATTTAATGTGTGTCGCTTTCTCCTAATATTTACATTTTGTATGCAATTTTATTTATTTTCAGCTTTCTGTTTAAGGATGCTTTAAAAATGGGCATTTTGGGTGGGGGGGGAGGGTGCCTTTTGGTTGCTTGTTTTTTAATAATGTATTGACAACTGGGAGAAATTGATAAGTGATGTAGAATTACTGGAAGCTGTAAGAAAGACACGTAACAATGCCCAGTGTGGGAGCGTCTCTTAATCTTTGACGTCTTTTACAGATGTTGCCAGTATGTGTTTCACTGTTGTTGTTGTGGATGATGATGATGATGATGATAACATCCTGCTATTTCTCCCAAGGAATTCAAGGCAGGGTTTTTCTGCTCCCTCTTATTTTCTCACATCAATCCTGTGAACTAGGTTCAGCAGAGAAGCATTCATTGGTCCAAGGTTTTTCTTATGCCTGAGTGAAGATTTGAGTCTGGGTCATCCTAGTCCCCCACACTAGGCCAGTGGTGGGGAATGTCTGGCCTGTGGTCCTAATTAGGAATTGCCTGCCTATTTGGGAACTTCCTTTCTCTAGTTGGGGAAAACGGGTTGGATTCAAAATGGAGCATTTGCAAAGGATAAAATTCAGCAGTTTCATACTTGGAGAAGGCAGTTTGAATGCATATATTTGCACATGTATGCAATCCTATTGTACATTTCCAATCTCTTAACCATTTCTGCACCAGCACAGATTGTGGTGCCGTGGAGTCACTATAGTGGGTAAGCGTCGTTTTGTAAAGAACCTTTCTCGGGTTTTTTCTGTTGGAGGCAGTATTTGCAAATTGCTTTTAAGAGGGTTTTCCTCTCTGTAGGTTTCATTATTGTGGGTTGTATTCCAGTGCTAGGCAAGCAGAATACCACTTGCACAGTGGGAATTTCGTTTCACCTGTGCACTCTGCAGATCTGCTTTGGAGGGTCTCACAACGTTCGGGAACTGATTTTGAGCAGGGATGACTATATAGCTGCCAAGTCTCCTGTTTTCCCCGGGAAATCCCCATTTTTCCAGCTGTTCCTAGCTGAAAAAACGTCCCCCCCCCAGTTTATTCTGGTGCGGCTGCCATTTTGGAACTGGGTGGAGCATGCTGCAGTGCGACTTCTGGCGCGGCGGCCATTTTGGAACTGGGCAAAGCAGCATCAAAAGTCACTTTGAGCATGCTCCACCCAGTTCCAAAATGGCGGCAGCGCTACTTCCGGTCTGCTATTTCCGGCCCGGTCCCTTATTTCTCTGACAGCAACTTGGCAGGTATGTGACTGGAGAGCACAGGAGAAAAAGTTCCATTGTGTGCATGTAACTCTCCTACTTGAAAAGAGCTGTAGTATTGGATACAGCCCTGTGTAATTGAAATATACTCGGAGTCGAGAGTGAATTTCATGCTCTTTATTCAGCTCATAGTCATCAAGGAGGAGAAGAGAAGACGAATGGCTCTTTTCCCAAAACCATCTGCTTATATACATTATTTACACAATGGGCCTTGCGTGATTGGCTACTTCAGGGCTACACCTGTGGGCCAATTATATTGTGGATTGACTTCTGCCTGCAGCCTGATTGGCTGCTCCTACAGGCCAATCAGGTAGCAGATTCACTTCTGCCAGCCGCCTGATTGGCTGCTCCAGCAGGCCAATCAGGTTGCGGATTCACTTCCACCTGGAGTTGGATTGGGTAGCTCCCGCTGATTCTGAATCCTATTGTTCTAGGATTCAGCTCAGTACATAACAGTAATCAACATGTCTACTTCCAGGAGGTTTGATATAGTATATTTGTGGTGTAGGAGGAGATTCAGTCCAGGTACAATAGATCAGAGGACTGTCTTTCCTAGGAGCTGTGAAGGGAGCACTGCCTTTTATTCACTTCCCTGTTTTGATGGGATTTACCCCCTTGGATCAGCAAAATATTCAAGTGTTCATGATTGTTCAGCTCGTACCTGGCTAGTTTAGAACCATTTGGGGTCAGCTTCCATATGAGCCTCGTAACTGATGGTGTTGGAAGAAAGATTGCTATGTACTGGCTAGGGTAGAGCATAGCCTTCCATAGGGAGAACCCTCATCATTTCAATAGGATTCTGTGAAATCCCCAAAGAAACAAACTGCATATGTAAGAAGTATAAAGTATGCATTGTGGATAGTGTGTTCTGTGTCCCAGGCAGAGAGAGAATTCCCTATTCACCCAATCATAGGTAATAAGGAAATACCGTAAATTATAATAAGCAACTTTGATTTCCACAGGCTGTAATATTTCCTTTAGCAACTATACGATACCAAGTACTACACGGAAGTACCCATTGAAACTCCAAAAGGTAAAAGGTTATTTCATTTGCAAGCATCAGTATAGGGGAAGGAGCTGTTAATATGGGCAAAGTGTTCTAAAGGTAGGTGAAAGATTATACTAGAGTGGTGGAGGATGAACTCATAGAATAAGGTGCTACTGAAGGAATTTTCATAGAATCATAGAATTGTTCAGTTGGAAGTGACTACAAGGATCATTTAGTCCAACCCTCTGCAATACAGGAATCTTGCCCTACTTGGGGCTTGAACCCACAACCTTGAGATTAAGAGTCTGATGCTCTTATTGATTGAGGCATTTGCTCATATGACTTAAGGTCTATAATCCCCATTGTACAATGATTTTAAGAAAATAGTACCAGTAACTCTTCCCAATGCTGTGTTGCATTTGGTAAATAAGAGTGAGCAATGATCTATTAAAAAGACATTTAAAATGCTAAGGTACCCAAATAATGCCCCAATATTTAAAGTCCTTTCCTCCTTTTTTAAAATCTCCAAACTCACTCCTCCCCACCCAAATTTAAGATGTAAAAACATAATGTGGTATGAATTTTTTCTTCATCTCTTGTGATCCAGAAGCATGCATCCATTAAAAAAGTCAAGAAGTCTGCCTCCAAGAAAAAAATTCAAAAGGAGTTTCCTTTGGAAGGTAATACAGTTAAAAATATGATAAATGTATGCAAGATCTGTTGTAAACATCAGAGTCCTCCATTGCACTAACAGCATTGGTGTGGCATGCTTTCTCTGAGTGAGTGTATGCAAGTGTGTGTTGTCATGACTCATAAGTAAGAAATGTAGATGAATTAGTAGTTACTTGTTGGAGAGGCAACCTTATACAATTGGTATGCCTTGGAGAGAAGGATAATGCAGAACACCACCAGGAGTAGTGACAGTGTGTGCTTGCCTAATCCCAAACCTGCACCAGTTCAGCTGGGAATGCAGCAGCAGAAGATTACAGTTATCCAAAACCCAGATTAGAAAGTGCAGTGCTTGCCTGACAGCATGAGACATCCCATTTCAGAACTCTACTTGGGAGGAATGGTTACTCTTAAGCATGGTTCAGATCAGGGCCCCCAGATGGGTGGTTCAGTAAATCTGACTTCTAAACCTGAAGCCACTATCTTTGGTAAAATAGCACTATGGAACACCTCCTTGGTTTCTGGTTCTGGTATTCCCCTGGTTGGCTTCCTAACTGTTCAGCACTTGACCCTCTGATTCTTGATAACCTTGTTGCTACTGTTGAGACAGCTTTCCTGTTGGTCAGTACCCTGGCTTTAATAAGACCTCACATGCTTGGCTGGGCCACTTTCCTGCCTAAGCCAAAGACCAGGAATGGGATAATAGTGTTTTAAAATGGTATTAGTTGATGTTTTAAGCAAAAATGAGAGAGATAACAGACTTTGAATGAATTTGGGTCTAGACCAATGTCTACAGCATCCAGTACTACCAAGTTAGCCCATTCAGAGGGCTAGGGAGATGTTTGGAAGTTTTCTCAAGTACATGTAGCATTATTCCAGTAGTGCACAAGGAAAAAGTACAGTGTAGATCCACCTTTCCTAACATGGTGCCCTTTAGATGCTTTGGATTACAATGTCCATCAGACCCAGCTAGCACAGCTGCAAGTTGTAGTCCAAAACATCTGGAAGTCACCAGATTGTGGTAGCCTGATCTAGGCTGCATGTTAAATTCAGAAATTCACACAATTTTCAGGACTTTTTATTTTATTTTATGTAAAAAAAATCCATACCTGGAAATGCCCTTATTTACACTTTTATAAAACTCATTGATTCATGAGTCATATATGCATAGTTGGAGATCAGGATTGCCCAGGCTGTCCCTACCCAGGGCCTACCCAGTCTCTGCATATTGGATGTCACATTTCTGTAGCAACGTAGAGGCCCCTGTGTATTGGTTCATATTGCACAAACTGTTCACTTGGATTTTGTAATGTACAGATTGTGCAGTTCGGGCCTGCATATAGTAGCTTCATGCAACCTGCCATAATCTTGCTGCACCCATTATGTGTAGGAATGCATAAGGTCTCCTTGAAATACAGTAAAGATTTCCATGTTATGTTGAAAGAGCTCACCTTTGAACAGCTTTCTTTCACATATGAATAAATCTCTCCTTTGGGTAAAGCATGGGTTTGTTCTCTCATTTCTTCATATATTCAGTGGGCTCCCAGTAAAACGAGGCTGCGTTTTAAGTTTTATTTTAAGCTGTATTTTAATCAACTGGTTTTATAAAAAATGTTTTTTTATTGTATTTTATATTTAGTGTTAGCCGCCCTGAGCCCGGTCTTGGCCGGGGAGGGCGGGGTATAAATAAAAAGTAGTAGTTGTGGTTTATTATATATCATTCTTTTTAAATTAAGAGACAGCTTACATAACAACTGAGAAGCTTTTTTCTCCCTCTCCCAACCCTTAGAAAAAATGAGTCTATATTTTCACTCTTTGAGGACTAAAGAGGATGATGAGCAGTATTTGTCTTACAAGGATCATCGCTCATCAAAAAAGAAAATGAAGATTGCTTTGCTTCCTCGAGAGGTAATGTAATTCATGAAGAGGGGACATTTTAAAATAGCAGAATTACTTGAGGATAAGATAGTAACATATCCCTACTGTTTATAAAGATGTCCTTTGAATTCAGTACAAAAAAGAGTTTATTCAGCTAGGATTATTATTATTATTAATAATAATAATACCCCGGCCAGGACCAGGCTCAGGGCAGCTAACATCAGAATATATAGTACATTAAAAACATAGAATCAAAAAATTAAAATACAACTTAAAATCAAGCTAAGGTCAGAATAGAATCAGATGGCAACCCACGAATTATAACTTTAAGGGTTGGGAACATTAACTGCTCACCAGGCCCAACTATTTGTGCTGGCCTTATATGGGCCAGTGGGAAGAGTTTCGAAGGCCACTAGGAGAGGCGGTCCCGTAAGTATGAGGGTCCTAGGCCATATTGGGTTTTAAAGGTTAAAACCAGCACCTTAAAGGATACAAGCTTAATGAGCATCTTGAATGAGCAGTTATATCAATCAGAGAGCAGTCCCAGATTATCTGTGAGCTGGTTCATGTTTGAAAACTACCCACATGGAAGTATGAGGGGCCACAGCCAGGCTGACCACAAGGCATCACTCATGCAGAAAGACTGTAACCTGCAGAAAGGTGAGTTTTAAAAAATGCTAGTGGAACCACAGAAAACGTGAATCCATGCACATACATGTCATTCATGCAAAAAGCATCTGTGAGCCCTGCTCAGCCATGGGTCAACCCTTCCCATTATTGAGGGGCTCACATTAGGATATTAAATATAGCGAGCTGTAAAGGTGAGGTGGCTACATTATTGTGCCAATGAACAATCTGTAGGAAATAAAAAAATCAGGGATACAATAATGTATCTTCTAGATCTAGAAGAATGATGTATATTTGTAAAACAATTGACATTCTAAAGATATTTCAAATCTTTCCCTTTGGTTTTTGTTATGAAAATTGAATGCAACAATTCAAGGTTTCTGTCCTGAAATGCAGCATAAATGTGAAATTTTTACTGCTTTTGATTTGTTACTTCCCCTGATAGGTTAAAGGAACAAATGCATCTACATAAAGTATACTGAATTCTGTTGCATGTAAAGTGAAATAGAATGAATAGCTGCCAGCTATTACCAAATGTTGAATACTACATGCCTTTTGCCATCAAACATTAACTGCTGCTGCAAAATTATTGGATGTCAAATACACATGTCAAATTATTGGATTCAAAATGATTGAATATCAAATGGTAGCTGGGGAATGTTTGGAGAATGTTCTTCAAAATTCAGGAAGACTTTGAGAAGCTATTAACAGGGTGTCAGCAGTGGTTGTTGTGGACAGTTTGAATGTATTATCAAAGTTCTGTGATCATTCACTCTGGATGGAAACAATTACAGTTGTAAGATGCTACATCCACAAATCTGAGTGTGATAGAAGTAACCACTGTCCTCATTTATCTTCTAGTCACACCCAGCCAGTTCTGGTCCTGAGTACACCTGGCACCACCTGAATATTCATGGTCACTGCCCACTAATTCAGCACTTTCTTCAGAAGCGGAATGCTGTATCAAAAGCAGGATGTGACACATTTTTAAGTAGGAGGGCGATCTGCAAGCCAATACCATATCCTTATGAACTGTTCAAGAAAAAGGAGGATGGGAAATTATTTTATATAACTACGTTTTTATTCATGATTCACCAATTCAGAATTACTTACGTACAGTACATTATGCAGTATGTTGATCGGTTTATAGCTTATATTTAAGGACATTAGAGCATCAGGGTTGTTGTTGTTTAAAAAAAATGTCCACACTTAACAGTTGAAACTAAGCCACATAAGAGTCCTAGGTGTCAAGGGGTGTAGTGTCAATTTAAATAAACAAAAATCATTGTTTGACTATGTTCTGGGAACCATGCAATTCCTCTGAACCTCTGTCAGGAATTCTTGAGTGAGACTATCATGAAGGAAGACAAACTTGAATAACAGTTTGCTCAGTGTTCCTGATCGTTCTGTGAAATAATGCAGAACAGTAGTGAAGTACTGGATGTGCTCTCAGTATCTCATGGGTTAGGCCAGATAAGCCTAGCAGAAACCTTGTGCCCTAAATCAATTCTTAGATGTCTGTCAATTTTGGTTCTCTCAGTTTCTCATTTTTCAGTTCCCAGCATTTCTGCAGGAATTTGTCATTTTAAAAAAAATCCTTATGAAAATTACGGTATCTGGCATTTTTTGTGAGTTTGTCCTAACACCTTTTCCATGCAATTTAATGTGCACATTTTTACAAGCAATTTCTCCTAAACATTTTTTTGTGTTATTTTCACTAATATGTTCATTTTAATGCACATTTTGACCTCATATATGTATTTTTGTAAACAGGCGACTTGGTTAGAGAACTGCATTGTAAAATTGGATAAGTGCTAATTCTGAAGGATGGCTGTGTTCTTGTTCTCATATTGTTTCAAAAAGTGCAAATTTGATGAGAGTCACCTTTAAATGCAAACCTGAATCAAATTTCTCTCCCATCCTTCCTTGGGAGACAATTCAATATAGAAAGGGTTCCCTGAAAGTAGGATGCTTAAAAACACAGTTTTGTTGTTGTTGTTGTTGTTGTTGTTAGTAGTAGTAGTAGTAGTAGTAGTAGTAGTAGTTTTTCCCAGTCTGGAAAAAGTCCCCACTCAAGGGGACTTACACACATAAAATAGAACAAATTAAAAATATAGAAAAGTCAACCATTAAAATGTAATTAAAGCAGACGTAAAATAGTACTGCTTCTTAGAGGAGAGGACAGCAATTTTGTCAGCAGAAACAGAAAAAGCACAGCTAGAGAATGATTTAGGAGCTGATTTAATATGTTATAGTTAAAGATGCAACAACCCTGTCTGCAAACTAGTTCCCCGTATGGAAGACAAGTTCACACTCACAAGATTTTTTTTCTCTTTTATGATTAAGTAACCAACCTGTGCTGCAGAACCATCAAACTTAAGTTTTAAATTCTGAATTATAAAGCACCTTATCATTTACTAGGGCTGAGGACTTCTGGGTTAGAAAGAGCACAAAAGGAGCACAGGTGTATTGCCTTTTGTTTAGGAGTTTCATTGGGTTGCAACCATTGACTTTCCTTGGCCATTTCATAGTCCACTCGAGCCAAATTGCATGCCCAGAAACAAATATGGGGCTGTTTTTACCAGTATAATTTAGAAAGTAGGAGGGCATGCAGTTCTTAATTCTCTATTTGTGGTCTTCGGCTCTTACAAAATCCTATTCTGAACCTTCAGTCTACTTTAGACTCATATTTAAAGATAATGGCCCCTATCCAGCGCAGCTATGCATGCTTAAGCCCATTTATTTCAATATATTTACATCTGTGTAGTTGAAATATTTATACCAAACTGCGGGAGGCAGTGGAAGACAGGAGTGCCTGGCGTGCTCTAGTCCATGGGGTCACGAAGAGTCGGACACGACTAAACGACTAAACAACAACAACACTAACCAAAGTCCTTGGGAGAGTGTATTGTTAAAATGCTGTACAAAACCAATTCGGATATTAGAGTACCACTCATGGGGCAGGGCTTTCTCACCCTGGCTGTATCTACTTAGTTCCTTGGCTCCTGGTGGTGGATGCAAGAATTACAGGTGAGGCAAATGCCTCCCTCACCTTCCAGTCTTTGGATGCCCAAACTTTGTTCTGCTGATGAATTTCTGCGTCGCACAACAGGTCTTGGAGGAAATAACCCTGGCCTGGAAATGGCTGCTGAAGTAGCCAGATGTTAAGGGTCCTTTGCAGATTGGTGCTTCCTCCCCCAAGCTGCTACTAATGTCAATCTCAACTGGTGGCTGATGTAGTAGTATATATATATATATATAAAAGATTTCTGAAAAATAATTTTGCATTATCCATATAGCTGCCATTGACTGAGTTTTATTCCCACATCATTACGGAATATGCTTCCCCTCACCCCACCTAACCCAAACCCCCAAAAGCTCAGTACATGTTCTCCTTGGCATGCTTGAGGTAAGCAATTGGATTAGAATTTTCCTTTACTTCTAAAATCACGGATTCTGCCCAGACATATGCAGAAGTGATCAAGCAAAGTTTTAAGAGCCTCCGCCAGAGGCACAAAGATTTCAGGAAGACTTATCGGAGACACCGGAGAGAAATGAGGAAATTTGATCAACTTAGCAAGTATAACCTGTTGGTTTTCAGGTATTTAAAGAGCTTGTTAAGTACAGCTTTATACATTACAATCTCAACATGAAGGAGACTGGACTGTCTTTCCACGATCAGCTGTTTGCACAGCCAATGCGTGGTTGCTTGTTTGCTCGCACTAAGAACTGTCATGGCGGCTCAGATAGCTTAGAACTGTAGCGTTGGAAGGGACCCAAAGGGTCATCTAGTCCAACTCCCTGCAATGCAGAAATCTCCGCTAAATTATCCATGATAGATGGCCATTAAACCTCTGCTTTAAAACCTCCAGTTAAGGAGAGTCCACAGCCTCCCAAGGGAGATCATTCCAATGTTGAACAGCTCTTACTGTCAGAAAGTTCTTCCTGATGTTTAATCAGAATCTCCTTTCTTGTTTTAGACATCCTTGTATATTTGCTATGTTGCCTTATACTGTAGTGTACAGTTAAACTTGTGCACTTATTGCACCAGTCCACATATTGCCTCTCACTTTTGTACTTTGTTGCATGGACTTGTCATTTTCCTAGCATTTAAAATTAAATGTTGTTTTACTTGTGATAATCCCTTGTAAGCAGAACATGTCTGCACAATTGCATTAACTTTTTTTTAAAAAAAACTTCTTTTTAAAAAATTTGAAGTGTGCTTTCCCTTTTTATAATGGTGGGCTCATTTAGGCATACCTGAGGATAAACTTCAGCCAGACTATGTCCCTCTCAATGTGGTTGTCTGTCCTTGTGTTTTGTTCATGATGTGCAGATGCCTTATAAAAAATGAATAATCAGAGTGTGGCTCTTTCAAAGTAAATGACCATTGTGAAAGTAGCCCTAATTTTCTGCAATGTATTCGCTTTCTAGGTTTCTCTTGACCTTCCTTAAATTTAATGGCTTTTTCTTTAAATTAATTTCAATCATAATCAATTACACTTTTTCCCTTGTCACCATAGGCAAGAGATGCTGGAAGAGATGAAAAGGCAGGCCCAAAAGCAGAGAGAGTTATTTCAATGCACAGAGGGACTGAGTTCTTCAGACAAGTTTCTGTGCCGCACCCCAAAAGCCGCACTCAACTAACTGACTTGTTAACTTACATGTGGCCCTAGCAATAAATTTAGTTTTCTCTTTTTGAAATGAACGAGACTTAAGTACAAATTGAATCTATTTGGGAGAAGCTCTTCTATAAACATTGTTACTATCTGTTTTATAAAAAGAATGTTTAAAGGAAATTAACCTAGATTTGGTGCAAAAAGATGTACAAATGCATTTCTGATTAGAAGCAATTGTGTATTACTCCATTACAGGAGTAAGATGAGCACTGGTTGAGAGGAAGTTTCCTTCATTAATTCAGGCATGTCATTTATGTTGAATTCTTTTAATAGGGGTTCTCATTTTTATACCACTGTTTGGCCTTATCCATTTCAATAATATATTGACTATGAATGGTACTTAAGAACAGGGCTCAGATAAATCCTAGGCTAGACAAAGTATAAAGCAGGGGTGTGGATTTTTGGGACTCTCCATATGTTGCTAGATTACAACTGTCATCACCTCTGATCATTAGTCACACCAGCTGGGGTTTATGGAAACTGGAATCCAGCAACCTCTGAAGAATCACAAGTTACCCAAGCCTGGTTTAGAAGCACCTGGAAGCTCTCCTTAGAAATTTTATTTTTGCTACCTAAATCTCTATACATCTTTTAGATCTTAGCATACCTTACTTGGAAAGCTATATTTAAGCATATGTGTTTTCTCTTCACCTTATTTTCTGTTTTCATGAAAAGCAAATTGTAATATTTACCTTTAAGGGGCAGCATTTTCAAATGTTAAAAATCCCAACCTACAGTCCATTGATTTTGAAAATCTGCCATTATGTACTGAAATAATGGCTTTTTGCAATATCCATATATTTAACACAACTGAGTCATTTACATTATTTCAACAGTGCATTATAGCTGTCAGTACGTATTTCATGCAGTTATTCTGAACACAATGCAGAGAAACACTAATTTAGTACACTTCGAAGGTTTGAACTTGTGTTTGACGATATTTGATTAAAATCAGAATTGACTACCTTTTTCAATAATTTCAAAGGCTCCTTAATCAATGCTGTGACACAAGGCAGTATGATCTTTCTCTGCTTCACATCTTAACCTGCAGCCCAATGAACTGAATGTGCTGGTCTTCAGGGTTGGTTGTCTCAGGAATGCAGTATTTAGTCTTTTCTGCCCATAAAAGTACTGTGATAAATCTATGGAGTACCTGTGTTTCATTATTACAAATCTATAAGGAATATGTTAAATTTAGTTTCCCTGAGACATAGTGATCTAGGAAAGAAATTGTAACAGGATATCCGTTCTATCTGGCACAAGTTCACCTTTTCACATTTTATAATCCCAGCAATAAAAAGAGTTAGAGGATTACATAAGCAATCCTACTAGAATTCTTTTTTACAATCAGTTTGCAAAAAAAAAAAAATGCCCAAGTTAACATTTTATGTACTTGGAAGAAGAAATCTTTTGGTGTAGTGGTCTTACACCGGTATATAAAATACCCAGACATGTAGCAATGTCCATAAAAACATCACCTGCCAACTTCTTAATTCTGGACCAAAAAATGCAATTATGGTCAAGCTGAGAAATCCTGGCAATTAGCCATTTCTTACAGACCTTTTGACACAATTTTTTTTAGTTCTGTACCAGAGAAATAGATACTGGTGTGATCCAGTTTGCCAGATTCCATGCTGTTTTGCATGGACTGAGAAGAAGGTGCCCATTCCCAAATAGTTGAAGTTACAACTGCTAATCCTCTTGCAATAGCCACGTTCAACAGTGCGAACTGGAGAGTAAGGCTATGTTTGTACTCCTGCATTTAAGTATATAGATTTAAGTATTGGGATATAGTCAAGGTGCATATGAAATAGTTTAAAAATTGTGTCTCTAAACATGTACAGAATACCTTTCCCTCATCAGTGAAAAGAATTACATCCCATCAATCCCAGTGAATTTGGGCAAAGAACTGGCCCCTCTGTTTTTAGTAAATAAGTATTGCTGTCCCATAATAAAGTTTCCAGTGGGAGTGTGAATGGTGACAGTGGCCATATATGGCTCCCATAGGTGAGCAAACACGTTAAACGTCTCGTACATGTCCCATAAGAAGTACTATGAATCTGTTCATCCTTTGACATCACCTATGAAGCTGCTGCTCCATATCCCCTTGCAGTCTGAGGTGTGACAGGGATACAGTACAATGAATGGGCCCTTTTCTGTAGTGGTGTCTAGATAGTGGACCACATTGCTCAACCAGTTAGCCTGGCCCAATTACTGCTAATTTTCTGGCTACTGGCCAACACTCTCTATTTGCAGGCTTTTAAAAGTATGATGCTGAAGTTGTTTGCGCTGATGGTGTATTTTACTGGTAGTTTTGATGTGTGCTTTGTTTTGATCGTATTTTAGTTACTGTTTTAAGTTAGTGTTTGCTGCCCTGTTCCCAAAAGGTAGCATATAAATGTTGAAAGTAAATAAAATGCTTTCAGTTTCTATGTTTCTATGATTTTAAGTGGCCTAATCCTTTCTATGCTCCCTTTTCCCTTTCTAGGAATTTTAAGAATTTTAAAGGAAATGTAGCAGGATTTCTCTCTCTCTCTCTCTCTCTCTCTCTCCCCAGACTTGCCATGTACCAAATTCATACCAAATTCAAAAGAATTCATGGGCCTGATCCTCCTTGAGATGGTAGAGGCCAAATTCTTATTACTCTGGTATAGCCAGACAAGCCTGCAAGTGTGAACATGTTCCCAAAGCATGGTCCAATAGCACAACCAACTGGTGCATTCATACATTTGTCTCTTGATACGTTCTTACATAGATTTGCTTTGTTTCCTGAGAATGTGTTTGCTTTGTTTGCTTCTCCTAACCCATGTACAGTTAAAGATTGCAATTAAAAAAAACACCCTGCTAATCTCTGTTGGCCTTCCTCATTGCTCTCTCCTCCACCCAGCTCCCTCACTCTTTAATTTCCCTTCTCATTGCTGGGCTGTGAACGAGTCAGGATCTCAACATTACAGGCCATTTCCCCCCAGATATCTCCCCCCCACACCCTTTGGACTGTGGCTGACTGCTGCACTGAACATGATTTAAACTAGGAATAAGCAAAACTCAGCCCTCCAGATGTTTTGGGACTACAACTCCCATCATCCCTGACCACTGGTCATGTTAGCTAGGGATGATGGGAGTTGTAGTCCCAAAACATCTGGAGAGCCGAGTTTGCCTATGCCTGGTTTAAACCCACAGTTTAAACCAGGCATAGGCCTGTTCTTGGGTGAGACTGAGGGGTAGCCTGGGGACTTGATCCATAGTGGGAAGGAGGCGCAGTATAGTTCAGGCATCCCCAAACTTTGGCCCTCCAGATGTTTTGGACTACAGTTCCCATCTTCGCCGACCACTGGTCCTGTTAGCTAGGGGTCATGGGAGCTGTAGGCCAAAACATCTGGAGGGCCAAAGTTTGGGGGTGCGTGGTATAGTTGGACAGGATATCTAGTAGTTTTCACAGGTTTGCCTGCCTCCTCAGGTTCTCTGGAGAAAATTAAAAACTGAGGCCAAGGGGACAGGCTGTTTTCTCTTGGGAGCCATTTTACTGCTAGCACCACATCCTTCAGACTGTGGCTCCAAACCCATCTGCCCATTGCCCTAGTAGGTGACATGGAGGATATGTTCTCAGTGGCTACAAGTCACCATGGGTATATGCCGAACTTCCCAAAAGCATCAGGTTTAGTCACTGTGAGAGACAGGATGGTGCCTAGGTCTTTAGTTCCATTGACACTGCATGGCCCTTCTAAGCACCACCAGGCTGTGCCCTTGATCTGTCAAAATGCCTGCAACTTTGCTCCAAGGTTCCCTCAGGAGATCTAGCAACCCCTATAGATGCAACATCTATATTCTTCTTCTGGTGTAAATGTGGATAGGATTGAAGCATTTGTCATCTTGGGCGAGGGGGGTGGTGGTGGTGGTGGTGGTTGTTTTTTTTTAAATATACATTCCCCAGCTACCCAAAGTATATCTGGAAGCCATTTTGGCTTCATTTTTCTCCTCAGATCTGGCAGCTCTGTCTAGCACCTTTTATTTACACCTTTTTTCTTTCAAAGCTGGAGTGTGAATCCCAGAGTGTGTAGCAGAAGCAGACTTGCTTGTTTAAACCAAGTCAGCCTCAGTCATACCGTATGTTACCACAGAGGTTGGGGGAAGGTCTGATTTATTGGGCAGGAGAGGTGAGGGGGAGGTAAGAAAGGCTGAACATAAAAATTGATACTCGCATTTGAACATTTTCAATCTTAAGTACTACATCATCTCTCTTTTGTAACATCTGATCCCAAATGTGACCCAAAGTCTCAGGGTTTTAGTTTGCTTTTCAGGGCATCCAGGAATAAGTACCGGTAAATGTCATGGTAACATGTTAGAAACACAGGGGGGGGGATGCTCTTTCCCACCATACATTATTCTGAGCTTTCTCTGCCACTTGGATGCTTAAACTGCCCTCCTTTTTCTGGCACATTCTACTAGTTTTAGTATATATTTACTACCTTTCTGTCAAAGTGCTGGAGGGTCAGAAACAATAAAAAAAATACTGAAAACACATGAGAAAGAAGGTCATGACCTTGCACTGGATATATTAGAAGAGTGCCACTAGATTTTACCTCAGAAAGTTACTAGTATGGGTGGATTCACATTGCTGTTTCTTTCAACATCAGGTGATTTCTTCTAGTAATGTGATGAGAACCCTATGGCACTGAAATGGGTTCAGTGATACACTGGTGAGTCATGGCGAGTCCTCTCAGCTCACATACCTAAAAAAAAAACCTCACCATTAGTAAAACAGTCACCTGAGTCGTCTCCTGGCTTCTTCCATTTTCACTTTGTGTCACTGGAACCTGAGGTAGAGAACATTCTTATAGCCTCACTTCTTCCTGATATGTAGCTCCACTGTCCAAAAATGAAAATGGACACAGTTGTATGATTTTTTTTTAAAAAAAAAAATTGAACCGGTATCATGGTCAAGAAAGCTGGGAACAATGAGAAAACAATGTGCAAGTATGATGTGATCTTCAATAAGTAGGCAAGATATAAAAAGACAGGAGTTACGGTACAACATGCCCTTCATCTTTTTAACTGGATGTTTCCCATCTGTCATTACTGAGGAGCGGGTGGTTATGTTACCTCAGTAAAATATTTTTACCTTTTCCTAAAGTTATTTTGAAACATGATAATTACAAATTAGTGGTTTTTCGCTTTTTCACTGTTAAATCACTTGTCACTTCAATAGCATATTGTTGAATTGAAACTGAGTGATTGGATGGCAGATGCCATTGTTTTCTTCAAGCTGCGAGCATTCCACAGTTTAAGCATGAGAAAAGAACATAGACTGAAGACCAATCCATATTATTGAGGTGTTGACGTCTAAGTATGGTGACTTGATCACCTCATTTTCATGTAGGGAGCTCTTTGCAGGAGGCTCACATGAACATTTTCAAAATCATCACAACGCAAAATAAATACAAAAAGCTTTCAAAATCTGTATTTTCTTTTATATGGTAAATTTGGAGATTTTTATGTGGGAACTCTTTTACACCATAGCTTTCATTTAATATAATAGCAGCCGAGAAATTTCGTTGTCCCTGCTAGGGGACAATGACAATAAAGATTTATTCTAGTCTATTATTCTATTATTATTATTATATCAAATGCTCCAGTGCTCCATAACGGATGAGAGTCTCACAACCCAGGCTGAATAAATTAGCCATTGCTACATCAGTGTGATGGAAGTATTCAAGCATGTTGGAATCAAACAACTCTCTTTTAAATCTATGATAAAACTATTCAGAACACTTAGTCCCTTCTTGGTGATGCTAGGTATATAAGTGACAAAGGCTGCCATCTTATATAAAGTGCACACTCCAGATCCATAAAATAGTTGCATATCTTATTACTTCATATGCTTTTACACTATCCATTGCTTCCTGCAGCACTGATTGAAATCTTGCTATATCTTATATTACAATGAAGTCCATTGAGGATCAAGTTGTCCAGGAAGAACCAGGATTCCAGGATGATGAGGTATAGATGCAAAGTTTGTTTTGTCTGGATTTCTCAAGAAAATTACACAAAATGGAATAAAACATTCATTTTTTAGTAAACAAAATGGTTCATTTTTACTAGACTTAGAAGATGTGCATACTCATAAAATTTTGCAGGGTGGCAACTTGAAAGGGGGCATTCTACAAGGGCAGCCCCTAAGCTGCCCACAGAGGCGCATCTGGCACCTTTATAGTATAGCTTTCAGCATAAGCTGAAATGTACCTCTCTTTATCCTGGCCTTTAGCACCCGAGATGCATGTTTTAGGACCCACCCTATTCTTTTGATTGTAAATTGTTTTAACTGATTTTTAATGTTGTGTTTTTATATTGCCTGGGACCGTATGGTGAAGGTTGGGTAAAAAAAATCAAATTCATTCATTACAATTAATTAATTGCCACTATTAAGAAACCCCAGTGCTTTCTTTCTAGAAAAATAGGTGCGGGCACTCACCATAAAGTTGTTACAGTAAGTGCCATACTTTTTAACCAAAAAAGGTGGTCCTGGTACTGCAAACCCTTGAGCATGGAGAAAACTCTCTAAAAGTAATCCCTGCTCTGGGATAACATAAAGTTAGTTGGTTGACCAAAGTGAGAGATGTGTGCATAAATATCAAAATAACAAAGATCCTGGTAGTTGCTGTTGTTTTTGCATCCCTTTAGGAGTCCTTTTTCCAGGACATCGACCTGCTACAGAAGCATGGAATTGTAAGCACACTTAAAAATGCATCTGTATCCTTATCTGCCTTTCTGTTCTCTATTTGAGCTCTGACTGCTATTATGAAGCAGGCGTCACATCCTTAATTTCAAACAAGAAAACGTAGAATTTTCAGTCTTTTATAGTAGTCAAGATTACTTGGACTATGTGTGCACTACTGTTAAACTGAGATAAGCTATGGTGGTCAGGTGAAAAAGACCATTGTGTCGGCTAAAATTCTTTCTTCTACACAACTTACAAAGCTGCAAGAACTCTGTCTCTTTTTTTAACCTGGCCATCCTAGAGGTAATAATTAACATGAATGCAGCCTGTACCAAGAAAGATATTCAGCTGTTCCATTGCTTGTGTCATTGATAATCTACTGGACTGGAACTGCTTTTATTACCTTCACAGAGAAATTATTAAATGCCCACTACATTCAGAAAAAATACAATGAATGCTTAGAGAACGACAAGGTATAAGTACTCCTATCTGGACATCACCAGAAATTTATATAGAAATTGTACAGCTTAATATTCTTAGAAATCAGGGATGGGCGGAACCTGAGACTCTCCATTGCTGCCAGCATGGCCAATTGATAGGGGTGACAGCAGCTGTAATCCAGCAACATTTGGAGGGTTATAGGTTCCCCATTTGTGTTATACATCATTCTTGTGCAATTTTGCCTTGGATTTCCAGCTGCTTAGGAAAACAATGAGATCCAAGCAATATATAGGTGCCACATTCATTCTGTTAATTTATTTTCATAATGTTGATCCAGCCTTTCTGAAAAGGACCTGACTAAAAAACATACCACAGAGTAGAAATCAAAATACACTTGCATTTATTGGTTAAAATGAGATAAAAATAAATGTAATTAGAAAACCTGCACCAAAAACCCTTTATAAGCCCTCCTAATTTTAGTGAGGAACAAAATTTTGGTTTATTAACCTCCCTGATATATGTAACATCTCATGAACATCAAGAGTTCTAATCATTTTTATGTCCTTCACAGAATGTGGCTGATATCAAAAAGCTGAAAACAGTGGGAATTTGTACCATCAAAGGAATTCAGATGACAACTAGGCGGGCACTATGCAGTGTTAAGGGACTCTCAGAGGCCAAAGTGGAGAAGATAAAAGAGGCAGCCAACAAACTTATAGTAAGCAAACTCTAGCACTCCATCCTTGGGTCATTTCCCACTGGTAGCATAAGATAGAATATAATCATTTTGTGAAATCCATTACTGCTTTATTAAAACCCTCATATTAAATATTTGTACCAGTTAATGTGCCTGGCAAGCCATCATAACTTCACCCATGGGTGGTTGGCAATCCAGTACCTACCTACCTACCTACCTACCTACCTACCTACCTATTTATCTATCTTGGAGTAACTGTTAGTATATTCCTAGCTAAGCACATTCTTGTCCAAAGCACTTATCGTAGAGGTCGATTTCACATATTATGGAAGCTGTGTTTTTCTATCATGAGCCATTGCAAGGCAGTTCAATGCATTTGTTTCACCACATTAACTTTGAAAGCATGCAGCAAGAGAACCATGGCTTTCTGCAATTTGTACTCATGGTAAACACACCGTGAAATAAATGTGTAGCTGCTACACATGTGTTAAGAGATCATTGTCAAAACATGCAGTAAACGTAATTAATTCACTAGTTCAATAGTTGGAAATTGCCTTCTAATCAGACGTCATCAACTATCACAGAAACAGAGGAAATGCATCACAAAAAGGACAAAATATGGCACGTGCCTGCATATGCTACTTCATATGTGCAAATTTAGAAAGAATGTGTTGTATGTATCCAAGGGTGTTGATCAGTTGATTGACTTCTATCAGCAGGACTGGATGGAAAGCAATTTCCAGCTATTCCCCCTTCCCACTGCAGCCTTCTGTGCCCTCTTAAATCTGCTCTAGGGGGTTCTCCTAACACTCTGGGGTAGGTTTGGAAGTTTGGGGAAGGGAGGGAATCATGAAAAATTGCTTCTCTCTTCATTCCACTGAGCACAACCTTACAGTCAGCTGACTGACACATATTATTATTATTATTATTATTGATGGACCAGACAGCCCTGCAAGTAGAGGACTCTTCTCTATTAAGTAGGGAAGGGTTGTGGCTACAGCACATGCTTAGCATGCCAAAGGTTCCAGGTTCAATCTTCAGTATGTCCTGATAAGGCTGGGAGACATCCCATCTGAAATCTAGGATTGCAGCTGCCAGTTAGTGTAGACCAGGGTTGGGGAATGTGTGGCAGTCTAGATGTTGTTGGACAAGAGCTCCCATCATCCTTGATCATTGTTTATGCTGATTAAGGCTTCAACCGCTTTGTGCTTCTTACAGGAACCAGGATTTTTGACAGCTTTTGAGTACAGTGAGAAACGTAGGATGGTGTTCCATATCACCACTGGAAGTCAAGAATTTGAGTTAGTAAACAGCCAACACTGCTTTTTATTTACTGTAACTCAGTATTTCAATAAGCTTTTATTGTTGCTGCTTGTTTTGTTGTTTGTTTTTTTGTTAACAAGTTCTATATCCAGACCCAATTTAACAGCTAACAGTGTCACACTATGCATGGCTGCTCTGAAACAAGCCCTGTTAAATTCAATGGACCTTACTCCCAGGCAAGTGTGTATATAGGATTGAAGCCTAATGATGCCAGGGCCTTTATCCTGTCTTCTCCCAACTTAAGGTCCCAGGAAAGTCCAAGTTGATGTCCTGACACTCCTTATAGGACAGAGGATGCAATCCCAAGAGCAGGGTCAAGGCAAAGGAAGTCCAGTCAAGTAATTGAGTCAAAATAAGTCCAAATTGAGTCAAATTGAGTCCAATAAGGGTAGGCTAGGGATGGGAAACCTGTGTCCCTCTAGTTGTTGTTGGACCACAATTCCCATCAGCTCTAGCTAGCTTGGATAATTAGCAGGAAAGTTGGTGTTGTATTCCAGCAACATCAGGAGGATTGCACATTCTGTAAATCTGGAGCAGTTGTCAAAACCTAACCAGGAAGGCAGGAAACGCAAGGCAGCTTTTCATCCCCTGGAGAATTCAGAGTACCACGTGGTGGCTAAGGAGAGCTGTTGCCTCAGTAGTATGCAGAAGCCTTCTGAGTCTTCTGATTGAACTGCCTATCAGCACTGTGAAGAGCTGTCTGTTCTTTTGAAAGGCCATTGCCTTTTTATGTAAGCAGTACTTCCTACAGCACAAGAGATGATTTGGACAGGTGTCCATATTCTTGGCATGGTAGTGGTGGTGGAGGAGCAATAGATCCCCAGGTGATGTCTTCTTTCCCAGATGAATGAAGTCAAGTAACAGGACAGGCCATGTTGCTTAATCCCCATCCTTTAAGAAAGATAGAGCAGTTAGCAATTATGTTATTAGACAAAATGGGTGGCAATTTAGTAGATAGGGGGAAATATGTACAAATCACATTTAAAGCACAAACTTCCTTTTTTTAAAATAAAAAAAATAGTGTACAAATAAGTTGGCTAAAGATCAATATAAAAGATTAGAGTCCAATACAGTTTGGCAGGTTTAAGCCCATTTATTTCAATGAACAAGTGTGGCAAACTCCATGTTGGATTGTGGCCAAAATACGGTATTTAAATTTCAGAAACTCTATCAACCAATTATTTATATCCTCCTCTTCTACTACTTCTTCAGAACAAGCAAGTTAATTAAGCCAACTTCAAAACATAGCTTAATATTGTGGCTTGTTCCGAATATGTGAATTATAGCTTCCTGGTTCAGGTTAAATGGGAAACAATAGTTAATGGAAGATTTTCTGCCTTATTTGCCAGCTTGTGCAAAGGGGATGCATCTATGGCCAACAGGCTTGTCCATATCTTGTTTGAATGACTGTACAAATGTTGTCATTTGATGTCACAACAGTAACCCTATAGTATATATTCAAGGTCTGAAAGAATAGCAATTTCCTGTAAGCTCAAAGCCAGCTAATAGCAACCCATGCTGGCAAAACATGCTATGAAAATTACATGCAGGGTCTTTCAACATGGGCACACTTTCCTTAGAGCAAAAAGTTTATTTCATATTGCTTTCTTGGCTTTGTGACCTGTTTTCTTCCCCTTATCTGCACTTCTAGTAAACTCTTGGGTGGTGGAATTGAAAGCATGGCAATTACTGAAGCCTTTGGGGGTGAGTGAAAGTATATCATGGAACATGTTCACTTCCCTAAGCTATTACAAATGTGTGTTTGGGTGACACGATACTCTGGCTTGTTTATAGAAATATTTGGGGGGCATACACCTATTTTTTGTAGTACATGTATTTGCTGGGGATGTCTGCCATTAATGTTTTGGTGGGGCCATATAAATGAGTAAAAGGCATAGAGAAACTCGCCCTCCAGATGTTTTGGTACTACAACTCCCATCATCCTTAGCTAACAGGACCAGTGGTCATGGATGATGGGAGCTGTAGTCCCATCTGGAGGGCCGAGTTTGCCTATGCCTGGGTTAATGGGTAATTTAAAAGACATATTTCTTTCATGATCAGTTTAAGTTATGCCCTAAATCTCTTAAACTTAATCCAGTTTTGTGCAGTGTTCAGGCAAACTTGCCTAAATATCAGCTGATGCATGGGGAGTTCAATTCTGCTTTCTGCAGAAAAGCAGCCCAAATAGTGTGTGTGTGTGTGTGTGTGTGTGTTGGGGGGGGGGAGGTACTGACTATATTGTTTCATATGGCTAGCAAATTTAATTCTTTATATTTTTAATTAGAATTCCGAACCGGCAAAACTCAGCTTTCCCACACTCTTTGTGGTATGTATATGACACTCATCCTGAGAATTGTATGTTCTGTTTACAAAAACTTGTAATTTGCTTTTAAAATAATAATATAAATCATTCTGCATCAAGATTAATCTATTTTAAGGATGAAGGCCTAAAAGTATATTAGTTTTACAAATGAAAAAACTGCCACTAGTTATAATTACTATTTTAATGTTCTTTATAATTTCCAGATCTAACTTAACTTAGGGTACAATCTTAAGACCACCCCTCCAATGTTGTTGCCAGGGGGAGGTTAGGATGGTGTATATTCACCTCCCAGCCAAAGGAAAGGAGTGCTGCTGAGATGGGGAAGAATGTGCCACAGCTGAGGCTTCTGGTATGCCCAAGCAGGCAGGAGGCTACTACCGGTACCAACAGAGTTGGGGTAGAGGGCTGGAGGCTTAGGACCTGTAGGACTCAAAGGTCTGCAGATCCCCCAAAGGATTATATCATTGGGTTCCTCAGCTAGTACAGCGGGGGGGGGGGGAATGAAGAGAAAACAAAACCCTCAATCTCATTCCTCAACAGCTAGAACAAAATTGACCTCTTCCCAGTTTCAAAAGGCTCTCTGCTTCAGCTAATGGAGGATAGGGTGGCCATATTTCAAGGAGTAAAAGCTAAAACACCCCAAAAATTGAGTTGTTTTTTTTTTACACAAGACCCAGGACAAAGCACCAGGAATGTCCAGGAAAATCTGGATGTATGGCAGCCCTAATGGCTGAGTCATTAACCAGTGAACTCTGCTATGCTCCATGGAAAGGGAAGTTCCTTCACTTACTTGAAACTTCCTTCCACGTTGTATGCTTTTGATCATGCCATTGGGGGCTTGTCAAGAACAGAAATTACTTGGGATACTTCTAAGTAGTCTTGAGGATTTACACTGGCCTTACTATAATGTTGATAGTGATTATCAATAATGAAAAATTCCAGGTATTAAAATGGCATGTAGTAGGGCTTAAATTTGTTCACTCCTTATTGTGTGTTTTATAGTAACAGCCCAGCTTCCTGGAACGGATGGCTATACTGGTGGGAAGATTATTTTCATTGACACAGAAAACACCTTGTATCCTTTCTTTTGAGATATTACAGCTTTAACAGAATTGGAAGATTTTCCGAATGGTGACAATAAAAATATGTTTTGTGGTGTTAAGAAGATTCGAAGAGTCATTTATATGAAACTTGAGTTTTATGGGTGGGTGTATAGAGAATACCATTCATTTAATTAACTGTAGTGCATGAAGAACTGCTGAGAAGAAATTTTGCTTCTATGGGAATTCAGCTACCACATCTCAGAAACTGGATTAGAAACTAGATACCTTAATTAGGAAACACCCCAGCCGTCCAGACCGTCTTCGTGATATTGCTGATCGCTTCAATGCAGACCATGATGCAGTTCTTGACAATGTATTATATGCACGGGCATATACAAGTAAGATTGCAACTGAAGATTGCATGGAAATGTAAATCCTCCCTACTTTAAGATTAAACAATTCTCAGCTCAGTACCAAGGGGCATAGCTGCCAAGTTTTCCCTTTTCTCACGAGGAAGCCTATTCAGCATAAGGGAATTTCCCTGAAAAAAAGGGATAACTTGGCAGCTATGCCAAAGGGCCATCAGGAATATTATGAATTACCATTTTAAAATATGAACTCTCTATTTTTGTTGTTGTGGTTCTTATGCATTCCTGTAGTGTATTTGATTATTTTACCTAATTTACATTGGGTAAAAGTAGGTTTCAGCAGAACAAATTTAAGTCTGGGGTATAAAGCTTACCTGCATTGGGCTTATCCACATGTACCTTTCCTCTGTGCTTTCCATACACAGTCCATGCTTTAAGGTCTGTGGTCTAAGTAGTCTTTTTTTTTTTTTTTTGCTCTGGAGCTCTCCCTGCAAAAACCTGTGCTTTACTGCTGATTCAGAGCAAACATCAATTACAGTGATCCCTCGCAAGATGAAAATAATTCGTTCCGCGATTCATTTTGTATTGCAAAAATTTCGTCTTACGGTTTTCCAATTTAAACAAATCAAAGCAAAAAAAAAACAAAAAAAAAATTGTCTTGCAAAGCATGGCCACATAAAAATTTGTCTTGCGAGTCAACAAAAAGATCGCAAAACGCTTTCGTCTTGCGAGTTTTTCGTTGCGCAAGGCATTTGTCTTGCGAGGTACCACTGTATAACAAGTGGTATAATGATGTGCTCCCTTAGCACCTACCAAGCTCTAAAGCTCTACCTTTGCCTAAAGCAGAAAAAGTAGCAGTTACCTCAAGAAAAAAATGCAGAAGACAGTCCACAGTAGCATTGCTTAAAGTCAATTAAAGCTGTAAATGTGAGGTTGATTTCCACTGCTTCTTCAACAAACAACTGTGTGAAAAGCTCTTTTTGGATGTGCAAAAGCCACTTCAAGTGCTTCAGTATAGCATAATATTTTTAAACGTTTTGTGGATGGAACCTTATCTATGATATTTTTACATGAGATGAAAGATACAATATATTTTTGTTGGTGGAAAACTATGCTTCTGCCAAATCCTCTGAAACACAAGTTTCTACTTTCTAAGCAAGCTTACTTATTCCCCCCCTTTCATATTGGTTTCTAACTGCTTTTCCTGTTTTTATCATTCTTCCATGGTGCTTCAAGGTGAACATCAGATGGAATTGCTTGATTATGTTGCTGCCAAATTCCACGAGGAGCCAGGCATTTTCAAACTATTGGTATAACTCATATGATTATGTTAGTGATCTGCACTGCTTTCCTTATTTTTATTATGTACTTTGTGGTTTTTATATTGTAATTTTATGTTGTAAACCACCCTGAGATCTATGAGTATAGGGTGGTATACAATTTTTATAAATAAAGAATTATAAATAATAAGCTACATCCCTGTATCCACTAACATAAACCCCACTGAACTCAACTTATGTTACATTTATACTAAAATGTATACCTAATGCCCCCCCTCCCAAAAGAGTAGCTCAAAGCAGCTAACACGTAAAACACAGAAAAATAAAAATAGAAGTCCCATAATTCAAAATCCATTGCCGTACTATAAAAGAACACAACTTAACAGCTCCAAAAAAACAACCCCACAGAAAACCCAGCATGGGACCCAATGAGACTCAATTCTGAGTAGACGTGTATAAGATTGTGCTGTTCATTTATATATCTTGAATATTTTGCAAGTAAATTCTTCTCCTTTCACATCCTCTCCCTCTTTACTATTTCTTTGCAGGTAATTGATTCCATTATGGCGCTATTCCGCGTAGACTTCAGTGGTCGGGGGGAACTGGCTGAAAGGCAACAGAAGCTTGCTCAGATGCTGTCAAGGCTTCAAAAAATATCAGAAGGTAGGAAAAGCATGTCAGGCAGAGTACCATGCTTTTAGATGACTGGGGGGGGGGAACAAGTGTTAGTGTAGCCCAAGGCTATTATCTTTCCCCCGTTTAAGCACCAGCATTTTCACCAGATAATATACTGCCAGAACAGCAAGTATAGTGTAGTAGATAAGTGTCAGGTATGGTTGTGGGAAATGTATTTCACATCTCCACTCCACCATAAAATGTAACAAATATGTGCGAGTTGTTTAAAACGCAGTTAGTATTTTTCAATATTACGGGAACTTTAATAAGCATAGTTCACCATTTGTTACTAGAAATGCTTAAAAGCATTCTGGCAGGAAACATAATGAATTTTCTCTTTATATTTATCATCTTCCCTTGTACCTTGTTTTCACTGCAGAATATAACGTGGCTGTGTTTATAACTAACCAGATGACTGCTGACCCGGGAGCAACAATGACGTAAGCAATTTATTAGCAATTTACTGCGATTTTTCATAAACCACAGAAATAGGAAGTATGATGGTATGGGGAAAGGGCTAGGATAGTTGGGATAGTCTATGAAGAATATTAAACAGGTTTTTCTATATTCTCACTTCTCCAAGAGTGCACTGCAGTTATGGGTAAAGAAGGACCAGTTAGCCATTGGTGCAACTCATGCCCCTCTCCATCAACATCAGTCTCAGAATGTGGCCCCTTAAAAATACACATTTCCAGATTATGCCAGTTGAAGTTCATAAGGAGAAGGATGGAGATCACCAGAGTTTCACTTTCAGATATAAATAGTTCTGGGGAGCTTCTCATCTGAGTGTCAGCACTTTTCAGCTTGGAAACCTGACATGGTGTTAAGTGTCTTTGCATTAAAAATAAATAAATGTATATAGGATTAGCTGAGTAGGGATGGTTCTGACAATGCCTAACAGACAGTGGAGGAACATGGGGAGTAATTTCCTTCATTGTTGTTGTTGTTTAGTCATTTAGTCGTGTCCGACTCTTCGTGACCCCATGGACCAGAGCACGCCAGGCACTCCTGTCTTGCACTGCCTCCCGCAGTTTGGTCAAACTCATGTTCGTAGCTTCGAGAACACTGTCCAACCATCTCGTTCTCTGTCGTCCCCTTCTCCTAGTGCCCTCAATCTTTCCCAACATCAGGGTCTTTTCCAAGGATTCTTCTCTTCTCATGAGGTGGCCAAAGTATTGGAGCCTCAGCTTCACGATCTGTCCTTCCAGTGAGCACCCAGGGTTGATTTCCTTCAGAATGGAGAGGTTTGATCTTCTTGCAGTCCATGGGACTCTCAAGAGTCTCCTCCAGCACCTTCATAGCCCCTTGTGTTTCTTGGAACACTATGGGGTTATTGACACTTAACTTTTGCCCTATGCTTTCTAGGCACAGGTCCACACTTTCCCAGTCCGTGTCTGAGCTCTCTCACCTGCCCCCCAGAAAAACCTGATCTTTACCACTGAATCAGAGCAAACAGCAATTTGAGCTTCCCACAGATTGCCATTTGCTCCGATTCAACAATAAAGAGTGGGTTTTCATGGGGAAAGCACAGGGGCAAAAGAAAAAGAAAAAGCACTCAAGACACAGAGCTGGAAAGCCTGGACCTGTGCCTAGAAATGTGGAGCAAAGGTAAGTGTGGATGAGCCCTGCCACTTACATTTGCTTCATGCTTTTTTGTCAGAGCCCTTCCCCCCCCCTCTGCTTAGGGCTGTCATTTGTGGGCAAGCCCTAAACAATTTCAAGGTAGCATTCAAGGACCACATTCAAGGTTGTAGTAGAAGATAAAATATAGAAATTAAACAAACAAAATAACATCCATGGCTATTATTTACTACAATTATCTTAATGTGTTTGTAACCAGAAGTAATGTACCTTTTATGTATCCCTTAAAAATTCCCTATCTGAAGCAGTTGGTGATCATTTCTCTGCAATGTATGGAAGGGTGTTGCCCGTCACAATTATTCTAGGGTTGCCATACGTCCAAAATTTCCTGGACATAGTGATTTTCCTTAACACTTCATTTTTTATTAGGGCAAAACTAAAAGAAAAAGAAAAAAGCTCAAAAACTCTGTCCTAAAATCAAATGAAATCAAATCTCAACAACTTTTGTGTCTGGATTTCTACTTTTTGAAATATGGCAACCCTAAATTATCCTATAACTCTCATCCAATCATTCTTTTTTTGTTTGTTTGTTTTAGCTTTCAGGCTGATCCCAAAAAGCCCATTGGGGGCCACATCCTCGCTCATGCTTCTACAACAAGAATTAGTTTGCGTAAAGGAAGAGGAGAGTTGCGTATTGCCAAGATATATGATAGGTAATATAGAAGTTGTGTGGTACAGTGCATGCTATAGTTCCAATGACCTATTATGGTTTATTTGGCTTCGAGTTAACTTTGTTTCTGAATGGATGTATATAAAAAAAGGAAGTGTGAATGAAGGAGGCACTCTATTTAGAAATTAAGATTCAGGTTCCAAATAAGAGGGGAAACTGCCCTTACTAATCTGAACTAATCTTCTCTCCTCCTCGGCACCTTCAAAAGACCCAAATGTGTAATTAACAGTTCTTGCTAATTAGCCGAGGCCTATGGCTGTCTGTTTGATATTAAGGAGGATGGTAACCGAGTCTGAGTATTTATATTGATTCAGTTATGATGATCTGAGTCAGAATTCAAGTAAATCTGAAAAAAAATGTGCTTGAAAACCATGTATGATCAAGGCTTTTACTTCTACCATGTAAGAAAAAGAAATAAATTCAATGAGAAAGTCAAAACAAATTTTATCCAAACCCCCATGAAAGTAGTAATGTATGCACTGGATTCCTCCCCTTCTACATATCAATGCCTGCATGTAGAGTTATTAAAAATGGACTCAAATTCTGTGTTTTCTCAGCCCAGAAATGCCTGAAAATGAAGCCACATTTTCAATAACTGCCGGAGGAATTGGAGATGCCAAAGAATAGGCAGAACTTGGGGGTGAACAATGGAAGGCACGCCCACAAGCTAAATCGTGTCTAAAGTTAGTCAATTCCTGGTTACTTTTGTTCCAAATGCAGAGTGTTTTAATTTCTAAACACTTGTTGACATTAACCCTGGGAATCTTGTGATCTTTTGGAATTGTTGAGCAGGTTGGCTCTATGAAGGTAGTAAATTGGTCATGGTCAACCTCTGAGACCTGTATGGCTGAGCTTTTTGCATGCCAACACAGATTTTGTGCAAGGTGGCAACTGGCTTGCTACAACTTGGGTGTCAATACAAAGCAATTTCAATAGGCTGAAAGGCACCCAGTGGGTATGAGAATTAAGGCTTACAAAATGCTTAGGAATTATTTTAAACGTTGTTAATTGTTTGTTGCTCTTTTTTAAAACTGATGTTTCTGTTGCAAAAAAATCACATTCCACCTCAAGGACATAACACCCAACATTGTTTTCACTGCCAAGGGCTGCCTACCTATGTCCTTGCAGTCTTACAATATTTGCATGTAGAATGGAATATAATAGCATAGAATGCTACTGAGAATAAAATAGTATTTATTAACTGCCCAGCATTTTAAAAAGTATGCTTGTCACTGTAGCTTCCAGATAAAGCACAAGCTGGTGTAGAAAAATGGAAATGGTTTCTGCTAGAGGAATAGTAGAATTGTTTATAAAGTTGTTTTTATGAGTCTTGACAGCTCTATTTAACTGAAACTAAATTGTTCATACTTGCATTTTTAATAAAATGTAGCAGTTGCTAGCTTTTTCATCCGTGAAATGCATTAAACTACTTTCTTTTCATTTGTTATGTGTGAAAGCTGCCTCCCAATAAGTTTATTCTAATTGTCTTATTCTTCCTATGCAATCTGTGCCACTGATAGCATATGTGTCAAGGAACTCTCTGCATCCAGCAATGCCAAACATAATCAAAAGGTGATGTTGAACATCCCTGAACACAAAGGGAAGAGGGCTGATAGCATTACATTTTTGAACCTTAGGCTTGTGGTCTTCCAGCCTTTCTTCTCTTCCACGGGCTCAATCACGATGAGATCAGAAGCATTCGCTTCCTTTTAAAACTAACTGCAATTTGTTAATTCATGCAAAATGCCTGTGATTTTTATCAAAACAAGTCAAGATCAAACCATGGTTTCTGATGCTGCCTCATTCAGATAAATCAAGGTTTAGCACCCTGTGCTGCTTTTAACTCAAGGATTTGGGCCTAGGACACATGCAGTAATTTATAAGGCAGACAATACCTTGAGTCGGTTCAGTGTTTATGCTGGCACCAGACAACTGCAACTTGTTCTCACAATCCTGAAAAGATGGAAGCCAACAAACAGGTCATGAATTTGGTGGTACTGTACTCTCATGTTCTCCAACAACTTGCATTCAGAGGAATGCTGCCTGATAGTGGAGGTGTCCATCATAACTAGGAGGAGCCACTGACAGCGAATGTGTCTAATCCTCTTTTCAAGCTAAATTGGTGAATGTAGTGTTAGGGAATTCACAGGGGGGGCACAGTAGCTAAATCTTGTATCGGAAGTTTCTAATGTTTGATGTTTTATTATGTTTTAATATGTGCTGGAAGCCGCACAGAGTGGGTGGAGTATAAATAATAAAATTATTATTATAACTATTCCTATGGCATCTAGCTATCTCTTGTGAGAACAGAATGCTACACAAATGGACATTTTGTCTGATTCTGCAGACCATTTTAAAATGTTCTTATAACTTGCTCTTTTAGACACAAAGGCTCCGAAGGTGCTTACAAAAGTCCCTGGTCTCAAGCTTATCACTCAACTAAACGATTTCTGCGGTTTCGTTGTACAGTACTTCGGTTGCTTACAAGTTTATAAACTGCTTCAGTTTAGAAACCTGAGAACCTCAAAGTGGTGCACAAGCCAAAAGTAAATACTGTACTGATTCTAATAACAAAACAAAATTGAAGCCCTGGGTTAAGGCCCGCCTGCAACCCCGGCAATATCGCACTGCTCGCGTATATGTATTGGCGTGGCGTGTAGCAATAGGTTCCTAGTAGCGAAGCGAGCTGAAATTTCGGAGAGCATTCCGCGTCTTGGAGTGTTAGGAGCGAAAATTGCTGGGAAAACGGATCCGTGTTGCGGCATACGAAGTTCATTGTCTTACAAGCGCGGTTCGCTTCCTCTATAGTCGGTAGGCGATATTCTCTGAAGCCTATACGTTACAGTGTGCGCGTGGCTCTGCTATAACCCAGTACTGTAGTTTTCTAAGAAAGATAGGTACGTAGCTTTCTCGCAATGTACGGTAGCAGCACTGGCACCAGTTACGTAAATTACGGAGGCAATTTTATCTGTACAGTATTAACTGTACCTCGATTAGAGCTTTCTTTAGGTTCGTAGGACAGGATCTTTGCGCAGATGACTTTCAAGAATGGGCAGTAGTTGGCACCCCGACGCAAGGAGCTAAAGGAATGCAGGCTACGCCTACGTATTTTCTGTACCGAGCACGTAGCAGGATCCTTTTGAACATTCCCTTTACAATAGGACCGACGTTGCGTTTTTCGAGAATAAGCGCAGGCACCCGTTCCATCTCTGTCCCACCCGGCTATTCAGGGCCGTAGTCTACGCAACAGTCGGCCAGACCGACTACGTAAGAGGCGGCAAGCTAGTTTAGCGGCGGCCATTTTGTGTCGGGAGGTCGGAGGAGAAAGACGGGGTTGTCTTTCGCGCCGAGCGGTTGTTGCTTCCATTCGGCCTGCCTGGAGCCTGCGGGAGTCGAGCTCCAGCGGGAGAAAGAAGGAAAATAGCAGGACAATAACAACCGCGCTCGGGTCCTCTCAGCGCTGGGACTCCGGTCGTCGCTTTGCTCGCCCACGTAGCCTGGCGCCAGAGGACTCCTTCGGCCTGTGAGGATGCGAGGCTTTGGAGACCGAGGTCGAGACCGCGACCGCGGCGGGTAAGGAAGGTCGGGGCGAGGAAGGGAAGGGAACGGGGCGGCCTCCTCCGGGGAACCCGAGTCTTCTGAGCTTCGCCACAGGCGTCCGTTTCCCTGTGGCAATGCTCCTGCGCTGGGAAATGCTCATTCGCTGCTGGGCCTCTGCCTGCCTCTTCGCTGCAGCACAGGAGACCCGCCAAGAGAGGAGAGAGGCCGGAGGGGAAGCGATCTAGAGGAATTCACGAACACGCTTCTTCGGGGAATAAGTTTATTTGATATTGGGTGGTAATCCTGAGTAAACTTAAGGGGCTAGTGTGTTAAAAGCTGCTACATACATACATACATACATACATACGTGTGTGTGTGTGTGTGTAATCCAATAGGTGAAGCTTTCTGCATCACCGGAACGGGGGGAGGAAACCTTCACCTACTACTGTGGTGTACTGGCTTCTCTCTTGGCAGGAATTAAACGTTGCAATATGGTTGCTGAATGTAACTAAGTGGGTGGAAAATGGCGTTACAATATGGAGTCCAAGGTGGGGACAGGGAGGTGCTTAATGTGGGCACATGAGGGGTGGAGATCTGGGGTAGGAAATGCGAGGCCTTAGGAGGCGGGAACTAGAGGCTCCCTGGACAAAGTTCGTTTGTGTTCCTCTTGTCTTCCCTTAACTTGATCGGAGGGCAGCAGGCCTCTGAAAACATCTTGCACGGTTCTCACAGATTTTATACAGTACTTGTTGATCACTTTATTTGATCCCCAACATCGTGTTCCTCCTCTTCATCTGGGTTAAGGTGGGACACCGTATTTCCTCTGACTGTCAGTGTCACTTTCGCAGCAGTAGTAGTAAAGTACTGTAGATTTCGAATCCCTGTGACGGGGTGAGCTCCCGTTGCTCGGTCCCAGCTCCTGCCAACCTAGCAGTTCGAAAGCACGTCAAAATGCAAGTAGATAAATAGGAACCGCTACAGCGGGAAGGTAAATGGCGTTTCCATGTGCTGCTCTGGTTTGCCAGAAGCGGCTTTGTCATGCTGGCCACATGACCTGGAAGCTATACGCCGGCTCCCTCGGCCAATAATGCGAGATGAGCGCGCAACCCCAGAGTCGGTCACGACTGGACCTAATGGTCAGGGGTCCCTTTACCTTTACCTTTTACTGTAGATTCTATAGTACAGCTGCATAGTGCAATACTTACCTCAGGGTGAATTTGTTCAAATCAGACGGGGTGCTCTATAATAATATGATTGCAACCTAAGCTCATTTTAGCTCAGTTGTGAGAATTTCCTTGTGACTGTATATTGCTTTTGTTCCATGCCTTGTCATGTTCTTACTTGGGATATGTAAGCGCAAGCCTAATTATAGAGTGCATAAACAGATAGCTTATGTATCATTATCAGTATCATTTTCTTATGTTGTTACTTGAGGAGCATATGTTGTGGTCCTAAGCACATTTACTTGTTATAAGCCCTGTTCAAATCAAGGAGACAACTTGCAAGTAAATATGCTTTGGATCAGCATTCAGTTTGAAAGAATTGGGATCAGCTGACATAGCTTGTGGTGATACTGAAAATGATAACAACCCCAGGTGTAGCTTCTGTGCTGCCAATACAGATACTGCTAGTCTGATTGAACTGCATGGGGATTTGCACAATTTTACCACAGTTTATAGATGTGTGACTTGCTGATTCAGTGTCACTGATGCTGAGGTTCCATACACCTCTGCCTGGAAGCATCCTGGTTTTGCAATCCTAATCCTGTTTACTCAGAAGTAAGGCCCACTATGTTAAGTGGGACTTACTTCCCAGTAAATGTGAGAAATCTGGAATAAAGTTATTTTTTAGTGTTCCATTGCTCATACAGCTGATAAGCTTTTTGCTTTAGACCAGGCACGTCCAACAGGTAGATCGTGATCTACCGGTAGATCACTGCTAGATCACTGGCACCCCCAAAAAAGCTCACCCAAAATTTTCCTCCTCCCTAAAAAAAGCTGAACAACTATGACCTGAAGCCCTAAACAAAAATGGGTCTTCCTCCCTCCTAAAAGAAGCTCAACAAGTTTGACCTGAACCCCAAAAAACAGGGCTTCCCTTCCTTAAAAAAACTCAACAGCTTTGACCTGAACCCCCCAAAAGGGGGTAGATCACTCCCAGTTTTTAACTCTGTGAGTAGATCACAGTCTCTTGGGAGTTGGCCACCCCTGCTTTAGACAGCCTAAAGCACATTCCATATATGCTTAAAAGTAAGTTTTGTTCAGTTAGATTTACTCCCATATAAGTATTGGTTGCAAACCTTTGCACACTTTGGAGTAAACTCCCCTGAACTCGTTAGGACTAGTTTATGTGTAAATGTGCTTAGAGTTTCACTGTTTGTGTCATAAATGAACCGTTGCAGTTAAAACTGTATCCTACGGTAGTACACATGCATGTTTCCCATGGCTTGTTGCTAAATTGTGCATAAAATGGTTTGATTATAAAGTTACCTTATTTTTCATTTTGTTTTCATGTATGGAATTTGATCTTTCAAAGTTGTGCCCTGTTTTGTTAGAAAGTAATGTTTTAAAACTTGCAAAAATATTTAAAGGTATGTTTTAGAATTTTTCAGTGTTTGCTGATAATACTTTCTAAAACATTTGGATTAAAGTAATTGCTTGGAATATTTTTTGCTGCTTTCCTGCAATAGTAAACAGTTTACATAGAATAAGCCAGGGGTCACCATCCAGAATAAAGACAATCCCTGGAATAAATATTTTATCAATTCTTGGTGTCTTCGGTATTTCCAGAAGCTGAACTGTTGTTGTTGTGTTATTGATAAGCAACTACAGTATACTTCTACTGCCCCAAGGTCTCATTTTGTTTATTTGTTGGTTAAGGATATAATATAGCAAATGGTCAGAGGGGGGAAATGTTGCTTTAATATAACTTCAGTGAGATTCAAAGTAAGCCTATTGAAATCCGTGTATGTAAGTTCTTAACTCATTGGGCGGGATATCAATAAGATGAAATAGGTGATACTTTTTCTCATTACGAAAATGTTTTCTTAGCTTAATAATAAAGACGCAAGCTTATGTTTGTCAAATAACTTCAACTGGAATCCCCCTCCCCACCAGATTTGGCGGTCCACTTCCTCCTAAAAAATTTGGAAACCCGGGTGAACGTCTCCGTAAGAAGAAATGGGACTTGAATGAATTGCCTAAGTTTGAAAAAAATTTCTATGCTGAACACCCAGAAGTGGCCAGACTCACTCCAGTAAGTTTCATTTGTTCTTCCTTTTGTGCTTGGTATATTTGGAAACTTTCCCAGCTTTAATGCTTCCCATAGAGTGCTAACGCAGATATGAAAATAACTAGAATTATTTCTGCCAATAGCTTTGTCAGCCTGCACATTGCAGTAGTAATCTTTTCATTCACTTATTGCAATTTATAAAGTTACTTCTAATCTATCTTCTCTGTGATTACACAAGGCTTGTAAAAAAGCCTACAAAAGTATTTTAAGCTACTTGCCCAGACATACTTAAGTTAGTAATTTTTACCACATCAAATGGTCTAAATAGTAGCGAGAACAAACTTCTATTTTATAATACCTGCCCTTCCTGATTACCTTGGTTGCCAGTTTTGCCTATGCAAGTCTAACTTGTTATATACATTTATATAGGTGATTTTACCTTAAAACTGTGGCCTGGATGTTTTTTGAGTTGCAATGTATTTTGTTAAAAATGAACTTCTGGAATAATTTTGGTTTCAATATAATATTTTCAAATTGTTTTTGCTCCAAGATGATAAAATTATATACTGTACATGGATAAAGCTTGGCCAGTATCAGAGGTGGGCTGGCCAGAAAGAATTCTCCTTTCCCGCAGTAAGCCACAGTTACAAAGTATGGTTTACTGTGACCAAGCTGTATGCTAGTGCATGCTGCTCGAATCCTGCCTGCCCCACTCCTCTCTTTACCAAGCCTGGAGGAAATAAACCACAGTAGTGTTTAAGTGTTAAGTGCAAATCAGTTCTTCTGGCATGTTTCAATCTAAGCACAGAAGACTGTTGTGCTCCAATCTTTGTAGGCCCTGAAGACTTAGTTATTGAAGGTCAGTTTTACATAGGCAGTGCCCTTTTGGTTAGGAAACCTTTTTTCTTCTTCACTTGTTCTCTGTCAGATGCTGCTTCTGTGGAATTACAGTTATGTATTATGAATTGGATGCACTCAAATTGACTATTTTTTGTTGATACAAAAATTGGTATACAAAAATTGATATGTTAATATGCAAGTCACCTTGAAAGAAAATCACTTGGAAATGTGGCACATAAAGGTTCTGAAATTAAGTTTCTCAAGTGCTCGTTGAAATTATTCACAAATCTTTGAGTTAACCAGTATGCAAATAAAGCATTTTAAGGAAACCAACCAGATGCAAAGCAAGTGGGGAAAATAACTTGCTAGATTCTTTATCTAACCTAAATTGAAATATTGATGCAGATGAGGAATTACATTTATTGATATGGTGCATGTGACTTGCTAGTGTCTCATTTTTGGATTAGTAGCATATTGAACGTCTTGCAGTTTGGGCAAAGAATTCACCTCAGAAAACTTTGTTGCTATATAAGACTCTGGATTATGAATTCAGTGGGATTTGTTTCCTGAAATGTATTCAGGAATGCAGCTCTAGAGGATTTTTGGTGGTTTGTGTGTTGTTGTTTTTACTACATGGGGTTTGCGATTCCCTGAGGTGGATGCAGTTTTGGACATGAATTCTAGTACCTACTTAGCTGTACTTTCAATATTTTCTTGATAATAGAAATAATATGGAGAGAAATATTTTATAAAAAAACATTCTTATTCTGCCTTTCAGAAGTTAAAATATGCGTTGTCTATCAGGTAGGATTTTTGGAACATGAAGCTAAAGCTACAGAGCATTTTACTTTAAGTGCAAATGGATGATCATGCACTGATAGAAATGACGGGATTATCTTCTTCATGACAGCCAGTAATGTTTTTCATAACGGTGGAAGATTATATAATTATTTATTTTCACAAGATTTATGTGCATTTTTTACTCTTAAACAGTATGAGGTTGATGAGCTAAGAAGAAAGAAAGAGATTACAATTAGAGGATCAGATGTTTGCCCGAAGCCTGTGTTTGCCTTCCACCAGTGTAACTTTCCACGTAAGTATTCTGCTTTGCAGTTGTGGCTAATGGGAGATCTTGGATGAATGAGGGTGAAGAATCTGAAACTTCATTGACAGAAATACTGAGGGTGGGAAATCTGCTGAACTGGATGTGTTGGGTGAGGTTGAAGGACCAGGTATACAACTTGGAGTTTCTCCCAGACAACTTTAGCTGATTTGCCATTTGCTAGCTGCACCCCTATTTGCCACAGTCATTGATGAGCTGATTACCTCAAGACTAAATTATTGTCATGCACTCTTTCTGGGACTACCTTTGAAACTGTTCAGAAGCTTGAGTGGCCTTTGGGGGGGGGGGAAGCAATATGAGCATATACCGTAACACTGATTCTTTACCAGTTGCATTGATTCCCAGTGCTCAGGGGTGAAGCTACGTAAGCTTTATTTCACTCAGGTCTAAGACCCAGTTTGGCACCCCCCAATGCATTTGCATACACGTTGTTGTTGTTGTTGTTGTTGTTGTTGTTGTTGTTGTTGTTGTTGTTGTCTTTCCCAGGAAACTAAATCTGGGTTCCTTATTGATTGGTTTTAAGCAGCCTTTCAAGACTTGGTTCTTTAAATCTGCTTTTAAGTGATAATGATGCTCTTCTCTTTTCTTAGTTGTAATTTTAACAATTAGCTCTATTTCTAAATGAATTGCTTTTAGTACTTGTGCATTTTGTATCTGAAAACCTTTTATTTAAATAATTTGTATGTTGGATACTACCTTAGCCCTGAAAGGTAGTATAAAATCAATAAATCTTCAGTGCTTGGCCCCAGAATGTGATACTAACCAGTAGCATTGGTTAAACTGCACTCTGTGAAAATTTAATTCATGCAGAATATATGCTGTGCTATTTTTAATGTATGATTATATTTATGTTTTTAACTTTCAGAGTATGTAATGGATGTCTTGATTGACCAGCATTTTACAGAACCAACTCCAATTCAGTGCCAGGGCTTTCCATTGGCCCTTAGTGGTCATGATATGGTGGGCATTGCACAGACTGGCTCTGGAAAAACATTGGCAGTATGTATTTTTCAGTTTGTTTAATTATTTTTGTCTTCAAATTCCTTGGGAGAAAAGTACTTATTTTCAGTCACAGTGACACTATGCATCATTTATAAGAAAATAATAATAGAACAAAGCTGCTCCTCTCCTGTGACTTCTGCAAGTTACTTCAGTACACCAAGGCAACGTGCAGAATTTGGGCATATTTTTCCTTTTATAGTAAACTGTGAACATCTTGTAAAGATAGATATCTAAAATTAAACAAGTACAAGGTAAAGGTGTGATATTTTATTAACTTTTTCACATTTTATATCATGACACCTGAGCCTGTGCATGTTTACTGAGAAGTATCATAGAATCATAGAGTTGTAAGGGAGCCTGTGGATCATCTAGTCCAACCCCCTTCAAGGCAAGTCTCACTTTGTCTTTTGAGACTTAACATAATGCTATGTGCACTTGGAAGTTATCAGTCTAAGGCAGCAATACTAAGAGTTTATTTGGGCATGGTCCATTGTTGTTAATTGAAGCCGATATCACATAAGTAGATGGCTTTTGTGGGGTGTGTTCGTGGAGGGATTGTAAGAAGTCAGCCGTGTAATGTTGAGTAGCATCACACAGGGGAATATTGTCATAGCTCATGAGCCTTTTATTCAGTTGTGCTGTAGTTTACGCTAAGCATCCTTTACTTAGCAGATGGAGTACTTTCAGCTTTCTGTATTTGGTTTTCTATGATTACTGTCTTACTGTCAGAACCATCTGATGTTGCTGATCCTTGCTTCTCTGCACTTGGTTCAGTGACTAAAACTTGAGAGTACAGCACCTGTGCATTCCTGACCATTATGGGAACCATGTTAACCCATTGCAGTACTGTATTGGTGTACTGCTCCTTTCACCTCCAGGTTGGCTGTTCTCAGATACATGGAGAGGTGAAAGCTTTAAATCTCACTTTTACTTAAAATGCATTTGTGAATTGGACAGCTGGTATATCCACTTTGTGTCTTTAAGCACTATATAGGTAAGATTTTAGAAGTGACTTTCATTTTCATGTCCCTTAAATATCTTGATTTATCCCTGTTTCAGTACTTGCTGCCTGCAATTGTTCATATCAACCACCAGCCATACTTGGAAAGAGGGGATGGTCCAATTGTGAGTAAATATTTTAATGCTTTTTTTACATCTATTTTATGCTTTATCATATTACATTTCAGTAAATCAAAGAGAGCTTTAAGCTTTGCCTCTGATGTTTAAGCATAGTTTACCTAAAATCACACAGTATTCTTTGATGCCTTCTTTTACAGTGCTTGGTTTTAGCTCCTACCCGAGAGCTGGCCCAGCAAGTCCAACAGGTAGCCGATGATTATGGTAAATGTTCAAGGCTGAAGAGTACCTGTATATATGGAGGAGCACCCAAAGGTCCTCAAATCAGAGACTTGGAGAGAGGTAATTAACAGTGGGCTTGCTTCACGCAGGATGGTTGTAACATACTAATTTGTGCAACCCCAATATGTGATTAAAACTTTGGATGGATATCTTCTTGGTAGCATATTTCAATTAATATATTTCAATTATGTTGGCTGTCTCATAGGTGAATGTATTTTTAATGAAAGTTGATGGGGGTTTCCCCCCTTTCCTCTGTTTCTTCTTTACTAAATTTGTTACAGTAAGTGTGCAGCTTACATACATTTAACTTGTGTGCATTCAGCTTTATGTGCTTGACAAAAAAAAAGAAAAACTAAATGGAAATGGGGTTGGGCGTCCTGGAAAAAAGACTTTGGCAATTCCACCCACCATTGACCACAATGTGTTTTGATGATATGTGATTTTGGCTTTAGGCCTGGTCCTTGGAACCTAACCCCTGCTTAAGTTATGGGCTTACTGTAATTAAAAAATTCAATTGAAATATTTATAATGGCTGAGGAAGTAGAAATTTGAAGCCTTAGGATAAGTCTCACATGAACAGCTTGTGAGCTGTACTAGTGAGGCTTTCCTTTACCATGCAGTCTTTTAAATATTGCCCTGAATTGGAAGATTTCTGTCTGCCTTCTGTATGCATATACTGTATGTAGACTGTTGGCTAAGAATGTTGATTGCAAATTTAATGTATGCAGTATCTCTAAACTTCTTTAAGAATCTTGTCTAAAAAGGCTTCAACTTAATTTGATGCATATAAAAGTGTTGGCTGTGTACATAACCGTTGTATCTTTGAATTCAGTATTTGAATCCTTGGTTAATATTAAGTTTCTTTTATGCTAACTTTCATCCCCACCTCAACTTCATTCCCTGAAGGTGTTGAAATTTGCATTGCTACACCCGGGCGCCTAATTGATTTCTTGGAAGCAGGGAAAACTAATCTCCGCCGATGTACATACCTTGTGCTAGATGAAGCTGACAGAATGCTGGATATGGGTTTTGAACCTCAGATTCGTAAAATTGTTGATCAGATACGGGTATGTAAACCTTCACTGTATTAGATTTCATTAAATCCCCCCTTTAAAGAATACCACCCAGCTTAACATATATTCTTTCAGCCTGACAGGCAAACTCTAATGTGGAGTGCCACTTGGCCAAAGGAGGTGCGCCAGCTTGCTGAGGATTTCTTGCATGACTATGTCCAGATCAATGTGGGCAACCTGGAGCTGAGTGCCAATCATAATATCCTGCAAATAGTGGACGTGTGTATGGAGAGCGAAAAAGATCATAAGTATGGATGCTGCTGTAGTTTGCTACATTTTCTTGTAAATTAGACCTCCCCTCTCCCCTTTAAAGTAGCATTATTTAAGTATGCCTCAGGCAAGTAGTTATTCAGGCAAACCCCGGACATGTAACTATATAATGATTTTTATTTGTTTTTATCCTGCCTTTTGGATCTTAATTGGACTTTCAGAGCAGTTAAAATAGTGCTCCTTGTTATGATAGTTCATGTGATTAAGGCCAAAAACCTATAGTTCCTTACTTTATCCATAAAACACCCACTGAGCTAAACGAGTCTTTACTCATATTTAAATGCTGTGTATAATTAATTTTGCGTGGATTGAATATTGCTGTAAATGACTTGCCTCAAATAATGATATGAAATTAGCTTATTTTTATGTTTATAATTTGTTGTGTGTTTTTTTTATTTGAAGACTAATCCAACTGATGGAAGAAATCATGGCTGAAAAAGAGAATAAGACAATTATATTTGTGGAGACAAAAAGACGATGTGATGACCTAACTCGAAGGATGCGTAGAGATGGGTAGGCCTTCTGCTCTTTATTTGAACTGATGATGTTGCAGATGAAAATGCCTTAAAGATGCATAGGGCTTAATTTTGTTGCTACAAAGTTGGTCCTATGTTTACCTTGCAATGAAATCCAGGTTGCAGAAGGAATGGTGTGGCTGCCTACTTGGAAACTTAATGGATGCACTACTGTATTTGAGAATCCAGAGTGTACATATTTTAAAGATGTTCATCAAAACAATTGCCAATAAGATAAAAAGGGAAGACTACTCTTCCAGAATCTGAGGGGATAGGTAGGTTGTTGAGGCAGCTCCAGGCAATGAGATATTAATTAACCACTAGCACTTGACACATAGATAATTGTGTTCTTACTTTGGAAATACACACACAGCAATTGAGTGATGCAAGTAAAATAATACTGAAGAACGTGCTATTTGTTCCCCAGTGTATGTTGTTGGCACTGTCACTTGGAACCTTCGCTGGTGCAGTCTCTAGCTTTTGTAGGGGCACATTGTCCCCCAAAGGTGCATGTGGCAGCTTAAAACTGTTGAAAACCTTTTTTTTCTTTGTAGATGGCCAGCTATGTGTATTCATGGAGACAAGAGTCAACCAGAAAGAGATTGGGTGCTTAATGGTGAGTAGCAGGAAACGCTTTCCTGGCCTCCCAGATAATATTTGATTTTGCGCATAAGAGAAATACAATACAAAATCATAAGCTTATTGATCTCTATATGCTGAACATGCTTATTTTTAGCTATTTGTTGGTTTCAGTATTGAGTTTGCATTCTTGCATGCTTTCCTAATGGAAATGCAACAAAACAGAAAATCAAGTGCATGCAATCCTAGTGTGAGTCGATGTAAAGGTTTCAGGTCTAATTCTGGAACCATGAGAAAGAAAGATCTGTTTCTTATGTGTGGTTTTTATGACTTAAGGCTTTTTTTCCTTTCAGAGTTCCGTTCTGGAAAGGCTCCTATCCTCATTGCTACGGATGTTGCATCTCGTGGGCTAGGTTTGTACACATGGGCTTCTCTGCCTGCTTCTCAGGTCGTTTCTTTAGATTTGAAACTTTTTCCAAAGAATTTTAAAGCGTGACTTTCCCCCACATGTGAAATGCCTTTTTTAACATTGATCTTTTTTTTCTTTCATATTCAAAATCTCTTCCTGCTCCTAACAACAGGCTTTGGTCTGCAGCAAGGCCTAGGCATGACTAATCGATCGCCAGTGGGGAGAAGAGACGTCCAATTACTCAAGCCCAATTGTTCCACACACCCTCTCATTTCCAGCTTCAGCTTTGTTGCTGGATGACTAGGATTGGACTGCACCCACTAAGTTGTTCAGAATTACCAGACGGTAGAGCAAACATCTTCTTAAAAATCCCTCTCTGTCCAGATGCATTACTAATGTAATTGCACCTTAGAGACTCACCACTACTATGGAGCACTGTTTCACACACATGAACGTAACTTGTATTTTAACACACATGCATTATCTCTCATTTTCCCACCTAAACTGGATTGCTGAGGTTATATAGTAAAAGCTACAAGGGGTTTCTTGTAGTGTGATGTATCTCAGTTTTCTTCAGTGCTGTAAAAATGGCTGCTTCCGGATGCTTGGGTAAACAGTCCCACTTTAATATCTGTATTGTGATTAAGCTCTGCATCTCAATTGGCCAGAAATGTCAGATTCTCCATATTGTAGATATTTTGGAAATCTGGAAGAGGCCACTCCTGGGAGCTGTTCAGTAGTGTTGAATTTGGTGGACTGGCCCACAGTGGCAGATCTTGTACCCAATCAATGAAAACAATCCCTCAGGTTGTTCAGAGTGACTTTGTTTAAACGGGGAATTTTGTCACTTGAAATGCTTAGTTCCCAAATGTGATAAACATACTAAAAAAGTTGGTATCCTTTAATCACATAACCTTCATTCTCACATGCCACCCCCTAAATTGGAAACACTTCTCTAGAGGTGTTCATATGGATTTCAGTCTCTGTCCTCTGGGGTCATGTCTGGACCTGTGCAGGTAGAACTTGGGCCTGTTAGGAGAAGGGGTGAGGCCAGATTTTTTTGGCAGTGGTTTTTAAACAGGCTTGCTGTGTGCTGGTAGCTTCTTTGTGCATCTTGCCTAGACACTTAAAATCAGCCCTTCTCACATATATATTTCCCCAAAACAACTCATTTGGATACTATTTAAGGAAAACAGTCTCCCCGTTCTGCCTTCTCCACTTCACCGAGGCTGGGGGGAAAAGGTACCAGAGTCTGTTTCTTGTTACTAAATAACATCTTGGCTTGTTTTGGGGCCCAGAGTTTGCTGCTTAATAATATGTAGCTGGCAAACCTCTGGACGAATTCCTCCAAGTTCCTGGAAAGTGAAGGCTTCTACCTAAAACATAGAACAGGGGCGCGCACTTTTTGGCTGAGTCACCAGGGTTTTTCCTTCTACTCAAAGGAACATTGGTCTCAGAAAACTCCTTCCAGGTAAGTTGAGTCCCCCATAATGGCTTCTTTATGAATAACCCCCAGGAGAGAAGACTTCCCTCTGCACTGTTATTCATTAAACACTTCACTCTGTTAAAGTCAAATCATTAAATTTCTTTTTGTTTGTTTTCTTTAACAGAAACTTTATCAGCTGCCGATCACTCAGTGCAGGTCTGGGGACATATCTACATTGGTGGTCGAAGCAGCTCTCTAGATGATGCGTGTTTGCTAGTTTCTGCCCCTCCTAATTAAATGCCCAGTCATTTTCCGGGGGCATCTCAGTGTGAATGCATCCCCAGGTAGCCATATTCCTTTCTAGAATGATCAAGAACGGAATCTCTTTAATTCCTTGGAAGAAATACTGTGATGAGCACAATTTTACATCAGTGCAAGATAGAATAGTAAGAAATCATTTTACTGCATGTTATCTCCCCTCCCCTACTCAGATAATATGGATCTGATACACACCTTTTTAAGGTAGTAATTGACCCCACCTCTTTTCTCTTCCTTGTTGCCCTTCATGGATTTCCACCAAAATCCAGTCAATGAGACCTTCATTGTTAACTGGCAGTCTCTGTGCTTTCTAACAAGGATGTGCTTCCTGGTATTCATTATGGCTACCTAACTAATGGATGTACAGAATGGGATTGGCTGAGGTCCCATAGCCTGCTGTTTGTCAGACTCCAGTTAAATCCTAGCTATGAAGATGTGAATGCACTTGGTGTGTTACCCTGCCCTTACCCAACTCTTGCCCTTTGAGATCTTTGCACCAAGGACCCTAGCTGGAGACTCGCGCTGCCCCCTGTGAAATATTGCCTTCTCACTTTTTGGTGTGATTCAGGACTTTGGAGTCTGGAAAGATTGAGGAGCCCCCCCTTGGTGTAATAAGAAACAGACGTAATACCCCTTTGCCACCACTACAACCCACTTTTATTTTTGCCCCTCTTCCCATCCTTTTATTTGAAATTGATGCAGTCTGGGCAATAGATGCAGCCTGACCTTTTGGATGTAATTTTTAGCATCTGCATTTTTGACAGTTGCCCCCTTTAAGCCCTGTGAGGGGACAACAAGGGTTGGAGGACCTGAAACCTTTACGTGAACCCAGGTTCTCAGGCACTTGACAGCCAAATGGGGCTACAGAGAAGCATCCATGCCAGTTCACAGAGCGAGCGTGTGTGGGGACTTCTCGCTGCCATGGACCCTTGATGCATGCTCCCCGCGCTCCAGTGGTCCCGTGTCAGAGGGCGGAGTTTTCGAAAGGAGGCCGCCAAAAATAAAAGGCAAAGAGACGGGATCGTCTGCAGCGATTTCCCACAGGAGGAGGGAGTGTGCATCGGTCTGGTAACAAAACAGGGAATGTTTCTAATTTTTATGAGAAAAGTCAATCTGTGTTTTATCTTGGATATAATCTGAATATTCTCTGTAAAATGCAGATTTTTTTGTAAGAGTTGTTAAATTTTAATGTAAAATTGCTTTTTAAAATGTATTGCAATTTTTTTTCAAAGCATTACACTAACATTTACTTATTTTCTGCCTTTTACCTGTGAACTTTAAAATGTTTCCTCGAAGGTTTTGAATGTTTAAATATTGGGTTATTCCCATTGTTCAAGTTATCTGCAATCAGTGTATGCTAGAAATCTCACCAAGATAGTCTTGGTGATATCAAATGTTAGTGTGATACACCTTTTTAAAGGAGAATTAAAATGATCTGAATATCCATTGACCAAACTGTACTTCAAATTTAGAACGGGTAATTTATAGATACCAGGAAGAGGGGGAATAAAATATCGTAAGCTATAAAAAAATTTTTTGGGGGGAAAGCATTTCCCCCCATTTTTGTAACAATTGGAAGGTAAGTGGTTTCAGTGTTGCTGGACTTTGTAGACTTCTCCTAACAGAGTTAAAGGCATGTGGCAGTTCTCTCCTACATCCAGTCCAGTTGCTGTGTCCGTAAAAAGAATGGCACATTTGTTTGATGACATGCTGGTATAAAGTTGCCTGAATTCCACAAATGAAATGTTTGGAGATTAATATTGTGTGTGTGTGTTGTGTGTGTGTGTTCATAGCATGCATGCAGCAAAGGATGGATGGATTTTAGAGGAAGATGAACTGCTTTGACTTGTTGACTTTCTGAACATAAATTATTTATGTCCATGGGCATATCTCTCCATTTAGCCTTTCGCTCTGTTGGGAAGAGTCTGTACTGTCTTTATTCTTTACAACTATTAACTTTTTTCTTTTTTCTTGTTACTGTCACCTGCATTTGTGCTCCCCACCTTCTGTTGGCACATCCTTCCACCATATCCTGTCCACAACCCCTCACTGTGCTTTGGTTGCTTCACAAAGATGTGGAAGACGTAAAGTTTGTGATAAACTACGACTATCCAAACAGCTCCGAGGATTATGTGCACAGAATCGGCCGTACTGCCCGTAGCACCAACAAAGGCACTGCCTATACATTCTTCACACCTGGGAATTTGAAGCAGGCTAGAGAGCTAATAAAAGTCCTAGAGGAAGCCAATCAGGCTATCAATCCCAAACTGATGCAGCTTGTGGACCATAGAGGTGGTGGTGGTGGTGGAGGTAAGAGGCTTCTTTCTACATGTGTGTGTTTCGTTTTTTGCAGTTTCCATATTGGTTGCCTTTAGCTTGCCAGCTACATTTAATAGAATGCTATCAAGGACTGTACCCGATGCCTTGTCTACTGCCCTGTGCCTGGCATCACACTGCTGTGCTAGTTCTGACCTACAAGATGTGCTCTGACCTACAAGATGTGCTAATCTGCAAGGAGCCACTGTGCATGAGCAACCAATTACCTCATAGGGCTATCCTGACAGATAACCACACTCGATGCACGGTCAGTGTGAGGCGAGCTGGAAAGTGTGGCCCTGCCGTGGCATAGCCCCTACATGCAAATGCAAAAAAAATCATGCATAAGGTTAATTGTATAGTGTAAGCTCAATTGATCTAGAGGGCATTTAAGTGAGCTTGACACCATATTCATTCATCTGTACCACCAGGCGGTCGCTCTCGTTATCGTACGACCAACACCTCCAACAATCCTAATCTGATGTACCAGGAGGAGTGTGAACGGCGGCTCCGGGGTGTTAAAGATGGCCGGAGAGACTCGGGCAGCTTCCGAGACCGTGAACGCGGCGAGAGCTTTGCAAATGGAGCAAACAAGGCCTACGGTGGTGCATATGGGAGTGCAAATTCTGCGTTTGGGTCGCAGCAGGGCCAGTATGGCTATGGCCAGGGAGCCTATGGAGCTGCTGCTTATGGTGCAAGTGGCTATGGGGCAGAATATGGTGCCGCTGGCTATGGCGGAGCAAATGCTGCCAATGCCGGGAGAAACTCGCAGAGTACAGGCCAACAGCAGTATGCAGGAATGGGCCGTTCTGGCCAGCAGCCTCAGCCTCTCATGTCGCAGCAGTTTCCTCAGCCTCCAGGCACTAACGTGATGGGCTATATGGGACAGACTGCCAACTACCAGTATCCACCCCCTCCACCACCCCCTCCCCCTGCACGCAAGTGAGACCATTTGGTTTATCGGTGACCAGTCAAGACTTGCAAATAAGAACCTTCTCTTCTCCCCTTTCCCTCACCACCCCTGCCATCCCCATTGTGGTGTTTTCCCCTAATGCAGGTTAGATGTAGAGTTCACTATCGGATACTGTCCATAAACATTGGCCCTGGTGTATATTTCCATTTTTTAAAAAAATTAGAATTGAGTGGAAAACGAACTTCTCTTTACATGTTTTGGCCTTGCATGTTAAGAAACCTGAAATGATTTTTTCTCAACCCCCCCCCCCCAAAAAAAACCTTACAGGGCAGATATGTCCCAGCCCAGTTGTCATTGTGTCTGAGGCTTGTGTATGAAAACTTGCTGCAGAGAGGAACAACTTATCCATCACATAGACCACAAGAAAGATGTTGTGTAATATTTCTTAACAGAATATTTGAGATGGTGTCATTTTTGCTTATTAAAATTGAGACTTTCCACAAGGACAGTTGAACCAGAGTCCTTGGATTTGACATAGGTAGATTTTGAAAATATAATTAGCTGTTTTGACTCAGTTATTCCAAACCTCCACTCTACAGCCGGGTGGGGGGGACCCAATTAATTTTGGCTAGCATTTCTGCAGCACCTGGATATCTTATCAACCCTTTGCATAAGAGATTTAAAGAAAAAGTGTTAGAAAAAGAGTGTTCTTTTCTGTTCTTCACCCCAGTTTTCATAACTAAATCATTTCATTCTTAAAAGTTAATTGGATTTCTCTGTGGTACTCAAATTACTACCAGCTAGATTTTTCACCCAATGATAATAAAACTTTATGCCTCCCCACCTCAAGTTCCAAATTGCACTTCAGCAGAAAATACTGAGGAAAATTAAGCAGTCACCATTTAATTGGTGTATATGTCCTTAATATAGCATCTCTTATTGGGCAGATTTCAGGATCCCACTGTGCTGTGTAAAATGGTTCAGTTTTTCTGTTTCAAATTTTGAAGATTTACTTTAGGCCAAATGGAATCTAACCCCCTCATTAGTGGGGAGGAGGAAGAGATGGCTAGTAAGTCTTGGAGCTGCATTCACATCCTGATCTGACTAGGGCTTTCCTTGGCGTTTTGAGTGAGTTTCTTCAACTGTCTTTTACACATCTTTTACAGGTAGGTAGCATTCTAGGAAATTTTAGGAAAGGATGGAACTTTAGTAAACAGTTCCATTCAATCTTGTTGATTCCCCCCCCCAGGCTGAGCAAGGTTGTAGGTTATTGAGTGGGGAGAGTGGGATAGAATTCTTCAAGTACTAAAGCTTATGTCCTGTGACTATTAGCAGAAGGGTTGACAAGTAGTTGGCTTTTTTAGCGCATCACCTGCTATGTTTGGACAACATGGCAGGAGCACTTGTGTACTGTACTGATTGAGAGGCATAATATGTGCTACAGTGTTTTCTGTTTTGGGAAATGCATAGTTCAGATAAGTACAACAGCCCAGTTACTTTATTGCAATGTGGGGCTCTTTGTATTCCTCAGTAGAGAACAGCCCAGGATCGATGGTTTTTTTTGTCTGCACGCAACATACAGGTAGGTTGTTTGCACAGACTGTGAGAGGGAAATTTGCCAGTTCAAATAGCTCCTGCTTCATTTGACTTCTGTAATTGTACACTGGAGAAATGAGAAGTCTAGTAGTAAGCTTCAATGCTAAAAAGATCAGAAATGAACGTTCATTTAAAAAACGTATCATGGAATATCTTGTTAGCTCATGCAGAATACAACCATTGAATGCTCTGGTATGTTCTGGCCATGTCCCACTTGGTGCTGCTTGGTTCCACTTACCAGCTAAAGAGCGACGAAGCGGTGATGTCCATTGTTTCTCCAGTAAAACGTCTGTCGAAATGCCAGTCCAACATCTTCCCTTCCAAATAAATTACTGTGTGGGCTTTAAGTTGAAAGATTTAAACTCTAAACTTTAGAGGCTTTTTGGGTCGGATCAGTGCTCTGTTTCAACCCTTACTGGTATTTAAACACATTCCTGTTGTATTAACAAAGACTTGAATGGAAGGATTCATAGCTCAGTGGTATTCAGGCACAGCATACTAAAAAGCTATGTTACTATTAGTTTGTAAATTGTCCTTTTGATACCATCTTGTTTTCTTTTGTAGGTATGAATAAAAATACTTGTCAATAAAGATTGAACTCTTTCATTTAAAAGGTAGAACCTCATATGCTCTTTTTCCTGTAAGAAATACCTAATTTCTCTATGCAACAAGTATAGGAATGAACATTTTAATGTCCATAGTAGGCTGCAATGGTTTTGTAGCCGATTGACTGGCTGAACCGAAAGAGTGCTCACTAATGGTTCCTCAGCATTGTGGAAAAAACAAGTGGGGTGCCACAGGGTTCTCTCTTGGGCCCATTGTAGCTCAAGGTCTTTATAACTGACCTGGATGGACCAAACTGGGAGGGGCAGCTAAAGACTAAATCTGGATTCAAGACGATCATAACAGATTGGAGAGCTGGGCCCAAACTAACAAAATACTGCACTTAGGCAGGAAGAACAAGCTCACAAATAGAAGATGGGGGACACCTGGCTTACTAGTACATGTGAAAAAGGTCTAGGGGTCTTAGTGGACCATAAGTGTGACGGAGCAGCCAAAAAGGCTAATGCTCTTCTAGGCTGCATCAACAGAAGTATAGTGTTCAGATCAAGGGAAGTAATAGTTCTGCTTGCCTTGGTCAGACCCCAACTGGAGTACTGTGTCTAGCTCTTGGTGCCACAATTTAAAAGGGTTGTTGACAAGCTGGAATCTGTGCAGAGGAGGGTATCTAAGATTATCAAGGGTCTGGAAGCCAAGCCTTATGAGGAACGGTTAAGGAAGTTGGGAATGTTTAGCCTGGAAAAGAGATTTGATAGTCTCATTCAAGTAGTCTAGAGAGAGAAATAGAGATAATTGTGAGAAAAATATACCAAAAGATACTTCACACTATTTTATTTGTCATAAGCACAGTTCAAACACACACAAACATCCCCATACAAAAGAAAACGTAGGTACTGATCCAACACTAAATTAGAAAGTGTTACGTCTAAAGTGTTAGCTACCTGGACCTCAAATCTCTCGGGCCCAGTCTGCTAGTCACAGTGTAGAGAAGCAGGCAAGTTCTCTGAATGTGAACTGAGCCATATGGGGAAAAGGCTGAAGAGGACATCCTCCAGTCCTGGAGCAGGGTCTTCAGGAGCTTCCTTCGCTTGTGTGTGTCTTCAGATAGGCATTGGGAGGCTCAGCTTCTTGCCTTTTAATACTAAATGGAAAAAATGAATTAAGACTTCAACTTTTTGATCTGGCAAAAAGGAAGGCCACCTTGCCTCTACCAAATGCATTCATGCTGCCATGGTGACATTTTTAAATAGTCCTATGCTAAAATAATAGTTTTTGGAGTGTTTTGCATAGTTTCCAGTATTTGTAATGACTCCCCACCCCCAAGAGGCTTCTTCACACTGCTTTAACATGCAGAGCACACTACTTGTATAGCAATGTAGAAATTGTCTTACCGTATATGCTTGGTAGCTTTTGATTTGGGTTTATGTGTTTAATATTTCATGTAATTTATTTAAAAGCATTGATCAACCACTCAACGTTTTAAAAATCTAAGCAGTATACAATATACCGTTAAAATAGTATTTTTAAAAAATAAGACACAGCAAAATAAAAACATGTAAAAAATAAAAATTCAGGAGGCTTCAATCACATAAAATGGCCCTCTCATGGGTCAGGGAGGAAGTCTTTACAAGATTTTGGAAAGTAACTGATGGCTGCTGCTTTACAAATGACATATACTGCTGCTTAATTCTGAGGGTGTTTTTTTTTTTTTTACTGCTGGGGCTCTCCCGCTGGAGAAATTGCAAAACTGCATTTTTGAATGCCAATTTTCAACTCACTGCCCCATAATATTCTGCAAGCAGCAGTACCGCAATCAGAATTTTCCTATATGACCTAAGTGCTCTTGCCCATCTGTACAAGACCAGGTGGTCAGACAAGCGCTGTTAAATGTTTGGGGTTGAAAAGAAACACAGCCAACAGGTTCTGTGGAGCGGAGGGGTGGGGAGAGCAGAGCTATAGCTAACCTGCCTAATCTCTGCCACAATTGTCAGTTTCAGTCACTGACTAGCCAGCATTCTGTGATCCTTACCTTTCGTGACATAGAGGTAAAAAAAGTCGCAGTAGAAGATGGTCTGTACTACTCCAGACACCACAGCAATTTGATCGTAGAAGTTCTCTGTGTGGTAGCGCCAGATCCAGTTTGCAAGGTAGAGAGCGCGATAGAGGCCCAAGAAGAAAAGGTAGTGTGTTGTGATAGTTTCAGCTTCACCTGTTTTGCTAATCATGAAAAGTTGTGGAAGGATAGCCACTGATTCCAGATAAATTGAAAAAGTCCAGAGAATCTAAGGAAAAAATAAAGGTAAGTCCATGTTAAATGTTAAGTAGTACATGAATCAGTCCAGAGAAAAACATGACAATTTTATTTTGGCCCACCTGTCCTTTACCTTTCATCATTGGGCAAAAGAAAGTTCAGTTCCAGACACCAAAGGTTCAAGGAAACTTGATGCAATTATTACCTCCTTCCACTTACTATGAATGGCTTTCTTACCTCTAAAGGGGTGAAACTGTGGTTTTCTAAAAATGACAGGCCTGTAACTGGAACTAAAAGGAATTCGAGGCGGAAAGAGTCATTCTCACTATCAAAGGTTTTCCGGAATTTCCCATAGATCAGGTACACGGTAACATAGGCACAACTTAAGAAAACAACCTGCAGAGGAATACAAAAAAACAACTTTCCCATAGTGCAAATCTTTGAGGATTGGTCTACCAAAACTTTGCTGGAACCCACTAACCTAAGTGTGTGCTGGCTGTTCTTTGGCTGATTGCAGACAAGATTCAATTTGTTTTCATTTCATATAATCATAGAGTTGGAAGAGACCACAAGGGCCATCCAGTCCAACCCCCTGCCAAGCAGGAATTACCTTATATTTTGCCTAAGGTACTCTGGTTTGGCATCTTTAATGCACTCTTAAGATGATCAGCAGCAGCATGTATTTTATATTATATGCATGTACACACACACACACGTACGAAGCCCATTAACTACATTTCTTGTTCTTCCCTAGCCACGCTTGCTTAACCTGCTGTAAGAGTGGCTTTACAAGCCTCAGATTGGTACACCTTGTTCCAATCAGACTCTGTGGGTCATTACCACTGCTGTAGCTTAAGCAGTGGGGGAACAGGGTAGAGGCTGGGCTGCACTGCACATACCGGTATTTAAAATGTCATCTTTCTCTGACACTCTGCTTTTCCTCCCCGGTACAACAAAAACCTAGTGTGCACTGGGACTATTCTATTAGAGCCCTGAGCACTGTAGCTCTGTGTTTGTAAACAAGTTCATTGTGGCTTTGGGATGGGAATGGACAACCTTGTTCAATCTCAATGAAACAAGATGCTGAGTGATTGTATCACTTTATTTCTTTATAATTGAAATCCTTTCAGTAAAATATTAGTAGAAAACCCTCTACCCTCCACTGAAAATGGCCTTTTTCAAAGGTTATAAATCAGGGTCTGAACATACCAGAATTGTTCCTATCTCAGACTGACTAGATGGAGACCACTTGAACTCGCCCTTACCTTCATGACAGTATTATAGATGGAGATGAAGTTCGTGACCAGGTCAAGGTAACGGCTTGTGAAGACGAGTGCAAAAAGGATCTGGCTCTTTCCTGAGATACCTGCAGGCCAAAAAGGGAAATTAAATGAGCAGGAGAAGTGCCTGGGTCTTTGGCACAGGCATAATAGACAAGCAGAGTCCTTAGTTGGGTGAGGAAGGTAGCGACGAACACCACAAGCCACAAACTTCAGAGCTCCCCACAGAGGCGGACCTGAATCCTCTGGCAGCACAAACACAGCCTGGAGAGGGTCACCCTTCTGCCAAGTGAAAAGGCACAGCAGAATGAAAGAGTGCTGTTCCAGCTTCAACACTCAAGCCAGCTCCACTGCCAAGTGAACTGGAGAACCTGTGGATGACTTCCCAGGATCCAGGGTGGGAAGAAAGATAACCCACACACCATCATTGTATTGATGCCCAACACAGAAAATCAGCATAAACACAGTGGTTTGTTAAGGATGTTAACAATCATAGGGGTAGACTACCGTTCCCAGGATTCTTTGGGGGAAGCTTTAAATGAGTGGTGTGGATGTGAGCAGTGTTGCCTCTCTTTTCTGAAAGACAAGTTGACGCTGTTGACCTACAGTATATTGTCTGGAAACTGAGTGTAGAAAATAAATGGTTATGAAAGAACTCAAGGAGGCGTGGGGAGCAGTGCAGGAGAAAGGTAATTGATCCCCAGGTGGCATCAGTTTTTGTTCATGGAAACACAAAAAGAGCCTTATGGTACTTTGAAAACTAACAGATTTATTGTACAGCTGGAGGCCACAAGAAGCCTGTTACCGCTTAAGATGCCACGAGCCTCTTTTTCCTGTAAGAGACTAACATGGCTACTATCTGGATTTTGTTTGTAGGTTTTTCTCTATTACTCCCTTATGTAGAGCTCAAAGTAAGGCAGCAAAGTGGGAAGGGGGGCAGCAGGTGGGAAAGTGAGGAAGCCAGAGCAAGATTCACAGACCGCTGCTGCTAACCCACTCAGCCCTAGCGCTTCTAGCAAACACACTAGTATTATTATTATTTATTAAGCCGAAGATCCTAGGGCAGTGTATGACATTAAGAACATAATTTACACAGTACAATAAAAACACAATGCACAGCATAATGATAAAATAATCATAACAACAGTCCCCTCCCACACATTTAACAAGCCATAGATTACTTAATGGTCAAAGGCCTGGATAAAGAGGAATGTTTTCGACAATGTTCTGGACACCTCTCAAGATTCTGCTATAGCAGCAGAGTTAAGATGCCGATGGAGGCAAGGAATTTTTATCCTCAAAATGCTTGGCAAACAAGTCACAGCGAGCTACCATAGGTTCTACCACCTCTTTGGGGCCAGTCTGCAAAAGGCCCCACAGTAGCCAGAAAAGCTCTGCCAGATACCACAGTGAGGGTGAAGTGCAGGTAGCAAGTATGTCTTCTTTCCTGCCTTCTCTGCCACTGAATAAGCTAAAAAAAAAAGCGCACTCACCAGTGTTCAGTTGTATTTGTCTGGAGTTCCCCTCCACATGCGTTCATCTCCCAGCTTGCTTATTTGGCCTATGTTCGGTAGTATATCACAGAGCCAAACAGGCTCCACGAAGCACTCAGGAGCAATCGTGTCAATGGCCCAAGCCATTCAGATATTTAACCGGAGTGCCGGTCATAACAGCCAACCCGCACACACGTCCCCCCGGCCATCTGGAAACCACTTGGATCCATCAACCTCTGAGGGCAGACCATCCTGAAAGGTCTCCCGCCTCTGCAGAATGGGGAAGGTGCTGAAAGTCTAAAGCTCAACAAGAAGTCCTCTGGCCATGACAAGGGACTAATGTCAACATCCCCCGCTTTCAGATCACCCTTTTCCCACCCAGCCAAAAAAGACAAATATTGCACGGTGTGCAATTGTAAGTGCTTGTTTTGTCCATGTTACACATGTGGCATGTCACTTGAGGTAGGGGTGTTTGTGATTCAGGCCAGCATGGCTGTTTTCTCCCCCACCCCAAATGGATTTATTCAAACTGCTCCCGTCAATGTATCTTGCCAAACTATGAGACCATTCTCAATCCTTGCTCAGTCATTTTGCTGCCCTCAACACTTTCCATACTTCTAGTTACAGGTAGGTAGCTGTGTTGGTCTGAGTCGAAGCAAAAAAAAAATTCCTTCAGTAGCACCTTAAAGACCAACTAAGTTTTTATTTTGGTATGAGCTTTCATGTGCATGCACACTTCTTCAGATTCTGTTTCAAGTGTATCTGAAGAAGTGTGCATGCACATGAAAAGCTCATACCAAAATAAAAACTTAGTTGGTCTTTAAGGTGCTACTGAAGGATTTTTTTTATTTTACTTTCCATACTGATTGACATTGAACAGTTCAAATGGCAATATTCACTGGGCCAGCCTCTTCTGTGCTGAGAGTGCAACAAGTTCCTGAATGCAGAGAAATGAGATTAAACAGATTGGAAGATCAAAGCTAGAAAAGTAGATTAGGGAGCCATTGTTGGTTTACAGGTTGGTGGCATTTTTGCCATCTGGAGGGGCACTCTTGCACTATAGCACAACAAAAGCCGGATACAACTGCCATGGTGTGAAGCTATCTACCGTATGTATGGGTGGTGCATAAACGAAGTATTATGTCCGCCCCAAAACTTTGCAAGATACAAACAGTATTCAAAGTGGAGCTGCGTATAAATGCCCTAATACCACCATGAACACAAATCAGCATGAATATCCAACGAAAAGGATGTCAGCTTAAACTTAAAGGGTCCTGAGTTAAGGTGGACTTTAGTAGATAAAAGGCTGCCCATTCCTGCTTTGAGGTGCTGAAGACTCTTCATTGTTTTTTGCAACACAAAAGAGCTGCTTATTATTATTATTTTTGAATAGTTTAACATCTCAAAATAAACATTTTGCATATCATATAACCAATCACTTTCCCCCTTCCCCTTCCATGGTTCATTTTAGTTGTCTATCATTCCTGCATATTTTGCTATAACCATTTTAAGTCAGCTCTCCTACCTTACATCACACAAATATTAAACTGTTGAATTTATAATAATGCTGTCAGCGTTTTCAACCGTGCACAGTTAATTCCCCTCTACTCAGCAAAACGTTTCCACTCCTCTATCATTATTTCTTCTGAGGCAGTAAAATGAGAAAGTAAAAATATGCTGTTTATTGGATAAATGTTGTGAGCAGTTGCAAACATTTAACAGTCATAGGCATCTTCAGGTGAAAGAGACCAAAGACAAGTTTTAATCAGCAGCGCATTGTGTGGCCCTGCAGTTTCCTTTTACAGTGATGCTCCTATACGTCTTGTTTTTCAGCCTCAACGGGGTAGTGCAAAAAGGCAGGATGTCTAGAAATTATGCTGAACGTACAGAACCAAACTCAATTCCACAAGTTCATTCCTCCTCCCGCTACAAACTTAAACAGTTTCCAATTTGCCATACCCCAGGACACATACACCACACCGGGGACTGTGATATGGCTATACCACTTCAACTGCCACATCACACCACCACTCCTAAATGAATTTTAGATTCCACCCACAAAGAGCGGGGGGGGGGGAGTTTAATGGAGTGGGACGGGCTTGTAAGGAGGAAACTAGAGATGGAAGAAGTTTTAACAAGAGGCCATGGAAATACTGCCGGAGAAGAGGAGTGGGGAGAGCGGAAATCAAGAAAGTAAAAGGAGTTAGCAGCATACACTCTGGGACTCCCCAAAATTTTCTCTATGAACACAGTCAGGCTTTGAGGTGGTGGGGAAGAAGATTAAAAGGCCCACTGTAGTTCACAATCAATATTAAATTGAGAACAAGCAGTGTATATTAAGAACATTTGTTGTGGTTGTTTTTTTAATACCACACAAGAACCAAAACTTGGGAGATTAGATATATAGGAGACATGGGGGGGGGGTTCATAAATGCACCTCCTAAACAGCACTTTTGGTTTTTCTGCATTCATGCAGTGCTGTTTCACATTTTCAGTTCTGCACAGCACAGTCCTATATATGTTTCTTCAAAAGTGTCCTATGCTTACCTCAAATCCATAGGATTGCAGACTTAATGAAAGGACAAGTCATTGTCCTGGGCAATCCATTTCTCTGTTCCCTGTCGATCCAGTTCCTTTGTTCTTTACCAGTTTACTTAAATCCTTGGCAGAGGTTTCCCGGCTGTATTGTGCTTCCCAGCCATCACCCCCACCCCTCTGCCCTGGGGAAATATTCTATCTGAAATGCAGAAGGATTCCCGTCTTATCCACACACACACCCAAGGCATTTACTTTGCTCAGGTTTACAAAATGTGTTTTAGTTGGTGAAAAGTCCCAGAAGGAATGCACGCAACTGGCTACAAATCTCAAAATTTGCAGAAAATAATGGGGACTGAAAATTCCATAAAGTGATATTGTAGGAGCATCCCTGTGACATTGAAAGGACCTCACCTGGGCAGGGTTGCCTGTCAAGACAATGGGACAGGTGTCTAGCATGAGACATGGGGAAAGTGTTGATCTCAGTGAGTTATCAAGAGCTATTTGCTTTAATAGCTGTTTCTCTTATTTCCTATCAATATTCCATGTTAATTCATTTATGCTGCATTGTCCTACAAAGCTACTGGGAAAGACGTAAAACAGCCAGCTTCTTAGGCGAGTACTATAGTCTAGGCTGTGGTCACACTCCCACTTACTGTGCACTCACAGAGTTTCCAGTGCTGTTTTTTAAATCTGCGCTCACACAACAGTTACCCAAAATGCATATGCATTCCATACTTCCTTGCAAAATACTACTGTTGGATGTGCTATTACTCAATCCAATTTGAGTCCTTAAGCCATTCCTAACTTATCTCCAGCAAACGTCGGGGCACCTTTGCATAGGGTGCCCCATCCGTGCCCCCCTGGTGTGTACACCAACAAATCTGACACTAATGAAGTCGTGCTGATGTGAACAGCTAGAGGGGAAAGAGTTGTGAAATGCAGGGGTGGGAGAACAAATTCACTGTGCTTGAAAGTGATAATGTGAACACACCTTAGGGCAGATGTGTGACCCACGCAGGCTGAGGCCAAACCCAAATCCTTAGTCTCTGGGGCACAGTTTTGTGTTCTGGTGATAAGTAACTCCCAGAAACTTTGTCTGCTCCCTTCTTTTCCTTCTGCATTGTTTCTGCACCAGCACCTTGTCAACGGGATGAAGAGGGAAGGAGAACAAGAACTTACCAGCACATGACTTTGATCTCCAGATCTTCCCCAGCAACATGATCATGGCTAATAGGTGAGATACATCACCCAGGATCCGAAATATGTTCATGCTGGCCAAAGAATGTCCCAGAGAGTCCTGAAGGAAAACCAGCTAGTTTATATTCCGAGGAGGATTGTGGCCCTACAGCAGGCCTCTTCGCTTTTCTTAGCAGATGCTTTCTGGTTCCTCACTTGGATAAGGGTGTCTCTCTTCCTCTTTCTTCAACAGCCAAATGATTCCTTTCTATTCCAACTGAATAATCTGCTAAGCAAAATGTAGCCTTTCCCTCTCTTGGAAGGATTAGACTTGCACTACCTATCTTTGTCTCCACCAGGATTCTGCAATGAGCTTAGAATTTGAACTTTTGGTGCACTTATGCTTTCCCCTCTTGATCACTTTTGTCTGTAGGGAAGTCTTTGGTTCGCTGGCTCTCCTAAGTCGTTCTGCTCCCTCTGACAGAGGAGTGGAAGAACATCCCAGCCAAAGCTTTGCAGTCCCAGCAGAGGCACTGGGTGACGTGGCGTGGATGCTGTTTGTACTGAGGGTGGAGACGGAGGCGGGAGCAACTAGGCCGAGTTAAACTTTCTCCTGCATCCTTCCAACTTCTCAAGTTACAACCTTGAATGTCCTTAAAGAGGAAAAGACAGTTAAGAGGGGCAGACATCCCTTTGCAAGCTTGAGGGGGGAAATTACTGTAATGTGAATTGCTCCAGATTCCAGAGATTTGGAGGAGGGGGCATTATAATATGTATTCCTTACTCAGGGCCCCAATGCAAAGTAGTGTCGCCAAACCCTCAGTGTTCTTTTGCAGACCTATTTAGTCTGCAAATAGATTTGTAGGACCAGGGTCACAGGGTGCTTTCTTGATTTTAATTGGCTTTCCTTCACTATGTTCCAGTTTTTGTCGTCAGGAAGTATTTCTGCCAGGCATTTCCCCCTTGCTCAAGTCGCTTTGGGGACATAAAAGAGTTTTGTGGCACCTTATAAACCGGCCACTTTTTAATAATGGCATCAACTTTCACCGACCGGAGCCCAGATGCATGGAACATGAACCTCGGTTGTTAGACACACACATGCAAAGCGGGGAAATGTAACCAAATGTAAAAGAGTTAACAGTGAGGGGGGGGAAGTATTTGATCCCCTGCTAAATTTGCCCATTTGCCCTCTGACGAAGAAATAGCCAGCCCATAATTTTAATGGTAGGTTTATTGTAGATGTGAGGGACAGAATAACAACAGGAAAACCCCTAGAAACCATGGAGCCACCCCCCCCACAAGAACATGAGGTTCCTTAGCAAGCAGCCTCCTGCACTTGCTGAGGCTCTTCGCTTCAGAAGTCTGTCCTTCAACTTGCCTATGGAAGGGAAATGGGATGCAGGGCCGGTGCTAGGTTTTTTGCGCCCTAGGCGAGAAGTTCCGGAGGTGCGCGGGGAGCAGCAGAGAAGCGGCAGCGGCAGAAGGGCGAGTGGGGCCCACCAGCCAGCATGATCAGCAGGGTCTTGCAGGCTGCAGCGGAGCAGAGAGCGGGAGGAGGCAGCCCCGCCCCCAGGCTTGCGCTCCCAGCGATCCCCGCGCGCCTCCGGAGCTTTGTGCAGGGAGCGGCAGCCTGGGGCCGCCTCAACTGAACAGCTGAGAGGCGCGGAGAGGTGCCCCCAGGCTCACACTCCCCCTGCGCACCTCCAGAACTTCTCGCCGGGAGCGCAAGTCTGGGGCCGCCTCGCCCGCCTTTCAGCTGTTCAGAGGAGGCGGCCCCAGGCCCACGCTCCCCGCACGCCTCTGGATAGCGGCCTGAGGCAGCCCCAGGCAGCACCGGCGGCGGGCGGCCTGGTCAGCGCCCCCTCCATTTTGGCGCCCTAGGCCGTGGCCTAGTTCGCCTTAATGGAAGCACCGACCCTGATGGGATGTTCCAGAGCATGAGAGACCAGGACCCCCCCCCTCACATGTGTTGCGTGTGGAGACCCTTTAACCAGCCCTAAGAATAAATTCAGACAGGCCTCAAATTTTGGTTTGGTTTTTGACAGAATTTAGGCCACAACTTTATTGGTTACAAATCAAGTTCGACTAGGTACCTGCAGCCCTGCAGGCAGCGCTGACTCTGGGCACCAACCATAAGTCAGCCTTGGGTGAACACCTGGGACAGTGGCAAGCAGGAGCCCTGCTAGGCCTCCACCCAGATGAGCCCTGAACTCAGGCTCAGGGCACAACCCCACACGGGGAAGACCAACCATGAGTCCGTGGATTCCTTCTTAAAGGAATACCCAACGCATAGGGATGGCTATGTGTGAGAGCCAGTGTGGTGTAGTGGTTAAGAGTGGGGAACCAGGTTCGCGTCTCCGCTCCTCCACATGCAGCTACTGGGTGACCTTGGGCTAGTCACACTTCTCTGAAGTCTCTCAGCCCCACTCACCTCACAGAGTGTTTGTTGTGGGGGAGGTAGGGAAAGGAGAATGTTAGCCGCTTTGAGACTCCTTAGGGTAGTGATAAAGCGGGGTATCAAATCCAAACTCTTCTTCTTCTTCTAGGCATCCTGCCACCCCTATCCAACTGAACCAGTGCCTATCTGAAACCTTACAAGTTGTGATGATTTGTTATGTGGCAGGTGAGACTCAAATGGCACCAGCCAATCCGCCAAGTGGGAAAAATTCCTGCTGTGCCCCTGTCCCAAAGACAGGCGACACACACCGGCATAGCAAGGTCAAGCACAAGCCCTAAATATAGGGAGAGGTGGGCGGGTGTTCCGATGTACAGAAGCCTGAAAGAGGAAGCTCAGGGCCACGTGCAGTGCTTAAGTCGCGGTCCCTCGATCGCTTTGACTGGCGTCCTGCTAGCCCAATTGCACCCAAGATCGAGGGACCACCAATAGGGTGTTGTGGCTGCTCCAATGTTCCCACCCACAACACAGGCCTGATTGCCAGGTCCCACCGCAATACGTGCCCTCTGTTTAGGGGGGACACGATTTATCTCACCAGTGAACTGAACCTTCAGATAGGATGGGTGTGTCACCCGATTACTCTTAGCTCAGGGGAAATCTGAACATGAGTTCTTTCAGTCTCTCACTGTCTGCTTCATGTTTGCTTGCCTATTGGCATGCGCACACATCCACATATGCAGATTAGTATCACCCTCCTCTCCACCACCCAAAGATGGGGAAAGAAATCTCATTTGGAAAGCTAGCACTAGGCCTTATTTCCAGGCATTTACCATGACTGAGTAAATAGGTAGAACCTTCTAGAACAGGGCCAGTCAAGCTTGGTAGCTTTAACTGAGGTGCCCGTGATCATCGTGACTTGGGCCTCGCCAATAAGAGATGCCCTACTGGCTCCATGAGATGAGTTAAGCCACACTGGCGTCATGGCAACACAATAGAGTCTGACTCTGACAGCCAAAGTTCCCTTCTGAGCTGCCTCCTAGGGCGAGTCCATTATTAGGACTCATATACCTTCCCCCTGTTTTTTGCAGCCTGCACATGTATTCCTCCTCCTCCTCCCACCCCCACAGCTTTTCCAGGAGCACAAATGAGTGTGAAGGAGTATGACACACAACCACAGAGCCTCTTGAAAGTGCTGGAACCATGTGGGCAGTCAAACACACACACACACACACACCTAAACTAGGAAACTGAAGAGGAATTTAAAACAGTTCCCAATTTTAAACAGGGGTCAAGGAACCCTTACCTAGCTCCAAAAAGGAGCCATTAAACTGTCAGTGTGTATGTACGCTTTACAATGTCATAACTAGATGTTTCTGCACCTTGGATAGACTTATAAAAACCATGCGTTTCCCCTTCTTCTCCTTTTTTATAGTAAAACTGTCAATTCTAGAATTCATATTGATTCTGTCCCACATGTTAGAACCCGGGATCATCCAGTGAATTTTGTGTTGTAAAATATTCAGAACAAATGCTCATTGGGTGAGCGGGCATTAAAATGGCGGATTTGTTTCAGTGTAAGTGTCCTGAGCCCCTGGCCTACCTGGAGACAAAAGTTCAAAGACCAGGGGTCAATCCATGCAAACAAAGTCCAAAGGTCCGGAAATGCAATCCAGGGTCAATCCAAGCAGGCCAAGTCTGAGGTCCAGCAGTCAGGATACAGTCCAGAGTCAAACCCAAAGCACAGTCCCATAGAGTTCCAAGAGCATCCAAATCAAGGTCCACCAACATGGGCAGTTCAGCAGACACAGCCCCTCACCTCTGCTTCCCTTTTGTACTTTGTCTGCTGATTGCAGCATCTGGGCTTGACGAGGCAAGGTGAGCCTCACCTGTTCTGAGCCTCCTCCAGCTGAGGAATCACACACCTGTTAAGAGTTGTCCTACACACGAGTAGGACCTTGGCCAAGACACATGCCCGACTGGTATGTTCTCTCCCTCCCGGTCGATGGTTCGGGAGCTTCAAAAGCTTTCTTCAGCACAAACATCACAGTGAATGATTCCAAGAAACATCAGCACACTCAGGGATCCGCAGAGTCTTCGCAGTTGCATAACAGAACTCAGCATTTTGGCTAATCTACGTTTATTTACATATAAACACACACGGAGCACTGCAACATGGCTCCCTCTCTCTCTAGCATCAGACAGCAAAGAGAGAGAACAAAGGACAATCGTCCGACTTCATGGAACACAGTAACACAAACATCCTGTCTCCGTAACTTCCCACTCTGTGGAATGAAAAACATACACTGTCGTGTGATAGACAACAATCCCATGACGGCAGACACGGGGAATGAATCTCCAACAACACCTCCTCCTAGAGCTAGCGAACCCATCTGGCCAGCTAGGGAGCTGGGCTGTGGGCCCTTGCCTCAGCCTTTTACAGCGCACCCCCTGCTGCTCCCTATGCCTCAGAGTCCGTCATGTTCATGGACACAGGGTCCCCCTCCCTGTGGTGATGGGTCCTGCTGGCCTGGTGGTTCCTGTGCACTAGTTCCTAAGACCTTGTGTCATATGTAACTGTTGAGCAGATTGAGAACAGTGACCGTAACTATAAAATCCATCATATATGTAAATAGGCAGTTGCCAATAAAGTCCAACACAATCATTTTTGACGTCAAACCTCTCACAAGCATGGGAGTTGCTAAAAAGGGAGTTGTAAGGGAAAGTGAAATGGGTCAAATCTCTGCTTGGGGGTTATTCAAAACCAATAATGAGGGTTGCAGCCGGACCCAGCAGAAAAGTCTCTGTGTGTGTTAAGGGGTGGGTCTAAGCTCAAAGAGAGAGGATGGTTGGAGGGCAGAGTGTTGCTGGAGTAAATTGCATCTATCCATTCCTTGATTGACAGGGCGAGTGCTTAAGTACTCAGCGTTTTTGTGTTAAGCTCATTCCTGGCTAGTTGATTTGAATCTCCCTCCCCTCCCGCCCACCTCCTTTTCTTTGCAGGTTTAGAGTGACCTTGCTATGGCACCGCCTGTATTCAGGGGCCAGTAGGAATTTTTTTTCCATTTGGCTGATTGGATGTGCCATCTGGTTTTTCGCCTACTGCTTGGCAATAGTCACAACTTGTTAGGTTGGCAGGTTAGGCTTTGGTTGATGAGATTGGGAGGGGCATCGCATGGAGGTGCATGCCCCCCAGGGTTGCTCTTATAGAAGTATTCCGTTAAAGGAATCCTGGGGCTCCGGGGCTCTAGTCCTTACACCCCCGCAATGGTGCGGGGCTGGGGCCAATGACAGAGCACGAGCCTTGGGGAACATTTCTGGTGGGGGAGATGGTCTGGCCTCAGCTATCTCCTCCACCATGGGGTGTTTACTTGACTTTCCTACCATAGGAAGTCAGAGCTGGTCCTGTCCCACCGTGGGGCAGAAGATTAACCAAAGCCTAAGGCCAACACTCAAATTAATTTGTAATTTTGAATAAAGTTGTGGCCAAAATTATGCCAAAAAACAAAACCTAAAATAATGTGTCTGTCTGAGTTTTTTGGGGGAATTTTCTGGGGGTTTTGGCACGCAAATCAGAAAAAATACTACCAAGACTAAGAGGATACCAGTGTTGTTTAAAAACAGAGTTATTAGTGACAAAAAGGCTTCCTTCAGAAAATTGAAGTCTCATCCAAATGAGGAGAAACAAAAACAGAACACAGTTTTGCTAAAGAAATGCAAGCAGGGATGTGAAAAAAGAAGAGAGAATTCAAAAAGGCTGAGAGAGACCCCTGTCTGTAAACCTGGAAAACTGCTGCCAATCTGCATCAAAAGTACTAAACTAGATGAACCTATGGACTGACTTGGTACAAGGTAACTTTCTGTCGGACCTGAAGTGCATCATAGGTAGGCAGTTTGGCTTGGTGGATCGCAAGTTATGGAGGCATATGTTAAGTCAGGATGAGGAACTTGTGGTTCTCCACTCATTGCTGGAGTCTAACTCCCACCAGTCCCATCTAGCGCAGTCAATCAAACGGGAATGATGGGAATTGTAGTCCAACGACACCTGGAGGGTCACAGGCTCCCCGCTGGCAACCTTAGGCCATGTGTGAAGTTTATGTTTGAGTCCTGCTTTATCTTTGGCTTCTCCCTTAGCAGACTTCATGGCTCTACACACCATTATTGCTTCCTCAAGTTCCTGAAGCAAACACTCAGCCGATAACACTTCCTCCATCACCACATCTCCATGTCAGGCCAAACTTTACTTGTCATGCTCCTCATGGACATACAATGTGTTCTGTGCTGGGGGGTTGTGTTCTGTGCTGGGGGGTGGGTGGGTGGGTGGGGCAAACCTGAGTAACCGGATGCTACCAGGGCCGGATTTAGGTTTGATGAGGCCCTAAGCTACTGAAGTTAATGGGGCCCTTTATATGTCCAGCTGTCCTTTGTCAACAACAAATTGACACTGTTCTTTGTGTTGAATATATGCCAAATGGTAATGTATGGACCTAATAGGTATCTATTTGCACATAACAAAATATGTATTTTATCAAAGTAATTGTTGAACTGAAATACAATTAAGAAGTATATTAAAAGTCAAATGGGTGGGGCCTATTGCTTACATCATAGGAGCCTACAGAACACAAAACACTGTTGCTGTATGTAGGTTTTGTTTTATTTGTTTTTTATCTTATATTTTGGAAATGTACATCCAGTTTTCTTTCCTTTTAATTTTTTTTGGGCCCCCAAGAGAGTGGGGCCCTAAGCTATAGCTTGTTTAGCTTATACGTAAATCCGGCACTGCATGTGCTACAGAGTCCTGCAGCTGCTAGCTGCAATTTGAACCAGACAAGTGTGCAGCAGAACAGCATGAGGTGAAAGGGCACAACGTGCCTCTCAGGAGAGCTTCTCCTTCACAGCCCTTTTCGCCAGGCTGAGAGGCCTCTTATGCAGAGGAAGTAGCTGGGGAATGAGCAATGAGAAAGCTCAGAATGTGACATCCATGTGCCATCAAAATGGTCGAGGGAGGATGTGGGTGAGGAGAGGCTTGGAAGAAGGGGGAAGAGGCTTCCAAATTTGGAATAACCAAAAAAGAAAAAGTTGGCACATGAAGTGGGAACAATTAAAAATAAACCTCATCCCCCCACCTCCTCCTTTGCTGCAAAATAAGCTTGAAAAGCCTCGCTCCAGGTGTCTCCCTGCCTCCTAAAATAATCCAAAATGCTTCTACTGTCTCTCTCTCTCTCTCTTTCTCTCCCTGTGATGCCCCCACCCAACCCGCCACCCCACTAGTGCCTTGGGTTTCCATGGTGACTGCAAGCAATGTCGCTAGGGTGACAAGAGAAATGTTTTTTTAAAAATAGAAGGGGTTCTTGATTATCTGTTGTTCTTGTGGAGTTTTATTTTTATATATTTTCCCCCAAGTTGAGAGAGTTGTTTATTCTCTTCCCCCCTGCCCCCAAGTTGGGACCTCATCATTTTCATAAAATGTTGTCCTTTCAGGTCTCCTTTCCACCACCCCAGCAGTGCTTTGATGAGACTGAGGCGAGGGCGAGAAAGAAAGAAAGGAGGATACTGGTCTCTCCTCAGCAATGGTAGGGCAGGCCCCATAGGAGGACTCCTCCACCACTACCACAGTGCTCCCCCTTTTAGTTTCCCCTTTATTAGTTACGTGTGGCTCAATTTCACGCTTGAAGTGCATTTGAGCCTCTTTGGCATGCATCTTTGAAAATCCAGAATTGGAAGGTGCCAGAGCAGATTTGGAACAAAGACCTCCAGCTCTTTGTCTCTGGTGCCTTCCCTCTTATGAGGTCAGTGGAGGCTGGTTCCCTGATGCTACTTCCCAAGGAGAATGACAAGCAATTACTGCTCCTGCCAAATCTGAAAGCCACACACTCTTTCCCTACACACATTTCTGTTTCAACTCAGAGAAGTTCTGCAAACATTTATGTCAATCTATTGTTCTTTGACTAGGCAGGTGTCCGCACCACTCAGCCAATCCTAATCCAATAGTGAAGAGGTCTCTCCCATGTGTAGAGACAATACTGAATTAGATCATGGACCAAAGTTCTGACCCCGTATAAGGCAGATTCCTGTGTTCAACAAAAAGGGCTGATTGGGCTTTGTGGATCAAGGGTGCCCTCTAGTTTGCAGTATCAACCTGAATACTTCCAGAGTCCAGAGAGTTTTGCTGCACTATGCATTTAAAGCAGTATCATGCCACTTAAACAGCCTTGGCTTCCCCCAAAGAATCCTGGGAACTGTAGTTTGCTAAGGGTGCCAAGAATAGTTAGGAGATCCTTATTCCCCTCACAGAGCTACAAATTTCAGAGTTTCCTAAGAAGAGAGATTGATCTGGAAATTGTAGCTCTGTGAGAGGAGTAGGGTTTGCCTAACACAAGATGCAGCCAGGTACCTTCCAAGGTCTGGGCAGTGCTTGGATGGGCGACAGCCAGGGTACATTGTATATGCCACCTTGAAATCCATGGTAGAAGAAAGGAGATATATTATTGTGCTAAGTAAATACATAAAACATCACTACTATTTTGGTAAAGTGTTTCGAGCCAGGCATCACCAGAGATCTCAAAAACTGAAAGAGGAGGGAAGAGGCTTTTATCTTATGCACCAGAATTTGAAAAGGGAAAAAAAGGTAATACTTTCTCTCCCTTGATATCCACTGACATCTGCTATTAAGTATCTATCACAAGCTTTTCACAATTAAAGACATAATTCTTCCAGAAAATAACTTTAAAAACTTTTCTAGTCAAAACCAAGATAAATACTCATAACCTGCAGATGAAATAGAGCAGGCACCCCCAAACTTTGGCCCTCCAGATATTTTGGACTATAATTCCCATCATCCCTGACCACTGGTCCTGTTAGCTATGGATCATGGGAGTTATAGGCCAAAACATCTGGAGGGCCACAGTTTGGGGATGCCTGAAATAGAGGGTTCAACTGAATTTTATTGAACAATTGATATCCAATCCTCTATTAAAAGAATGATTTTTTGACAAGCTGTAAATTCAATTCCACACATAATCTTAGGCCCATTCTTGTTTTTCAGTACCAAATAGATAATATTTTATAACTGAGAGAGACATGCAGAACTTTAGCCAAAAACCTATGCCGTAAATCAACAGGATGTCTACCAACATATGTGACAAGCGTTCCTGAATTCTTAATAGTGTCCCTGTGAGAACATAAGAGCCCTGGTGGATCAGACCAAGTGCCAGTCAGTCAATATGTTGGTCAATCCAGTAGACAGACAGAGACTATCGTTCTCCTATACTATCTACTAGCTAAACAGCAAGCTAGTTAAGAGTTTTATACTCTGTGCTTCTTAATCTCAAAAGAGCCATGTAAGGCAGCTTACAACAGTTCAGTATAACAATCAGCTAACAAGAAGACAAAACCATTAAAATAAATTACAATGAAAAACAAATACATCAGATGAAAATCCAAATGGCTTACAGGCACAAGAACCTTTTGATAATAATAGTAAAAAAAAAAAATCAACAAAACTAGTAACCCAGATGGCTGGATACATGCTGAAATACAAAAGGTTTTCATGAGGTGGCAAAAAAATAAAACCCGAAAATGAAACATGAAATGTTTTGCCACTGCGAAAACCTAGGACTAGATGGGACATTGGTCTCATCTGGTGAGCTCTTCTGATGTTCATAACCATCAATGACTCTCTAGGAAGGAAGGTCCATGAGCTAGAGTCCACTGAAAATGCTGTCTTCCACATGGTGGTCAGATGTACCTCTGTTGCTGGGATGCAGATGTGAGCTTCTCAGCATACCTTAATAAATGGCCAAGTTCATCTGAGAAAAGTTGGTCTTATGGTCTTAAACTGCTTAGGGCAGCCCTTCCCACCTGGTGCTCTCCAGATGTTTTACACTGCAACTCACATGGCTCTAGCTAGCACCACAGGTTGTGGAAGGCTGGTCTAGGACTAGGGATCCATCTGCACTATACATTTAAAGCACCACACCACTTTAAACAGCCATGACTTCCCCCAAAGAATCCCGAGAACTGTAGTTTGTTAAGGATGCTGAGAATTATTAGGAGACTTTCCCCCTCTTGTAAGCACTAGTCTACCTACTCTACACACCCAAGTTAGTTTTAAACCTGTTTAATTGCCATGGATGCCAAGTAGGGAATTCTAGGGATGCTAGTTCTCCAAAATGGTCAGAACCCTCTAAAAAAAGGTCCAACAATTCAATAACACAAATGTCTAACACAAAGCAGATGCAGTTTTTAGTAGTCCAAATACTGACTTCACCCGTGCTGTCAAGGAGGAAGATGGTCGTGTGATTACCAATCATTGCTTGCTTTATTATGAACTGAAGCATATGCAGTAGCTTTTTGCAGTTGATCACAAAAAAGTGTGTTGACAAGCTGTGGTTGTGATTGACTTCCAAACACTGCACTAAAATGTGCAGTGGGCAGCACCATCTGACAGTCACATCACTACCATAGCTCATTGCAAGTCAGCAAGAGTTGTAATTAAAAACATGACTACCAGATGCTCAGATGGTTGTGTCTATGAACCCTTGGTCCCTTCCAATTCTGTTGATTACTATAACTGAAGAGGAACTATGGAAAGCCAGGAGACAGAGATAAAACCAAAAATTGAACCACCTTCCTAGTCGGGAAGTTACTGAGGATTGTAAAGAGATTCTCAAGGGAAAAGCTATGTTCACAAAGGGATTCTCAAGGGAAAAGTTTAATACAGTGGTACCTCGACTTACGAATTTAATGCGTTCCGAACGCACATTTGTAAGTCGAAAAAAATTGTAAGTCGAATCCCATAGGAATGCATTGGGAGAAAAAATTCGTAAGTCGAAGCAACCCTATCTAAAAATTCATAAGTAGAAAAAATCCTATCTAAACCGCATCCAAGATGGCGGACGGAGCTCCCTTCGTAAGTAGAAACATTCGTAAGTAGAGTTATTCGTAAGTAGAGGTACCACTGTATGTAAGTGTAAAGCTACTGTTTTATATGTCCTACCTAAGCAATGTTCTTGAAGCTACAAACATGAGTTTGACCAAACTGTGGGAGGCAGTGGAAGACAGGAGTGCCTGGCGTGCTCTGGTCCATGGGGTCACGAAGAGTCAGACACGACTAAACAACAACAACCTAACCAATACTCAAGTAGCCTCATTTGCAGAAAACCTGAGCTCTTAAAACTGTCATTAACATCTGCTTCCCATCTCTAAGTAAGTCACCTCATGTCAGAAGTTGGAAGGTGGCTTCCAACTACAGCATAGGACAGGTTGATGGAGATATTCTTCTTCTACATGTTCTGAGGAGCTACTAGTTCTCCTCCATTCCTTCACTTCCCCCATCCCCACAACATTAGCAGCAGGAAAGGTTGGCGGAATGGGGCTATTTTTGGGAACGTTTCCCTAGCAACGGCTGCTGCCACCGTCTGTGGTGGTTTATCCATAGGTGCTAAAATATTCGATGCTTCTTAATAAAGAAAGCAGCTGGCAAAGCAAGGTTGGAGGTAGGAAGGGTTGTCCACCCAGTCTGATTTGCTCTGCAGCCTGGGATTCATAGGGCTTGAAAGAATAACAAAGCAAATGATGTCTTTAAGATGAAGTGCACTTTGACTTTAGCTCCATCTATTAAGGTCTTAATCAAGAAGCAAGGCTCTTAGAGGTGCAAAGTTTCAGCCCTGGGACATCTGGAGGGCCAAAATGAACCCACACCTGATACATATGATAGCTTCTCTGTTAACAAGCTGAGCTGTTGAGGTAGAAATATGAAGGTTTTCTTCAAGTTTGCAGAAGAATGTTGTAAAGGCCAATATACTCACGTTCAATAGTTATTATGCTATTAAGGATCTTGGTGTCCCTTGCTTCTGGTCCTCTTCCAAATGGTGTATCTAGCAGCTGATCTGTGCAAGTTGGAGGGCATATTTGTACAATGAACCCATCTGATGCTGGATTCTTCTCTTTATGTTGGTTTGCCATTGATTTGGGCAGGAGGAGGAGGAATACAGAAGTGTTTACAACTGCCCTCCCCCCTTATTGATATTGCATTGAGGTCTGGTCTCCCGCATAAACTCTAAGCTGTCTTTTGTTTGTATACTGCTGTTAGGGTTGCCAGACTCAATAGAGGACAGGACTCCTGTGCCTTTAATTGCCCTGCTCTCTTTTGAGTCTGGAAACCTTAAAGACCCTTTGCTTGGAAATTAAACAAAGGGTCTGCTGGTTTCTCTTTAAGGTTTCCAGACTCAAAAGAGAGCAGGGCAATTAAAGGCACAGAAGTCCTGTCCTCTATTGAGTCTGGCAACCCTAACTGCTGTTGCTCATTTACAGTGGAAAAGGCTAAAATAAATACAATGATAAATCTCTATGTGTAAGTGGTCCGTCACTGCCCCCTCCAAATTGTGTAACTTGGAATTAAATTCAGGAGAGAGTGTGTCATCATGACCAACAGTGACTTGGAGGAAGAGGGGACCCCATCAATTAGGGACTTTCCAAAACCAGTGAATGTGCCCCTCAATCAGACCCCACTGAGAGGCCAACTTCCTCACATACTATTCAGTCTCTGTGTGACCACAAGCACTGTGCCTGTCAAAAGTGAGCAGAGAGGTAACCATGGAAGGCTTGAGAGCTGCCCTTTTAAGGACCTCCATTCTTCAGCAAGGAGGTGGAGCCTAGAGGGTGGAGGGTGGTGATAATCAGGTCCAGCAGAAAGCTGCGTGTCTTGGTACAAGTCCTTCCTTTTCTGGGTCCTGTCCAAGGTTCTGAACCAACTCTGCAAAAGCGCTGTGCAGTCTCTGCCTGTTGGTCCCTTGGTTTTGCTACCACCTCTGGCCTGTTCCTTTTTCCTCTCCATGGGATCATTCTCACCAGGACAGGCTAGACACAAGCATCTGGAAGCATTAAAGTTATCTGCACAACCGAATGAGTAAAGAAAGAAGTGTATTGTTTACATCAGCTGAGTTAGACATGGGTTGCCACCATCCTTTTTACACTTTGTTTTTGATCTGAATTTCCATGAAATAATTGATTCACATGTGGCTGCTGGGCTTGTGTTAGCTCTGTTCTTATGGCATGTGGCTTGTCTTTATTTTGTTTTTTAAGCACAGACAGAGTTTGCTATATTTGCTTACTACCACAAACCCACATTGAAGGATTCCAAAACTGGATGTTTTGGTTCATAGTTAATGAATTAGGTGACCTGCTCACCATGAGTTAATGAATGTTCTGCTCAACCATCACAATGTGAAGGAAAAAGTGATGGCTGTGAGCCCAGTCACGGTGGGAATCAAAGCTAAGACGATACACTGGGGTGGAGGTACAAAGCCAGCTTTACCTCACCCACCCAACTTCTCTCTGCCTTCTCTATAATTACTTCCATAGATGCAAGCTTCTATACAGTTTAGGTACTTTTTTTTTCATCTGCAGGCTTCTGCGCACAAATACGGTGGTACCTTGGTCCTCGAACAGCTTAGTTGTAAAACAAATCGGCTCCCGAACGCCACAAACCTGGAAGTGTTCCAGTTTGTGAATGTTTTTCAGGCGCCGAACATCTGACGCAGCTTCCACTTGAGTGCAGGAAGCTCCTGCAGCCAATCGGAAGCCACACCTTGGTTTTCAAACGGTTTCAGGAGTCAAACGAATTTCCAGAATGGATTAAGTTCGAGAACCAAGGTACCACTGTATGGACTGTAACACCAATGATGGCTGTCATGTATGAATGGGTAAGCACAGGCCAGACATCGTATGGAGAACATGCATGCCACTTCCGTAAAGGACACAACCTAAGGAAAGCTTGGTCAGTAGAAATTTTGTTGTTTTTTGTTTTGATCATAAGACGTCATAGTCCTGTGGTGCCAGTCACAGCAGAGCTCAGTGGAGGAAGAAGCCAGCCAACCAGCCGGGTCTCGGGGGGGGGGTACTTGCCTGGAAGCAGAGTCCGTATACAAGGTTCAGTCCAGTCCTAAGGTCAGAAATATCTCGGTTAATGTAGTCAGATGATCCAGAGGTCAAGAAAGCTGAGGGTCCAAGGTCACGAGAAGCAGCAAGGTCTGGCCAGGAACAACAAATGTTGTTTCCAGCAACTGACTGAGGCTGGAAACCCTTCTTAAGAGAGCCAGCTGGTTCTCATCAGCAGCAAGAAGGCTGATCTGCAGCAGGTGGAGCCCCTTTGTCTTCTGTTCCTTCAGGCTGCTGCTCAGCAGGTGAAGCAGACTCCTGGCCCATGACATAAGATCAGATCAAGGGCCTACCGAGTCAACATCCTAGTCTCACAACAGCCCACCAGATGCCTATGGGAAGCCCACAAGCAGGACATGAACAAAATAGCATCCTCCTTGTGATGATTCACCACAAATGGTATTCAGATGTAGATTACTACCTCTGATACTGAGGTCCCTAAATGTTCCTGGCGTAACTGAAGAAAGGAAGGTGGGGAGTTTTGTTTGTGTATTTTTTACTTTTCCCCTTTAAAATCGGAACTGGAACCTAAGAAGGTGGCCAACATTGCCTCTTGCAGAAGTGGGTGCCATAGTTTAACTATGCATTGCATGTAGAAGCACTTGCTTTTGTCAGTCCAGAGTCTTCCAATGTTTACCTTCACTGGATATCCATGAGTTCTAGTGCTTATGAGAGAGGCAGGAAACTTTTCTCCATGCCATGCATGATTTTATAATCTTCTATCATGTTACCGCTCAATTGCCTTTTCTCTAAAATAAAAAGTACCAAATGCTACAACCTTTCTTTCCATCCCCTTGATCATTTTGGCTGCCCTTTTCTGAACCTTTTCCAACTTACAGTATCATTTTTGAGGTGAGGAGACCAGAACTGTACACAGTATTCTCTCTGCAAGTTGGCTTGAGAGGCCACAAGCCAAAGCCGCTTGTTTCTGCTGAGGCAGGAAACAGAATTTGTTTTTTGAGAGGAAGTTGTCACTCTCGTCTTTGCCGCCTGTTCCAGAGAAAAGGGTTTTCCCAGTTGTTTGAAGGGAGCAGAATACAGAGTCTTTTGGACTAGAAAAAGCGCTCAGATTGTACTCTCCAGATGTTGTTGGACACCAACTCTCCTCGGTACCAGTCAATAGTGGTCATCTTGGCAAAGCTGCCAAGGTCTCCACTTCTATCTCAGTTCTCTCCTTTTGACAAGCAGCCAAGCCTTTGTCAGGCTAAATTAATCCTGTTGCGTTGATTATTTGGCTGTTGCAGTTTGTCCTTTTGTCAGCTGTGGTATAGTCCTTTTGCTTTGTTTTAAATGTTGTGCACAGACTTGAAGGTAACTGATAGAAAGTCAGAGTGCAAATGTTTTTAACCAATAGTTAAAGCAGCCTCCCATTCCTAATCAAGAACTGCCTGAAAAGTAAGGAATGTTTTCTGCCTCAATTTTGCATTAGTGGGGAAGGGTGTACACACACACACACACACACACGTCACTATTCAGTCAAGGTGCTTAGAGCTGTTTACAAGTTCAAGTGTGGAAAGCAATTGAATTATACCAGTACTTAAAAGAAAGTTACGGCAGAGCAGAATAAAATGCCAACATAAAGGCCACACCTACAGATTAAAACAAAAAGGTTTAAAAATGAATCAAAAAGGGTTGCATGAAGAAAAAGGTAAAGAGTACTAAGGGCACGTGCAAAAACGCACACATTGTGCCCTTTAATTTCAGTTGCAATTGTAAAGGTAAAAAGTTCATATGCTGGTTTTGTCTGTCAGTCATTGTTCCCAACACATGAATTCACTAATGTAAGTAAATGCTGTCGTACATCATGGTAATGACCTTTCTGAAGGAGCAGGTTCATAGCCTAGTAGTGCTCCTGGACCCATCTCTAGCACTAAAGGCCCACATGACCTCCGTGGCTAACAGTGCCTTTTATCAGCTTTTTAGTAGGACAGCTATGGTCGTTTCTGGTTTGGGAAAAACCTGACCACTGTCATCCATGTGCTGGCAACCTCCAGACTGGATTAGTGCAATGTGCTCTATGTGGGGCTAACTTTGCGGCTGCAGCTAGTGCAACATGTGGAGGCTCGACTACTCATTGGGGCAGAATATCACATTATGCTGCAGCTGCTGAAGGAATCACACTGGTTGCCCAGCCAGCTTGGTTCAAAGTGCTGGTTCAAAGTCCTAAACGACATGGGACCAGGATATCTAAGAAATCGCTACGTACCCTTCATACCCAAACTAATCACTGTGGGCATCCACAGGCATCCTTTAGCATCCTGAGATTCCCCTTTCAACAAGCTTTCCAAAATCCGTATCCTTATGTATGTGTTTGTTGTTTTTTTAAAATTGTTTTTATATGTATAGTTCTTGTTTTTAAAATATTTATTACATATGCAAGTGTTTTGGGCTGTTTTTATATATGTAAGTTTTGTATATGTCGTATCACTTTGAGGTGCTGCATGAGAAGCAATCCATAAATAATATTAACAAACTGGTTTATTGAGCATTTGGGCAGGCTGGGTGAATCCACATACGTTTACTGTAGTAGCTGTGCCATCCGTTTTCATTGCTCTGGGGCTGTAAATAAAGCCACAATTCTGCATGTGGTAAAAGCAATGACAAGGCCAGTTCACCCTGTACCAAACCCTGCATTTCTGCACTTGCAGATTGGCAGTAAGTTATCTAAGGAAGCCAGGGAATGAGGCTTTAGGGGGAAACTGTGCCTCACTGGTAGAGCACATGTTCTGCTTGCAAAAGGTTCAATCATCGGCATCTCCAGGTAAAGTTAGCAGAGGGCCGTGTCTGAAATCCTGGCAAGCCGTTGGCAGTAAATGTAGACAATCTTGAGCCAGATGGGCCAGTAATGTGACTCAGTATAAGGCGGATTCCCAGGTTCCTATGGAGTGAAATGGTCCCCGCAGGTTGGGTGCCCATTAGGCACCAGTAGATGCACTTAAGTGGCTCTTACACACTGGCACAACATCCCAAGTTTATTATGGGAGAGGGAGGACTATTTGGATTTTCCACCACAGGAAGCAAATCATCTTGGCTTAGTCCTGGATGGTGAAATCACAACAAGGCAACCATGGAGAAAGTTCTGGACGTGTGGTAGAATTTGAGGGACTTATCTGTGCTTCTCTGGAACAGATTCAGGGTGCAACTCTTAGGGAGAGCATGAAACTCTGGAACACACGGCAAACCTTTGCAAGCCATGGTACTTTGTGCAAAAATGCCTGGGGCTCTGCAGTGCCAGCCACATGTGCTCCTATTAATGTTTCCATTGCTTTGGGTTGCACTCCTATCTTTCCCCATCACTGCATCTGCAGCGTGTATCCATGGTTCTGAGATCACATGCAGGGATGGGTTAAAGTAGTTGAAGGCTGTTGGATTCTAGCGGAGTTACTGACTTCTTAGCTACAGACTGCACAGCGACCAGAGAATGTAGAAACAAGCGACTCAAACAGAAGAAAATAGAGGGGAGAGAGAGAGAGAGAGACCCCGGAGGGAAAGAATGAATGGAACAGCAGGAGTGTAAAAAAGACAAGAGAAATAAGAAACAAAGGCAAAGCTAGAAAGAAGTATTTTTTCAAGAGCCAGTGGTTAAGCTGCAAATCTAAGGATGGGAAAACTGCACAGAAGGGCATGTTAAAATCAGAAAAGTCCAGAAACAAAGAAGAGCAAAGAAGCAGGTTGTGAAACCAGTGAAGAAAGTTGGAGAAAGACCAAGATCAGAGAAAACTGTACCGGGCTACTTGGAAATCATACACGTACAAAATGGACCAAGAGCGGGAACAGTTTCAGGGGATGTAACTCAAAGTGGATGGGATGCAGTCATTTCCCTCTTTTTCCCTTTCCCCTGCTTACTGGATTTGCAGAATTCAGATGGGAATAAGCTGACCATACACCAGGTAAGAGATCATTAGTAGGTGTTGTGTATTACAATATTCGATTTAAGTTGGAGCTAATGCATTTTCTGTGTGTTTCTCAGTGTGTTTGCATATAACTGGGGATATCTGTATCTTTGTCAATGCAGGCACACACACAATTTACTTTTGGCTGCAATCCTGTGCACAGGCTGCTTTCATCCCAGCGAAGGCTTACCTGTGGGTTGCAATCTATGAAAGCTCATGTTACAACAAATCTGCTAGTCTTTAAAAAGCCACAAGACTCTGAGCTGTTTTTATTTATAACATTTACTCATTTTGCTCAAGAACATTTGCTTGCATAACTTCGTGGGTACTCTTGTATGGTAAATTGGGTTTAAGAGCATGTTTTCTCAACTAACTTCATGAGTGCCACTTCTCCATATCTCTTACCCTAGGAGTGGTCTATTTGGGCAGCTCTTCTTCACTGTTGCTTTCAAGCTGTTTTTCAAACTGGTCTTTTTTGACGGGTCTCAAATCAGATGAATTTGGAGTGAGGTCTTTGAGGGGATTCACAGCCTGCCCTCGGGATTCTGGAGGGGTGGAGGAGAAACCCCAATTTTCCCAGAAAATGCATGCCAAAGTTTTTTTTTCTGGGACTATAACTGGCATGAGCATCTCCTTCCACCTCTCTGTCTCCCCGCATGCCGTCATTGCATAGCCAGACAGCCAGACAGTTTATATTGATACCACTCATCTCCTTGTTGTGTCCTGTCAAGGTCACCCACTGATTGATTATTATGCTGATCTTAGTGGTAGAAATGAATCTCAGATCTCAACTACAGAAAGTAGCCTCAAACTACAGCAGTTATGTAAAGAGGCTCAAACTAATTGCTGACGGAATTATTTGCAGGCGATTGGAGATGTATGTGTTAGAGAAGACATGGGGTATCTGTCTGCTTATTTCACCACTTTTAACATGTCAAGGAAAGGCAGGCTCTTGAGTACTTTGTTCAAGGCAGAGAGTACAAGTAGATGCCACCGCTATGCCCGACTCCCCGGCGATTTCTCTGCCATTGGAGACCCTCCAACTCGGTGAGCAGAAGTGTACAACTAATGTTCCACCAAGTTAGGCTGCAGGTCTTATTGCTCACCTCTGCCGTGCTGGGCTTATGCCCCTGGGAAATCACACCTTGTAAGCAGCAGCCACCTCTCAGGCTTCCTTTCTTGCAAACAGTAAGGACAGCATCTTCATTGTTGGGCAAATAGAAGAACTGCCTGTGCAGGAGAGGCCAGACATGGCATCTAGGACCCACTGTACTAAAGGCCCCTTGTATACACAATTTTCCTACATAAATATCACTTACATGTAGGGAAAACAGTGTGTAAGCCATCTCACCATGCACACCATTGTGCATGTATTTATTTTGCTTTGTGTGCATGTGATGGAAGCCTTGATCAATGATAGGATCCTCTCATTCTTTGGATACAGTGCTTTAAAACTAAATGAGAGGTCTCAGAGAATAACCTTTCACACCTTGCTGAAAGCTAGTACAGTAGGGCATGGTGATTCTCTGTGCAAACCCCTACTGATATTTGCTATATTGTTGTTGTTGTTGTTGTTGTTGTTGTTGTTGTTGTTGTTGTTTTTATTTCTACTACTACTTGTGGCTGACAACCTGATCACTCTTAACTTGCACTCCAGACAAATAAGAGACTATCCTGGACTTGAGAGGGAAGAGTGTTGGCTTCCACATAGCTTGTAGGAACCAGATGCCCACCATGCTGTACCTCATTTCATAAATAAATTTAATTACAATCTCAGTGTATCTGAAGTTCCTATGTTAGACATGCCAGGGTTAAGTTTTATGCATGTCCTTTCTATTAAGGAAATGTATGGACTAGCTTGTAATGGCATATATTTGGAACTATCAATGACTAGCAAGTCTAACAATGAAGTGCTAGCTAGAAATAATGGGTTTTTCATCTATAGGACTGTACTGAGAGAGTGCTTTAACGCAGAATGATTGATCACGAAGGTCGATTTAGGAATCAGCTACACCTTGGGGCTTTTTATGGGGCCAAACGTTGGACACATTTGATAGCAGAGTCAGGGCCGTCTCTAGGCCCGGGTCCGGTGGCACGGGGCGCCAGAGGGATCCGTCGCGCCATGGCGCCAGGCATGCTTAAGACGGTCCTGAGCAGAGTAATGATGACAGTGCAATTGCTTGTATTAAATTATTTGGCCTTCTTGGCAGATGCTCCCAGACTTTGGAAGTCCCTCCCTAGAGAAGTTAGACTGGCTCCCTCCTTTTTATCCTTCCACCAGCCGGTGAAGAGTTTCTTGTTCCAACAAGCCAGGAAAAGGCTAGCACCATGTTATTTTTTTTTCTTGTAATTGTTTGCACTGCATCAGATATAAGATAGATGGATGCACATATACTTTGAGACCGTCTCTTGAAATCCCATTGGTTAACTCAGAATGGATTGTGCCATTGCCCCGACAAATTGAATAGCAATTCATAGAAAGTGGATGGCTGCCTCCACTGAGCATTAAATGTAGTGTCTGATGCAGTCAAGTGACAGAACTGGGGCCAACAGTTTTATGTGCTACAAGATACCACCAGATATGCCTTCTTCTTATCCCAGCCATGGTCATGCACAATCCTTGGGCTCAGTTTGACCAGAAAGTGGCAGAGCCCAACTAACTGATTCCCTATTCAGTGTGGACTGTGAGTAGGACCATTTCAAGTCCAGCATGGCTGGAGCCAGGCATCAAAGCCTACCCTACCCATACAGTACCATTGAAAATAAGTTTTCAGGCTGCAGTCCCATTAACATATACCTCAGGATAGAGTGGGATTTATTTTTGAATAAACATTCATACGATTGTGCTACTGTCCATTGTTCTCCCAGTGGACTTCACTTCCAACTTTACATCTCCCAGCGGACTTTACAGTGACAGAGTGCCACTCAGATTAAAATGGCATTAAGAAGAATTTAGGGGAGTATGTGAGGAAGGGTTTAGCCCTCTCCCATGCGGGTGGCACTGTGGGTTAAAACCACAGAGCCTAGGGCTTGCCAATCAGAAGGTCGGCGGTTTGAATCCCCGCAACGGGGTGAGCTCCCGTTGCTCGGTCCCAGCTCCTACCAACTTAGCAGTTCGAAAGCACGTCAAAGTGCAAGTAGATAAATAGGTACCGCTCCAGCGGGAAGGTAAACGACGTTTCCGTGTGCTGCTCTGGTTCACCAGAAGCGGCTTTGTCATGCTGGCCACATGACCTGGAAGCTGTACGCCGGCTCCCTCAGCCAATAGAGCGAGATGAGCGCTGCAACCCCAGAGTCAGCCGCGACTGGACCTAATGGTCAGGGGTCCCTTTACCTTTACCTTTTAAATGGCTACCCTACTTAAATCAACACACACACATATACACCGCCTTGTAGACCCATGGTAGACCCAGTTCTTCAGAGAGGCCTGCTGTCATTTCATGGAACCTAGAAAGGGAGAATTTGATTTGCCCTCTGAAGGGCCACAGAACGCTGTTGAGCTGCTTCTCTAAGGTTGGGGGTGTTATTTACTGAGGATTATACTCACCCACCCACCATTTCAGATCACTTGTGAGTATTCCTAGGATTATTTGTATTTCTGGACAACTTGCAGGTTCCACATACTGAACAACTATTTTGAAAAGTTAAATGGGTTTCCAAGTATGCATGTCTAAGGTCCAAACTCTGTTTTTCCCCTTGAAAGTAGCCATTCAGCATTGCTACAAAAAGCAATAATAAAAAGTCTCTCAACAGCTTTTCTTTCTTTTTTTGCAATTTCATCTTGACTAAATCCGGGAATGGATTTATTCCTATGGAGAACCATTTCCTTTCTCCTAGCATTGAAATTGTGCCCTTGCTTTGCTAAATCTCAGGGGAACAAGAACACCATCGGTCAATGGACCTTAAGCAGCTCCTTTGATATGATTTGGGGCCTGTTTCTTGACAGATGAGCTGGCGACCACCAAATCTTTACACAGTTTATGTAAGCGAGGTTCAGCCAAGTAAAAACTAGGTGCCAAATGAGGATTTGAAAAGTCCTCTCTGTTGAGAATGGTGCCTCCAGAATGGGTGAGTCATCAAAGCATGAGACCTACTGTATATAGCTTCTGACAATGGTAATAATTACACAGCAGAGAACAAATATTTTAAAGAGTAATTCTGGTGGGGATGGAAGAAGAGGGAGGTGAGTGAAAGGAAGAAGATGGGGTGAAGTCGAGAGGGAGATGATGGAGAGACTACAGCAATGGAGATGGCTTTCTCTCTTGATTCCCCTTCTATGGCCACAGACTTCCCCTTTCTTTTTCCTGCCTCTTCAAATGCCAAAATTGGTGTGTGCGTAATCTGTTGTTTCTTTTCTGAGACCGGTGCAGGCAACAAATCCGGGGGGAGGGGCATTACTAGAAATTGTCTGGCAATTTTTAAAAAAAAAAATTGATATTTTGGGAGTGCATCTGAAATAGCTTACTTTCTGGAAGACCTCCATTTGTCCTAATGAGCCAGACTCCACTGATCATGTCCTAGGAACAGATATATTATTTTATATATATTTATTTATTCAAATGAAGTAAGCATGAGAATGGGGAATAATAAGTATTGTAGCTGCAGTTTACTTCATCACTGCAGTAAAAGCAACAAAGGAAAAGGTGAAAAAAAATACAATAAATTATAGAAGTATTTATATACCATCATCTCAAGTCTCTCTTCTGACTCTCATTTCACTTGCAGGATGACTTGTTGGATGACATAGACAGGATAGGCCAGGGTTTGGGTACTTAGTAATAATCTCATTATGAAAATTCATGCTTGTTCCCATTTTATAGATGAGCACTGAGGCTGTGAGGCTTGCTCAAAGCTCACCCGAAAGCTCATAGCCAGGCAGCATTTTGAATCCATTTTCTAGGGTCTGTCTTCATTCTGTCCACTAAACTGACAAGGAATTCATGCAAGCTTTTAACCAGTTAATATTTACCTATCTGAGCATGTTCTCAATAAGTGTACTGAGGGTCTAGAAAAGTTCAACAAAGCAATATGTGACCACTTGCATCTTAGGAATCAGTCAGTTTCCCAGACTACTACTTTAGCTGATTTGTTGAAGAAAATGTGTTTGTTGGCACACGGCACTGCAAAAAGCGTCTGCCAACAGGTTATGCTAATATCACACGAATGTATTGTTGCCTCTGTATGCCTTGACAGTCACAGACAAATAAACTGAAATTGGTTTAAACTGCAGGTGGATAACCACAATGGAAAAATCAGGTGCAATTTGCCTACCAAGATAAATTGGCTCATCAGAGCATGTGCCAGACTCCAAATACTTTTACAAAGGCAAAAGTGCCCCAAGACAATTCCACCAGTCACCACCATTAGCTATTTGTTCCTGGCGGTTTTATCAGGTTATTTGTATGGGTTATGGAGATGATGTTTATGAGACTGCCACCTTGTTCACATGGTTTATGAATACAGTCGTACCTTGGTTCTCGAACGCCTTGGTACTCGTATGTTTTGGCTCCCAAACACCACAAACCCGGAAGTGAGTGTTCTGGTTTGTGAACATTTTTTGGAAGCCGAACGTCCAATGCAGGTTCCACGGATTCCGACTGAGTGCAGGAAGCTCCTGCAGCCAATTGGAAGCCGCACCTTGGTTTTCGAAGGGTTTCAGGAGTTGAACGGATTCCTGGAGCGGATTAAGTTCAACAACCAAGGTACGACTGTACACAGAACAGTAAATTGGCCTTGGAGGTGGACATCCTATTGCTTGTTTATTTTCTTCTTTCTAACTGAGGCTGGGTGTCTTTACAAAGGAATGATACAAAATTTGCTAGGTAGGGTTTCGTGCCGTGTCTAATCATGATTAGATTCAACAAGAATGTTCTCCCCGTCACTGCATCTGTATGCCAGAATAATACGCACCTGTTGAATTTCTACCCTGCTGCGGAACTGCAAGATAAAGCAGGAAGCTTCCTTGATGTGGTGGGAAGAATGGAAACCTTAAACCAGGGTTTCCCAAACTTGGTTCGCCAGCTTTTTAAAATTTTACTACAAATCCCATCATCCCTAGCTAGCAGAACCAGTGGTTAGGGGTCAGGGGAACTGTAGTCTAAAAACAGCTGGAGAACCAAGTTTGCGGAACGATGCACTGTGGGTGGTATTCAACTAAGTATTACTCAGAGCAGACCCACCAAAATTCATGAATATTAATTTCAATAGGTCTACTTAGTGAATAGGTCAACTCTTAGTTGAATGTCACCCTGTACTCTTTTCCAAAACTGGAAAAATAAATGGAGGTGGGTGGGAATCCTTATGTTCCAGTCACTGATGCTGCAGTCACATCTTTTATAGTGCCTTTGCAGGGCAGGTGCTTAGGATACTACTGTTGGAGATTCATTCCCTGTGTTTGCATTCATGGTATTGTTGTCTATCACATGACAGTGTATGTTCGCATTCCATAGAGTGGGAAGTGACGAAGACAGGATGTTTGTGTTGCTGTGTTTCCCGAAGTGGGACGATCGCCCTTTGTTCTGTCTCTTTGCTGCCTGATGCTAGACAGAGAGGGAGCCATGTTGCAGTGCTCTGTGTGTGTTTATATGTAAATAAATGTAGATTAGTCAAATGCTGTGCTACTGAGTTCTGTTACGCAATTGCGCAAACTCTGCGGATCCGTAAGTGTGCTGATGTCAGTTGGCATCAGTCGCTGTGATGTTCGGGCTGGAGAAAGCTTTTGAAGCTCTAAAACGATCGACCAAGAGGGAGAGAACATGGCAGTCGGGCATGTGTCTCTGCCAGGGTCCTACTCGGGAGTAAGAGATCCTAACAACTACCACGTAGTTCAACTGCACATCTGACATGCAGTGCACCTGCCCATTCCTGCCAATGCACATGCAGTCTTATAACACACTGCTCTCTGGCTGCCTGCATCTGTTTCTAACATATAGTTTCTTTCACTGGGTTATGTGGGCTATCCCTCTGAGTGTGGGTGGCATTTACTTATCTTCTACCCTCCTTCATCAAGTTATTATTATTCTCTCACAATAATTATGCACTTATTGAACAAAGTGCAATGCTGCAAACACACAAAAAAGAAAATTGAGATGCAGAAAGTGGGCAGCTTACCAAGGAAAAGGTAGAAGGAAATCCCACAAGTTGACAGTCTCAGTGTTCAGTGTGCATAGCTTTCCCGCCCCCACCTCGCACTGTTTTAAGTAGTGCAATTTAGAAGTGGGGAGGTTTACCACCACTTCTGCTTTCAACCATGTATATAGTACCGGCATCTGCCAGGGAAAAATATTTGTCCCTTTCTAGGCTGACACAATTTCATGTAACACCCACATAGGTACCCACACATTTTCAGTGCACGCAGCACAGATCAAATATTGGGTAAAAATAAAAGTTGAAGGTTGTTCGATTCCAGCATTTGTACACAGCTAGTGGAGGATTGGGCCATAATGTCTTTTAAGGATTTTAGCTCACTATCCTGTCCCTCACAGTAGCCAGTAATGGATGCCACAGAATGAAGACGCATACGGTATTAATGGAAGTCGTCGTTTTCTGCTGCTGCAAAAGAGAAAGCAAAGCATGGACCAGACCGCCAGTGGATATAAGCGAGCATGACTTTATACCAGCTGAGGATCTGGCCCTGTGCACCTGAGCTGTGGTTTTATTTCTATCCTTTTTGGCACATGTAAAAGATAAAGACAGCTGTGTTATTAACACAAACAGTATGTGACTTCTACTGAATGCCTCCCAATCAATCTTTTCCACGTGAAGGTACTTAGCCCCCAAATTTACAGTCCAGTTAATGGGTTCTGTGGTGTTTTGCCAAGCCTCATGAAAAAGAAGTCGCTGTGGGTACAAAGAAAGAATGAATGCAGGTCTGCCATATGACTTCTTCTGCCTTTCCTGTTTTTCTTTGTAAGATTTAAGGCACTGCTGCCCCTTCAGAACATTTTCTCTGTCTTTCCCACTCTCATTTTTTTTACCTCTCCTTCTCTGTCCATGTGCAGGACAACACTAACCCTACCCTTGAGAAGTACATGCACCCATGTGCATATATGCGCACGCGCGTGTGGATCAATAGCAGAAGCTTTCTTTGTTTATATTTCCCCATCAATAGCAGTACGTAGATAAACTGGGTCTGGCAACGATTGAGCTGTTTAGAGTTTGGTTATGTCATGACCTCTGATGCTGACCTTATTTTGAGGAACGAGGCGAATTATCTGGCACGTCACTTTCTTTTCTACATAATCAAACTGAGGGCAAGAATCTCCATAAGGGCGGCCACACCACTATTAAACCTACCATCTGAATTTTCAGCTAAGAAATGTGACTTAAATTAGTTTGACAGCTGTATTTAAAAAGACTGACACTGTCCACATGTCCTAATCAGCTGCATGTACAAGTGGTTAAATCGGTCTTACCGGGTAATGCAGAAGTCAAGAAGATTTCTTCTTCTTTTTTTAAAAAGAAGCCCTGTGCACTTTTGCAGGTTGTTATGGCACATCGCATTTTTTGAGCAGTCAAAGCAGTATTAGATACATTATAGCTAGGAAACTCTGATACTTTCCTCTGATAATGCATTTATATTTGCAAATGGTTGCAGAATTTTACCAGCATTTTGTGAGCATAGTTTTTGCCACGGATAAGTTACACAGTGTCTTCTCCTCTTTGGCCACATGCCGCTGTTTCTTAAACAAAACATGTTCAACACAACCAACCATTTTGTGATTTGTTAAGATATTGTTTGAAGGTTGCAAACTCCCCTATTCACATTTGCATAGCATGTTGCATAAAGCTCCCCTATTCACTTTTAAAAAGTCTTGTGCTTGGTGCTAAAGCAACCCACCCTTCAGGCACTGACTGGATGTGTGGATCTAATCTCATCATTAGATGTTAAGGTGTGTAGTTTCTCTCTCACACCCACACCCACACCCTATTCTGTTTCTCTTTCTCACTTCTTCGGTGCACAAAGCATGTGGGCACATCAACATGTCATGAAGAGTTGCCCCGATTGCTAAACCTAGCAGGGACTTTTAATGCTACAGTATATACGAACATCGTATCCCCCTTCCCCAAGATGACCCTCTCTTAAACTTTTTTTTAAAAAAATAATTTTTATTCATTTTATAAGAACACAAACAAAAAATACAAACACTCTCTTAAACTTTTAAAATGCCCAGCACCCCCACCATTAGTAGCTAACTCACCATTGAGGATTACCCTTTATTGCTACCCCATGATGATTTATTGTATTGCAGGCATTCTCACCTTGCAGACATCACACTTTTTGCTCTTATATTGTGACAGTACAGACACTACAATTGTCACAGAAAGGTATTTTTGTGTGTGCCCTATGGGGCATAGGTGTGGAAATATTGATGAATGGGATGTGTGCAAATGGAGAGCACTGTGGAGATGATTATGTAGATAAGCCTGGTGATAAGAAACCATGAGCTAAGGCACCTCAAGGGGACGAGCATGCGTTTCATTTTCAAATTTTCTTAATTATTGGTAGGGCATGCACAGTAAAAACAAGGCACTAGGTTTCTTTCCACACAGCAGGTGCCAAAATACCTGCTCCTAATGTGGGAGCCAGTGGCTAAACTCTGACGACAGCATTCCTCTCACCAAGGATCAAACGCGAAGTCTCCCCTCACCACACCCACTGTAGCTGTCTGCCTTAAATATTCAGCACTCCTAGGTAGGCAGATATTAATGTTGTTGCTTTTTAATGAAGTGTTTGCTATGTTGTGTTCTAGAAAGAGCTGTATTAAGAGAGGGTCATTGTAGGTTATGGGACTTTGTGAATTGCATGCTTTTGTTCAGCACAATGAATTTAAAACTCTTCAGTTCATCAAATTATCCAGAATGCTTTGTTGTTGTTTAGTCGTTTAGTCGTGTCCGACTCTTCGGGACCCCATGGACCAGAGCACGCCAGGCACTCCTGTCTTGCACTGCCTCCCGCAGTTTGGTCAAACTCATGTTCATAGCTTCGAGAACACTGTCCAACCATCTCGTCCTCCGTCGTCCCCTTCTCCTAGTGCCCTCAATCTTTCCCAACATCAGGGTCTTTTCTTCTCTTCTCATGAGGTTGCTAAAGTACTGGAGCCTCAGCTTCAGGATCTGTCCTTCCAGTGAGCACTCAGGGCTGATTTCCTTCAGAATGGATAGGTTTGATCTTCTTGCAGTCCATGGGACTCTCAAGAGTCTCCTCCAGCACCATAATGCTTAGTTGGTGGCAAATCATTTTCTGATCATTCCAAGTTAATGCTATCCACATTATTGAACTGCCCCACCTGTGTCATGAGAAGGTTTCCAACACTTAAGTCATCTGCTATCCTGGCACCCTCCAGATGTTTTGGAGTACAACTCCCATCAGTCCCAGCCAGGGCAGCTATAGATGGCATCAGGTTGATGCAGGCTGATCTAAGTCATCAATAAATATCCGTACGTAAGTCATCAAGAACTTTTACAATATTTATAAATGAACAACTACTCTGCTGCCTTTTTGATGTGTAGAATAAACAGGCAGAAGGTGTTGGTAAGACCAGTGCAGATAAATAATGTTGATTTCACACAAACAATCCTCTGTGTGAAGTGCCTCTTCAAAAGATAGAGCGTATCACTGGTAAGAGGATTGTGAGGTGACGAGATGATCCCTCTGTCTTGCACTATCATATACATAGTAGACTGTCTCTCCCCCTCCTCCTCACATGCAACATACTGAAGAAATATGGGTAAGTTGCAAACTGGCTCGAGAAACAGCAAAAGACGTGATCACAAAACTCTAGCCTGATTCAATTCAGTTAGGCTTATGCCCCTCAGAAACTGGCCTCACGACTCCAGTCTTAGTGTCTCAGGCAGAAAATCTGCCATGGTGGTAAAATGTTAAAACTGTGGAACCACCTGGAATGAACAAAGACATAGGATTCTTATCTCATTATACATGATCAAGCTTTCCTTAGCACTTCAGCCCTTGCTTCCCCCCCCCCCCGCAAGACCAATTGTAGTCATCATTAACAGTCATCAACAGGTTTACCACTCCTATCAGCCCATCACCCATTCCCATCACCCCCACCCTCTGAATATACATAAGGGTCTGGTGGCTTCTGTTTCAGTGTATCTGATGAAGTGTGCAAGCACATGAAAGCTCATACCAAAATAAAAACTTAGTTGGTCATTAAGGTGCTACTGAAGGATTTTTTTTTTGTAGTGATAAATTAAATAATTGACTATTTGTTGCCCCAGGGTATTTCAAAATATACCACCTCAGGCCTGGTCCCCTTGACTATTACTTTTAGTCAGGGCTGGTGCAAGAAAGACATGTTTCCGCCTGAAACAGAGCAGCAAATGGAGCCCCCCCCAACATCAAGTCTAGATACATAGCACCTGAACCCAACCAAGCTATTTTAGCATCTGAGGGTATGCTCACATTACTGCTTTACCCCACAACCAGTGCATTCCCACTGCTAATATTTGAAGTCGCATTCACATGACGTTAGCCACAATCCACATCAAACTGATGTTTGATTTGTTTTTTCCTCAAATGAGCTTCAATCCAGCTAGAAAACTGTATGTGGAGTAAGCAGTAATGTGAACATGCTGCCACAAACACACAGACGGATGTGCAACTGCAGATGAAAAAGCTTAACATATAGGGAGTTTCAGGGGGCTGCAGGGACGAGGAAACCAAAAAAGGTCAAACGCGCTGGGTGAAGACATCCCTGCCCTTCTCCGATGTGAACAGCTCCCTGCAAACGCAACTTTGAAACACAGTGTGTGAGCATGTGCGGAAATGACCTCGTTGCATTTCAAGCCACTGATGTGAACAGCGCTTCTCTCTCTCCCCCCCCCCCGGGCAGTAAACACATGACAATAACAACTTACAACTTGCTGACCTTTTGTGACTCCCAAAATCTGCTGTCTGAGGTGGCTGCATTACCTAATGATAGGACCGGCCCTGCTTTTAATGCACGGGTGAAGTGCAGGAGAAAGACGCAAGTGGGGAAGAAACACCAGGTGAATTTCAATGGCTCTTCTCAGTCTGTCTCTCAGTGGATTGTATTTCATAAACCTTAAACTCATCAGATAATAATAATAATAATAATAATAATAATAATAATAATAATAATAATACTCACAGTGGGTCTGTGGTATTTATGACACACACAAAACCAGCTTTGGGTTTTCACTAGCCCTGGAGAGGAGTACTGTTCTGTGTTCCTTGCTTGCCATCCATAGGCCATCACCTTCCAGTCTCCCCTTTCCTCATAAACAGCAGCACAGTCTCCTTCCCTCTTTTATTCACTGCCATCTTCCTCCCCATTGAGCTGGAAGTGGTTCTGGAGAGCATCCCCACAGTTGCCTAGCAATTGCAGCTCAACTTTCTGCCAATGGTTACTAGTCATCACCGTGGTTGTTTGCCACCTTCAAGGGGATAGGCAATATGCCTCTGAATACCAGCTGCCGGGAAACAGCAGCAGGAAAAGGACTATGGCCTCATGTCCTCCACGGGGCCTTCCCAGAGATATCTGGCCACTCATTGTGTGGGAAACAGGAAGCTGGACAAGACAAGCCTCTGGTCTGATCCTCTTACGTTTTCCCCCTCAGATCTGGTAAAATGGCTAGTGGTCACTGGGCCTGAGAAAAGCTGTCATCCTCTGCTGACCCACCAAGTCCAGTTCTCAAGGACATCCCTCCCCAACAGACTATTAACTGCACATTTATTGCGAAAGAAAAGGCCTACAAGTCCCACAACCCTGAACTCCATTAAACTTCCTTCCCGTTCAGAAGACAGCAGTTGTGTTTATATCTGATGCTGGGGAGTCATGTTCCCATTATAGAGAATGTCATTCGCTTAACACGGGAGCAAAGATTTCAAAAAGGAGTTTATGTGATACATTTCCTTTGTCTTCTTATTTGGATTTTCCAGTTGCCTAACACGCAAACACATATAGAAGTTAAATCGGGGTTAAGTCATTAGTCATAGTTAATACCTCCATAATTACCGCTTCATTTGTTTTGTAGTCGTTCCAATACAACAAAAATGGTAACCTTCCCCCCTCCCTAAAAATCCTCACTGAACGAACCCCTCCACCCCATAACTGCTGATCTCTTGCTATTTTGTTCAGGATCATTATATCCCAGCTTATCTTCCACAGGATTCTTGATGGTATGGTAACTTTCCCACTTTTTGGCTAGATCAACACAGGAGAGACCAGAATGTAAGAACTTTGAGGCCCCTAACCCAGATCTGGCAATCTGAGGGATGCTGTCTGGCCCCCTAGTTCCCAAAAGCGAAAGCGGTGTGTGGAGAACATAGCTTTTGTGGGAATAGAATTTGCAAGCCAGGTAATCTTAGGGATGGGGGTTGAGGTGCTCACCCAACTCACTTGCTTGCCAAAGTGGCCCTCCAGGAAAAACAACAACAACAACTAGTTAGCCGTCTGAGTGAAGGGCCTAGACAAGTACTGATGCTCTTCTGGGAACAGAAAGAAGCTGGAGGTGGCAGGGGGCTTGTAACCTTTTCCCATGTCTCACGCTGGCTGTGTCATCCAGCAGGTCTGGGTGTTCATCCCTTGCTTTGCTGCGTTTCCTTCCCTCCACCATGTGGGTTGATCACGGCTCAAACTTTTAATTCAGATGGTAATTGAAATAATAATACAGGGCTTCTGTCTCTGGTGCTGCAGCTGGCTTTGTGGAGCTATGAATAGCTCTGAGTCACGCTCTGAAGATGGTTTCACTTCCAATGGTTTGTTTTGCTTTGGGGGTGGGGTTTTTGGGTCATTTTTGGGTTGTTGTTTTTTTGTATTGCTCCTTGGACTATGGGGAGGGGGGGGAGAACCCACCACGCCTCTCTTCCTACCCCAAAATGCACCCAATTAGAGACATAAAATTGCTATTTAAGCCTCAGGGGATGAGGTTGCCTAAAGAAATCCATCAGTTAACAATCACTGGGAGGACAGATGGGGACTGTTGGCATACACTCCTCGGTCTATTTATAATTTTATTTTTTTTAAAGCACATTTGATTGCGTTCCCCTCTTCATACCCTTCATATGCCACATGTTGGCAGAGCAAAGTGAGACTGGCCTGGTTTTAACTTGCGTGCTTGGCATTTTCCGTTGGTGGGTTTCGTAACCCGCCATCTCCCCCTGAACATTAAAATAGATGAATGAAATCCTGCCCACAGATTATCTGAACTGGTCACAGTCTTTCATGTTATCAGGTTAATCCAGGTTGGAAACTACTCAATCACATTCTGTGTGGGGCTTTCCCCCTGAAAAGTGCTTGAAAACTGGAGGTTGCTGGAGGTGGCTAAGCGGTGGCTAGAGCCAGGCCAGGATTGTGTGTCTTGCATTCCAGATCCTACACAGAGGACCTCCAAGGTACCTTCCAACTCAATGAGTCTAATAAAATGATAATATTTTTTTTTTAAGGAAGCCAGTTCAGGACCGTGAACTCAGTTGTACTCTCAAAGGACATTTACAGTGAGAAGTTTCCAAAGTCCAATTCCTTACAAAGTCAGCTTTCTTTCTTTCTTTCTTTCTTTCTTTCTTTCTTTCTTTCTTTCTTTCTTTCTTTCTACCCCTGCCCCCCCAATCTCTCTCACACCTTAATCTATTTTACGCAGTTGTTGTGTGAGGATACACAGCAGTGCTTTTTTTTCTTTAAAAAATTAAATGTTTAGGGGTACTCTCATTTTGACTCAAGAAAACCACCATTTTATAGATCAAATCGGGGGAAATAAAGACAGTAAATGGACAAAAGTACAAAGATTCACAAAATGTTTAGGGGTACGCGTTCCCATAAATCCCCCCAGAAAAAAAGCACTGCACAGAAGTAAGCCAGAATCCATGTATTCCACCCTGAGTTGTGAACTCAGTGGAGGAAGGGTGGGATATAAGTGTGAATAATAAGAGTTTTCTATGTTGTGCATTGTGGAGTAGATTCTGTATTAGCATACGGACAAAGTTAGCAGACAAAGCTTCTCCCCTGCAGCCCTTTGTCCCTCCCATTGCTGCTTAAATGCTAACCAGTGTCATTTCAAAACACCAGCATCATAAAAAAGCACAAAAACATATGTGGTTAGTGTTATTCCCATACTATTGCATGCCAGGCCAATATCCAAGTGGTGCAAGATTCCAGGGGTTCTAGGCTCTTACCCAGGGTTCATGTTTCCTTTTGGAATGAGGCACAGCGGAAGCTGTGGTGTCTTTATGACATATGGCTTATTTACGCATATATACAGCCTGAGCCAGTGATGGAAGCATTAATGCTCCCGAAAGGGGATTGTTTCTTTCATAGCCGCAGACTTGGATTTAAACAGAAATCAAACATTGCTCTCAAACCTCCCTGCCAAAGGAGAGGAGTGCTGCTGGGGTGCTGCTGCTGCTGCAGCTAGGGCGTCTGCTATGCTCAGGTGGGCAGGAGGCTACTACCAACAGAGTTGGGGTAGAGCACTGGAGGACCTACAGAATCCAAAGGTCTGCAGTTCCCACAAGGGACCAGATCATTGGGTTCCTCAGCTGTGCCAGCCCTGGAGCTAGCACAGCAAAAAAACAACAACAAAGACTGGCAAGAGTCTTTAGGACAGGCTTCCTCAACCTTGGCCCTCCAGATGTTTTTGACCTACAACTCCCATGATCCCTAGCTAGCAGGACCAGTGGTCAGGGATGATGGGAATTGTAGTCTGAAAACATCTGGAGGGCCGAGGTTCAGGAAGCCTGCTTTAGAGCTTTCAATGCAGCAGCGGCTCCACTGTCCCCATCCTCCTTGGTCCTAGCGAGGATTGCCCATCCGTAGTTGGTTGGATCAGCTGACTATCTAGTTACTGGGCACGGCATGATAACCTAGGAAGATTCCAGACAGGGTCAAGTCCTGGCATCAACAGTTTATAGTTCAACGTCACACTGGCTGAAAAAAAGTTGTAAAAGCTGTTCTAGCTATGTGTCTCTCCCAAGCCTGTGAAGTCACAAAATGAAGTACTGTCATCTAGTGACATCATAGATCAAGGCAACGTCTGCTTCCTCCACTATTAAAGAGATGCACACATACAAGGCAAAGACTCAGATGCTTCAGTAGACCATTAAATTGTGCTGAGGCCAGCAGCACTGGCACTACAGCCGACAGGGCTGGTGAATCCTCTGGAGAAGAAGTGGGACCTGGGCTGGTGCTAATTTGGAAGAATGAAACTTCTATAGAAGCCAATAGGGCCTCCCCCCCAAAACATGCCACGGCCACTTCTGGCGGGCTGCTCACATTCCCGAGGCCTGAAAGAAGAAGAAGAGGAAATCCAGCCCTGTTACCACCACCACATACCACCTCCTCCAGACCACATCAAGGGTCACATCAGCTCTGGAGACAATCAGATGAAAAATTCAAATGACCCGCCCACATTTTCTTTGAAAGGGATGGGTAAAAACAAGAACCGTGGTCCAGGACGACAGCATGAAGTGAAAAATAGAAATTACAGAAAGAAAATGGCGAGGCAGAACCTTGGGCTTGAAGTAGTGTCTTTGTCTCCAGAACCACTGGGCTTGGAGTTTCAAGAGCCATTATACAAGGAGGCAACCGTTTCTGATCATTTGTCAGATGACGATGACGACTGGAGAGAAAGATACCCGCCATCTGCTTATGACAAAGTGCATCTGTCGAGGATTGCCAGCATGGCTCAGTGTGATCCATACAATTACAACACAACTAGTCTTTCGGGGATAGAGGCCTTCTCTTCATGGGGGTTCAGTGACAACGAGACGTGTATTGGGTGCCCTTCTCATACCAAGACAGATGAAAGCTACGTTGCCCATGAAGAACCCATAGAAAATATGGACTACATGTCTCGGCAGCTGAGCTACCAAGAGCTTAGGGAGGAAAATTCCATGCTGAGGAGGAAGATCAGGAGGATCCAAAACTTCTCAGAGAGTCAGACCCAAATGGTAAGGAACCTGGAGAGGACACTGCAAGCCACGGTGAATAAAGAGGAGAAAGATGCTCAGGATCTGGAAGCTCTGGTGCAACAGGCAGAACAAAATCTCCAGTGCATGACTCAAAGAGCCCTGAAGGCGGAGAGTGATGTTGAGAAGATGAAGCAGGAGATGTGCTTCCTCCAGGCTGAGCTGACCTGTTACAAAGTGGAGAACGAAAACCTGCGATCAGGCCAGACTACCAACATGGGAGCAGTGAAACAGCATGTTGACATTGCCTTGCAGAACCTCCTCAGGGTCACCAACCATGCACACGCCACCATCCACCAGCTCGTCTTTGGAGCTGAGACGTTGACGCTTGTTGCTGACCTCCTTAAATCTGTAGGCAGGATGTCTGAAGTTGAAGAGGAAGTGATAAAAGAAACTTAGGGAGCTCTCTTGCCTGCAAGTGCAGTGCTCCTGTGGTACCTTTTGAAGCTTAAAGAATTTGCTCTCGTAACGTTGAGGCATTCCATGGCTTCAAATAAGTGACCTCTCTCTTTCCCCCAGAAGTACTTTTATTACATAATGGAAAATTAATTTCATATACTCATGACTTGAATACTCTGTTTCAAAGCTTAACTTGTAAGAGTTAACAGTGTTCAGGTCCCATGGACACCTGTAGACCTTAGTTTAGTTTTTTTTAAGACTCAGGCTTTGAGCCAAGCTAATGTGGAAAACCTGATTGACCCTTGTGCGCTTGTAGCAGCCACACGGAATGGGGGAGATGATTCAGATTGGAACAGCGGCCTGGTGGGGAGGAGAATTCAGATCCTCCCCACCTCACCAGCCAGGACTGCCTTTTTTACACAGCTCTGAGAACATCCTCAATTTTAAGGATGTTTTCAGATGAGATGGGAGCCACTGTCATGTTATTTATGTAAACGTCTAAGCCCAGCAGGTGTAGGGCAATGGGAAAAGAGCCTTTGTAAAGCAGATAAACATGCCGCCTAATGCAAGTTGTGGGATAGCTCAGTTGGTAGAGCATGAGACTCTTAATCTCAGGGCCGTGGGTTCAAGCCACACATTGGGCAAAATATTCCTGCATTGCAGGGGGCTGAACTAGATGGTCGTCATGGGTTCTTCCAGCTCTACCATTGGTCCTTCCAGCTCTACAATGTAGATTCTACAATTCTATGTATCTGCATTTGCATTCAAGACAGAATGGTGCAAATGCTGATTTACACACAAGAAACGCAAAAGCAACAATAGTGGCTGGTCAGTGATTTTGTTCAAAGCCATGTGGCTGAGACTGCTTTCACAGGTGAGGCTTCACGTTTAGGTAGGGTGGACAGATGCAAAAGCGGAGGCTCCTGCACTTCCTTAACAGTTGCGGAAAAGGGGGGGGGGGTTCAGCAAGTGTCGCTGCTGGGAAGTCCCTCTGCTATAGAGCTATTAACAGGTCCAGTGCCCCTGTCCTCTTTTGCACCTGTTCTTTACCTGCCCTGCTAGACATGGGACAACTTGGTTTCTGGCTATTTTACCAATAAATTTGGTTATTGGCTATTTTTTGAGGCTCAGAGTATACAACCAGAAGCATGTTTTCAGGTGACACCATTGTGGCCTAAAAACAACAACACCTCGTCGGTACTATGCTTGTCATGCGCTGTTAGCAAGACTTATCCCGAAAGCTAAAGGTAAAGGGACCCCTGACCATTAGGTCCAGTCGTGACCGACTCTGGGGTTGCGCGCTCATCTCGCATTATTGGCCGAGGGAGCTTCCAGGTCATGTGGCCAGTGGCCAGGTCATGTGGCCAGCATGACAAAGCCGCTTCTGGCAAACCAGAGCAGCACATGGAAACACCGTTTACCTTCCCGCTATAGCAGTTCCTATTTATCTACTTGCATTTTGATGTGCTTTCGAACTGCTAGGTTGGCAGGAGCTGGGACCAAGCAACGGGAGCTCACCCCGTCACAGGGATTCGAACCGCCGACCTTCTGATCAGCAAGCCCTAGGCTCAGTGGTTTAACCACAGCGCCACCGAAAGCTACACCTGCTGAAATTAAAGGTAGCAAAGAAACAGAGGAAGCTTCTTCCTTTCAAGCCACACCATCAGTTCATCTAGCTCAGCACTGGGTTTCAGATGGGGGTCGTTCCCATTGCTGCCTGGAGATGCCAGGATCTAAAACTGTGCATTTTTGCATACAAAGCATATATACTCTGCTGCTGAGGTACAACCCTTTTCTCGAAAGGTCAGAGCTGCATCTGCCTGTCTTGAATTTTAAGGGAGCGGGTGTTTTCTAAATGATCTCTGTGGCTTAGAAAAAGAGGAGAGCCACATGTCATGTGAATGAGCGTTCTGGGCAAAGCTGGATCTACATTCACCCTGCAAGGCAATGGAAGCCCGGGCGCCATTTGCAAAAACAAACCAACAAACCAGCTTGAACTCAGTTGCCTGTTTTTGTGGCGTGTATGCAGCATGCACTAGCAGAGGGATGAGAGTGATTGGCCCACATCGCTCAACAGTCTTAGCCAGCAAGGGACCATGCGAATGATGGGTGTTGGACCTCAGCAACATCTAGAAGGCCACCCTGCCCTAACTTTCCGCTTTTAATTACATTAGTCCCCAACCTCTCACCCATCCTGTTATTCCTATGAAAAAATGAAGTTTACTGTCCCTTTCCCACTGGGAGGAGTTGTATCAGTGGTTCAGGAAAACAAGCAAACTGAACTCAATTTGAATTCAGAGGGACAGAACTTTTCCTCAGCAGTCCCTGGCTTGTAGGGCCCAACCTGCATAGCAGAGAAACAGAATCGCCACCTTTTTTTCTGGCAGTGCTCCTGTACCTTAAGTTGCAGCATGAAAGGCAACAGATAAAGCTTTCCCAGCTGAAATTTTGCCAGGTCCATAATTGTTAAGGGCACATTATTAGCCCTTAACCAGGAAAAAAAAGTTTCAGTCTGAAGCAGGCACAGGCAACCTTGGCTCTCCAGATATTTTGGAACTACAACTCCCATGATCCATAGCTAACCAGGCCAGTGGTCAGGGATCATGGGAGTTGTAGTTCCAAAACATCTGGAGAGCCAAGGTTGCCTATGCCTGGTCTGAAGGGAGAGCTCTTGCCCACTGTGGTTTGTGTCTTGGTCCCGGGCTTTACTAGTAAAGAAAGGGGCATCTGGTAAAAGAAAGTAAGCTTCTTGTAGTGCAATTCAGGAAATACGTTTTAATTTGATTTGTAACAGGCCACCTAGATTACCACAGCTTTATCAATGGCTAGGAAGGAAATCTAGCATAACCAAAGAGCAACAAGAAGACAGTAGGTAACTTGGAGATGCCAGGGATTGAACTTGCGACCTTCTGCATTCAAAGCAGATACTCTGCCACAGAGCTATGGCTCCTTCCCTTGAAGAATAGACCTCAAGCAAGGGATATCAATGGGTAGGAGGTATCGTGCAGGAAGATGGAAAATGACACTGTGAAGATGTCCTCCTTTCTCAGGCACAACAGACATGTTTCCAAAAAAAGAGCCCAGAATTTATTTATTTTATTTTTATTTCATAAAATTTATATGCCACTTGATTGTTAAAAAAAAGAAAACCCTCAAAGTGCTTTACAAGGGGAATAAGACAATAAAAAGTATCAGTTAAAAAACCAGAAAAACAACTTTAAATAATTTTATTTGGAAGTTCAAGAAAAGTTTCCCCAAATTCAGACAACTGTGCTGATTCATATAGACACAGACAGTACTTGGGGGGGGGGGTGTTATGCAGGAGTACGCATACCCCTAAACAATATGTGAATCTTTGTACTTTTGTCCATTTACTGTATTTATTTTTCCCTGATTTGAATAAAATGGTGATTTTCTTGAGTCAAAATGAGATTACCCCTAAACATTTTTTTAAAAGCACTGGACACGGACACACACACACACACACACACACAAACACACACACTGCCCCAAAGAGTTGCAGTACATCACATAATACCCAATTTAGTAGGATCAGCTGTCAGTCATAGAATACATTTATACTGAATAAACTCAACCCGGAACTTTCACAAACGATCTTCAGCCAGCTGAAATACAACCTTTAGCTTTTAAAAAGAAAAGCAAACAGTTGTTGTTGTTGTTTAGTTGTTTAGTTGTTTATTCGTGTCCGACTCTTTGTGACCCAATGGACCAGAGCACGCCAGGCACTCCTCTCTTCCACTGCGTCTTGCAGTTTGGTCAGACTCATGTTGGTAGCTTTGAGAACATTGTCCAACCATCTCATCCTCTGTCATCCTCTTCTCCTTGTGCCCTCAATCTTTCCCAACATCAGGGTCTTTTCCAGGGAGTCTTCTCTTCTCATTAGGTGGCCAAAGTATTGGAGCCTCAGCTTCAGGATCTGTCCTTCCAGTGAGCACTCAGGGTTGGTTTCCTTAAGAATGGATAGGTTTGATCTTCTTGCAGTCCACGGGACTCTCAAGAGTCTCCTCCAGCACCATAATTCAAAAGCATCAATTCTTCGGCGATCAGCCTTCTTTATGGTCCAGCTCTCACTTCCATACATCACTACTGGGAAAACCATAGCTTTAACTATATGGACATGTGTCGGCAAGATGATGTCTCTGCTTTTTAAGATGCTTGATGTGAAATAGAAACCCCATCAAAGAAAAGGGGGTAAAGTATCGAGCCTCTGCTTTGTTTTTCTGCTTCTCTGACTTCCCTAAAACCATAGGTAAACATGAAAGCCTTCTTATCACCTGCTTTCAGCTGCCAGAGCAAGGTGTGCCTGTCAATTACTCTGGAACTCTGTTCTGGGGGAAAAAAGATCCCAGAGTTGTGCCCCCTCTCCCTCCCATCCTCCTAGTCAATTCTCCTAGCTGACGCTCCTCCCAGACAGCCTTTACTCTGAAAGCTCTTAGTAGACATTACATTGACCTTTTAAAGTTTATTTCCAGAATCATGAGGGCTGGGAACCACAATTGTATAGGAAATCAATGCAATTGCTTCCGGCCAGATAAATGTGTGCTGAGAGCTGGAGTGGTCTCCTTTGAAAAAAGTTATTCTCACTCATGAAAAATTGGAACAGGGTGGAATATACCGGTAGGGTGCACCTTCATGGAAATGTCTTCTGTTTTATTGGTTTTGCTCTTGGGCACCAGACTAGAAATTCAGGAAACGTTCCTTCAGAAAGGAAAAAACAACCTGAAACGAGGCTTTCCTTGCTCATCTCCAGGAATGTTGGTGATGCAGCCTGAACTTCCCTCTCTGCTTTAGTGTGTGTGGTGCAGAAAATACACTCCTTTTTCATTTTTAAGAAGCTGCCATACGGCACTGACGAATCTCAGGGCTCGTCCATACTTACGTTTTACACTTTCCAGGCACATATCCATGTTTTAAAGCTCTGGGTCTGAGCACTCTTTCTTTCGCCCCGAGCTTTCCTTGCAAAAACCTGCTCTTTAAAGCACAACAAATTGCAATTCCAGACCCTCCAAGTGCCCCCTTCTTTCAAGGGATGTTCCTGATTTAGAGAAGCTGTCGTTTCTGCTTTTCCTTAGGGTGTCCCTATTTTCATTGGAGAAATGCTGAAGAGTATGGACTTATCCTACCCCTGAGCTGTCTGAAAGCAATCCTGTACAGCAGGGGTGGCCAACTCCCAAGAGACTGCGATCTACTCACAGAGTTAAAAACTGTCAGTGATCTATCCCCCTTTTTTGGGTTCAGGTCAAAGTTATTGAGCTTTTTTTAGAGAGGAGGAGAGCCCTGTTTTTTTTTGGGGGGGGGGTTTCGGGTAAAAGTTGTTAAGCTTCTTTGGGGGAGCCAGTGATCTACCACAGATGTCCAGTGATCTACCGGTAGATCACGATCTACCTGTTGGACATGCCTGCTGTACAGTATAGGGAAGGTTTTTAAAATATATTTAATGTTTTATTGGGTCTTTATATGTGTTGGAAGCTGCCCAGAGTGTCTGGGGCAACCCAGTAAGAAGTGTGGGGCATAAATAGTAAAAATATCATTATGGAATGGGAGGTCCCTCTTTTCATCGGAGAAATGTTGGCGGGTATGCAATTCAGGTTTTCTGTGGGTTGCTGTTTGTTCTGATTCAGCAATTGTTAGCATTTGTCTGTCTCAAGAGACAATGCACCTCCAAGAGTGAAGTGAAACTGCTGCGTAAGCAGCACCAAAGTGACCTTCTGGGACACAAGCCTGGGCAGTTTTTTTCTGGAGGTCCTGACAAGACCCCATTCTCTGCCTCACTACAGTGGTCCAAAGGAAAGCAGAGCAATATGTTTTCAGTGTATCTACTGTATCATTTAAAGCCTTATGGATTCCAGCCTTATATTTCCAGATCCCTCTCACACAAGTTGCACTCCGCTTTCAGAATTTATGGTGGGAACCTCGGCATCACTCTGAGCCCAATTCTTAGAAACCATAGAGCACATCATTCAATGAGCTTAAATCACCTTTGAGTCGTCCCCCCCTTTCTGTTTGAAACATCTGAGCATTCTTTTTCGTGTGAAAGAGAAAGGGGAAGGGAGGCATTTGTTTGTCTCTCTCTCTCTCTCTCTCTCTCTCTCTCTCTCTCTCTCTCTCTCTCTCTCTCTCTCTCTCTCTCATTAAAGGTTTTCTTGGTTTACAAAGATATGTGCAATGGCTCTCGTAACATTTTTACAAATCGGTTTGTAATGTGGATAAGTTTTCGGCCAGCATAAGCTTTGCATTTGCATTGCAAAGGAACCGAAGCAAGGGTCTCTTCAAGACTCGAATATTTGGATGGCACCTCATCACCAAACATTTAGGAAATAGTGTAATTGCATTTCAAAGCAACGGAAGCAGGCAATAATTTCAAGCAACTCTGATTCTAGGGTTCTGAGGCCCTTGGACACAGTGCCCTTCGTGGGGTGGGGCTAACCTGAAAAGATGTGGGGCAAGCAAACTGAGGATTCCCTTAGGCCAGGCACCCCCAAACTGCGTCCCTCCAGATGTTTTGGCCTTCAACTCCCATGATCCCTAGCTAGCAGGACCAATGGTCAGGGAAGGTGGGAATCGTAGTCCAAAACATCTGGAGGGCCAAAGTTTGGGGATGCCTGCTTCTTCTTGGGGATGCTCTGATCTTCTTGAATACTCTCTGAAAAGTAGTAAGGATAGCACTGTTAGGACAGTGAGTCCATTGCTAGTTTGGGGACCCTGGCAAATGCTCAACCTTCCCGCCCTCCAGAGCCAGCTGAGGTTTTAAGCCTCACTTGTGAAAATCTGTTTAGTTCTAAGGTACAGTCTGAAGATGCGGCAACCTTGCTGAAGCTAAGCAGCCTACGCCTGACCTATGCCTTGATAGGAGACAGCCTGGGAATGCCATATACACCTGCCTGAGTTCTGTAATGCAGGAAGATGGGATAGAATACAGACAACAACAAAAAGCCCATGCTTTCTTTGACTAGGCTATGGACAAAATGGCCACACAGGCCAAGACTGGTCCACATGCTAGACTGAGGTTACCTACTCTGGTCTAGGCTATGACTAATCTTTTTAGGTATTGTGATATTTCTTCCACACTTATGTCTCTAAAACAGGTATTCACCCCACAGCGACTGCCAAATATGGCTGCCACCGCTGCTACCCACCAGCCCTGAGGTACCACCACCTTGTGTTGTGTGTACACTTGTGTGTGACACCCACTCCCTCGCACAACACCAGAAACCTCTCGCCTCTACAACGAGGAGTACCTCATGATAAAGCGAGTCATGGGCAGCATCCGGGTAAACAGGTGAGCGGCTTGTTCTGTCCAGTCTTTATTGTTCTGTGTCCATCTGAACTTCCTGTTGGCCACACGTATAACCCAACAGCTGTGTATTAAAGTCCCTCCCTTTGATACACCCAAGGCACATACAACACAAGGCATGTACATTGCTACAACCTGATTTGTATACAAGAGCATCTTGCATTTTAGACTTTGATCCACCATCCAAGATGCCTCTTAATATTGTTCCCGGCAGCAGCGGTGACATCAGTTCAGGAAGCATGGCAAGAAGTATTCCAAAGAAAGTCCTGTCATGGGGGTTTAGAGCTCTTGCTGCTGTTTAGGATAAGGGTAGGGGTCCTGGCGATCTCACTAGTTAATATGGATGAGCAGTAATCACTTACAGATGATCATCTTGAACTAGGCTTGCCAGCCAACAGCAGCAGGAGTAACTCTCCTCCCGTTACGGTAAAATGGAAATAGAGAGGGTGACATATTTTGAGGGATAAGGAGACAAAGGCAGGTCGCATATCTTGGAGAGAGGGAGTTTCTTTCAGGGTATCTGCCAACCCTTTGTCTCTTGATCTCTAAATTATACCTTCGGTTTTAGATCCAGGATGCTGGGAGACATGCTTGTTGCTGTAGCAACAGAATTGTCTAAACTGTGGAAGTGTATAAACATTGTCACAGATGCACAATTAGATCAACAAACAAGAATGGAACAGAAAATACCGTAGAAGCTTCCGGCCTTATGCAAAGCAGCGTTGACATGTAGTTATGAAACCATATTCACGTAGCCTCTCGTCTGCCCTGTCAAGTCTAGGAGGTCACTCTAGTTGTCTATATAGTGAACATCCATGTTGGAAGATATATGCATGCGAGTGCCACTCAGATAAATCTCAGTGCTTTGGGTAGTACTAGCTGAACACTGCACTGTTGGGATACATATTCTTCATAGCACTGCTGCTTTGTGCAGTGGCTTGAGTTCTGATCTGCTCAATGAGACCCAGAGGACCTTCTGAATCCCTGTATTGAATGTACTCTGTGACGCCTGGAACGCTGAATCTCATATGGGGTTAAGTCATTATACCCTCAACTTTGAAAATTGTTTTAATTGCTTTCCCCCTCTCATTCCCAATATGTACATATACAAAAATATAATATTTCAAAACTGCAAAGAACAGAACATCCTTTTAATTGCAGGTATTTTGAAGTCAGAATGATTCACCCTTCTCAATCGTTAACACACCCACACCCACACCCACACTTCATCTTGGTCACTAAGGACGTCTGGTGCAGTGTGCCCACAGACACATAAGTCCAGTAAAACAATCCTGCAGTGAGTGAAATGAGACAATGGACCTCTCTGCATGAGTGTTAGTGGAGACCTTTCAAGGCAGGGCTGAGAAACCTGTGGACTTCATCTCACACCAGTCCCAGCCATCATGGGCCAATAGTCAGGAGTGGTGGGTATTATAAACCAACAACTTCTAGAGGGCCATATACCCCATACATGCTTCCTCAAAGTTACCTTTCTCCCACTTTTAACTGTGATCTTTCTCCTCTTAAAAGGTACAGTATTGTCTCCACTGAAGAGGAGGGACATAAGGTCTCTTCCCTTGGCAGCCTTAATGGGCACAGTCGGAACGGAAAAGGCCACGCCCCGCGACGGAAACGCCGCAACCGTTTTGTCAAGAAGAACGGCCAGTGCAATGTCTATTTTGCCAACCTGAGCAACAAATCCCAGCGCTACATGGCTGACATTTTCACAACATGTGTGGACACTCGCTGGCGGTACATGTTCATGATCTTCTCGGCGGCCTTCTTGGTCTCCTGGCTGTTTTTCGGCCTTCTCTTCTGGATCATTGCTTTCTTTCACGGTGACTTAGATGCCCCCAGTGCGGGAAGCGGCTCTCCCGCAGCAACAAAATTCTGCATCAAGCACGTCACTGGGTTCTTGGGAGCTTTCCTCTTTTCGGTAGAAACACAGACAACCATCGGTTATGGCTTCCGATACGTGACTGAGGAATGCCCCCTAGCCATCATGGTGGTAGTGGTACAATCCATTGTGGGCTGTGTTATCGACTCTTTCATGATAGGCACTATCATGGCTAAGATGGCACGCCCCAAGAAAAGGGCCCAAACTCTCCTTTTTAGCCATCATGCTGTCATCTCTCTACGGGACGGCAAGCTCTGCCTCATGTGGCGGGTGGGAAACTTGAGGAGGAGCCATATTGTGGAAGCTCACGTTCGGGCCCAGCTTATCAGGCCCTACATGACGTCAGAAGGCGAGTACCTTCCGGTGGACCAGCGAGACCTGAACGTGGGCTATGACATAGGCCTTGACCGCATCTTCTTAGTGTCTCCCATTATTATCGTTCACGAGATCGATGAGGAGAGCCCGCTCTATTGGATGGGCAAGGAACAGTTGGAGAGGGAGGACTTCGAGATTGTCGTCATCCTCGAGGGCATGGTGGAAGCTACAGCCATGACCACCCAGGCTCGCAGCTCCTACCTGGCCAGCGAGATCCTTTGGGGACACCGTTTTGAGCCTGTTGTCTTTGAGGAGAAGAAACATTACAAGGTGGACTATTCACGCTTCCACAAGACCTACGAGGTGGCTGGAACCCCTTGCTGCTCTGCTCGGGAACTGCAGGAGAGCAAGATCACTATCTTGCCTTCGCCTCCACCGCCCCCCAGTGCCTTCTGCTATGAGAATGAGCTGGCTCTTGTCAGCCAGGATGAAGACGAGGAGGAGGATGACTTGGCTGTAGGAGTAGATTTAGGAGGAAGCGCCACGGAAGATGCAGGAGTCATACCTATGATGGAGTTTGGGAGCCACATGGACCTTGATCGGTTGCAGGTCTCCATCCCTCTGGATGCCCTCTCATACCGCAGGGAATCTGCCATCTAATCTCCACACTGAACTTTCCATCCCATCCTTATTCTCCACCATCTCCTTCTCCCTTTAGTACCAGTGCTTGGTTGGAAAAAGCCCCTCAGTACTGCTTCTTCTACTGACTCTTAAAAACCTGAGAATGTCAAGGCGCTCGGGCATCTTGCTAGGAGGGCTAGGAAAAACAATGTTTTCAGACATTCTGAATTCAGAACAGAACGGAGATCATTTCCCCACTTCACTTCCACAGTTCAGCTTTCCCGTGTGGCTCGAAACTATGAAAAGACAGCAATAGCTACTATGGCGTAGGATGATATGGAAGATACCGGTAGTTTGTTAAGCTGCCAGCTTTGGGACCAGTGATCACTAAAGTGTTTGACATGATTGCTGTGGGACAAAAAAAGCTGCAACGTCAACCATGCTGGGATAAACTGGAGAATCTGGTGTTTCATGGGACAGGGGAAGGAAGATACAATGTGGGGGGGGGATATAATCTGCATGTATATTATTTGTTGCATACTTAAAATGTTGCCTCAGGAGAGAATAGCTTTAGTTTCCTCTGCGTTCATGCATTAACAATTCAGCTCTGTCTCATCCTGGTTCTTGGCATCCATGATTTCCTAAGTAAGTTAATGAACCTGTCTCTGATCCTTTTGAGATTTTGGTCCCTTCCAATGGAGGCAAGTGAGAGAAATTTGCAAGAGGAAAGATTCCCAACTGGACCAGCATCTAATGACCAGTAACTGGTCTCTTCTAAGCAATTGGATCTCTATGCTCAACCCACCTTCACCATCCGACTCATTCCATGTTCTCACCTGGAAAAAACTGACTTTGTAACTATTTATTTTTTAATAAAATATAATGTTTCAGGGGAAGCCTGACGACAAACAGAAGGGAGAAGAACCCAGATTCGGTGCATTATGCAAAGATTAGCATTTGCACGGTGACCGATCCCATGTGCAAATCAACTCCACTGGTTTAATAGATCCATTCATCCCTAAGGAATTATGAGGAATGGTTTTATACGGGAGTTTAAACAGAATTCATTGCATCCTCCTTAAACTAGAATTTCCTCTCTTTTTTTGGGTGGTGGTGGTGGGGAGCAATAATGGTTAAACTAATATAAATCCAACATTGGTTAATAGTTTATATTTTTGGACTTCAATTCCCACCAGCCTTAGCCAGCATGAGCAAACCCATAAGCCAAGCCCCACAAAGCTTACAACCTAGACATGCTGACATATGGGTTTAAAATAGGGTAAAAGATGGGTAGGAGAATGTTATATACCGGTATAGGCCAGGAGTGGATAAAAAGAAAAATTGCAGGTTATGAAAAGGCCAGATATATGACAAGCATAAGAAATGAAAATGAGAATTGAAGACAGTTAATGCGATGCCTTAGATATTTCCAAGGTAAACTGTGGGCTTCAAATCTATGAAGAGAAAAAAGCAACATTTGATGAAGAGCTTTGAGTAACTTGAGCACCCCGCGTGGACTCAGCAGAAGGTTGGTAAGGTGCTGCTGCTTAATTACCTGGCCTTCCTCGCCTCATTAACCAAATGTATCTTTTCTGTTAGCTTACTGGCAGATAAACGTTATTATGTTCTTATTGGAATTCGTGAGAACCCGGCAGATGAAAGACTTCAGTACGGGTCCACATAGATAACAAAGGCATTCTTAATTTGTTCGGCACTGATTAAATACTTAGGTTTTTATTACTAATGACAAAACTCCTGCTCATTAGTTATAAAGTACTAAATGGGCTGATCTTGCTTTTCTACTCCTTGGCATCCTGTTGCCAGCTAGGGAAAGAAAAAGAGGATGGGAGTGATTTGAGCATGGCCAAGGAATATGCAAAGAAGACTTAAGGCTCATCTAGACTTCTCTTTGCCCAACGGCCAAGGAAACCCATTCTTTACTACCAAATCAGAGAAAACATCAATCGGGTTTTCCCCGGATTGGGATGTTTACTCTGATTTCTTGCTAAAGAGAGTTTCAAAAATAAAAAGTAATGATTTTCATGTTGCACCCAGAGACCCACCAAACAGCTCACCGAGACAAAGAATAGCTAGATCAGAGGCATACAGATGCCTCTGATCTCCAAACCCTCAAAACACAGAAAGCCATGGGACAGCTCAGAGAAGAACACCAACAATGTATTTCACACATGAGCACACATGGCCAAGACAGAACAGGGATAGCAAAGGGATATCAAGACAATCCTAATCCTACGACTCCCTTCATCCCTGGCCGTTTGCCGGGGCTGATAGGAGATGGAGCCCAACACCATCTGCAGGGCCACCATCTGACCTAGATAGTCCCCCATACCACATAAACATGCCAGCAATGATTCGCTTGCAATTGATTGCGGCTGTAAAGGTAAAGGTAAAGGGACCCCTGACCGTTAGGTCCAGTCGCGGACGGCTCTGGGGTTGCGGCGCTCATCTCGCTTTACTGGCCAAGGGAGCTGCCGTACAGCTTCTAGGTCATGTGGCCAGCATGACTAAGCCGCTTCTGGCGAACCAGAGCAGCGCACGGAAACGCCGTTTACCTTCCCGCTGGAGCGGTACCTATTTATCTACTTGCACTTGACATGCTTTCGAACTGCTGGGTTGGCAGGAGCTGGGACCAAGTAATGGGAGCTCACCCTGTCACGGACGGGATTCGAACCGCCGACCTTCCAATCGACAAGCCCTAGGCTCTGTGGTTTAACCCACAGCGCCACCCGTGTCCCTGATTGCGGTTGTATATATTACTAATTGGCCGTAGAAGCCATGCAGGGATTGAACAGTGCTACCGTACTACTCTGAATTCCCCGTTGCTTGTCTCACACAGCCTCCCGTGCTGATGCTGATCCATTTGCGTGCCAGACCCCACCCCCACCGTCCCTCACAACCTTTTCCTTCCCCTTTGATAATTAATGAAGTCTTTTCTCTTAGGGCATGAGAGAGAGAGGGCCAGTATTGACTTGGCTTTTAATATAGCTTTCAGAGGCTGGCACTTGTCTCTGGGGCATTGTACTGGAAAGTTAACTAATGGACTGAGAAGGAAGGGCTCTGTATGCGAGGACACGGGAATCCAGGACACATTACTGCCCTCCCCCCTGACTCCCCATCAGACACATATACGCAAACACCCTGACTCAGGAAGGTGGGCATCAGGATAGGAGGCCTGGTGGATTTGCACGTGCATGCTGCATAACAGTGCGCACCAACTGTACCATACAGAGGTAATGTGTTTTGGCTGCAAGGTCATGAGATTTGCCGAGGTTCATCATGCGGCAAAGGCCTGTGCTAACCATCTTCCCATGCCACAAACAGATGGAGGAAGACCTCACCTGCAAGCAAAGGGAAAAGGAAGACAGTACTGTACTTCAGGCATGCAGGTGTGCAGGCCTTGGGATGGGAGAATAATTCTGGATGTGTTTGTGCAGAAATATACAGGCTATTCAAATGCAGGATGAGAGCAGTGGAGTGGCTGTCCTGAATGCTGCAGGATGCAGGAGACCTATGCGTTGCAGGTCGCTCCATCTCAGCCTCTTCAAAACTCTGGGAAACATCCTGGGGAATCCATGATTTCCAGTAAGATCTGCATCCTCTATGTCATGGATACCCAAACCCTGCCACTGCCCTGCAATTCTATGATCTCTCCCATCCTGGTAGGGCTAACTTGTACATTTCGAGCCTTTCTAGGTTGCTTCTAGCGGCCGCCGAGACCACATAACACAGTTCAAAGTGTTGGTGCTGACCTTTAAATCCCTAAATGGCCTCGGTCCAGTATACCTGCCCTCTGCCTGGTTCCCTGTAACTTCACTTCTTGCATTGAGGGAACTGCCAGAAGGCCCTCGGCGCTGGACCAAACATCTGGAGGGCTGAGGTTTGGGGGTGCCTGCCGTAGACTGTCCCCGGTACAGGTGAGGCTGCTGCTGATCCCTTATTTTCAAATCCGAAAGCTGACAGCTATGGTTATGTGGCCTCGGCGGCCACTCCCAGACACCAGTCTCGCTGCTGCATTCTGGATTAGTTGTAGTTTCTGGGTAACTTTCAAAGGTAGCCCCACATAGAGTGCATTGCAGTAGTCCAAGCAAGAGATAACTAGAGCATGCACCACTCTGGCGAGACAGTCCGTGGGCAGGTAGGGTCTCAGCCTACGTACCAGATGGAGCTGAATAAAGATCAGGTACAGTCTAACCCTCTACCGTACATGATCTATGTGCTGGCAAATCAGGATAAACCCTCAATAAACAGGCAATCCGGAGGAGCCTTTAGACTGAAGAGGAGTTCCTGGGGAAATGTAAAAATAGGTCCACAGTGCTCCACATTGAAGCAGAAAAGCACTATTTTTCTGTCATGCAGAAGTCCCACATTCAGTTTCTGGCATCTCGAGTTGATGGCCTGCACCTGAGACCCTGGACAGCCACCGCAAGTCAGAGCAACCAATAACGGATGAGAGACGGACTCTGACTCAGTAGAAGGCTGGTTCGTTTGTTTAATTTGAGCTGACAGCAGGAAGAATGCTCAGCTTTCCCACCCACCCTTCACTCCCACTCAGGTCAAACACCTGAAGTATCGGGATGATGAGATGCAAATCATCCTTATAATGGGACGTTGCTTACCTGCCTGATAGTCAAGGAACAAAATATTAAGAGTGATGTTTTGTGGGAAAGAGGGAAGCAGGCCTGCTTGATTGTCCCAAGTGCACCACCTAGTGGCCCAGAGGGGCATTGCACATATCAGTAAGTGGAGAATTAACGGCTCACAAGCAAAATGATGTACTGTAATGCAGCCTTCGCCAACATGGTGCCCCCCCATAGGTATTGGATTACGACTCACTTTCAGCTCCAGACAGAATGAGGCTGATGGGAGATGTAGTCCAAAACCTATGGAGGGCACCAGGTTGGCAAAGGATGGTGTAATGTTTGGAACAGGATTTTTTCCCCATGGGGAAAGAAAAGTGTTAAGAGAGGGAGAGAGGAAACATATGCTCCTTGTCAGTATTTGGGTATCAGAATAGACTATATTTTGGAAAGTTTTTTGTTTGTTATATCTTAAGAGGTGCCCAAATGCATCAGATATTAAGGTCTTATCTTACATCTTAAAGGTAAAGGGCCCCCTGACCATCAGGTCCAGTCGTGTCCGACTCTGGGGTTGCGGCGCTCATCTTGCTCTATAGGCCGAGGGAGCCAGTGTTTGTCCGCAGACAGCTTCCGGGTCATGTGGTCAGCAGGACAAAGCTGCTTCTGGCGAACCAGAGCAGCGCACGGAAACGCCGTTTACCTTCCCGCCGGAGCAGTCCCTATTTATCTACTTGCACTTTGATGTGCTTTCGAACTGCTAGGTGGGTAGGAGCTGGGACCGAGCAACGAGAGCTCACCCCGTTGCAGGGATTCGAACCGCCGACATTCTGATCAGCAAGCCCTAGGCTCTGTGGTTTAACTCACAGCGCCACCTGGGTCCCAATCTTACATCTCAAGATAACCAAATTTTGTGTGGTGGTTCCTCAGGGGGCATGATTTCATCTATGTTTGGATGCCATTTTGAATCAAAACTGCACTGATATTTTTTTTGGGTTGTTTCTTAGAATTCTCAACCATTGCCATGTATGCGGCTGCTCGTGGCATATATTTTGAAGGGATATGCGAGGAACTGTACTTTTAAGGTGTTCTGAAATGGAAAGTAATGTCCTGACAGAATGGTTTGGGCAGGATGACCATCACATTAAAAGCAGACACCGAATAAGCTGAAGGGATTTTTGCCCACAAGTCTATATAAAGGATGACCGGCTGCAACCAATGTCAGGGCTCCAGGACCTTTAGTTGTTGCGGGGGGGGGGGGCGGGGGGCGGGAGAGAATCTCGACAGGCAGAGCATAACTATTAAAGGTACAGCAGCCTTGCCCTGTGCTGCATCTGCACATGCTTCTTGCAGAAGATGCCACAAGCCCTGTTGGTTCCAAAAAAACCTCTTGGGACAGAATTGCTGAGATTTACTGCAGATTTATTTAAAAATAAAAATAAAAATCTGCATCTCACCTATCAGCACAAAAGCTGCTAAGCTGGCTCTCACAAACGTTTGGGTTTTTAAAATATATTTTTAAGGAAAATTCAAAACAAACTACAAAACAAAAATGCAATAAGGAAGGCAATAACTCAGCGCTTGAGCCTTGTGTGCAAAAGGTCCCAGGATCAATTCCTGGTCTCTCTAGCAGGACTCACCATTAACACTTCCCCTCCCATTAAACCAGTTTTTTTTCCTAGTCCGCTTTTCGTCCAAATGAATCCCAAAGTGGCTTACAATCAGTAAACAACAATAACATGATAGAACACCACAAATACGGCACAAATTGTATAGAATAATTAACAAATATTCTGTGAATCGATTTACAATCTATTTTTTAAAAAGTAAAGGTAAAGGACCATTGGATGGTCAAGTCCAGTCAAAGGTGACTATGGGGTTGTGGCGAGGGAGGTGTTTGTCTAGGTCGGCAGGAGCTGGGACAGAGCAATGGGAGCTCGCCCCATTGCCAGGATTTGAACCGACCTTCTGATCAGCAAGCCCAAGAGGCTCAGTGGTTTAGACCACAGCGCCACCCACATCCTTACAATCTATGAAACACTGTTAACAAAGCAACAACAAAAAATAAGCTAAACATCATAACTAAAGCAGAAGTCATATTATATGATTAACCAATCAGTTCAGCATTTATAATCTATAAAACAATACTAGCAAAACAGCAACCCCCAAAAATAAACTAAGCACGACTACATTCATACACACACTCTCCACCCTCCCCATCACCCTCTCCACAGCCTGGAAACAGATAAGAGGGCTGCAAAACTCAGCAGCGCATGGGGTAAGATAGCCAAACTTCCTTCAGTAGCCCCTGCCTTAGGATTGCAGCCTCAGTATATAAAAGGGGCTTAACTCTACACAGGATGAAACTGGACCCTTTCTAGGTGTTCCCAGGTTGGAGGTAACAGAAAAGCTCCAAGATCTGTCCTCTTGATCCCAAAGGACAGCATGGGGAGTCTGCATGCAGCTAAATGATTATCTACTTATTTCTTTTGGGTTGGGCAGGTGATGGTGGGGAATGATCCGTCATGAACCACGTGCAGAAAGCAATTTCCTTCCTTCTCCCATCTCACATACATCAGCTACTACAGTACAGTGAAGAGAGGCCCTTTGTTTAATCAGTGCCTCGTCCCAGCCCAGCCAGTTTGTTTAGCTGGCCAGGACAAGCTGTCCCTTCTGTGGAAACCCCTTGCATAAGAATTAAATCTAAGCTGGGTTGAGAATGATGCTGGGCTAATCCACTGGAGCATGCTGGGAAGGCACATTTCAAAGCCATCCCTTCTCCCTCTCCCCTCGCCTATATGCGTATTGCTGCTGCTGCTGCTGCTCTTCCCGCAGATGTCTCTCCTCGCTAAACCGGCTGGTTTCGTAACAGCATGTGCTGCCCCATCCAGTCCACATGGGGGCAGCCATGCCCACGGAAGTCCCCCAAAGCTCAGCGCCTGGCCTACTCACAGATGAGAAACAAACAAACAAGCCACCACCCTGAAGCTCTGCGCATCTCTGCCCGCCCACGCACAGCACACATGTGCTGCTGCTGCTGCTCGCTAGTCAGTAAATCCGCATTCTCGCACAGATGCTCATTGTTAAAACGCTTCACAAATGTGCTGCGCACGTGAATCCCATGTGCATCGTCACATACTCCTTTCAAAGCTGCAGCGGCTTGTTCTGAATTCAGCACATGGGCACATGATGCGCACGGCCCTACCGTTGGGCTGAGGCGGATGACAAAGAGTGGAGAGTGGCAGCAAGCAATTAAAAGCGTAGAGCTGTGTGCCACGTGGTCTGCCCTGTATAGCCCCTAAGTTAGCCTGCTGCCCCAGGAGCAGGGGAATAAGAGATGTAGCTCAGAGGCTGAGCATCTGCACAGCATGCAGAACTCCCTAGGTTCAATCCCCGGCATCTTCGGTAGGGCTGGGAGAGACTCCCTTTCTGAAACCCTGGAGAGCTACTGCCTGCCAGCGCAGATAATAAATAGACCAATGGTCTCACTCGGTATGAGTCAGCTTCCAATGTTCCTATGAGGACACTGTCCTGTTCATCAGGCGGTGTGACTTAAGAGTCAGCTCCCAATGGAATTATCTTCTGTGTATGGAAAAAAGAGTGGGAGGCCCCATATCGTCTTTCAACTGAAGCAGTAAAATGTGTCAGGCTTTATGCACAGTCCTCCCAATACGATTTGCTTTAATATTTGTATGCCACTTTTCCGGCAGGAAAAAACAACTCCGTGCCCAAATCAGTTTGCAGCAACAAAATCAGTGTGCAGCAACAGCAGGTACATCAAATAACATTCCAGTCCAAGTAGCAAAAGCAGTAATGAAACCTATCAAAGCCACAAAGGAAATATTTCGGAAACAGTTGATAAGAATGTAAGAGAGGCCAATGCCCACCTAGTCTAGCATTCTGTTCTCACAGTGGCCAATCTGTGGGAAGCCTGCTAGCATCTGATAAAGGTAAAGGTAAAGGGCCCCCTGACCATCAGGTCCAGTCGTGTCCGACTCTGGGGTTGCGGCGCTCATCTCGCTCTATAGGCCGAGGGAGCCGGCGTTTGTCCATAGACAGCTTCCGGGTCATGTGGCCAGCATGACAAAGTTGTTTCTGGCGAACCAGAGCAGCGCACGGAAACGCCGTTTACCTTCCCGCCGGAGCGGTCCCTATTTATCTACTTGCACTTTGATGTGCTTTCGAACTGCTAGGTGGGCAGGAGCAGGGAGGGACCGAACAACGGGAGCTCACCCCGTCGCAGGGATTCGAATCGCCGACCTTCTGATCAGCAAGCCCTAGACTCTGTGGTTTAACCCACAGCGCCACCTGGGTCCCTAGCATCTGATAGTAACTAGCATAGTTTAGTCACATAGTAATAACAGCCACGACTAACTAATGCCAATGGAATTGTTTTACAATTAGCAATAATATTTACCAGCCTTTCGATCGTAAAAGCTGGGTGTGAACCTCAGGCACATAAAGCGTAACTCACTGGTATGATTGTAGGATGCTTTATCTGCCAGCTGATTCCCCAAAAGGCTGCTGAGCATTTGGCACAAAGCACATGTGCTGTCCATAAAGAAGCGCTCCCAGGGTAGGGGGTGAGGAGGTGATGCCCGTACTTAGTCAAATTTCCCCTTTGTTGTTTCTTGTGTTGGTTCCCCAAACTGCTTCTTAAAACTCTTAAACAGCAGTTTGGAAATTGGCTGGAAGGAGCTACAGTACTAACGAGAAAGTGCTTATCAAAATAACATCAGAACATAGTGAATCTCATTCTTGGCACATACACAACGCTATCTGTAGTGTGTGGCTGGCCAGGGGGAAGGAATGCCTGAAGGCAGTAAAAATCACACTTAGCAGTTGCATCTTCCAGGAGGGAGAAGCCTCCTTAGCTGGTGTTACAAGCCTCTCTGCTTCGACCTTACCCACCACACAGCTGCAAGTCCCAGCACCCATAAACTACAGTTCCCTGGATTCCTTGGAGGTAAATGAGGAAAGCAGGGGAGAAGGGGTTGGAATAGAACAAGCATAGGCAACCTCGGCCCTCCAGATGTTTTGGAACTACAACTCCCATGATCCCTGACCACTGGCCCTGTTAGCTAGGGATCATGGGAGTTGTAGTTCCAAAACATCTGGAGAGCCGAGGTTCCTATGCCTGGAATAGAATATCCTGGAAGGGGAATGAATCCTTAACAGAAGGACTTTACATGGCACCATTTTGTTGCAAATGCAGCTTGCTAAACAGAAAGCTAAAATATCTGCAATATCCTCTGAAGCTAAAGTATTTTGTTTAAGATTAATGGATGTTTAGTGCCCTTTTGGTGTAATAAGCATCAATGGCCCGGGGTGGGTGAGGGTTCCTCCAGGATATGGGGGAGGGATGATGAACTGCAGCCCCTCATGCCTGGAGAAACTGGGGCCTTCTTGCCTCATCTTTGAGGGGCAAGATTCGATCCTCTTGCCCTTATTATGCCCAAAGGGATTTGCCATGTATGCGGAAAAACGCTTGAAATCTCCCAGCTCATTGGTACAGCTGGGCTGGTTGCTATTTCTAGTCGGCGCTAACACACACAGCCTGGTGGATCAAGGCTTAAACTGACGGAGTTAGTGCCTTAATCATCTTTGCCCACAGAGGGCAAAGGGAAAGGAGAGGTGGGGGAAGAGGAAGGCTGTGGTGGAAACGATGACAGCCCAGCATGCAAAAGACACCGCTGTCACACTCACACAATGCATTTAAATCACTCCTATTCCACTTTAACAGCCATGGCTTCCCAAAAGAATCATGGGAACTGTAGTTCATTAAAGATAGTGGGCTCTCAGTTATGATTCCTAGCACCCTTAACAGTTTCCAGGTAACTTTGGTCCCTGGAATTCATGATGTTACAGCCCCTTACCCCTCTGCTTTGGACAACCCAAAGGTTGTTTTTTTCCCCCTGTGTGAGGGGGTTGGTTTGTAACAGCAGCTCTCCCATCCCACAATTTAAATCCCAAGGGAATTGATAGCGTGAGTAGAGTGGGGTAATATCACAGCTTTGCCACATTCAAGTATGAATTCAGCTGGAGCACTTGAGCATGGGCTTTGCAAGCTCCTCCCATCCCCAGGAGGATTTCATGAGGAGACTTGGCGCCAGCCTTGAATCCCCAGAGCAACACTAAATGGAATTGTTGTCCCCAAGACCCATCAGTGCACTGCTTTTGAGCAGCAAAGGTGCACAGACAGGTGTTATTGGTGGTTGTGGTCCCAGTGGCACAAGTCTTCTTGGCACAGTGCTGCAGGCAGGTAACTTTGGTCCCTGGAATTCATGATTTTACAGCCCCTTATCCCTCTGCTTTGGACAACCCTGTGGATGCACAGTGGTGAATTAACATTCCCTTTTGTTCCCTTCTTTTGTAACTGGGCCATTTCTACATTCCTGATACCTCAGAGTAACAAATGAGAACAATTTGCCAAGCCTGACCAAGAAAAGAAACACTCTCAGCACATACAGTTTTGCACTACCGTCTCAATTAAATATTAACAGCATCGTCACTGTAGGAATAAAATGGGGCTTCCTTCTACTGTCCTGCTGCTACACAGTGACAATATGGAACAATCTCCATGTCAACAAAAAAAAACCTATGCTACAATTAGTAGACTCTGCAGATATCTGAAGTCCCTTCCCTAAATTCTCATCTTCCATTATAATTATTTTTTAAAGCAAGTCTTCATTTTGTTTACTTAAGAAGACATGGTGGGGGGAGGGACATGCCTGTCTTAATAAAACCCAGCTGCTGAATAGGTAGAGTCTTCTTCCAGCTTATAACATTCTGGCCGGTCTGAAATGTAACATGAGTGACATTCCAAGGATGGCATTATATTTTCATAATGAGAAAATTTCTATATTCTTATGCATTATTGTTTTGCCAAATGCAATAGTTGTTTTCTATATTCTTATGCATTATTGCTTTGCCAAATGCAATAGTTGTTTTGGATTCAGTGGCAATAGCAGTAGTGGAGAGTATTGGTGCTTTTATTAAGTACCAGGCTTCAGTACAGATTAAAAGGCAGTGAAACTGACTTTAACCAGAATAACACAGCATAAGAGCGATAAAATACTTCCCCGTTCTATTATAAGGAGCTCCAAGGAATTACAACGGAGAAACTCCAGCTGGCACCCAAGAAGTCATGGCCTACACCAAATCTTGAATGTGAGAGACCCCATCAGGGAGATTTATATACTGTTACAGAAGTCGGGTGCTAGACTCTTTCTCTGCCAAGCGGTGGCAAGAGCCCATGGAGCCCCAGGCACACACACAGGGTCTGTGTCCCTTTGGAGAACAGAAGACACAGCGGAGACTGTTGTGCTTTAAGAAATATGGTGTGTTCACCTATTTACACCTTCATTCTGCATGTACGAAGGCCAGCTCTTAGACTTACAGCATGACAACCTTCCCCCTCTAAGATTCAGCTCTTTCATCCTCCTACTTCCTCTCAGAAACCCTTGCTCAAAAACACACCCCATCACCTTGGCAACCCTTCAAACCCCTGTCTTCACACCTCAGGGAAGGTGGAAGTTCTCTTCCATTGGCAATGTTCCTCAACAGCCTTCTATTGTTCCCTTAATGGTCCTAGCTTGGCCAGGCAGGTCCAGGAATTCCCTGTCTGGCACAGTTGTGCACTTAAATCCATATCCCAATTAATCAAAACCCTGGCATTTATTAATCTCTAGGGGTTACCCCAAATCTAAAGCAAGACATTAGACCTTTCAAATGCTGCCACGAGAAGCTGCACCGAGGGGACTCATTTCCCTCAGCGTGTCGCTTCGGCCAGTCGTATCATGGATGACGAAGGGAAAACAACCTTGCATTCAGAATGTAAAATGACAGAGGCCAAAGCCAATGAGAGTGTGAAGAATGATGTTCACCACCTGTCTGATGAAAAATTAGACTTTGACCTTTCGCCGTCTCCTATAAGTGACAATGAGGATGAAGTTTTTGTCCAGCCCATGGGCCATAAAGAAAAACGCATTGCAACAGCTCTTGAAGCAACGAAAGACACAATTCCTCCATCACAACTTGTGGATGAACCAACATGGAGCCCCATTTTTTTGAGGAGAAATTTGTGGAGATTTCTAAGGAAGCTCACAAGATAGCAGTCCAGTTACAAACTGGAAGCAAAGCGAAAAGTAACAATGGTTGCCAGCTTGAAGAGCGAAAGACAGAGGCTGAAGAAAAATTTGTGCAAGAATCTAAATCAAAACGGAAACTCATTGAGAATGGAATAGTGATGGATAAAACCCCAAAGAAAGTTAAGAGAGAGACTTATTGTGTGTGTGAAAGTCTACTCTCCCCACGGCCACCTTTGTTTCAGAAACATTCAAGGCAACCGATGGTGGGGATGGTGGACAGCTCTCGTTCTCCACAAATTCCTCTAAATACTTCTAGTCCTGCCAGAATGAGGAAATTGCCCCACACACCGCTTGCATCTTTAGCACAAGGGGAGAATGACAAAACAAATAACAAACCGAGCACAGTTCAGACTGTGAAAAATGCATCTGCATTTGGAAATAGTCTCTTGGCAGTGGGACAGCCAAAACAAGGGAGTATTTCCAACTGGAATAATTTGAGCAGTATGGAGTCGTCAGACGATTTACTCTCTGACAAATCAAGTCTTGCTTCAGATGCAGGAAATGCGTCCTTCTCTAGCAGTTCAATGGGGAAAGACAAGAGAACTCTTTCAACTTCCAGCAAGCCAATAGATCTGAGCTCTCCTCTCATCAGTTCTACACTGAAATAAATCAAAGAGAACCTAGATTCTCCTGAAGTTTTGATTTATTGAGCAAATCTCTTAACTTCTCTTAACTTTTTTGAGCGCAAAAAGTGATGTTTCACTAAGCAGGATGTGGATGGGTAACACACGAGTAAAACAGACATGAAGTTTTAAAACTGAGCACTTGACAAAAGACATCATTAGACCCTTAGCGGTTGTGCGCTGGCTGGCCTGATATCCTAAAAGCCTCACACCTGTTCCAGAAGCCATTATTGGGATGGTGTGAGGGATGTTACATCACCTGCCAGGTGAGATAGGCCAATAGACAGGGCCAGCACAGTTAATTAATCCTGCAGGTGTACTACTGCTGACAGGCACTCAACCTTCATCCTGCCGGCACTTATCCTTGAAGCCCAAACAGGATCAAGACAATAAAGCAAACTGAAAACCCTTCAGAGTCCTAAAGGGTCCAACATCATGGCTAGTATATACTGTTTCCCCTTCCCATTTTTGTCTATACCTTATTTCGGAAGTGAAGGTTCATGAGATGTATCCCCTCCCCCCGCAACCTTTTGATATTAGTTGGTAGAATTGCAAAAATTCACTGGAAGAGTCCCAAGAGTCCCTGTTATGGGATATAGCTCTGAAATTGCCAAGGTGCTTATTTATCAGTGGACGTGATAACCCAGTTACATAATTTTGTGTGCATTTCTTTTAAAGGAAGGATTTAGGAGGATGGCAGAAATTATATTCACATGTTCCTAGGAGCAGGTGCCCTCAAATAATCCAGGGGTGCACGTATGATCAACTGTGAACAAGTTGGGGGGGAACATGACAGAGGTGTATAAAATTATTCATGGTATGAAGAAAGTTATAGGGATAAGTTTTTCTCTCTTCCAAAATCCTAGAACTTGGGGTCATCCAACCAGTAGTGGAGCTTATCCAGCACCAGGGGGCGGAGAGCAGGCGGGGGCGGGGCTGGCGTGCATCCTGGGGGCGGGGCGCCAGGCAGGGGACAGCCGCAATGGCACCCTGTTGGTATTGCGCTGCCAGGGGCGGTACATTCCCGTCCTCTTCCTCCACCAGTGCATCCAACCAAGCTGATTGTTGCGAGATTCAGGACAGACAAGAGAATATACATTTTCACACAATATATAGTTAAACAAATGGAACTCACTTCCACGAGAAGTAGGTGACAATCACTACTTACTTGTATGGCTTTATAAGGGGATTAGACAAATTCAGAGAGGGTAAGGTGATCAGTGGCTACAATCATGATGACTCAGTAGTGGACGTGTGCTGGGTCAGTAGCACTTGCCTGACCTCCTGACGGTTGAGTTGCTGCTGCTTACCAGGGTGGGGAAGAACAAGGTGGCAGGGAAGATCAGTGCGGTGCAAATGCGCCAGCAGGAGCAACAGGTTGGCTCCACCAATGCCTTCACACCTCGCCAACCTCCCCACTGCCTCTCGTCGCCTCCTGACAAGCAGCAGTGAATCAGCTGTCAGGAGGTCAGGTAAGAGCCATTGCCCCATTATACTGTCTGCTACTGGGATGATGACTGTTATCTCCAGAATCAGAGGCACTGTGGCTGAGATGCTAGTTGCTGGGGAACAAAGTGTAAGAGCAGTGATGGCGAACCTATGACACGCGTGTCAGACGTGACACGCAGAGCCCTCACTGCTGGCACGCGCCCCATTGGCCCATTCACGCTGTTGTTGTTATTCCCCCCCCCCATTTGTTCTCCCACTCCTCCTACAGCTTGTCTCCGCTGTTAAAACTCGGGTCCTTTGTTATTGTTGTTGTTTTTGCTGGTAGCCAGAGATTGGTTTTTTTACCTTTTCTGTGCTGTTTTTTCTGGCGCTTTGGCAGACGACGATTGGGTGTAACAGCATTCGTTTTTTAACCCGTTCTGTGCTGGGTTTTTGGGAGCTTTGGCAGACTATGTCGATGCTGCGTGTTAGTTCCAGCGAAGGTATTATTCGTCATTTATTTCTGTTCTCCTTCCCCCCAAAAAAGCGCTGCAGCTTTGGGGCACCCCCCAAAAAAAGCAAAGCAACTTTTGCACCCCCCAAAAATACAGTTTATTAAATACAGTTATATATTACAATTATACATTTTTGTTATTTAAACTATAAATATCGCAAAATTATGGTGTTTTTTTCTCAAAGTGACACACCACCCGAGTTATGCTCGGTTTTTTGGCTAATTTTGACACACCAAGCTCAAAAGGTTGCCCATCACTGTGTAAGAGAGAACTAGTGATGTCTTGCTTGCAACCATAGGCATCTGGTTAGAACAGTATACTGGACTAGACAGGCACTGGTCTGGCCCAAGAGGGCTTTTCTTATATTCAGAATAGGAGAAACATTTTCCAAAGGGGTTGCCATGCCAGTTTGTTGCAGCAAAATCAACAGAGCCTTAAGGCACCTTAAAGACCAACCCATTTATTATGGCATATATGCTTATCTAATATGCACACACAGGTTGGTGGGGTGGCATTGCAAACAGCGAGGTCAAAGGGAAACGAAACACAGAAAGTACAGACAATGATAACTGCGCTAACAATGGCCATTCACAAAACAGTGGCTGGTGATAACATAGACATCCTGGGCAGCTAATTAGCATGTGAATACTGATTCATAAAAACTTTATCTCAGTTCAGCCCTTAAGTGATTGGAACTCAACCTCTTGATGAATTGTAATTCAACAGCTTCAGGTTCCAGGGTCCCTCTGTAATTCCTTTGTCTGAGAGGGGCCATTTTGTTTTATTGGACAGCCCTCATAGGAACATAGGAGGCTGTCTTGTACTGCGAAAGATCATTAGCCCGTCCAGCTCAGTAATGTGTATGGCAGAGCGGAGGAAACCGTTTGGCTCTTGTGGGTCAGATCCTTAGCAGAGCCTAGCCCAGGCATCCCCAAACTGCGGCCCTCCAGGTGTTTTGGCCTACAACTCCCATGATCCCTAGCTAACAGGACCAGTGGTCAGGGAAGATGGGAACTGTAGTCCAAAACATCCGGAGGGCCGAAGTTTGGGGGTGTCTGGCCTAGCCCAAGGGGCCAAATTTGGCATATGGGTGGTTTGACACCTGGTGACTGGCTTGCAAAGAGCTTTGTGCACTGTTTTGAAGGTGATGGGCCCTGGAGCTGACACCTGCTCTACCTTGCCAATGCACACTTTCAGGTTCCAGATTTTGCACTGTCAGCTGTGCCTCTATCAGCTGTGCCTCTGCCTGTGATTATATCACGTATCTGGGGCTAGATGGATATGGTTTGGGGAAGATAGTCTCATGGGCCAAATGTGAGCCCAATATTGGCCAATGGTCTGGAGGTTCCCCACCTTTGCTCTAGCAGGGTTTCAGAGATGCCAAGTACTAAAAGTGGGAGTTTCTGGATACAAACAGAAGCTCTGCCTCCGAACTATTGCCCTTTCCTGTAACACACCTCAGCATACTTCTGCTGGTACCCCACGGCCTGATGAAAAGCACTGGGGTACCCACAATTTCGTTGTACTATTTAAAGTACAATGACAATAAAGTATCTATCTAAACACTTGGTAGTAAGTGCTCACTTTATGAGTAGTTCCACTACTGCCGTCTCCACTTTGCTTCAGATCCTAACTTCCTGCTAAGTACGTGACCAGAGGCTGAAACTCTTGGTCCCTTCAGAACAAGGGGTCTTCCATAAAGGGACTTCTTCAAGGTAGCAGCATAAGAAGCTTAAGTGGGAGAAAACTGGTGAATTGCTCCTTATTTTCCCAGTCACTCTGGATGCCTCTGAATCTCCAAGTTGGCCTGACCCACAATACTCCCTTTTTCTGATTATTCACAGATGTGCAGTGCTGAGACAACATATTCCACATACTCAGAAGGGAAGTTTACTTGAGCATTCAGTATATGAAATCAGATGTTATGGAATTAAAAGGTGTTGGTCTCTAGATGATATGACCCATTAAGACCCAGCAGGTAGGCCCTGAGGAGAATTGCTAAGATGCTGAAACTGGGATTTGGGTCGAAACAAAAAAAATTCCTTCCAGTAGCACCTTAGAGACCAACTAAGTGTGCATGCACGCTTCTTCAGACACTTCTTCAGGGATTTCGGTATTATAGGATTTTGATGTGACCAGATCTTAAAGATATTTGAATTCCATGTCAGCTGGAAGGACAATTTATTTGTTGCTCCACTTTGGTAAAGCATTGTTTGGGATGATCCAGGTTATAAAGTAACAGTGGTCCACACAGCTGACTGAAGTGCTAGGATTCACCACAGTGACATTTTGGAGGCTAGGACTATAAAACAATTCAGTATACCGGTATTTCTCAAGAGGGGGCCTAGGACAAGAGGAAGGTGGGGTGGAGGCCAAATCCATTAATTCACAGACAAACCATGAAGCAGAGATCTATTGACTGTTGCCTAACCTTCATGTCTACAAATTCACCAAGTATGACAGTTGCCATAGGGATTGTGATTGTGACTTGGAGTCTGGATGGGGGGGGGGGCTGTGAGCTCTATCTCAGAGAGACTCCATGATATGAAAAGTCTGGAATAGGCAACTTTGCTCTGACTAAGGAACTAGGGATGTTCCAGTCCTGGCTTGGCCTTTGTTATGATGGAAGAGCTCGGATCTTCAGAAATGAGGCCACCTCACCGATTCCTCACAAATGAAGAGCCATTTTGTCAGGTGAGTGAAGCCTAAGCTACTGATGAAGTAAACTCAGCCTCTATGACACCACTTGATATTGACTTGGGCAGGTAATGTTGTCCATTGCTGGTTGCTTGACAGCTTGTCTTTCTCATAGCCTCTGAGGACTACCTAGAGTACACTGAATCCCCAAGCCCTCATTGCAGAAGATAAAAGGCTGGAGAAAGGTATCGAAGAAGGCGGGTTTAAAAATGGAAAGATTATGAGGACAAGAAGTCATTGGTCTTGGGTAGCTGAGATAGTTGAGTCTCACTCAGCTTGGCCATGAGCCAACTGTAGGTGGTGTGGAAAGAATTGGAATGTTGACTTTTATGTTTGGTGGAACTTTTATGTTTATGTAAGTTGTAAGCAGCTTTTATGTTTTTTCCCCCTTACAAATATAAAGCTGTATAGAGCAGGCATCCCCAAACTTCGGCCCTCCAGATGTTTTGGACTACAATTCCCATCTTCCCTGACACTGGTCCTGTTAGCTAGGGATCATGGGAGTTGTAGGCCAAAACATCTGGAGGGCCGCAGTTTGGGGGTGCCTGGTATAGAGTAACATTGTGGGCACCTGTCTGTCAAAAAAGACAAAAGATGTCCCTTAAGGCAGAGGGTAAAAGCAGTATAGAAATGATGATGGTGATAATAATAATAATAATAATAATAATAATAATTTTATTTCAACTCAGGTAGGATAGTGCACTATTAGTGCAGTCCTCACTGGCCTGGGGTGCTTCCCCACTAGACGTTTACAGCGGAACTCCCACCCACTGGAATTGTGCTCTTCCAGACAACCCGTCTCTTGAGCATTCACCCTTATTTGCTTGCACAAAGTTTATGTGAATGTCAGATTGTATATGGCCTTTACTGAGCATTTGTTCCAATATATTTGCAGAGAAGTTATATGACAATGAATAGTCACTCTGATTTGCTTGTGAAGTATTTATTCAATTTGCCCTTCATTATTTGTTCATTCTGCACACTTTTCAGTGCGCTGCCCATCACTTTCCTAACTACAAATAGCAAATTTTAATATTTTTAAAGGGGATATATTGTTTTAGGGGCAACAGAGTGATTTAACCTGCTTCAGTTGCACAAATTTCCTGGTATACACTTGAATCTCTTCCACAAAATACTGGGTTTGGAGGCATCCTTTGTTCAGTCACTTTTTATGGGTTATCAACATGACATCATAATCACATTGTTGTCCTCTTGTGTGTCCCCTCTCTCCCAATGTTCTTTCTATCTTTTAGATCTTAAAAAAAACCAGTAGTTCAACATCTCTACAGGTGTAGATCACCTTGATGCTCCTTTTCCATCCTTTTGAAGGCATGTGGTTTTGATGTGCACAATAACAAACTAGATAGATGAGCCAGTATAGCATCATGTTAATTGTTCCCCTCTAATCCGGCACTAAAACACTTTTTAATTTAGCTTTCAGAAAAGGCATTGCATTTTTAGCATATCTTTGTTAAATTTGTGTCGTAGAATCATATAATTGTGGTATTAATTATCATTAAGGTCTACTATGAATAACTTTATTTAAACAAGCTTTCTTTAACTCCTAACTCTCTCTGAACATCCTGCTCTCTCTTTCTATACTTTCTGTGCTGAATCACTTTCTGGTAGCTGTTCGCTTAACCTGTGCCTTCCCTCTGTGTCTCGAAGTTTCTCTCCCTGACTGCTGTTCTAGGCCTCTTATTTACCGTAGTTCCACATTGTTGTTTTTGTTGTTTAGTCATTTAGTCGTGTCCGACTCTTCGTGACCCCATGGACCATAGCACGCCAGGCACTCCTGTCTTCCACTGCCTCCCGCAGTTTGGTCAGACTCATGTTCGTAGCTTCGAGAACACTGTCCAACCATCTCGTCCTCTGTCGTCCCCTTCTCCTAGTGCCCTCCATCTTTCCCAACATCAGGGTCTTTTCCAGGGAGTCTTCTCTTCTCATGAGGTGGCCAAAGTATTGGAGCCTCAGCTTCACGATCTGTCCTCCCAGTGAGCACTCAGGGCTGATTTGCTTCAGAATGGATAGGTTTGATCTTCTTGCAGTCCATGGGACTCTCAAGAGTATCCTCCAGCACCATAATTCAAAAGCATCAATTCTTCGGCGATCAGCCTTCTTTATGGTCCAGCTCTCACTTCCATACATCACTACTGGGAAAACCATAGCATTAACTATACGGACCTTTGTCGGCAAGGTGATGTCTCTGCTTTTTAAGATGCTGTCTAGGTTTGTCATTGCTTTTCTCCCAAGAAGCAGGCGTCTTTTAATTTCGTGACTGCTGTCACCATCTGAAGTGATCAAGGAGCCCAAGAAAGTAAAATCTCTTAGTGCCTCCATTTCTTCCCCTTCTATTTGCCAGGAGGTGATGGGACCAGTGGCCATGATCTTGGTTTTTTTGATGTTGAGCTTCAGACCATATTTTGCGCTCTCCTCTTTCACCCTCATTAAAAGGTTCTTTAATTCCTCCTCACTTTCTGCCATCAAGGTTGTGTCATCTGCATATCTGAGGTTGTTGATATTTCTTCCGGCAATCTTAATTCCGGTAGTTCCACATACATTGATATAATGGTGTCTTTCAAAAAGGGATGTCATTAGAAGCAGTCATTGAACATATTGACACTTACTCTTGAGTAAACATGCCTAGGACTGCAATGTTATTTTTGTTTATAAAACACACACACATTAATAAGGACATAATTTTATAGGTGCATAAGATTCTGCCTTATACTCTTATTCCCTTAATAAATTAGCAATATCCAGTCTGCCACTCCTGAAGTGCAGGCCACATGTTGGAATTGTGGGGTGGAAATAGAGGTTCCAGTTTCCGCCTGCAGGAATGGCGGACCTGTTTTCCATCTCTCTGACCTTCGTAAGGAATTTGGCGGTTGCTAGGGGAGTAAATGGCAACCCCCTACCCTCTCCGGGGGTTACGGAGAGGGGCCACTGGCCCGCGATGCCCCCAGACCCACTCCGACTGTTTTTGGAGTGGGGGGAGCTTGGGCTGAGCACTTACGAGGGCCAGGACTCCCGGACGCTAATCTGCATGGCGGGGATTTCCATGGTTAAAGAAGATAATTAGGCTTAAATCTATGGACATACTTCAGAAGGAGGGGAAGAAGCGCTGTTTACTGCTGAGAAATTTACTGCTGAGAAATTTATGAGGAGTCAAAGACTGTACTGCATCTGGAAGAAGGATTGATGGGGACGGAGCGATAAGGGAAGTGAGTTTTCATTTTTTCTTCATATATGTTGCCTCGTACCTTCCCGGACGCGATGTCCTGGCTTGTTTGGAGTGAAAGAGAAGCAAAAGACTGTGTGAGTTGAACTTTATAACTGTTGTTACTGAGCATATTTTTTAAAGATGTGGAGTTGCCAATGAGAAAAGCCCCCCCCTAGTCGGACGGAAGGAGTTTTGGACGCGTTCGGAGGATTTATGAGCTGTGACGTACTTTAAATTGGAGCAGCGACCTGAAGCTAAGTTCAGCTATAGGGCAAGGAGATCCATTAATTTACCAAGAGTTTATGGTTTGATGTTTGGGTCTCCTGCCTGGAAAAGCTGTAAATTCTATAAAGATCGTAAATCTTCATGGCTATGAGAGAAAACGAAAGTGATTTGAGTTTTTTAAGATGGCGCTACTTCGAGCTGCTTCGACGCAACAGGGAGCTCCATTAAGAAGATTTATGGGGAGGCTGGACTGATTAACTCACACAGGAGAAAGAACATCTGTGAAACTTTGTTTGATATTTATCTCAGCAGCTGGGAAACAATCGGATGAAAGTGGAAAACATCTATGTGACTGTAGACGATTTGAACTTTAGAAAAAAGACGGCAGTGGACGGTTGCGAGGAATTCCCAATTTCTTGAAGCATGGGAACCCAAATAAAAAATTCTTTAGATGATTTGGCATAACATTCGGTTTGATTGATATATATATGTGTATAATTTGAAATATTGAATGTGATATAATTGGTTTTAATTGGAAAATTAATAAAAATATTTTTTTTAAAAAAAAGGAATTGTGGGGTGGAAATAAATATAGATCACCTGTGTGGGGTAAATAATAAAACAATTGCCTGGCTCCGTAGGTCTAAAGCACAAGGCTAAACATACTCCCCATCAAAAGACTGCCCCCAGCAGTTTAAAATCACAGAATTATACAGCACAGTGAAGCAGGGGAATAATAGGCTGTTAGACCTTTCAAATATCCTGTTTCTAGCTGCTTACAGCGCTTCCCTCTCTACCCCATTGCAATGAACAAACCACATCATTATGGTAGTAAATGTAAATGCTTTACTTACAAACTCCGAATGCCAGATTAATGTGTTATTCCATGCAGCAGAAAGTAAACATAGGCAGAAATCTTGGGATACAAAACACTGTATAGTGAAATAGCTCTAAGCACGGGGACTGAGCTTGTAACGAACAAGCTCACACAAGTCCTGTCTTAGTGAGCTCAGATGATGGAGAGCAAACAATGGGAGATACTGTACTTAACTTCCTTCCAGGTGAGGGGCATGATCTAACTAAGTCTAGGAATAAAATTCTTGATCTTAACCCCTACTTGCATTAACTAGCCTTAAGCTTACTAAGTCAGGCTTACAAAGTGATGTTAGACTGCAATTCTGTTTGTTTTTAAGGCTGCACCAAAATGCCCTTTTATCACGTTGAATTTCATGTTGATTTTGTCCCTCAATAAATTTTTTTCATGCTTCCTTCTCTCATAATTATGAGTTGGGGCTTGTTATTATGCAATCTTATACAGCACATGTCTACTCAGAAGCAGATTCCCATTTAGCTCAATGTGAGTTACTCCCTGAGAAGTGTACACAACATTGTAGCCTTAGACTGAAATCCTAAACACACTGGGCAAATTATATTCATAGTAGACCCATTAAAATTAATGGCCGCAATTCATTTGGCTCCATGAATTTCAGTGGGTTTACTCTGAGTAGAACTTAGTTCACTGCAACCCACTTACTAGAAAGTAAGCCTCATTAAACATATTGACACTTACTCTTGAGTAAGCATGCCTAGGGCTGCAATGTTATTTTACACACACACACACACACACACACAACTATTAATAAAGGCATAATTTTATAAGTGCATTAGATGGTGCAGGGTTTCAATCAGGGTCTCTCAGCCCCAACTGGATATACTGTGCATTGAAGCTGTGATCTCGTGCATGCAAAGCACAGGCTGAACTACGCACTGAGCTACCGGTACATCTCTTCCTTTCCCCCAGTGTTCCCCCCCCCATCCCTCAATAAATTGATCCAGTTTTTAAAAAGTAAAAGGCATGGAGCACGCAACCTTAAGGCAGAGTGGTGCAGGAGTCAGATTTAGCTTCTTGTGAAAGGAATTTGCAGAAAAAAGTAACAGTGTCCAAACTTACCATTAAAAAAAATAGAAGAAAAATATCTGTTTATTCCAGGCCAAGGACAAGACAACAGGCAATTAGAAGGACAATCCAAGACTGCTAACTTTTTTGCCTCTTTTGATCAATGCTGTGCAAGTCTTTGTGTTAAGTATAAGCGGAGCACAGTGACAAATATTGGGGTACAGGGTGAGTCCAAAAAAGAGTGGGGAAGTCTATGGGTGTGTGTGGGGGGGGGGGGAAATGCACTTTTTCTTCCCTTCCTGCCAAAATCTTCTAATGCATAGCCTTCTCAGTCTAGCCATGCCAATGGCAAGCGTTTGTCAGCAAACTTGTTGAGGTCTGGTCAATATATCCTAAACTTTGCCTAGAGCAATCCTGACACATTTACACAGTTCCGTAGACTCTGCTGCTTAGATGAACGTGTTGCATAAATTAATAACAGATGTGTTTCTGGAGTTTGTCTGAGCTGCTATGCTCCCATGGGCAAAAGGTGCTTAGGAACATTGGGAGGTGACAGAATAAATTGTTGCAGCATTACTTTCCTGTAGGTGTGGCTGTAATTCATTTTATCTTAGGCCAGCTTAGTTTGCATATGAGCCAAACAATGAGGGGTTCTGGGTGCTGATAACAGAGCCAGCTTGTTGATATATTCAAATTCCTCAAGAACCTTCCTTTCTCTGCTTAATAAGCGTAAAGCTGAGTAAAAGAAATCCAAGTGGATTCTTGGAGCTTTGTCAACACTTCTTTCTTCTTTGTCGATCATTCGTAGCCGAGTAAGATTGTCTTCCATAAACACGGTTTTAACAATGAGTCCCTAAGTGACTCTGGAGGCCAATTCTGGATCCACATGTCCTTCCACAATGGGGACATTGGTTTCCGGGCAGGAGTTGATCACTGTGTGGATTTGCCAAGCGTGCCTTCCTCTTAGCACGTTTCTCCCTTGCATCCTGAGTTCGAGTGTCTTCAAAGCCCATGACACCTTTGGTAAAGGCTGTTCTCCAACTGGAGCGCTCGCAGGCCAGTGTTTCCCAGTTGTCAGTGTTTATACTACATTTTTAAAGATTTGCCTTGAGACAGTCTTTAAACCTCTTTTGTTGACCACCAGCATTACGCTTTCCATTTTTAAGTTCGGAATAGAGTACAGTACCGTAGTTGCTTTGGACCTCAGTTTTCAATTGCCCAGAAAGCTAATGCAAAGCGCTGTGAAGAAGTCTGGAATTGTTCCAGATATAACAGGGCAACCAAAATATCCCCATATTAGCCACTGGTGGATAGTTGGTTTTATGATGTCTTTAACATGAGTTATTTGTTGGATTGTCATGTTATGTCACAAAATGATAGGGGTAACACCCACTTCACACATTGAAAGCTCAGAGCTTTCCCAGAGAATCCTGGGACTCTTAGTTTCCTAGAGGTGCTGGGAAATGAAGCTCTGCAAGAGGTTTGACTACAGCTCCCAGGATTCCACGGGGAAAGCGATGTGTCTTGAGTCTTGACTGTGTTTGAAATGTCTGGTGTGAATGTCATCTTAGTATTTTGTTACTGTAATGATATCTTGATCTGCATTTTTGTTGTTCTGTTGTGAGTCACTTTGAGCATATATTTACGTGGAAAAGCTGCATACAAATTTAAATACTGTTTATTCCGGCATATAACTGGGCGTATAAGATGACCCCCAACTTTTCCAGTTAAAATATAGATTTTGGGATATACTCGCCGTATAAGAAATACGACCCGGCATATAAGACGACCCCCGACTTTTGAGAAGATTTTACTGGGTTAAAAAGTAGTATTATACGCAGGAATATACAGTATATAGCTTGACTACCAGCCTTGACATATCCTCCATGAATTTGTCAAATCCCCTTTAAAGTCATCAAAGCTACTGGCCTTGACCACATCCTTGTGGTAGTGACTTCGAGGCATTAATTATGAATTATGTTTTTTAAAAAACCCACCTTTTTTGGGCTGCATTCACATCACAGTTTATTCCATTTGCCTATGTTTCCCTAACTACCGTAGTTAATTTTAATTCAGTTATAGCTGAACTGTCACACCACATAAAAGCCATTTCTGGAAATATAGCAGAATATAGTGCAAGTTTAATATTCGTGCCCATGTTATTTGCTTCCAGAAAAAAACCCATATGTAAATAGCAAGGAAATGGGTGGGCGCTAAACCTTCTACTATATTTCCTCAAGTGATTTTTACACTGTGGGAAAGCTCCAATATACTGCGGAAATTAACAATTTGGGAAACAGAATACAAGGACACCATTGTGGAATCATCACTAACACACATACACATTAGAGACCCAGGTTGAGTTTTGTCACCAGACAAAATATTAGCCACAGGCAACAGGGCTTGCTGAATCCAGACCAAGCTTTGTGTCTTCACTAGTTGTTGTTTTTTTGTAGGAATCCTACTTTGGCCATTGATTTATTGCATTTATATCCCACCTTTTCCTCCAGGGAGCGCAAGGTGACGTACATGGCTCCCCTCCCAATCTCAGGTCCTACATTGGCTTCCTCTGGCTACCACAGACTGCAGCCACTCCCAAGTGCTTAGGGAAAGGGGAAAAGGGCTGGGCACCTCAGCTGAATTACATGATGATACATACCTATGCACTCCTCTTGATTTGGAAGGATGGCCAGGCTGTGTTCTAGGAAGCTACTCAGCACCTCCAGTTAAGCAAGACAAGGATGTCTAATACGGCAATTGCTGTATGAGAGCATACAATTGCCGTATTGTGCAATTATTTGATGATAGATGCTACCAACCTTTTTATCTGCTCTACTTTTGTTAATGGAGAGGTCAAATCAACACCATACATTTAAAACACGCTTAAAGTATATGTTTTTCCCCAAAGTATCTTGGGGCAACTTGCCCCTCACAGAGCTACAACTCCCAGCACCTTTAACAAACTACAGTTCCCAGGAGTCTTTGGGATAAGACATGTGCTTTAAATGTATGGTGTGGGTATGACCTTAATCTCCAAGTGGTGTACAGTAAGGTTACGAGAGGTACAATAAAGATGAAATCGGTTAAGGACAACAAAAATCAGAAAACTTAAATTGCCTGCTGCAATTAAGTGCTGGAAGTTCAACAGGGAGAGGGCCTGGGTGGGGGATTTCACAGAATTGGACCCACAATATTCAGGAAGTAGTCATTGCTTGTCTTGTGACCTTTGATCTAGGGCATCCAGAGAAATGTGAACCATTTCAGAACATTCATAAACAGGTATGTATATGAATGATCCAAAAGCTGATGGTTCAAATCAAGTAAATTTTGTTTGATAAAACTATTGGCTGGAAGAAGATATGGGGGAGAGGAAAAGTCATTTTTACAAGCAATGCAAATGACATAGCGCAGCCTGAAATGTTTATGGTTTGGATTTTGTGTTTGACTTTAAGCTGAGTTTTCAAGACAAGCATACAGCCCATTCCTAAGTGAGTTTCTTGGGATGTTCCACCCAGCACCATGAGGCAGATTGAAGCAACTGCCTCAGGCAGCACATGCTGATGGCTGCACAGACATGTCTGAGAATAGCTCTTGCAAATGGCTCAGGGTCCAATAAGTAAACAAAAGCAAATAAATGTTGCAATGAGTCTAGAGTGTTAAAAATATTTTGGTGTGGAGACTTGAGAGAAACACCTCACATTCTCCAGAATACAGGCTGGATGTTATGCAAAGCAAACCACAATCTTGAGATTTTAGGAAACACTGGAGGCTGCTTTACACTGTGTTAGAGGCCTTTGGTCTTTGCAGCTCAGCATGATGGCCTGTTCTGTCTCAGCCCTACCCCCTGGAGATGCTGAGGGTTGATCCTGGCCTGGGACCTTCTGCATGCAGTGCAGATGCTATCCTACTGAACACTGCCCTTTGTTGTCAGAGGGCTTGGTAGGAAGTCTTAATGGGATTTACAAAAAGAAAATGTAAGATTTGGCTGTTAATGCACTCACTACATTGGGCCAGGCTTTAAGACTATAAGCTCCCACATCTCAGCCCTTTGTCTAGAGTGCGTAAAATATAACTTTTCTGATCTTGAGGTTTTTATCTGTCTGTGGATTATTGATTTGCTAAAAAGCTACCCAGAAAGTTAGGATGAGTTCAGCTTCCCCTCCAGCTTAATATGTGCAGAAGCTTGCAGCCTCTCTTGTCCTGAGCCGAGCAATGAGAGCCTTTTCGTTTACCCCGACAAGAGGCATTGGGCGCCCGTTCTTTTGGATTCCGCGCAGCGCGATTGCGATGCACTGCGGTGCAGGTGTGAGATAGACAGTTTTCACAAAATTGCGCCGGTACATATTTTTTGGGATGGGGTAGCGTGCCATTTCATAACCCCCGTCCCCCGCGTGTTTATTCTCCCCCCCCCTTCAAAAAAAGCGGTTGCCAACGTGGGCGACCAGGAAGCCCTCGCAAAAAGCAAGAAGCAACAAAAACAAGCTGCTGCCCCTTTAAACCTCCGAGGGAGGGCCCAGGGCTTTGTAGGATGACATCAGTGGGTTTGGCCCTGAGACTCAATGGAAACTCAATGAGCGAGAGCCTCGGCTGTACACACACCGAGGGAGGCTGGAGGGGAAGGAGGGAGGCAGCTGAGCAGGCAGAGCGCAGAGAAGGAGGAAGCGGCGGCGGCGGCGGCGGCGCTCAGAGCTGGCTACGGCCGCCTTTCCCAATCCTCCGTCATCCTTCCTTCCCCGGCGCCTTTCCTCCCTGACAGCCCCGGGAGCAGAAGCGGCAGACAGGCTCCTTCCAGGCAGGGTGAATATTGTGGGGATCCGGGCAGGTTTTGGGGTGCAAATCCGGGGGGAAAGGCGGCCCCTCCGTCCCTTTGTTTTTCTGCTGAGAGAGGAGGATAAGGCGGGGGGGGAGGGGGAAGAGGCTCTCGCTCGCTCGCTCACACACAGCACACAGCACACAACGCACACATACACAACACAACGCACACAAGGCTGGGCTGCCCCCCCCCAGTGGAATTAGGTGACAGGCGAAGAAGGAAGCTGTAACCGAAACGGGGGGACGACAACAAAAGGCTCGTTTTCTCTCTCTGTTTGTGTGTGTGTGTTTTAATTTTTGACGGAGACAAAGGGTTATGCAGGCATCTTTCTCTCCCCCCCCCCCGGCTTCACTTTCGGAAGGACACATTGAGGGGCTCTTCCCCCCCCCCTTGATGTCTACATGCAGAAATGGCTCCACTACTTTATATTTATATATTTAAATTTTACTTATTGGGGGTTATGCTCAACCTTATGCCCAAATCAGTGTGTGTGTGTTTGTTTCTGAGAGGAGGGGGCGATTGCTGCCCCCCCCCCCAGTTTCTCCCTTTCCGTTTCCTATACTTAACATCTGTGTATGGGTTTCACAAACAATTGGTAGTGAGTAACGGGTATCTCTCTTTTCTCCTCTCTCCCCCCTTGGCTCCAGCCTTCGGCTGTTTGTGAGGTTTTTTTGGGGTGGGGTGGGGGGGTACACCAGTAGTAAACACTGTTGAATTTCTAAAAATGTTATATTTGACAAATAGGGTGGGTATTGTGAGGGGGAGGGGGGGAGGAAGTGGCTGTTATTGTAAATCACTTACCTCCTTTTGTGCACTGGGAAGGTTCGGTATTGTAGGGAGGGGGGTAAAGAGGGGGGCAAGATCTCACCCACCCCCACATCGTTTCTGAAATGTTGCTTCTTTGTACCAGCTCAGGAATTTGTAATGAGGATTGTATAGTAAATAGAAGTTTTGCTGCTATTTCTGCTGCCTAATTCTCATTCCCCGCGGCATTATTCTCCCCCCTCCCTATTTTATAAGATGCTTCTGGCGCTGAAAGAGGGTGATTTAATTTTAAGTTATACTTGTGGCTGAGTGATGAGATGATCTTATCAGTTTTTATCTCCTTTTAATGCTTGCATTTGTTGTGTGTGGTTTGATCTGCCTTCTTTAGCTCCTTTTCTTTTTTTGGTAACTGCTCTAAAGGGAAATGGAGAGGAAAGAGGGAAGGAAGCAAATATCTGTTGTGGCACATTGCTTTTTAGAAAAGTATTGCTATATTTATGTGCACACTCCTGTTTCCCCAATCCTTTGAAGCTGATATGGAATATTCCCCCTCCCCCCAATTCTTCAAACCCAGAAGCATCCATTATATATCTGGTCAGCTCTCACACAGTGTGGCCTACTGTAGCCCTCCATGCATCCTTGATTTCTAGCAAATCAAGGAAAGCTGGTATGGAGGTCCTCTTGTTTACAATAACTGCTTGGGGGGGTTGCCTATGCTGTACTGTAAAGTGCTGAATGCCAGATGTGTGGGGCCTGCTGTGTGTTTGTATGCACACATACCGGTATTTTTATTATATGATTGCATTTACATAATGTAGAGTAGGTTTGTGTGTGGTGCTGATTCGAATACAGCTTTCTAGAATGTGTGTGTGAGAGAGAAAGAAAGAAAGAGGGAGAGAGATAGAAGTGGCTATTAATATAGTATAAGCATCCACTCATGCAGAGTATATGCATTAGAGTGTGTGGGAGTCTTTCTAGTTTCATGAAGAGGGAATTCTTGGCTGGCATCTTGACTGGCCTAGGGCTGTTGCTCTAGTTTTAGGAAGGCCATAGAGTTGCCTTAATTCCTTTCTGTCTCTCTGGATGGAGGAGGTGAAGGCCTGAGAGTTTGGAGAGAAACTGATGTGGCAGCAGGGTGGGTGGGTAAGTGTTTCCATCCCCAGCACCTGGAAGCAATTCCTGAGGTGATTGGTTGATTTTGTTGTTGCCCTTGCCATGAACTGGTCTTGCTGCCTTCTCCGAACCCTCTGTCCACTCCAAAGCATTGCTTGCCTTATTAATGTTTCGATCATATGCATGCTTACTAGGAAGCAAGTCTGATGAAACTGGAGGTACTTAGGTGTGTGCTTCATTATTATCTTTATGAAAGGGAAATTGGGAGATAATCCTTCTTTGTCTCCACACACACACACCCCGAACAACACCTGCGTTTTCTGGAAAATGAGTTTGAAGCCCAGGGAGCTGATAGGCTTGTTGTAAAACTGTGTGGGGTACCTCTGATTTAAGCCCTGATCTTTCAGGAAGTTAAAAAGTCACAGCTAACTGCAAACCACAGTGTGAGCAGCTGGGCCCATGCTTGCTTGAGCCCAGTGCTGTCCTGAGTCAGATGGGTTACTAGCTGCTGATACGCCGGTCCCTACTTCTGTCTGTACTCTTGGGTTATGTGTTGAAGAGAGCTGGCAGAGAAACCTAGGAAACTCCTAACCTTTAGGGATCAAGCATCTCCAGAGTAACTTCTGAAAACTGCTGGCTCCTTCCGGTTTGTGTGTCACCAGTGTTTATTATACGAATAAAAAAACCCTTATCTTGTATTGAGAGCAAGTTAGAGTACGAGTCAAATGTATATGCAGTTACATTCCTAGTTTTAATTGGGGTAGTGGAAGGGATGAATCCTATTTTCTTGCTCAAATATAACCTCTTGATTCCTCTTTGTTCCCCAGGGCTGTACTTCAGTTGTGTATTCTGCTTGAATTTTAAGACAAGAGAATAACTGTAGTCCTTGCAGATTAACAATCCTGCATGCTTGGGTACATGATTTAGCAGGGGGCTCTGCCTTCTGTTGTGCTTTGAGTAATTGGAACTGGGTATTTAGGGTTCATGATGCCCTGTTAAAGCTTACAGTGAAATGTGTGCCTTTAAGCTCCACCACTTCTCTTTGTGCAGTACATGATTGGTTTGGATATGACTAGAACTCCGCTTACTTTGCTTATTCTGGCATATTGTAGTCCTTGGGGTGCAGCAGAAATGAAGCTGTCGACTCCATCAAGCGAAAGGACCCCCTGTCTGCTTAATCCTTGCCTGTTCTTTCAAGCAGCCTACCTACCCAGGAGAGCAAAGCCTGCATACAGTACATTAATAAATATGCATTACATAAATTAACCATACAGCAGCATCCTTTAAAAAGAGCCACAGTCTTTCAAACAGATCCACATTACTGGAACAGTGGTGGGGCGGGCAGAAGGAAACAGGAGAAACACAAGATGGTGGTCTTCTGGGAGAGGATATTGCTGGGAGTCTCCAGAACAACATTTGGCAGAGGCTTAAAGGAAGAAGTTGGCATGCATGGCTGAAGGGAAGGTGGTAGTGCTGGGGTTTGGATGGATCTCTCATGTTCATGAGTGTGATGTGTGGAAACATATGGTGTGCCTAGTGTCAAATGTGGCATCCAGATGTGCACCTTGGGCCCAGTAACTGGTTGTGAACCATGTGATTGAGGAATTTGTCCTGTACTACCATGCTACTGCCCAGAAGGAAAGTGAAGCAGAATACTGTAGAAATGTTGAGAGCCCAAATCCCAGTTCATTGGAATGCATGCCAGGTGCAGGGTTCCGGCTTGTCCTTGAGATGGGTTCACTTTCTCTACCATAAAGTTCTCCGCTAACCATTTTGTTTTAGCCAGAGACCCGCATCCTGGTTCCAAGCGTGTATTATGTTCAAGTCTGTCTCACTGATTTCATTGAGGCTTTTTTCTAGGTAACGTTGGCAGCCAAAGTTGGCCTTGCAGTCAAGGTTACTTTAGGTGACTGGTTTGGTTGAACTGTTACTTCCCCACATCTTCTGAACGCCCCCCCGCCTGGAAAAAAAACCTGTTAAGAAATATCAGACTACTGTTTACTAAATTGAAGGTTTTACTATGACAGTGAGGGAGTCCCAAGGGTTTAGGCAGCAAAACTGGACCCAAAAACTTTAATTGAAGAGGGAATAAACCAGGGGTAGGAACCTCTTGATGTTGCTGAACTCCCATCACTTATAGCAAGCATAGCCAGTGGCCAGGGTTGATGGGGAGTTCCCCACACCAGGAATAAATATTGGGTCCCTCATATGGTAGCTGAATGTGTTGACTTAGGTCATCTTTCTAATCTTACCCTGTATGTCCTCTGTTTTATTCCCAGAGCAACTGAATCATGGAGCTTCGAGTGGGGAACAAGTATCGGCTGGGAAGAAAAATCGGTAGCGGATCCTTTGGAGATATTTATTTGGGTGAGTTTGTCCTAACTGTAGGAATGCATCTTCTAATAGCTTAGAACAGGCATCCCCAAACTGCGGCCCTCTAGATGTTTTGGCCTACAACTTCCATGGTCCCTAGCTAACAGGACCAGTGGTCAGGGATGTTGGGAATTGCAGTCCAAAACATCTGGAGGGCCGAAGTTTGGGGATGCCTGGCTCAGAACATTTTGGAATAGTGAGCTGGTGTGTGTTGGTTCTAGTGTGTTTCTTCAGCCTTGAATTCTCCTCTTAACTAGGGAGGCTAAGGGCTAGAGGAAAAACAGCTCCTTTAGACAGAGACCGGGGAACATACTCTTTTATCTGACACCTGGAATTCATACCATTTAAAGAAATTGAGGTGCAAGATTTCTGTACTACTGTAAAGGCAGCAAGCATTTCGCACAGGGCTTCTGTTCCTGGCCCCTGCATGCGTGTCGCTGGAATGCGTATAAATGTGCTCCCTTCTTCCCTCTTCTGGGTCCAAAAGGACTATGCGTTGGCGATTGTGCCAATTGGACGCACCTAAAATGGTCGCCGCCTGTATTCATTAACGAAGGTGGTGGTGGAAGTTCTCAAGCTGCAATATGTTCAGCACTGTATAACAGCCTGACCCAACTTGATTTCCAGATGTTCTGGACTTCAACTTTCAGTCAGAGTTGTCAATGATCGGGGATAATTGAGGTTGTCCAACAACATCTAGAGGACATTGGGTTGGGGAAAGGTGCCATAAAATCTTGCATCTGTTTTTTGGATTTTGTATATAAAGTACATGTTTGTTATTTTATGAACATTTATAACCAGCTCAATAAAAAAGTACTCAAGCAGTGTATAAAACATGATATATAAAAGCAACAATGTTTTCCTTAATCCCCACCTTATCATAATAATGGTAAAGTCAAAATATTTGGTACAGGTTTCAGCTTTCAATAACCTGTTGGATTACTTAGATCAGAGAGTCCTTGCTGGTAGCACCATGTCTAGCAAAGCTAGGGCAATTGAAATAAGTCTTTAAAAAGATGTCTAAAACAAAGAAAAGAAAAAGCAACACATATGGCAGAAGGAAGAGTGCCAGGGTAGTGCTGTCGCTACCAAACGATGGTCCATAAGACATGGTGCTACTGGTAAGGAATCCTCAGATATAAGAAATCTAGCAGGTCTGTGTATATGGGCAGGTGGTTTTCAGGTAACCTTGTTTTAGAAACCTTTATATCCACGTAACCCTTCTACTGCAAGGTATTCAAGATAGTTTATAATCCAAAGCAATTGGTTAACAAACACACCACACAACAATGGAAATGTCAGCAGCAAAATAGGCAGGCAAGAAACATCAAGGGCATTTTAGTGGCTGAAAAGTTGTGAGAGTATACTGGGACTTGACACCTAAAAAATAGAAGTCCAAGTGTCAAATGTGGGTCTTCCTGCAGAAAATAAGCCCTGCCCTTAGTCTCAGCTCACCTGTCCCCTTTGATGGTGGGGGCACCCAGTTCAGGACTGTAGATGTTACACTATGCTGCATGCATTTGTTCCCTAATTGGGAAGCCCTTTTTGCTAGCCTGTGGCAACTAGGCTACGAAGCTGGCTGCTCTCAGGAAAACTGGCTTGTGTGACAAAACATGCTTTGTCTCACTGCTGCGTTGTACATCCCTGGTGTAGAGTATGCTTGCAAGGTTATGACAGCGGTGGTCTTAAGGATTCCTCCTTCTATATGTCCCATGTAGTTCTGATCACTGAGGGTGTGCAAGGGCCAGAGAAAAGAATTCAAATGCTTACCTCCTGTATTGCTGTGATTGGGAAGGGGAGATTCTTTTAGGATACTCATCAGGTTATGAATTGGGGGTGGGTGGGTCAGGGAGGAGTCTTGCCCTGAGATGCTTGCCTTTTTTCTCTTTTTACTTTTGAGGATGGTGGACTTAATTACGTTTGTCAGTGCTTTGGCTTATTTTTATACTGCCAGGCTGCATGTCTTCCTCTTGACAACCCAGGGATCTCTTCTCATAATCAATCTAAACTATCTCTTGTTCTGAATGACCCTACCTTTTTGTGTGTGTGTGTCCACTTGATGGTGTGCCCAGAGATAAATAAAAAGTCCTAGGTGTGGCTTCCCTTCCCAGGGCTGCATCCGAAAGGGCTACCCTCTGAGTGATCTGTAAGGTGATGCCTCTGCATACATAGCTTCTGTGTAGCATGTAGCTGGCTTTCCCAGCTTCTACCAGGGTGTCACATTGCAACCGCCCATCTCCAGTTTTCATTCTGGCATCTCCACAAGATTTGCCAGCCCCACTGTTTCCCAGATTCCTCCTCTTGAGTGTGGTTGCTTTGGGTTGTTTTCTTCTGAGCTGCCCTGCCTTAGTTTTCCAGTGTAAACCTTCAATTTTCTACTTATTTTATTGATATATATATATATATTCAGATTTTTATACGCTGCTTTTCCACCTAAAAGAGTCCTCAAAGTGGCAGGTGACAATGCAGTTATTAAGGATACAACTAAATTAAAACAATAAAAATTAGCCTGTGTTGTCATCCTTTGGGCTGTGTTTTGTGGGTGGATCATAATACTGGGCCTGTGTTCTTTGCCCACTGGAAAATCCTGTTCTGACACCATGGAAATGGATTTGTTTGATTTTAAAATTTTATATCCTCTTAATTTTACTTAAAAACAAATCAAAAGTTCTTTATACAGAGCTTAAAAAATAATATTTTTAAAACCCAATTTGTTATGGTATTGGGTGTGGTGGATATGGTGTCTCTAGCTGTATCCTTCTATACTTAGGCCTGTTAACTTGTACTCCATCTTGTCACCTTTTCCTTTGACAATTTATTTCCAAGATTCTGGTTTCCACTTGTCAAAAGCCCTCTGCTCCAACTGGATATCTGACATACCTATTTAGCAACTAAATATGTATTTCTCTCTCCTTCCAAGGTCTCAGGGTAGTTTTCTCATGCTATCCCTTTTTACCCTGTGAAGTAGTCTAGTCTGCAAGTGATTCTGTCTAAGCCCTGGTGAGCTTGTATCTGCCCCCTTGGTTTGGACCAGGCACCACCAAACTGCAGCCCTCCAGATGTTTTGGCCTACAACTCCCATGATCCCTAGTTAACAGGACCAGTGGTCAGGGATTATGGGAATTGTAGTCCAAAACATCTGGAGGGCCGAAGTTTGGGGATGCCTGGTTTGGATCATACTTGTAGTGAGGTTTTCTGATCTACTCTTAATGAGGTTCTGGAAACTGATGTGACATGGCTTTTAAAAGCAGCCCCCCCAATAGTAGTATCTAATAGTAGTAGTACTGTAGTAGTAATAATAATAATAATTAATAAAACTTATATGTTTGTGTGCCTAATAATTGATGCAAATTGCTTTCAGAATACTTTTGAATGAAGCAGGATATGAACATTTAAATTGGGTGTTGAGTCCATCTGTTTTGGGAGAGCCGCAGGTTCCTAACTCCCAGCAAACCTCATGGCCAGTGGTCACGGATGATGGGACTTATAGTTCAACATCTGGAGGGCCACAGGATGTCTACCACTGGTTTAAATAAACAAACACAACTTTGAACCCAGGTCTCTCTGGTCTAAGCCCTGTGTGTTTCCAACTGCATCCAACTGGACTAGCTGGACTAGCTAGACCCCCACCCACCTAACAGGCTACTTCAGCTGGACTAGCTGGACTAGCTAGACCCCCACCCACCTAACAGGCTACTTCAGCAAGAGCCATTGGGCCCCATTCTACTTGCACCTTGAATGCCTGCTGATTTCCTTCATCTCATCCAAAATGTTCATCCATTCCTTTTATCCCCAGCCCTGTATTGGTTGTATATTTTTGTTGCCAAGCCCTTGCTTACAAAGTACTTCCATGGTCTGTTGTGCATCGACTAGGAACTTTGCTGCTAAGGTGTTCAGTAATACGTAATTTTTAGTTATCAATTGATTATGGTAATTTGCACTTCACTGGCAGCTACATATATTGTAGCTTTTTCTGCTATTCCAGAACTGGCACACAGGTGGGGAGCTACAATATTTATTGCCTGTATTTTAAGTCCAGCTTTTGGTGCAGGGTTGACAGGCTTCAAGCAAGAGATTGTGGTCACTGACACTGCACATATAGTGGTTGTACTGCAAATTCATGATTGCTTCTAAGTTGGGGGTCAGCAAGTATACTTTGGGCACTGCCATGTTGAACGTAGAGATGAAGCAATGTGCAGTGTGCCCTCTAGGAATAAAGATGGCAGAACAGTCCATCCCTTTTCTTGCAATTGTGAAAGTATGGGCATAGGCAAAGATGGAACATGCCTGGCTTGAAGCCTTTGGAATTTTGCAGTATAAGATAAAGGCTAAACATTCTTGATTAGGAGTATTTCACTATAGCTTTTCTGTTAAGTAACAGACTCTTAAGTGGTGGTGGTGGCGGCTTGTTTTTTCATTCCTCCAATTTTGAATTTTCTGGAGCTGCTCAAGTGATGGGGGACACCAGTTCTCTGGCCAACCATGAGTTATGGAAAGCTTCAAAAATTGATGTCTAATGAGCTGGTGTATTTGATCCTTCCCAAGATCCAGCAGCCATTCTATGGTTTCATCTCAATGTCACCATGAGAGGATTTGAAAACGTCTCAGTTGGCTCAGCCCCCACCGTTCTTTCTGTCCACTTGCATCATTCCTCTAGGTCTTTCCACCTTTTTTATTCCTCTGTCCAATAAGTGCCAAGTGAAATGTATTTCATTAAATGCAAGCACTTGTATTTCCTACCCCACCACAAAATAACTGAAAGTGAAGTAGGTAAAAACAAAAATTGGCTGGCTGCTTCTGCACATGCCAGCCACCGTGTGGATTTATTGAAATTGTGCTCTCAGGATGCCAGCCCAGTTGTGCAAATCAGACTGGAGTGACTTGCGTACCCCAGAGGGAGGTTGCTTGTTGCTTGGCAAGCCTGGTATTGGGTAAAAGAGCATTGGAGATCAGGCCGAGAGACTGGGGTGTCCTGGGCTAGACACCCTATAAGCCTCTTTTGCATCCTATGATTCTGTAATTCAATGGCTTTTATAAACACACGTCTGGAATGTGGAGACTTTGCTTTCTGTTGTGAAGACTGTTTGGTTTGGGAGGCTCAACTGAGCAACACTGGTGAACCAATGGTGCGTGGGGGGGGGGGGAGAGGTGGGTGATCCTGAACACAGTAGCCATTCGGGAGGTGTATTGTCATTGGATCCAGAGGGAGAACATTTATCTACAGGAGTTGCTACAGGTTGGAATAGGGATATTTCTCCATCAGACACGGAAGGCTGTTTGGCAAAGCAGGGCATGCTGGGTAGCTGGTGGTGTCTGCTTGGACAGTTCCTGATGGCAGGCCCCTCCCTCGGAGGGAGGGGGTGCATTCCCTTTGTTTCCTAGCTAGTTAACTCTCTCTTTCCCTGCCTGACTTCACCCATCTGTTCCATTCCCATCCTTTTCTTCTGCCGCTCGGTAACAAAAAATGACGGGGAGGAAAGGTGGTGGCAAAATGTCGTTCTGCTCTTGGATGCCAATAGGGGTATGTGAGTGTATTTATGTGCCCCAACAAGTCCATGCATCTAAATTTTCCAAAAGAGTCCCTCATTAAGACTGTCATTTTCACTTAGGCTGGTGGCATCAATCTTTTTGTAAGACCTTCTCTGTCATGCCACCCTCTCCCAACATTTGAGCAGTTTGAAACAAATGGATTTTGAAGTACGCGGCCCACACGATTGAATGAGACAGGGGGTGGATGCTGCGTAGGATTGTTGATGATTTCCAGATTTCTCAGATCACTGAAGCATAAGGTCTTGGTAGCATTTGTATCTATACGGAATGAGGCAAAGGAACGGGATTGCTTCTAACTACCCTTTGTCTTGGCTGCTTCTTAATCTTATTTGTAATAGCAAAGGCATGATTATGATTGGATATGGTTTCCTGGGGATTTATGTAGTATGGGGACGGTGCCTGATGTTCACTTGACTCTTCCTTCTGTGTTTGAGCGATGAGGTGGGGATTATGGGATGGGCTGGGGAAAGACAGGAGAGCAGTGGAAGGAGTTGCAGGTAAAGTAAGGCGATTGGGGGTTCAGGAAAAGGCTGGCTGAAGAACTGGGGCTCGAGGAGGAACCTAAATGAATATAAGCTTTATAAATGAGCCTTAGGTATAAGCACCAGTATGGTTAAAGACCTGGGTATGAAATGGGGAGAAGTATGCTATTTTCATTTTTAATGTAGTCTTTGTTTTAGAAAGCATTTCTGACTTTTAGCAGGCAAGAGGTTATTTATCGTTACATTTATATCCCACCTTTATTGCAAGGAAGATCAAAGTGACAAACAAAAGTTTCCCCTTCTCTCCATTTTACCTTAACAACAACAGTGTGTGGCAGAGTTACACTGAGAAGCTGTGATAGTGAACTTCGTGGCTGGGGTCAGGATTTGAACCCAGATCTCCCAGATTCTTGTCCAACACATTAAGGACTACACCAAATGGGTAGAGTTCTTGTACTCTGAGCTGCATTAAATTTAGTCTTCTTCTTACCTTGTTCTCTGGTGTAGGCAAGCAGGGGCTTCTGTCATGCATAGCTGGATGGGACCAGGAAGATTTTGGACTTGGCTATGACAGGAAGTTGGGTCTTTGCTCATGCCTGCTGCCTTTCGTATTGTCCACACCTCTGGGCTCCTTGACTGAGCAGTCCAGAGACAAAACCACTCCAAAGAATGAATGCTACATAGATGCGTAGAATGTATGAGTGAGATAATTACACCATCTCCCGTTGTGGATTTCACTTGTGAGGCTTTTTAAAGAGATCCAGCATATTATTCTCCCCGTATGCTCTGCTGCCCTAAAATAATAATAATCTAATTAGTGAGTCACAGCCTAAAATACAGTTTTTAGGAAAAAGGTAGGCAGGTTATGTAGTAGTAGTAAGATGTTGGCGAGGATTCCTAAATAAGCAGTTTGCATACAACTTGTGTTGGGGAAGGACCCCCATGGCATGAGGGCAGAGCACTATGCTTTGTATGCAGAAAGGTACAGGGGAGAAAAGAGGTTTGGGTAGCAGGTGATTGGAAAGACAGCTCAGCCTAAGTCTCTGCCATTTCAGAGTAGACAAAGCTGGGCAAAATGGACCAATTAGCTGGCCTGGTGTAGAGCAGCTTCCTACATTCTGCTTACAGACTCTTTCGAGGTAGAGGACTATTTTGAATGGCTGCTTGGAAAAAACAGGTACCCCCCCTTCAAGATGTGTGTGAGGCCTCCAGCCTAAAGGACAGGCATCTTGATACAACTTCTCACATGGCATTCTCAATACAGTACTGCCTTAACACTTGTAGGATTCTAGACCAGCTTACAAAAATACCTTGCGTGTGGCCACTGATGTTATAAATGGATGCCATTTTTCCTGAGTCTGCAGACGACAGACCTGAAGCTGTGACTCAGATGTCAGCTCCTGTGTGCCCACAGCCTCCCTCCCCCAGGCTAATCTCATTGGGGTTGTAGCTTTAAAGCCTAGTGACAACACTCTTTAAATGTCAGCATTAACTTTGGTTTGCTGATCATTTTAGCAGTTGGAGTGAAAATAAAGCCCATGGGAAGGGGTGGGGGGAGAGGACTAGGAGTTCCTACAGAGAAGGAAATATGAGAGAGAGAGAGAGAGCGCACGCGAGGCAGGCAGGCACCGCAGGTTGTATAACTCTGGTCCTAAGGGGGAACGTATCTTCCTAATGAGTAATGCCGGGCATGATGATAAGATAATGGCCGAGAATTTAAAAGCGGAAATATGTATTATGCAAGTGCCATGCACCATCCTATTCAAGTGAAGAACTGAGTTGGTGGATCACATCCCTGAATTTACACCTTGCCCTCAGGGCTATGACTAAAATGGAGTGCAACTGCTTTGCCAAACAAAGTTCACTGACAGGTTGGTGATGGCATTACTTTTGTCTCTGTGTCCCCGCCCCAGACCTGTTCAAATGATTGCTTCACACACATGTTCCCGTGGAAAATGGAAATCTTCCTTTCTCTGGCCGGTATATCAGAACATATTATATTCCCAGCCTGTTGTGCCTTGTTCTTCATTTCCACTAGAGAGAGAATGTTGCTGATGAACTTAGAGCAAGATAGGGGCTGTTTTGTTTTGTTTTTGCTTTGGCCATTTTTGCCCACAATTGCAGAACTGTGTGCTTGTTGGCTATTCCTGCAGCATAGATAAGGACAGAAGTCTTTTACTTAGGTCACTTGCCAATGGGGTTCAGTCCTGTTGGGAAATCCTGCCCCCTATTGCCAGATGCATAGGAGCAGGCTGCCATTGCACTCTACACATATACCGAGGTGCTTTTTATTGCTTTACATTGTCAGTACCAACTTCCCAGAACTGTACACAAGTTAAAGGGCTTTCCTTGGTCGAAACTGCTCCATGCTGCCATACCTGTGCACATAAGTGTCGTGAGATGACTTTGAGGTGGTTCACACATAATGCCAGACCATGGTTTGGTCCAACATGAAAGAGCAGTTAAAGGAGCCTTGGAATCTCATGCTGCTTCTCGTGAGGCACTTCCCATAGTTTGTTTTGCCCACTGGGTACTTACGTAGTGTGTTCTTTCCCCTGTGTTGCAGATGTTGTTGGACTCAACACTCATGAGCCCCAGCCGGCATGGCCCGAGGTTCAGGGGTGACGAGAGTTGTAGTCCAGCAACACCAGGAAGGTCATGGGTTCTATATCCCTGCAATACTGGAATCAGGATCAAATGCTGATTTTCAATCCTGATTTGCAAATTAAGTGAAAACTGTGGTTCTAATTGAACAGCAAATGATGCTTTGTCTCAAAGTAGAAGAGTGGAGATCAGGCCAGAGAAGAACGGTGGGAACTGCTGCACATATGGAGTGAGGGGAGCCCAAGGCTTACAAAGCTCTACCCCTTTGAGTAGGTCTAGTGGGAGTTTCTGCACCTTAGGGTGAGTGGCTAACTGACAAAGTGGATCACTCCTGAAGCCCCAAACTAGATTTGTTTTCTCAGAAATTTGCCCCAACATGTCCTTTGCATGATCATGATTCTGCCCATAGAAGGTCACTCAGACTTTGAAAGTTCAAGAACCAGTGACATTACAATATATAGAATGGCAGCTGACCGGTTTATGGTAAGCCTAAAAAACCTCCATTTGTGTTCAAAGCAGTGCACCTCCTCTTACCTTTCTGTTCCTGGAGGGGGAGGTTAAATCAAATACAGTACTGTATTGCTGCTCTCACTGTTCCCTCTTAGCCTATGGCTTGTTGATTTGCCAAGCCTCTGTTTTGCATGGGTCATTCTTTATTAAGCACTCCAATTTGTATTTGAAATAAACAGTACCAAGCTTCAACTACATTCAGTATCCTACTTTTGTCTGTGAAGTGTAGGTTCTAGGTCACTTGAGCTTTGCATAGAAATGTCCCAGATAGCATTCCATGGCCTCGGGCTCCATTGTTTACACCATTTTTCTTATACCCATATGTGTATAAAATAAAAACATGCATGGCCTTACTGGGGAGAGCCCTTGCACAGACAGGAAGCCAGAACCAAAAAGGGCCTCTTCCTTGTTACCACTCATCAACCCCCCCCCCCCCCGAGGAAGCACCCAGGTAAGGGCCTCTGATACAGATCTAAGAGCCCCTATACTAGGCCATGTTGGGACAGACATTTCTGAAAAATACTGGGGTCCAGATCCACATAAGGCTTTAAAGATCAAAACCAACTTTTTGAATTGGCCTTGGAATGTAGAGGCAACTAGTGCAGCTGAGCCAATATCAGCTTAATATGATTATTTTGCCTCAAGTCTGTTTGCAATTGGGTAGCTGCATTCTGCACTATGCTGTTTCTGAACAGTTTTTCAAAGCAGCCTCGTGTAAAGCACAGTGCAGCCAGGTTATACCTGCTCAGGTAGGGTTGTAGTTGATCAGCAGCCTAAGCTTCTGGAAGGTGGAACTTGACACCACTGAAGCTACCTCTTCTTCAAGTAACAGCAGCGGATCAAAAACTATGAACCTGCTCTTTCAAAGAGAGCTCCCCATCTCCAGCATGCTGCACACCTCTCAGCTGAACAGGTGAACCACCCACCAGCAGCACCTGTCTCATCAGGTTTAAGCTGCTGTATGGGTTAAGCAGCCATGGGTTTCTGAAAAATAAGTCATGTCAGACTAATCTGATCTCATTTTTTTGACAGAATTACAAGCCTGGTAGATGAAGGGAACGCTGTGGATGTAGCCTATCTTGATTTCAGCAAGGCTTTTGACAAGGTGCCCCATGATATTCTTGTAAAGAAGGCCTTTGACAAGGTGCCCCATGATATTCTGTATCGAAAATGGGGAAGGAGCTCTCCCTGCAATTGCCCATGGTTATTGAGCTTTTTTGTGGGGGAAAGACAAGAGTTATTGAGGGTTTTTTTAAGGGGGAGAGCTCTTTTCTTTTAGGCTGGCGATCACTAAGGAACCCACAATCTACCCGGGATCTACCAGAAACGTCCTGGGGATCTACCGGTAGATCGCGATCTACCTGTGGCCATGCCTGATCTAGATCAAGGGAAGTAATGGTACACTCCTCACCTGGAGTACTGTGTCCAGTTCTGGGCACCATAGTTCAAAAAGGATACTGACAAGCTGGAACGTGTCCAGAAGAGGGCAACCAAAATGGTCAAAGGCCTGGAAACGATGCCTTATGAGGAACGGCTTAGGGAGCTGGGTATGTTTAGCCTGGAGAAGAGAAGGTTAAGGGGTGTAGCCATGTTCAAATATATAAAAGGATGTCATATAGAGGAGGGAGAAAGATTGTTTTCTGCTGCTCCAGAGAAGCGGACATGGAGCAATGGATTCAAACTACAAGAAAGAAGATTCCACCTAAACATTAGAAAGAACTTCCTGACAGTAAGAGCTGTTCGGCAGTGGAACTTGCTGCCAAGGAGTGTGGTGGAGTCTCCTCCTTTGGAGGTCTTTAAGCAGAGGCTTGACAGCCATATTGTCAGGAATGCTTTGATGGTGTTTTGATGGTGTTTCCTGCTTGGCAGGGGGTTGGACTGGATGGCCCTTGTGGTCTCTTCCAACTCTATGATTCTATGATAATTACACACAAACAATTCTGGTGAGGTGGCCTGGAGCACTTTTTTTTGGGTAAAAGATCATTAAAGTGCCACACAACTTCTTGCTTTCGCTGACTAAGAATATCTAAATGTAACTTTTGATTGTAATACTCAAAGTTGTGCATTCTCAGTGACGATGTCTAACATGGGATTTGGAAACGGAGCAAATTCCAATATTCTTAAGTGATTTTTTTTAAAAAAAGCTATAGTACACCAGAGGGGTCTAGGAAGCTGTGTGTGCATAATTCCCTCTGGCTGAGGGCCTAAGTCAGTGTTTCTCAACCCGTGTGCCTCCAGATGTTTTGGGACTACAACTCCCATCATTCCTGACCACTGGTCTTGCTAGCTAGGGATGATGGGAGTTGTAGTCCCAAAACATCTGGAGGCACACTGGTTGAGAAACACTGGCCTAAGTTTCAGACCTCTGTAGAATTACTTCCTCTTTCACTTGCCTTATTTGGGGCAGAATAAGATATGCAAAACATGCATAGTATATCCAACTTCTAGAATGCTACTTCCTTTGTATAGGCATTCTTTAGCTGCTGAGCGTTGCTAAGTGTAACAAGACTGACACATTTGTGGCAAGACTATAAAGTTAAGATTTTGCAACCCCGGAAGCCCAAATTGTGTAAGCTTGTTATAAGCAAAATAAGTGGTGCTTCTGATCTTGCAATAACTGATTTCTTTGACACAACACTGTCCTCAGCATTCACAGACAGGCTAACAGATTAACTGGCACCAAACCACTAGAGCTAGGTAAACCAATACTGATTACAGAATAAAGCAGGACCAGAAGGGGAGAAGAAACGTGATTTAATTATAATTTTTATAAGTGGTAGGTAGGGGAACTGAGAGTGGAGACTGCAAAGAGTAAAAATGGTTTCCTGGCCATCAAAAGCATATTCCAGAGTCTCACTTCTTCTTCCTTCCCTAGCTTCTCTGTAAATCAGGGTTAGATGTTTATATCTTACAAAAGGAGCTTATAAAATGTCAGGACAGCATACACCATTAAAACATAAAACACTTTTAAAACAATGCAGATACTGAGGTTCCCAAGAATGCTGGAACACATCCCCATGACTTCTGAATGACACATCCTAGAGCAGGCTTCCTCAACCTCGGCCCTCCAGATGTTTTTGGTCTGCAGCTCCCATGATCCCTAGCTAGCAGGACTAGTGGTCAGGGATGCTGGGAATTGTAGTCTCAAAACTTCTGGAGGTCCGAGGTTGAGGAAGCCTGTCCTAGAGAAATGGAAGAAGCTCCTCCAGGATTTTTTTTTTTTAAAAAAATCTGCTTCTTCGTTAGTTTTGCATGCCCTGTGCTAATTTGTTTAAATACAGATGAACTGAAACAGCTAGTTTTGCACAAGGTGACAAATCAATTCCTTTTGGAGATCTCTTTCATTGGGGCCTTCTCTCTCTTTTTGCTCTCCCCGACGAGCACAACGAGCCTGTTGCCAAAATGAATGGGATGATATTCTGCATCATGCTGCAGTGAAATCACTACAGCACAGTGTGGCGAGGTGGGAAGCATCCCTGTTTCCAAAGCAACTGGGGCAATGCTCTGCCTTACTAGTATAGTGCAGTTGCCATGACAACTGGCATGTTCCTTCCCTGTGCTTAAGGGCGCAAAGCATTGACTATCTTCTGCCCTCAATAATGTCACAGAGCCAAAACCTGGGTACATAGCCTTATGATGTCATGTTTCCTACATGATTCCTAACTGGTTGGGATCACTCAGAAGAAGAAAGCAGAGCCCTCTACCCCACCCAGCTGCAGTGGCACCACAGCAGAGGAATAAATTGAGAGCTGTGAATCGTTGCCAACAGTACCAAGAAAGATACTGTATAGATGCATTTCAGGCAGGGCCTTAGGTAGGCCCGACTCGCCTTGTTATGTTATGGGGTGGGCTCCCTCCACCCAAATAAGTAGATTGTGAGGGGTCTTGGTACATGCCAAAAGGATATCCTGGTCTTAGGGTCTTTGGTTTGAACCTTTTGTTTAAGGGGAGGGGAAAGCTGAAATACTTAGAGAATTGACTTTCATCAATTTATTGTAATCAAAAATTATATGCGCACACCGTTACTGCAACAGCTTCCCAAATGCTATACAGGTAGATGTTTTGTCATACGTATGTTTGATTCGGGCGGCATTCGACTAAGCTTTACTCAGATTAGACCCATTTAAATTAATGGACTTACTTTAATCATGTTTATTAATTTCAGTGGGTCTTCTCTTGAGCACAGTCCTGTTTAATCCCACCCATTATTTCTTAGCTTGGATGCCTTATGCTCAATGATTGCCCTGCCCACAAGGAAATACAATTGGATGTATGTGTTGGCTGGGGATCTGCCACTTTATTGGGTTAGAATTCCACCTCTGAATGTTCATAAACTGTTTTTCACCTTCTAAAAGCTCTGCTTTTGCCTCAAACTTTTGAGAATGCAAATTTAGCATGGTCCTAACATTTAATTGTTAAATAGTTGGACATAATTTAGTATATAAGCTGAAAATAAATGGCACCAAGAAAAAAGGAGGTCTGCCACCTGGGCGAATTTTGCATTTTGTTGATGGGAAATGGTAAGTTACACGGGAAATCACTGGAACAACTATTTTTAGAGCAGCAGAGAGCCTCGGCCCAGATTCAAGTAGGCCTCAGTTCTCGCCCTCAGCTGCACCTGGCTCCTTACATGAGCACTGCACAGGAGCGCATAGGAGCCAGGAGAATTGGTTAGAGATCAAGGCAAGAGAGGCTGTAGCCTTCAAAGTTGAAGAGGAGGCTGTGGGAATGTTTGCATGGAAGCAGGTATTTTAGTACACCCTTAATTTGGTTAAGACTTGGGTAGGCTGCTGATCAGATTAGGAATAATGAGGATGAAAAATGGTGATGTGCTCTGAGAGGGCTATGTTGAGAGTAAGATGGAAGTGGGTTTTGGAGGAGTTGATGGCCTGAGGGTGTTGAAGCAAATACTTGAGTTGATAGGGTTATATATTACTGGCCCCAAGGTCTCTCTTGAACAGGGGAGACAGCCATTTGCTTGCCTAATTTGTGAATTAATACTGTACAGAATGGCTACATGTGTGATTGGGAGGTGACAGGACACAGAGAGAGATGGGTGGGCTTGGAATGGCGTAGCAAATCTTCCCCAAGCATATGGGGCTACTGTATTCAGGTAGGCTGTGGAGCCTCGTACAATGAGGCCTAACAACACTCACTCTCTTGTTTTTGTTAGCTTCTGACCTACAGAATTGGAGTGTCCTGAAATAAAAGCTATCTCTTAATGACATATTTGACAGCTCTGAGATTGGGAAGGAGATTGTGGCGCAATCGTTGCAGGCAGGCTGAGTGCAAATCTTGCTGTTGTAATTTTTGGCTGGTGGAACCTCTCTATTCCCATAAGGGGGGGAAATGGCATGCTCCACCCTCTTCTCTCGCAACCAAAAGAACAAAACAAAAATGATTTATTTAAAAAATAAAATAGGGTTGTGTGCAGCACTTAAGCAATTTCTTGTTTTGGTGGCAGCTAAATTTAGCTCCACCCGTGTCAACATTTAATTAAATGAGAAATATAATGGTACCCTGTGTGTCATAGTCCCTGTGTGGTTTAATTTGCTAGTGAATCTTTTTTCTTCATTCAGAGTGTGTGAGTTAATTGATAAACCAAATGGGATTTTAAAAAATATTTCCAAAAGTATATTTGCATGCTTTGTTGAAGAGGAAGGCACCTGAAGAGAGGGAGCAGGTGGGATTGTGGGACTTAGCAAAAAGAAGCCAGTTGATTGCTTGCTTGCTTGTAAATGGTTTCACTGCAGAAATAATATGAACATTGTTTTGATGGCAGTGGCAAGAGTCCTGGGATACAAGGTGTGTGAACAAGAGCTACTCAGCTAGACGGATACCTTGGTGCTAGGAGAATTCTGGTGTTTACAGTGCTTGCAAAGCTACTGTGCTTTTGCTGCCAGTGGGGAAAAATGGGGTGTTCCATACATTTCTGGGGTACATCACCATGGCGTGTCTGCAGTCTTGTCAACCTTTGATCCATGATGTTGCTGGCTCCCTCTTTTATGAATGTTGTCCTCAGCCCTATTGCTGCCCATTCTGATCCACACTCCTGATGTGAAAACACTTGCACTCTTTTTTGGTGTGTGCTCTCATCTCTGAAGGCCATTTTGTGCATTGCACAACGGTGAGTGCAGGTTTGCCCTCAATAGGACACTCAGCAGTAAGGTGTGCAACCATCTTCCTGAGAAGTGTCCCAGCATGATGAATGTGTCTCTTTCATACTTACAAAATGCAGTGTGTGAAGTTCCAGTTCTTTTAACCCTGTGTAGCTAGGGTTAGACAATTTCCTTGCCCAGTGCCGACCTAAGAATTCCTGGCTAAATTGAGATTGTAATCTAGTTATTTATTTAGGTTCATGCATTATCTGCTTGACCAAATTTAGCACCTTGGGCTGTGGGTTTTTTTTTAGTAATTGTGGGCAAACTGGTGAGCCACTTACATGTATTCAGATCTCTGCTTGTGTCCTCTGATGCATCCTTTTAGGAATGGCTTCCTTTACATGGATGGTATACCAACACTTTAAATGTCTCTTATGGCTGTGGTATATTTATTGCAGCTGATACATGGCTTATGATGAACGTGCTAAAGCGTTCACTGCATTAAACAGCCTCTGTGCTTTCCATGCCATTTGAGGCTGAAAAGTGCAAACAAACATTTAGCTAATAAAAGCCAACTGTTTGTTTATACTTTTCACATTAGGAAGGCTCTATCCGGTGAGTAGTTCATCACCTGAGGTTTTGAATGTGTGTTTTGTTTTTTAAATCAAATGCTTGCTTTGGCTTGAGGGTCTTAATCTCCTCCTTGCTTGACTAATTATGAAACAAAAGATTTGCCTCAAATTCGTAAGGTGGATCTGCTACCCAGTATTAAAAAGACTAACACCATAAACTTTTTTGTGAAAGTAAAAGTGTTTCACCCAGGTCATGTGCAATGGAGATCCAGTGTGGAGTGAGATTAAGAAGTGTGTCAATAGGACCAAGGAGACATGTTCAAATTGCTTCCCAGCCATAGCTTGATGGGTGACCTTGGGCCAGTCATGTAGCACCCACCCAATCTACCTCACAGGGTTGTTGTGTGCATAAAACAGGGGAGGGGGAAGAACTGTCCTAAGTTCTTTGGATGATGATAAATGATGATGGTGATGATGATGTTTATACCCCACCCATTTGGCACTGTTTCCCCAGGATGGATGAGATAGAAATGTACTAAATAGTCATCTCCCCCCTCCCTCTCTTTGTTTTCATGCAGGTGCCAATATTGCCACTGGGGAAGAGGTAGCCATTAAGTTGGAATGTGTGAAAACCAAGCACCCGCAGCTCCACATTGAAAGCAAATTTTACAAGATGATGCAGGGAGGAGGTAAATTCAGCAAATAATGAAATACGAGTTTGAGGTACAGTGGGGTTTGGATATTAAACCTTGGTACCTGCTTCTTGGTGTCTCATAAGGGGTGTGTGTGTGTGTTTCTCTTCCCTCTTAGTGGGCATCCCTTCCATTAAGTGGTGTGGAGCAGAAGGCGACTATAATGTGATGGTGATGGAACTTCTGGGACCCAGCCTGGAGGACCTCTTCAACTTCTGCTCTCGCAAGTTCAGCCTCAAGACTGTTCTGCTCTTGGCAGATCAGATGGTGAGTTCTTATAATCTGTTCTTTATGCTCACGTGTACCTTTCTTCTCAGTTCCCTTCTTTGTCGCAGTAGTTCAAGATTTAATTATCCTAAATTATTACGCTTGAGTGGGGAATGGAGAAAATGTGCACAAAGGGTGTTTTGTTCTGCAAGAGCTGGAGAAGCATAAATCCTCATGATGGGGTGTGTGTAGCGTATGTGCTATTGGCCAGTGCTGGAAGATGCTGAGGGCAATGGGGTGTGTTGCTAGAGTTGATAGTCTGTGATGCACTTAGACCTGGGTGCTCGGTAGCATGTTTCCACACCCTCTTTGGTGGCGGCGGCGGCAGCAGCAGCAAGAAAATCTTGCTTCTGGCTCTCAACCCATGGCCAAGTAAATGCATTTGAAATGTTCCTTTTGAAAACTTACTAAGCTCCAAATGTCCTGTGATTAGGCCCACTTTTTCCCTTTCCTGCTACCGAAGGACAGAAAGTTGGGTTTAAAAGAAAACTTGAGGTTCCCTGATTTCTCTTTGAGATAACATTGCAAGTTACAGGAGACTTCAGGTTAACCTTCTTGTGTGTATGTGGTTTGCTGTGTAGCTTGCAGTGCTATTAGTGGCCTTGGTTTCACAAATTTCTGTGTATATTCTCCTTCCCGTCACCATTTCCCAACCCATTTTCAGATCAGCCGTATCGAATACATTCATTCCAAGAATTTCATCCACCGAGATGTGAAGCCAGATAACTTCCTTATGGGGCTCGGCAAGAAGGGCAACCTTGTGTACATCATTGACTTCGGCCTGGCCAAGAAGTACCGAGATGCCCGCACTCACCAACACATCCCCTATCGGGAAAACAAAAACCTGACTGGCACAGCCCGCTATGCCTCTATAAATACTCACCTTGGAATTGGTAAGCTTGTCTTGTACTCCCATGTTATTATGGAGAACATGGTTAGGTGGAGAAAATGTGGCCTTCTATATGTTGCTGGATTCCCATCAGCTTGCATAGCCAGTGGTCAGGGATGATGAGAACCTTAGATCTACAGGGTCTCCACCTTTGTGTTAAACAATAATCCATTTCATACGGTAGTGGTTTTAATTTTGCTAACTTTAAAAATTTGCAAACTTGTGTAATAACTTCAGGGTACCGCTCAGCACTAAGCTGAGCTTTCTTAGTCTGCAATTGTGTGCTTTTTTGAAGTTCTGACATGCCCCAGACACATGAGGCCAACTTTTTTTGTACAGCAGGCCAAGGGCATTCTCTTACTTGGCTCCTTGCGGACTCCTTTGTGATGCTATTGGGTAATGTGTGAGCTAGCAACCTAATAACTAGGACACTTAGCAAAAAGCTAGAAGAAATGGAAGCCTGTGGCATTAGTGTCCAGTATGAGGTCTGTGTTTGAAACTTCAGATGGTGTAAACCATCCAGCTTTTCAAGCAATTGATTACTCAGATTTACACAGTGGCCTTCCTGTGTTTGGATAGAGCCAGGGAAAGAATGTCATCCCCCCCCCCCACCTGCCCCCAATGGCACAGGGAAAATGGACTAGCTGACCTGTGTACTCTATGTAAGCTGGTCCTTCAAGAGTTTTAGAGGTCTTACTAGCCACACCCAGTTATTCAGGGAAAATGTTTAATCTCTTAAGTTTTAGTTGATTGTGCTCATTAATCAAAGTTTGCAGCCCATCCTATGAACTTAGTCACAGTGTCCAATGATTGGGCAGAAGATTTTGTTCTATGCTGGTTACCCTGTCTCAAAAAAGAAATTAAGAGAGCTGGGGAAGGCTTTAAGGAGAGGACAACTGAAATGACCAGGGACATGGAGGATTGGAGAACTTTTTCACCTTTAGTTTAGGGGGAAAGGATGGCTAAGGGGACACAAGGGAGGATATAAAATCATGAATCATTTTGTGAGAATCTGATAATTTATATCTTTCAGAGTACTGATAATTTATATCTTTCAGGTCCTTCAGGTTGCTAAAAATCTACCTAAGGTTAATTATGTGTTGAGTGAAACAACTTTGGAACAGACAACAGGACACACATGTTCATGCAATGCATAATTAACTTTGGATTAATTGCTCAGATGGCTTTGGGTGGGGTGGGGGGATTAGACAGATGTGTGGAGTCTTTGAATGGCAATTGGCTATGAAAGCTAAAAATGGTATTTTCCTACCAACAAGGTATAACTATTAACATAACGCTCTGCTTGGAAGCTTACAAGGGGCATCCTGCTGGACACTGGATCTGTAGTGTGGCCCAGAAAGGCAAGTTGTTGTGGGAAATTCCCATCCTCTGCCAGCCTTTAACTGTGCTGCTGAAGATGAAAGGAATGCATAGCCGAACTGAAGTAACATTAGAACATGTTTTGGGGGCCCTTTGGCAGCTTAAGCTTCTGGACAATTGGCCAGTGACCTGGTCAGTGCATGATTAAATGTCAAATGTTAAACAGTCTTAAAATTTAACTGCCATGATGACTTCCTTTTTCTGCCTTGCAGAGAGAGAGCGAGAGAGAGCTAGCTAGCTTATACCACATGCCTCAAGACCTCCCGTTGCCCCCCTGGGAACTTGGAATGTGCAAATAATTTTTTATAGCTGCAGGAAAGCCGTTGACCTGCAGAATATCTTCCTCCCCATTGTGTTGAAAACAACAAAGCAGTAATGTTGCTGCGTGGAAGATTGGAGGATCCCAGTACTGTAAATATGTTCTGCATCACATTGAGATCAATAAGAGGGAAATGTTTCACATGCTTTGTGTTTTGAGATACATTTACTTGCATTTCCCTTAGTGAGTCTGTTTTTGGGTGATTAGAAGCGTGGGGAGTGGGCTTCACACTCTCTTCCTTGAATAAAGGGTGGTTGTTGTTGTTTATAGTGTTTGCTAACATATTAGCCAGCTGAGCAAAATTGACCCAATTCTGGACAGAATGTGTCTAGTACCAGTGTCCACTGGTAATGGGGGACAATCCATCCTTCAGCTTTAAATAATCCGAATAAACTCCTAGGGAGCAATGGGGTTCCCAGGAGTAGAGCTTTAAAATAGTATTATCACCCCCATCACTGGTCCCTTAAGAGAAATATTAGTTTTGGCTTTTTGTATGAAATTCTAGCTCATGGAGACTCTTAAAACCTGGAACATCATAGCTAGGGATTTGCTTTTGTCATCATGGCAAATTGTCTTCATGCCATTTGGTTGGTTGCTGTGTTCTTTTGATAAAGATGCATCTGTAAGAATCTTGCAGCAATGAGCTTCATCAGTGGTAGCCAACATGGTGCCCTCCATATGTTGCTGGACTTTAACTTGCATTATCACTGGCCGTTGGCTGTACTGGCTGGGGCTGATGGGAGTTGTAGTCCAGCAACATCTGAAGGGCACCATGTTGGCTACCGCAGTGTACATGCTCTGCAAAGGCTGATATTTCAGACAGCTTGTTCTTTTTTAGATAGCAGTGCCGTTTGAAACAAATAGCAAATTATTATTTTTAAAATGGTATGGCGAGTCTTACACAACTATATTGTGAGGACTAGTGCTTATTTTTGATTCAAACAGCAATCTGATAAAGAACTTTCCTAATAAATTAGTCATCTAATCAGTTGCATGAATGTGAGAGACCAGTTGGTAGATTAGTATTGTTTGGGATGCTGTATATTGCTTGTGAAAAATCATTGGGGGGTATTGGTAGAATATAGTTGCTATTTGCATATATTTCTCTCTTATTTATTGTGTAGATGCTCTGTGCTTTGCACCTTGGAGTTTTTCCTTCTTATTGTAAACCATTTTGGATACCTTCTGTAGAAAAGCAGAATACAGATAATCTTGAGTTGTGGTCTGTGGTAGTTTATAACAGACCACAGTTTGTGATCAGTCGGCAAACTAGAAACCGTGGTTTGAAATGGGTTTGAAATTGTGGCTCATGTTGTTTTTTGGCATGCTGTGTCCCCCTTGGCCAACCATAGTTAAGGTCTCTGATCTGCCTCCAGAGGTCATTATGGGTGCAAATGGGGATGCTGAATAGACGGAAAATGAAAGCAGATAAGCAGCCCAAACCATAGTTGTGAACTGCCCTGAGTTCTGTGGATGAAGGGCACCCACACCCACCCACAAAACTATGGTTAGTGCAAAGCAAGATTTGCCTGTTTTAAGTTCCCTGGGTTGTTAAAATGTGTGTGGATCTTCATCTGCGCCTGTTGTGCAGGCCATGTGTACATGAAGCCAGATTAAAAAGTTTACAATTGTCATGCAGGTTGTGTACAACTCACTGCATGGTGTTTTTCGTGTAAGAATTTTTTCATGGCTGAGGGGTTCCTTAGTCAAGGTTCTTTCAGCAACGCTAACTTGCTAGACTGTGTATGTAGTAGCCTTGCATAAATCAGTCCCAGCTGCTGTTTGCATGAATGGATCTTTTGGACTTGGCAAATAAGCAGCTAAAGTGTGTGTTTGCATGTTGATTGGAGGGACCTTAAGACTCAGCAGTCTGACTTGCATATTGTAATGAATGTTTTGACATTCTTCTTAGAAAGGCATACAACCATACTGTATAAACCTGACTGATCTAGAAATTTCAACCTTAAATAGTAAACTGGTGGAAATTCTGTTTCTCATTTAAATGAGTGGCTTGTCTAATTCATGCTGGGCTAAGTAATCAGAAGCTCTAACATTAAAAACTAGTTATTTCTGTGGTGGGGGAAATCAAACTCAGGAAGCTGTAAATCTGTAAGCTACATTGAGCATGCACATTTTGGAAATGGATCTTTTATTTTTTTATTATCTTTTATGTTTTGATATTGTGGTACTGAAAGGCAGGGTGTAAAACACTATTGCCACTTTCCTATGCAGGAATTGTGTTTTACTTTAAATGCACAATTACAGTCAGATTTCTTCATTTAAAGAAAACAAGTTTAGTGACCAGAATCTCATGTTAGATTATGACACAATATTTATGTGCAGTACTATGTTGATGTGCTGTGATCTATTTTGAGGTAGGCCTACCAACTTGGAGGCCCCTGGACCAAATGCAGCATGCCAGTCATAGATTGCTGGCGGTCTGGGGCTGGATAGTCGCGCCCCCAGGCTGACCCTCTGTGTTAACATAAACTCTGCACTACTGAAACCTCGTAAATAAAATGGGCTTGAGGCACTTGTTGTAGGCAAGGCCTAGTGGATTGTCTGAAGTCTTGTGAGGAGTCTAGGCAGGAGCTATAATTGGAGCCGGCAAAGCTTTTAAATGGACGTTTGACAAGTTTGCCATTATTCAGAGTCTAGAATTTTGTGCTTTAGAAATACCACGTTCTGAATTGGCAAATGTGGCTGGTTGGCTTCATTTTGGCTGCCCAGCTTTAGCAGTGATTTTAATGAATGAACCCAGTACGTTTTTATTCTGTAGTATACTTGTGTTTGATTTTTTTTTAAGGGAGGAGGAGGGGAAATGCATTCTGTTGAATTTAATTTGGCTACAGTATTCTAAATTTGAATGTGCAGTGCAGTGATTACAGTGTCCAGAGGACATGGCAGGGTGTGTATCTATTCAAACCCTGAGTCAAATAAACTGGGAAGGAGGAGGGGGGAATAGACTGCAAGATCTGGGTGAGCGCTTCACATGGACCTTGCAGGAAATATTACTAGGAGGAAAAATTTGGAAAAGGCAGCTCTCTAGTCAGCATGGAGTCAAGCATTCCAGTCAACTTTCACATGCTCAAAATATGTCTTCCAGCATATTTTAGATCTGCACCCTTTAGATCTCGAGATATATGAAACAGACACCCAAAAGTGCCCAGGGAGATGGCCTGTAACAGACTTTGTCTAAATAGCTGGAGGAGAAGGGCATAAATATATGAATGGTGATCCCTCCCCTCTCCCTGCTCTAGCTGGGCCCCAGAGCCTTCTTGGTGATCCTGCCTTCTAGCATCTATAGTTGATTCCATGCCAAAGTGTAAAAAGCATTAGCCACACACTCCAGGTCAGGGAATCAAAATTTACTGACTTCTCTGATTTTTTTTTAAATGCCAGTCAGCAGCAGGCAGGATCAAGCCCCAAATTGGGGTGAGATGTTGCCTGATGAGCTGCTGCCGCTGCTTCTCCAGTGCGGTGTGGGTGGCGCAGGTGGCTGTGGCAGGGCAGAGCGGCACTTCCTGTTAATGCCCCAAGTGGCGAAATGGTTAATCATGAGCCTGGGCCCCAAGCACTCCAAAGCTCCATTCTGATTTATGATACCAAATCGCTCCTGGTGCTGCGGGGAGCAGTGACAAAGTAGATACGCGTCTGCTTCTCACGGTTTTTCTGCTGCCATGGTGAAGCCACCTACAGTGTCTGAGGCAAAGTCAATGTGAATAAACATAAAACTTTCAGAAGTTACATTAAAAACAAAAACAAAACCCTGCTCCTCCCTGTTAATGTGTTAATTTAACATTGTTCTCACAGAGAGGATTCCACAGACAGTTGAATGCGGCTGTTCAGCTGAAGTTGCTGTAGGACTTGAGTTGTGCCACAACAAATTTATTAGCATCCTTCAATGTGCCTCAGGACTTTGGTCCTCTGCTGTAGCAAAAACAAACCAAAGGAGGCAAGCTTGTGTTTAGAATACAGGATAACACAAAGTCTCCACCCAGGAGCCCAAAGGGTACGCAGGTGCTGAAACTTCCCCTCGAGACACCTCCCTGAAGTCTGTTGCTTTTCTCTGAGGAGAGCTCTGGTGCTACTAGTGAGCTCAGCTGGAAGAAAAGAGCTGGGGTGAGTGGGGGAGAGGCTGTGGCAGGCACAGGCTCAGGGTGCCCCTGCCAAATGAAGAAGGACCTTTTTGGGAGGAGTAGCATCCTGGCAAGGGGACAGCATTCCCAGGCACTATCCTTCTGGTTTCCTTTTGCACCAATTAAAGGCCTTTGTGTTCACCCAAGCTCTTTAAAAAGTTTTATGAAACCTGGACTATCCGTGTTTACCTCTTGGGGTGCGGTTTAAATGTTTGTTGCATTTTTCTTTAAATTATGTACACACACATTCAGAGAGAGAGAGAGAGAGAGAGAGAGAGAGAGAGAGAGAGAGAGAGAGTGTAAACTGTCCAGGTAACATGTTATGTTAGAAGGTGTATACAAGATACACATGCAGATAGATAGATAGATAGATAGATAGATAGATAGATAGATAGATAGAAACACACACACACACACACACACACACACCCTCTGCTTTATATATGACTGGGGCAAACCCACTTTTCAAGATTCACATTTCTGTTCCCTTTGCACCTAACAACTTTTTCACTTCTTTGTTTACAATTTTTTTTATTCTGCCTCTCCACCAAATAGTGCTTAAGGCAGCTAACAGTGATAAACTTGTTTGTTAGCTTGTTCATTTCGTTTGTGAATTGCTTCTCGTGAAGCATCCCAAAGCACTTCAGCAATAAAAACATAAGAACAAATTTCAAGTCCAATAGGGAGACACATTAGGTTTTAAAAAACACCCAGTGGTTTGGGGAGAAAGGTCTTTGGTAGGTACTGAAAGGGTGATAGAGAAGACATGCCTGCCTTATATGAAGCGCAAATGAGTTCCAAAAGGTAGGCACAGATGTAAAATGCAAAACATGGGTACTTCTCTGGGGTTTGTGTGGTCTATTTTTAAAAAAGAAAAAGCTGAAAGCTGCTTTTCTCCTACTGTATTTCCCCCAATATCCGTAAAACTTTAGTGCGGTAGTTTAATTTGTGGTGGCTTGTAGCATTTTGTATGGTAGCGTTTGTTTTAGAATATTGTGTTTTGATTACTTATTTGTAACCTGCCTTTCTTTTAGGAAGCTCAGGGGAGTGCACACAATTCCCCTCCCTGCGTATTTTGTCCTCACAGTAACCCTGCGAGGTAGGATTGGCTGATAGTGTCTGGTCCAAAATCACCCAGTGAGCTTTGTGACTATGTGTGGATTAGAACCAGAATCTCACTTGTTCCTAGATCAACACAAATGGCTGTACAGTACTGCACTTTGAGACAATGAAATCCTTTCTCAGTGATTAAAAACTCACTTGGGTTGTTGCTGCTACTTAGCCGCAGCACGGGTGCTGAGGATAAAATTGGATCAAGATGCATTGTAACCTGCCTTGAACCCTTATAAGCTAGCTGAGTTGTTATTAGGGAACGCTGGAGAACTTAGTACAATAAGAAAACAGCAAAAGGGAATACTGTATAATTTTTCATACTGACAGTGTGATGAATATTGCTCAGTCTGTATACTAAATAGATCATTTGGTCAGGAAGCTCTTTTCTACATGGACAGATCTTTCAGAGACCTAGCTTCTGTAGTAACATTTTTTCCCAAGTTTCTGATATGATCCAAACAAGGAAATGGCACAGATATAGGGAAGAGAAATCCAGCCACAGTAGAAAGCTATGTCGGCCAAATGCATGCTAGAGGCCAAGTAATAAAGGTCAGGGCCACAGTCCATCACAGTTAAGCATGCTTAAGCCCATTTGATATCAATGAGCTTAAGAGTGCTTACCTCTGTACCAGATTTTATTTTTCTTCTCAGCTGCACACTGAAATATGAAAGGATTCTGTTCTGTTTTTGTTTTTTACATTACTAGTGCTCTCTGAGAATTTTTCAGCTATTCTGTCATAGGGTAGGGTAAAAAGGCAACTGAAACTTTAGGTAGCAGGAAACATGAAAGAGCAGAAGGATAGACACCTGGTGCCACAAGGATCCACAAGAGGCAAAACATATGTTTTGGTCATCTCTCTCTCTCTCTCTCATATATATAAATAGGGCATGCAGTATTTTGTGGGGTAGGCAAACAGAAGTTATCCCTTTATCAACACACTGGTCTTGATGAAAATCACTTCCTTGAAGCTGCTATTTGCATCAGGAGGGAGTTTGCATTTAGACAGCGGCTGCTATTTCAAAAAGACAGGCCAAACCCATATGCGTTAACATAACACACAGTTTCCCCCTGAAACCAGTGCAAAATGCAGGAGTGCCATCCTTTCTAGCATCTGAGGAAGGACAAATCATATACAAAAGATAAGTTGGATTCTAAAAAGCATCTAGAATTTATCTGTATCGTCAGTAAAGAGCCTTGTAAAAAAACCCAGAAAAGTTACAAGCCTTACACCCACCCACACACACGGGCTTGCTAAGGGCTAGCAGAGGAGAGATGACTGTCCCCCTCCTCCAGCAGACTGTTCTCTTGCTTTGATGGTGTGAGGAGAGGGCTTCCGTCCTCTGCCCATGTGTTTGTTTTCTACTTGGCACCACCAACCTGATCCTTTGTCTGCATGCTATTCCTTGTCACCCATGGCTACTAGGCAAGTGCTTAAATACAAGCCTGATTATACATTTACTTTGGGTTATTAACTTTGGCTTCTGTTGGTCATGGGGAAAGGTAACTATTGAAGCTTTGATTATAGGAAATCTTTACCTACAGCAGTTTCCTCAGAATCTCTTCTTTGCAGTCTTGAGTGCCTACTTTTTCAAAAGAAAAAAAGAAAGCTGAAACTCCAAAGATCTTGAATTGTGGACCAGTTTCAGCACCTCTTTTCCCTTCCATGGTTTTGTGCAACACATAGCCCTGCCTGGATCTCAGTCTTGCCACATACTTGCAGGACTCCGTCAGAGGGGATGAATGCAGGGCATAAACAAATCTTCATTTCTTGGCAGGATAAGCCAAATTCTCTGTTCTGTAGCTTGTCTATATCATCACCTTGACTTTTCTGACGTAATGCAAGCTATTGCTGGAATATCTCTGCTTCATGCATGTGTGCGCATCTGTTTCCAGAACAAAGTCGCCGTGATGACTTGGAGAGCTTGGGCTATGTGCTGATGTACTTCAACCTTGGCTCACTGCCTTGGCAAGGCCTGAAGGCTGCTACAAAGCGCCAGAAATATGAGCGCATCAGTGAGAAGAAGATGTCGACGCCCATCGAGGTGCTCTGCAAAGGCTACCCTTGTAAGTTCTTTCTTTGCATGCACAAGTTGCCCTTGCATCTCCTACACTCAGAGATTTGTGTCTCCATAAACATGCTCAAATTTGTCTAGTTGCCATCTTTGCATGTGCTCTGTGACCTTGCTACCTATTTAGGATCAAGATGAACGGTGCTACTCTGATTGCAAAATATTGGGTGAACAATCTTTCAACAAGTTCGGCCCCCAATAGTCTAAAAACTGTATAGCTAAAAGGGCTGCCTCAAGACGTAAGGGACAAGCCTGGGGAAGGGTCATAGCTTTGCTATGTTTTGCATAGTTTTGCATCAGTTTTGCATAGTCCCAAATTCAATCCCCAGGTAAGATTAGGAAAGAGCCGTCTGAAACTTTGGAGAGCTGCTGCCAGTCAGTGTAGACTCTACTGAGCTAGATGGATCAGCGGTCTGACTTGGTATGAGGTGGATTCCCATGTTCCTAAAGCCTTGCTTGTACCTGAAGCAGTCCGCTGGGTATATGTTGGGCAAGCTCATTTCAGAGTCTCCAAATATGGGACTTATGTAGAGCAGGATTAAGTCCATATGCTATCCCCTTTATAGAGGGAATTGGAAGCCTTAAATGTGTGCATTCTAGTATGTCAAGTCACAGAGTGTGATGGACAAATTTCACTGCCTATGAACAGATGCACAGCAGTCTGTCTTTCCTGCTTAAAGCATGGCCTCTCCCTGTACAGCACCAATACCAGAGGTGCATGCCCTCCCAATATACAAGTCCTGAGCCTCGATCGGCGGACCTGTATTTATGAGAGCAAGGACTGAAAATCTGGGAGGAAAGTGGAAGGGGTGGCATGCAAGCCTGCTTGTAGGTTATTTCTCTCCGGTTTGGGGGAAAGTGGGGTGAATTTGGGGGGCATGTATTTGGCAGGTTTCTGTGGGAGTGAACTGGAGTAAGAAGGGGTAGGAATAGTCATGTACCTCTGCAAATTGTTGAAATAAGGATTTTGGCACCAGGTGGGCTTTAGGCTTGATAACAGAAGAAGCACCACAGCTGAAAAGGTCTTTTCTTGGGTCCATAATATGACCCCAAGAGGTTAGACAATGAAAATCTTAACTGCTAGCTAGGCTTGTTTTCCTTTCCCAATATTGCTGCCTAAGGTTGGTGTGAGAAATAGCCAAAATATGAAATGAACACAACCATATAACATGCACATACAGGTTCATGCTGCTTTGGCTCTTTGAAGTTGGAGAATTTATCATGGTTTATTTAAACCCTTAAAAAAATTAAAACATACATAAAATAGAAAGACAAACAGGAAAACTAAAACATGATAGCAATAATAGAGTAATATTAACAGCAGATAATGTATCTAAAGATCTAAAATACATTAAAAGATATTAAGGCTGGTGAAATTTCTGGGGGAAACAGAAAGGGCTTCACCTGGTGCTAAAAGATGACAACTTAGTGGCGGGTGAATGGGAAGGCATTCCACAACTGCAGCGGCACCTCCGAAAAGGCCCCTCTAGTAATCTATAACATGAAGACTTTATGAAGGCGAAGAAGAAAACAGCAGTGCCTCATTGGGGGGACCGACCGCTGTGCTTGGTGGCAACTAATAATCTCTCCCTGCTTTTCTCCCAGCTGAGTTCTCAACATACCTCAACTTCTGCCGTTCGCTGCGGTTCGATGACAAACCAGATTACTCTTACTTGAGGCAGCTGTTCCGCAACCTCTTCCACCGCCAGGGTTTCTCCTATGACTACGTGTTCGACTGGAACATGCTCAAGTTTGTGAGTAATTCCAGTTCTGAGCCTTTTTGTTGTGTCCTGGAGTCTGTGTGTGCTTGTGAGCTGCAAGTGGAGGCGAGTGGGGTGAACAGTAGGGATGGCCATGTTTGAGGGTCTCTTTTTTTATTGATGGACTCTTGTGTTCACACATTATACTACTAATTCTTTTTAGTAGCAGAGTTCTGTGTCCTGACCTCAACTGCTGTTTGTTTGTTTTTCAAATAAAAAGCAAGTTCAAAACCCTGTATGGCTGTAGAAATAAGCTTGGAAACAAGTGCATAAAGATCACACCCGTACGATATATTTAAATAATATTTAAAGTGCATAGCTTCTTCCAACAAATCCTGGGAACCGTAGCTTGCCCCCCACAAAGCTACAATTCCCAGTACCTTTAATAAACTACATTTCCCAGGATTCTTTGGGGGAATCCATGTGTTTTAAACATATGATCTGGATGTGACCACAATCTTGGAAGGGACACAATGGGGCTTGCTAGGCTTCCTTGTTCTGCTCTGTTCCTTGTTGGACCATAGCCAAATCTTGTGATGGGGCCTAAAGGTACGCTGAGGTGGCACTGTAAATTGATGGAAAAACTTAAATATTTAGTTGCTGTGTTCTTAGTTTTGTCTAACCATGAGAGGGAGCATGGGGTGGTGGGTGGTCTACCCTCTCACTCCCCTTCCCTGAATGTTCAGCTTTATTTTTCTTTTTTAAGTGAAATGAGTCTCTGCCCTCAAATGTAAAGTTGATTAGATATTAGTCAAGCCCCTGAGCTAGCAGGAGGGGGCAGTTGTATACCTGTGCCTGGCCTTGCCTGGCCTCCACCTGCAAAGTAAGCTGCACCCATCAGCAGGAGAGCCCTTCTGCTGAGGAGCAACCTCTTGCATCTGCCCAAACAGCCTGGGAACCTGGCACAGCGAACGGGCATTTACCACCACCTTCTGTCCTGCAGCGCTGGCTCTGTCACTCCGCTAAGCTGCACCACTGCCCGCCATGAGTTACGGTTGCAGCATAAATTCCAACATTTGTCTATCATTTAAGTGCCTTTGCACGTTATGTCCAGAACACTGGAAGACAGGGCGGGTTACCATTTACTGAGCAGCAGCAGTAGAACATTGCCTAAACTTTTACTTCTTTTCAGCTTGAAAAGGGTAGAGACTCATTCCACTTTTTTAAAAAAAGAAAGAAAAGGAAAACTGAACATTCAAGGAAGGAGCCTGAGGGGGTTCACTGTCCACCCACCCACACTCACTGTCATGGTTAGAAGAAATGAAGAAACCAAAATAAACCAGCATATGGAAACTGTCCTGCATGATTCAGCATGACGGTTTTCCTTCCCCCCCCTTCCCTGAACTCTTATCTCGTTGCATGTGCAGCTAATTCTGCATATGAATAAAGTGATTTGTAAAAAAACCCCTTTTTAACCTGCTTCTAAAATCTGGATGCCTTCTGGGGTGTTTGATATTTCAGGGAGCAGCCCGGAATCCTGAGGACATGGACCGGGAGAGGCGAGAACACGAGCGAGAGGAGCGGATGGGGCAGCTCCGGGGTTCAGCTACGCGGGCACTGCCCCCTGGACCTCCTGCCGGAGCCACAGCTAACCGCCTCCGCAATGTCGCTGAGCCCATGGCCTCCACACCCACCTCCCGCATCCAGCAATCTGGTGAGTAGAGGGAAGGTCAAATGCAAACCTGTTCTCTGCATAGCAATGAATTGCACAGCCAGGCATGTGCGTCGTTTGCTTCATGGGCTCGTTCCTAAGTAAAGTAAAGCCTCCGTATGTGTAACTACAGCTGCTCACCTCCTTCACTGCTGCTTGCTCTTGCCTTTCCCGTTCCTCCCCCCCTCTAGCGGCAGCGGCAGTGGTATTTGTAGGACTCTTGCCCCGTCTCCGCCCTGCCTTTATCCGTTCAAAATTTAGAGTTTGAGCTCCCTCTTTTTTCCTTACATTGCTCTGCAAAAAGCATCAATTTTACAAGTTAGTAATTTGCCCCTTGCCAGGAAACACGTCCCCCAGGGCAATTTCACGGGTGGACAGGGAGCGGAAGGTCAGCATGAGGTTACACCGAGGAGCCCCTGCAAACATCTCCTCGTCTGACCTCACAGGGCGGCAAGAGGTGTCACGGATTTCAGCATCACAGGTGGGTTCCTACTGGTGGCCAAGTGGGGTCAGAACTGCTTCCATCTGCTTGTGGGCTGTGGCTAGAATTAAGTAAATGGTAGAGTTGAGTCTCACCAGGGCATGTTAATCTGGTAAACTACCCAGTTGGTGCAAGTCCTCCTTCTGCTTCTGTGTGGGACTGCATTAAAAATGGCCTGCTCCTCTGAAAACGATGGCAATTACATCCTTATGTGAAAGGGGGGAAATTACCAACCTTCCAGCTGTTGAGAATTTAAACATTATGGCAGCCCAGCGTGAGAAGCAGAACAGCTAAGCCAACTGTGTTGCAGGGCTTGTCATACGCTGAAGTAAAAAAAAAGAATCTTTAGTCTGAATTCTTGTGTGAAGTCCTATCAGAATAGTCACAAGCCACCAAATATGTTCAGCAAAAATACATTACGGCTGCTAATCTGCTTTTCTTCCGCCAAGATACATATGGCTCAGACCCATGGGGTATTTTGTAGATTAATAATAGTACATTGAATTGTGCTTGGGAGTCAGTGTTGCAGTGCAGCCTATGTGCATTCTTGTCTGCTGATGTCAATAGCAGGCAGGCTCTTGCATTCTGTACTAGTTGAACTTCCCGATTCTTTTCAAAGACACAGCCCCATTGCAGTGATTTATTCAAGTCAACAACAAATATGGATTATTTTAACCAGGGGGGAAAAGGACAAAACCCTTGGACCAGATGGAACTGGTAGAAAAGCACTCATGGCTGCAGCAACTGCCTGCTTCCCCAAACTGGGAACAGGATCAGCCAGAGGATATGCATGTGTGACACGATCTCCTTGGAATCTAGGAACCATCAGTCGTCATCATCATTGCCTCCTTTTTTGTGAATTTGGTTTTAGCTTTATTAACTAATCAGTTAAACGATTCTTGAATCTGCTGAAAAATAAGTCAACTAGGAAATAAGGTTGCAGTGCATTCAGTACTTTGATGAAAATTATCTTGTGTTTGTAGGTAGTTGAATGTATTCCTTGGAAGGAGGGGTGGGGTCTTGTTGAGACAAGGGTGGGAGAAAGAACTTAGATGACATCTCTTTACCCACCCTTGCTAAGGTCTTCTTCTGCAGCCTACTCACTTCTCTATTTGTTTGTAGACAAGTGTGCCATTTGATCACCTGGGGAAGTGAAGAGAGGATTCCACCGGACCAGTGTTTGCTTAGGTTAGTCTCTGCCTAACCCCTTCTCTTTTGTCTACATGGATAGTGGATCTTTGTGGGTTGATATGCTTCCTGTATTTAACCCCAGCATAATGCCCCATGGTTATAGAAACGGCACAGTCTGTGAACAAGTGGGGTGTTTGAACAGCTCCAGCTATTTAGAACCTATGACAGAGAGATCTAAATATTCATTCTCTCTGTGTCTCTTGGTTGGTAAATGTTCCAGGCCCACCCAGTATCACAAGGCCATTTTTGAACATTAATGGTCATGGCTAAACTTTGGCTAACATGCCACGGTTAGCAATCTCTGCTGTGGGAACATGTAACCCTAGGCATATATTATGATATTGTTGAGGAATGCATTCACCCTACCAGCTCAACTGCTAGGAGCTACTACCTAACAGTAGTAGACCTCACCCTTGAGTCTCACTCACATGGGACTCTTGAAAGATGCAATGTGCCCAATTCTTCAGCACACCATAGTTTGCTTTCTTGTCCCCTTGAGTGAAATCAGTCAGTTAGAATGCTTTTTAAAAAAAACACACAGCTTGCTCTGTACATCCTTTCTTGGTTGGAAAGGAATATGGGGCAGGCTGCTATTTGCCTTTATTGCAGAGGGTGAAGGAAGGCAGCAGATTAAGGGGGAAGAGCAGTGACTTGAGTCCTCTTCCCAAAAGCATGCAGATGTTGATGTAGGAGTAAGCCACTGCTGTTTTTAAAAGCAGGCCTTTATGTAGCTTACTGGACTTGGTCCTAACTCTCTAGCGTTCTTTGGGTGCTCTTCCTTGTGTAATTACCATTGTGTGGGGGGAGAGTGCGGATACGTTCCCTAGCCTCACCTCCCCACCCCCATAAATCCCATCATCGTAGCTTATCCCATCACTCCCCTCCACATCTTGGGGGCTGAATTTCTGATTCAGAAAACCTGCCCTGCTTCTGCAGGCTCCCTCTGCGATTACGAACCCTGACCTATCAGGGTTCTCAATGGTGCCGAGAGCCTCTTGTGCAGCAGAGCAGCCTGCCGATTGCAGAAGTTCAGCCCCCAACCTGTGCAAGCTGCAAAGAGTGTTGATGGTGTTGTGATCGAAGGAGAGGGGCCGTGGAGTGTGCCCCTGGAATCGCAGCACCCTTCTGATTTAACCCGCCTTTCTTGCTGTGTAGAATTTTGATTTTTCTTTGGGAGGTGGGAAGAGGCTATCCTGGTCTGATGCTTCCAGCATTAACTAAGGTGAGCATCTTTTCAGTTTTGGGACTGCTTCCAGGACATCCCGTCCACGTTGCCGATGCATTGTAAAGCTTAGGGAAGGAACAGGAAGCACCATGTACACTGTTTCACAAATGTCCTTTCTAAAGAGGGTCAGTGGCACAATCGGCTGACACTTTTTCACAAGAGTTGCTGCTGTGTGTAGTACTAGTGGTAGTAGTTATTAGTAAGATTTGTCATAGGGTCTCCACTGTTGGATGGGGGAAAACATTTTTAACAATGCTCTCTTCTTTCTCTCTCCCCCCCCCCATTTCTTTTTCTAGTGTCTTCACTGTATTTTTCTTTTAAAAAACAAAATAACAAAAACAAATTTAAAAAAAGAAAAAAAAACGAAAAAAAACCCCAATTCCCCCCCCTGCCAGCAACAAGGAGAGGAGCTGCCCTATGCTGGCGTCCATGTCTTTTCTGAGATCGTTGCCTGCGTTCCCGAGCCCAACTTGCCTTGGACAAAGTCACAGACTCAGGAGGAGCCTTGCCGAAACACCTCTGCTGCTGTCGCGCAGTTTCATCTCCGTAGGCCTTGCCCAATTTCACGCCAGCAGGCTGTGGCCAGCCACCCCCAGCTTCAGCTTCTCGCTCCATTTTTTTTTTGATCTGTTTATATCATTGGGAAAAGGAAAAAAAATCACACAACACCAAAATCAAACTCCCGACTTCCATATTTTTTAAAAGTTCAGTTTGTGCAAGATGGAATTTGTTTCCAGCATAATTTTAAATTCCATTGGGATTGGGGGGGTTGGGGGGGAGGGGAGGGTTGGGGGGCGGAGGAGGAGGGAGAGGAGGATGTTTGCAGCAGACTTTTACAATTCCAGGCCCGAGTGGTGTCAAAAGCTGGCTTTAACATTCATTAAAATGTGGACTGTGGTTTCAAGCAGGCGCTGCCTTTGTGGGTGGCAGGGGCCGGGGCGGGGCAGTGGTGGAAGAAGCACCCAGGCATTCTTTCCCTAGGGGACACCACTGCCCCTCTGCATTCACGGGCATGTTGGGAGATGCCCACGGGCAGACCAACAAGGCGAACAATACCGGCACAGTGGCAGTTGCGTGCGAAGGGTGTGCTTATGGTGTGGAGGCATGTGCTGCGCAAGGCAGGAGCAAATTTGAAGGACGTGGAAATGTTGCCTGCCTCATATCCAGGCAGTTGAGGGGGGGGGGTCTCTCTCTTCTTCTTCTTCTTAAAAAATTGAAACAAAACTGTTTGCGTGTGTTTAGTTTATATTTTTTTAATTATTGTTTTGTACTTCCTCAGGAGCTGGGGAGGGTGTTGAGGACAAAGGGGGAGAGGTATGTGAAAATAACAGTGGGGGGAGAGTCCCTGCTTTTACTGCAGGGGGTTGGGCCTTGTGTACCACCAGTTTCCCAAAGGACAACCCCAGCTCAGACGCACAACCTCTCCTCACGAAAAGGTGTCTCCCACCCTCTGTATTCACCCCCATTACTATTTTTTTATTTTTTTTAAGACTTTAGGCTTTCCTTAAGAAAACCAATCCATCCTGGGATGTTCATTGCCGCAGTCGTTGCCATGCCCTGCAGCCTCTTGCTTGGCACACTTTCTTAATTTTATTTTTTACTTTGGAGAGTGTGGAACCATTGGAAGTGGGGGTGGGGCCTGGCATATTGGGTTCTTTTTATTCTTTCTATTTAACACACAGCTCTTTTTATTTTCCCCCTAATTTATTTACCCTGCTTACTGTGTCTTTCTTCCTTTCTCTCGCTCTCTCCTTTTTTTAATTAAAGTAAAAAAAAACTTTTTATTACTTTTAAAAAAAACAAAAACAAAAAACCTTGAAGAACTTTGGGGGGGATTTTGTACTTTTTTCCTGTGTAAATATTGGACTTTTTTGAGCTTTATCGTGGTTGTTAATTTGAAGTAATAAAGTAGAAAATGATAAAGTGATGGAAGCATCTTGTCTTTTTTTCTTCTTCTTCCCCTCTTCCCCTTCCAACCTGGCTGTGATAATGTCATGTCGGCAGGAAGTTTCATCTTACATATAGCCTCCCTCCTGCTCTGTTTCCAAGTTCCAGGAAAAAGATTGACAGGGAAGAGAATGTACACCATTTGTACTCCTAAAAATAAAGCTGGTCTGGCCTTCAGGTTCATAATTGATATTGGTCTGATAGCAGAAGAGTCATCTGAAATGTGATGCTCCTGAAGAAATGCTGCCTGCGTTTTGGGCTTGAGGGAAGAATAGTGTGCAGAACTAGGAATCTCCAATTTGGTTCAGGGGCCCTTCGCTCTCTATTCTTTTAGAGTTCCAGGTGTTCAAGCCAGTACCACAAATACCAACAAACTCAAAACGACACTTCCAAGCCTGCAGCCGTGACCTCCATTAGAATTTAAACAGCATAATTGTCATGAGTTAAAGAGCAAAAATGTCATTGAGCACTAGTAATTTCTGTTCAGCCATAGGAAGCGTATGATTTTTAAGCTAATGCTTCTAGACTCTTCAGCTGAACCTGGATGCACATTTTAAACCACAACTAGCCAGGCAATTGCAGATTTATGGAGAATATGTTGTTTGTATTGAGATTGAATCATCTCTTGGTGCCTTTTTGACAACCTTTTGCTTTCAGCTTGGGTTAACTTCATACAAATTCAATTATTGTAAGCAACATTTTAAAAAAAAGATTAGTGACAACAGGTAAGTTTAATTATTTCTTTACACCTTACGATGTCCTAAAGAAATAATTTTCTGTTAATTTATAAGAATGGGGCATGCTGGCTAATAGGCTGTTTTTGTGTGTATGTGGAAATAGGGAGTTTTGAATTCTTTCTTAGCCATGAAATTTGATGGGGTAGCACTGAGAGCCACCATTCATAGTTTGGAACATAAGAAGCTGCATTTATACCAAGTTGTGACTACTAGTTTATCTAACCACGAATTGCCTTCCACAGCAGCTTTCCAGTGTTTCAGGGCAAGGTCACCTGATCCTTTTACGTGGAGGTGCTGGGGACTGAACCAAAATCTCATCCCTGCAAAGTCCGGTCCTTTCTGCAGTTGTGAAAATGATAGTGAGATCAAGAATCTGACAAGTTTTTGCTGAAAAGCAGTACAGAAATAACCAGGCTTCAGTTGAGCTCCTTGCTTAGCTCCAGTGCCCATGCTAAAAATACATCTCCTGGCTAGAGAAGAAATCAGGTGGCATGCATTTCGGTTGAGACATTTTGCATGAAAGTGATTGGATACAGTCATTTGGGCTGGATTCTCTTTGAACATGTACTGTGGTTAGCAAATCTGTATTCAGATGTGGGACTGTGCATCAGAATTAATGGTGTCTAATGTTTACCTTATTGAAAAGAGGCATTAGCTATCAAAAGCATATTAGTGCACAGAGCTATAGGGCTTTCTTTCCTTCCTGGTTTGTAATCTACAGTACTTGGAAAGATGCTAATCCTAGGTTGCTGTGTTTAGTATGGGAGAGGGCTCCCATTACTGTAGTAGCTTGTCCCAGTGGCAGCTGTGGGAACATTTTAGCTTTGTAGGGCTGCAATTTTTAACCTTGCTGTTTCCATCACAATAGGACTTTGTACAGAACCTATTCAGGAAACACTGCCATTACACATGTGCAGAGTGCCATTGTTTCCCTCTCTTAAAAAAAAACAATTATTTTCTGCACATCTATGGACAGGGGGAAAAGTTTCCATGTAAGAGTGCCCAAGCATGATTTCCAGTTAAGATTGACACCATTCCACATAAGTTTTTGAATTCATGTATTTTCACCTACATATTCATTGCCAAGAATCTAAACACACACAAACTTTTTTAAAAAGAGGAAAACCTGCCTCTAGTTGCATGATGTCCCCCCCCCCAAAAAAATCAGTTTTAACTATTTGTTACCCAAAACACCTTTTCCCTCTAAATTATAAAAGAACAAAGTATTCCAACCAATAGACAAAAATGATGAGTTCATCTCAACCAGGGCATCTCTGAGCACAGCAAAACATTTGCAATGCATTGCTCAATTCTGAAAATGTGAACTGTTCATTTCTGCTCATTTGCAGAGTTCACCACAACCTCTGTTCTATCTGAAATGTGGAGGATATATTCCAGGTTTAGGGAATGATGTGGAGTCACATCCAGACACCGTTTTCCTCAAATGGAAAACAAAAGGAAAAACAGATAATTATTATAGAAAGAGGCTAACAATCGCTTGCTCTCAAAGTCATAAAGCAAATACTAAACCAAAAAAGGTTTCTCAAAGTAAGGAACACTCGCTGCTTCCTCTCAGGACTTCAGGGAAACAGCTCTGGCCATGCTGGTGGATCTTAGAGGTTCTTGGAGAAAACAAAAGTATATAAAAGTCTGCTCACTCCTAACGTGGCTGAAGCGAAGCAGGTCTCTGTGTTGTTAGTGCTTGTGTGGAAGACTGAGTGAAAGCCCCTTTAATGTTTCCTTGTGTTACATAGAAGACTAAAAAAGGAGACCTTTTGTAATTGGGAATGGATATTCAATTGTGAAGACAAGCTATGCCTTGATAGCTTTGAAATATGGCTTGTGTTCTCTGAAAAATATCCAAATGGCCATTGGGAAAGGATCAAACTCCTTTACACAAGAAGCTTGGGTGTCTTGTACTACTTGATCCTAAAAAAATGTTTCTATTATGAAATTTGGGAGAAGGGCATATGTTGAGAGTATGGCATATACTTGGTATCATATCAGTTCTAGGCAGGCCCAGTTGAAAAGGTAATACAGTCATACCTCGGTTTAAGTATGCTTTGATTTGAGTACTTTCAGTTTAAGTACTCCACGGACCTGTCTGGAACGGATTAATCCACTTTCCATTACTTTCAATGGGAAGGTTTGCTTCAGGTGAAAGTACAGACTTCCGGAACCAATTAAGTACTTAACCCGAGGTACCACTGTACAAGGAGAGGGGCTGGGAAAGACCCCTGCCTGAAACTGACCAGCTTTGCCAATCAGAGCAAGCAGCACCAGATTAAACAGACTAATCTTAACTCAGCAGAAAACAGTTTGGTTTAGTCATATAAAAGAATTCATTTATTTTAAAAACATACCGTATTTGGACCACTCGGTTGGCAAGCCTATGAAGGCAATGTACAACCAATTAGCAACATAAAAATCACCCTTAAAATAGAACAAAGCATCATTTTAAAATGGCATCACATTTCAGCAAAACAGACCAGACCTCTGATGGTGGCCATGCCATACTTAAAAACCTAGAGAAAAGAGGGATGGGGAGGGTCAGGAATATGGTCACGGTCACACACATACATACGGGTATATATAAAGCAAGTGGGATCAGCCACAAAACGCTGGAGCCTGGAGTGTTCCTGCTCACACTTCCAGTCAGCCATGGTCCCCCCCTCCCCGTGAAAATCTGCCCTATTTTCTCCCCCACAAACAGCATTCTTGACCATTGAGTGAATTCATTCCTCCGTTGGGCTGGCTGTTTCTGGGGATTCCCCCAAATTAGGACCTTTGAACTTTGGAATTAGAGGGAATGATTTAAATTTAGGTGCCATTTGGACTGGGGATTTCCTAGTGCTTACTAAATCTTAATGTAGTTGTAGTGTTGATTTATCTGTGTTATATATACATTAACCTGGAATCTGCTCTGTGTAAGGCAGAGGAGACATTTTTTAAAAATGAATGGAAAGGAAATGTGCTTTTATCATTGTTAAAAATATCAGGCAAGAATTCCTGGTGCATACAAGTGCAGCTCAGCAAAGCAGATGGCTTTCTAAGAGAGACCATGAAATGGTTCTCCATAGATATCAAATCCTTAATTTATTTGAGAGTGGGCATTGAGGATGTTTTTGGTATGCGGTATCCTGTGCAAGTAGGGCATGTTGAATTTTTCAACTTTCAAATTCAAAAAATGAGGGGTGCTAAAAAGTTGTAATATGACTTGGGAATTCAAAAGATATTTAGGCTAAATTGATAAAATTTAGTTTTGCTTGGTAAACAAAATGACTGTAAAATTGAATAGAACTTGTTGAAATAATTACCAAATACCTGCAGTTACATATTAATATTATTTTATTTATTTATTTATTATTATTTAGCACATTACCTGACATTTTCAGAAGGTACAGTTAAAATTCTTTGGTTCCCCAGAAACAGTTTATGGTGCTGCTTCATCAAATGTAGACTTACCAAGCTAAATGATGTCCAGTCACAAAAAAGAATAGCAGGTTTTTAGTTCCTCACACCCCAAAACATATTTTTAAGACCCCCCTCACTGAAGAAATTTGCAAAAATTAAGTTTCACCCCCTAAAATCACACATTTTGTGCAAGGTAGACAATTTGGGCTATGTTTCCTATAGAGCCCTTTACAATATCAATGATCATGAAACTGATATGGTATTATGCCTACACCCTTGTGCTCAGCTGACTTGCACAACATCTCAATGCTATGTTTCCTATTAAACCTGTAGTGCAGAGCTTGCTCTTACAAGATGTTGCTGGAACAACTGATTCAGCAAGGCCCCACATTCCAGCAAGAGTTAGCTGTCTGCGTGACTAAGTATGGCATCAGTTGTGAGATCTGCCAAGACAGCAATTACAAAGGCAGCTTCTTCTGTGGTACAATCTGGTGAGCAGTTTTTCATACCAGGAAGTTGCTCTCTTCATCTCACTTTTATAGTATGGCTCTTAAGAGATACCAGGCCCTGGGCAATGGAGGAGATCTTACTGTAATAACTACCAGATGCTTAATTTTTATTTCATTTCTGTCTTGTCTCTTCATACGTTTGGGAAGGTTAATAGTTCTGTTTTTGTTTTGTTTTTAAAGTTTCAATAAAAGATAACATGTTTCTTAATAGAAAAGGTCTTCCAGATTGGCTCATTTCACAGAAATAGCTTAGCAGGGTGCCTTCACCTTTTGCTTCATAACTTTCCATGAGGTCTTGATATGTGTATTTTTTGTATTAAAGCTCAATAGTCTGGGAGTCCAGCCTGGGGGTACCAGTGCAGGTCTTTGTATGCTGTTGACCCTTGAGTAACAGGAGTAGCACTTGATTGTGTAGGGCAGTGTTTCCCAACCTTGGGTCTCCAGCTGCTTTTGGACTACAACTCCCATCTTCCCAAGCTGGCAAGACCAGTGGTCAGGGATGATGGGAATTGTAGTCTGAAACCAGCTGGAGACCAAAGGTTGGGAAACATTGGTGTAGGGGAGACCAGGGCACGTTTTCCAACTTTTTATAATTTATTTTTTTGTATTTTTTATTTTTTTATTCTTATCTATTTTGAGGTAAACAGGATTTCCTATACCTTTATGTACAAACTAGCACAATTATTTTTCAAAAAAGTAAATATAGCTTTTGACAGCAAATGGTTAAGTCTGATCATGTCAAATTGGAAAATGTGCCCCGTATGCTGGGCAAGTTTTCCAGCCTACTAAAAATGTGCAGGGGCAAATTTTCCAACTATACTTTAAATGGTAAAACACAGGTAATAAATTTTGCTTGTTACTTAGTATGTATTTTTTATTGTAAACTAAAAAGGCATAATAATAGTAGGTAAGATAATAATAGATTAATAGAGAAAGTAATAGAGAAAGTAATTGGATATAGGAAACAAATGCCACTTAATGATTTTACAAAAAATGTCACTTAACAATTTAACAAAGACAGATTTTTTAAAAACAAAAGTCGTCATTGTCTGAATCACAGTGAACGCAAACAAAAAAATGTAACATCCCCTTTGGTGCAGTCTTCATGCACCCATTTTCCAATGAGACACGTTTTGGAATAGGTGCCCCGTATGCTGTTGGAAAACCTGCCCTGTCACCATATTGGAACTTTGACACGACCTCGACGAGTAGCGGTGTAAGTTATTTGCAAAACAAACACATAGTTACGTGAAGAAAGAAACCCCTTTTTAGTACATGCAATGTCAAAACAGTGAGTTTAATACTAGTACGTTTAAGTTTCAATAAAGACCTGAAAGTTTACTGAAAGTTGAAAAAAATGGAAGAAAACAGCTCTTCCGACGATGAGATAGCAGCTACTAAACTAAAACTTCCGTAGATGATGTGAGCTGTGATGCTACTTCAGCCAGTTCGCCCCTTGTCATCATCATCTAGCGGCTCATTTCAAAACTAAAGCAAGTTGGAAAACGTGCCCCTATGTAAAATGTGCCCCGGTCTCCCCTATATGATGCTTTTCTATCACAATGTTTTCAACAACTGCCAGGTTTGTTGCATATTGATCTAGCAACTTTGAAGTTATTGTTTCTTAGGATATTTGGTTTGTGTTTTGATTTTTTAAAATACATATATGTATGTGAATATTGTTTTGTTTGGCTTCCTTTGGGAGGAAGGGTAGGTGAAAAATAAGACGTAATAATAATACGTAATATATTAAACATATTACACACACAATAAAGATGTATGGGAATGGTTGCTGGCTTGGCAAAAAGCTGCTCTAATTGTTTCAGAAGTCAGTGTTTAAAAATTGGGTCCCAACCAGTGGAGAGAGCCTCTAGGAGTCATTAGCCAAAGCAATCCCATGTAAAGGGATTAGTGTGAACACTCACAGATCTGCCTTAACAACTTCTATAATGCAGATGAAGCATGCACATTTGCCTAGCTAAAGAATGCCATGCTCCTTTTTACCTAGTCAGTTATAATCATCACAACTTAAACTTTCCCTTAAACTTCGGAAGATAACAACGCTTGTAGTGACTGACCCAAACTCACCCAAGGAATATCATGGTCTCCCAGGTTGCAGTCCAACACTGCAACCAATATGCTACACTGGTAGTCAGCTGAATGTGTGAACTAATTCCTGAATCCTCAAACCCCACCCCCCACCAAAAAGTATCTGGATGGGTGTGTGATTTTGATTACTAAATACTGAACACCATTATGCAAATTGACCATCCCCTGTAATCTCTCTGCATGGAGGATTTGGCTGAAAATGCAAAAGATTGCAATATGCAAGCCAGTTCTGTCACTACCTGTCATTGTATAGTAGGGCAACTCATGTATAAATGCTGACTGATTCTAGACAGCAGCTTCTATTGAAGTTAAAGGAACCTTTGAAAGTCAGCAGGAGGTGACATCTGGATGCAGACAGTCAAGTGGGTGTGTAGATGGGTACCTTTTAAGTGGCTGTTTAGGTAATCTGAACGCGTAAGGTGTTTGGGTGGACGACTGTTCCGCTGAAAGAGGAGAGTGCATACTAATTTAAAAAATGCATGTTAATATAAATTATGTGTAAAAGGGCAGATTGTTCCCATAGAATTTACACAGCAAGATTTAATTGTGTGTTCAGCTAAAATAGATGTTTTAGGTCAGGCTTCCTCAACCTTCCAGATGTTTTGAGACTACAATTCCCATCATTCCTGACCACTGGTCCTGCTAGCTATGGATCATGGGAATTGTAGGCCAAAAACATCTGGAGGCCTGAGGTTGAGGAAGCCTGTTTTAGGTACTGTAAAAGGTAAAAAGGTAAGGGACCCCTGGACGGTTAAGTCCAGTCAAAGGTGACTATGGGGTGTGGCACTCATCTTGCTTTTAGGCCGAGGGAGCCAGCGTTTGTTCGCAAACAGCTTTTCGGGTCGTGTGGTCAGCATGACTAAACCACTTCTGGCGCAACGGGACACCGTGACGGAAACTAGAGCACACGGAAACGCCGTTTACCTTACTGCCACAGTGGTACCTATTTATCTACTTGCACTGGTGTACTTTCAAACTGCTAGGATGGCAGGAGCTGGGACAGAGCAATTGGGGCTGACCCTGTTGTGGAGATTCGAACCGTCGACCTTCTGATCAGCAAGCCCAAGAGGCTCAGTGGTTTAGACCAGTGTTTCCCAACCTTGTGCCTCCAGATGTTTTGGGACTACAACTCCCATCATTCCTGACCACTGGTCTTGCTAGCTAAGGATGATGGGAGTTGTAGTCCCAAAACATCTGGAGGCACAAGGTTGGGAAACACTGGTTTAGACCACAGCACCACCCTGTATATTGTACTGTATATTGGACTCTGCAACATATTTATAGAAAAGCATAGTCTAATATAGATATAGATGCCGGAAGTATAATGCTGGAACTGCCTCACTGAGGCATGTGATATGGGCATGTCCAGTGGTATTTTCTTTCTGGTCAGAAGTCATTGTATCAATTTTGTATTGGCAAAATCATTTATATTTGTGTATGTTCATGTGCTTTTAAATTATATTCCTGTAGTATGGAGATGTTTTGCGAGACTTTGTGGTCGCCAAAATACTTCTACTCTGAGCATGAAAGGATAAACACACAACATCTGTTACACAAGACCTAAACACCCTTGCTACATCTGAACACACTTTTTTACAAACACCAACTTTGTCTGGATACCTATTTGGACCTTTGGAGGGCATTTATCAAATTATATATGTAAATGAAGATGGATGTATTGACGGTTATCATGTTGTTAATAGGTTGTTGTTTTGCTCCACTCCGTACACCATTTTAATTTTTCTAATAAATTTGCCATAAATCAATTTAAAAAGATTTATTTGGATTTGCACAGAAGGTAAGCCATCTCTTGGATCAACTGACTGCTTATGTGTATGCAGTGCCAGAGCAGTCTCATAGCATGTGGAAAGTAAAATAAATGAATAGTGAGAAGACAATAACTGGAGAAACATAATAGTAAACATAGCAACAGGATGTTGAAAGGCAAATTTGTGTGTGTGTGTGTGTGTGTGTGTGTGATGGAGAAATCCCATCCGCCTCTGCAGCAGGCAATCTTAAATTCCTGCTTTTGATACTGTATATGGATTAAAAGTAACAAACGGTGCCCCCTAGCGTTTTGTTGAAAGAGGGACAGCAGGAAATATACCTTTATTCAGATTCAGCAGTCGGTAAATTCCTAACTCCATTAAGGCAGAAAACAACCTTCCCCAAATATTATTAGACAAACATTTCAAGAGCAAGCATTTCCTGTCTATTGATGGTCTATTTTTGCTGCCAGAGTTTTTTGTTCACTGGCAAGTGCTAAATTAAACGAATAAATGTCAAAAGTTTGGAAAGGGATTATGTTTTGAAATATAAGGATAATTTTTTAAAATAAAATTGAGATTACAGTGAATTAAAATAAGAAGGAAAAAAGAGTAGATAAAGGGGGAAAGAGAATACACTTTTCTTAAAAAAAAGAAAAAGAAAAAAAAAGAGGACAACATCCATAACAAAATAACCATAAAATATAATTAAGGCTACAAACGATATGGTATATATGTTGATGGATAAACTTATTGCTTCCCTCAAGTATATCTTAAGTCAAGTATATCACTATGGTTTCACCAAATACATTCCAAACAAATTTGTCCATGCATCATCTTCGTCTTCTTGAGAAATAGAAATTTGACCACGGAGCGGGGATGGAGAACTTTTGGCCTTCCAGATGCTCTTCGACTCCCGTCAGCCGTAGCCAACATGGCCAATACATGGATGATGGGAGTTGTAGTTCAGTGACATCTGGAGGGCTAGAAGTCACCCAGTTAAATGCCTATGGCTCAGAATTCCCAAATCCAAATCATTCCGCCCATTCGCACACACACGTGTAATGCTTGTCGATGCCAGCTAACGCCCCCCACCCCACCGGAGCTGATGGTACTTGCCAGCATCATCAGGGAGGGCCCCTGGTGTAGAAAAAGAGCAGCTGCTATTGTGCAAAAATGGTCAGAACCCGCAAGTCCGGAGCTGAAAGCAAAGTGGGACGGCGGAAGGAAAGAAAAGCAACTCTGTCTCTTTAAGCGGCCGCCGTCGCTACTGTTCGGGCGGAACTCAGAATCTATCTGTGGAAGGCGGGGGGACGGGGACGTCACTGTCCCTGAGGCCACTGGTTACGTCACCGCCTCGCGGCTCCTCCTCCTGCCTCTCTGGCAAGAGCGCGCGCTGGGGGGTGGGGTGGGAGAGACGGGCAGCCAGCTAGCCCGCGAGCTTCGCGCCTGCGCGGAACTGTTTCTCCTCTTCGCCTGCCCAATCTCTCCCTTCAGCTGCTCTCTGCCCCCCCCCCTCTGTTTGGGGCCGCAGCAGCAATAAGCCGGAGTCCGGGGCTGAGAAGCGGCCCCGCCAAGCCAGGAGTTCGCGGCGACGGAGCGGCTGTTCGGCCACGCAACCCCCGGCCTGGCCATGGTGCTCCTGAGGGCCTCTCGTCCTGCCCGGTCTCCCGAGTGACGGAACTGCCCCTGCCGCCGGAGGAGGAGGACAACCCCGCCAGCGCCAGTCGGTGAGAGAAGAGGGCGGCTGCCGGGAACGGCGCCTCAGGGTACAAGTGGCGCGGCGTGGAGGCGGCCGAAGAGGAAGCCACGGGGCACTTGGGGTGGCGCCTGGCGGGGTGGCCCTCGAAGCGAGAAAGGGGCGTGAAGGCGTGTGGTCCGGGAAGAGGAACGACCCTTCGCCCCTTCCCGCAGGCCAGGTGGCCAAGGGTGGCTGTGGGGCACTTCAGCCTCTTCAAAAGCTGCGCACAGCATCTTTTGGGTCCTGGTGGCATGGCCTAGAGGTGGTGGCCCCTTGGATGTGGCTTCCAAGGGGTGGCATCTGCCACGCTGTCCTGTCTGACACCATATCTGACATCAGGTCGTTGGGCCTTAGCCAGTGAGGGGGGTGCAGAGTGTGATGGTGGGGTGTGTTTTGTTTCTGTAATTTACATAAGTTTACGGACCACCTTTTTTCTACTTGGTCTGTAGGCAAGGTGACTCGAGCACCTAACATACATACCGGTAGCAGTATGAAGAAGTGTGCATGCACACGAAAGCTCATACCAAAATAAAAACTTAGTTGGTCTTTAAGGTGCTACTGAAGGAATTTTTTTATTTTACTTCGACCCAGACCAACACGGCTACCTACCTGCAACCATACATAGCAGTAGTCCTAGGTACCACCGCCGCGCCACAGGGTGCTTAAATAACACGGCCTTGTTGGGTGAGGATGAATGTGGGCGTTGAAATGGGTACAAGTGCATGCAGTTGTGGGAGATGTGGCATATTTGATGCCGGTCAGTGTCCTAGTGATGGTGCTTAGATGTTGAACGTGGCAAATGTGCTGTAGAAACCCAACTTGTCCTGCCACATCTGGCATTGAAAATGGGAAGAACTATAGGGAGCACAGTAATGCTCTGCTGAATAGCAGAAACACATAGCATAGTTTGTGCTTAGTTTGCGTGTGGTGCATGTCATCTTGAGTGGCATGATGTGGGCCTTACAGTGCTTTGGCACTGAATGTGGCACTAGGTACAGTGCTGTAATATGGTGTGAGCTTAGTGGCTTTAGGAGGAGGAGTGTAGTGCTAAAGTGTGCCTGCTGAGTAGCATATCAGTTAAAATCCAGCATTTACTATAAGCATTGTAACTAGATGATATTGGCCAAAAGTTTTATGAGTTTACAAAGCAGCTATTTGTGTGGTTGGACTGCTTTTTATAATAAAAATTATTAGATACTTGTTAGATAAATTTCACCGTATGTTCCATCAACTTGTGTTCAGTATTAAATCACTTTCCTTTTTGCTTCTCTTTCAGCATTTCTTATTGCTGAAATTTATGTGCAGATAGTAGTAGGAGGCAATTTCAAACAATCATCTATGTTTAATTGTATTTTACATCACACTCTAAAAGACTGATATGCATTATTTTTTCCAATGAGAAATTGACTCCAAGAGCCAGGTAACACTTCACTTTTGAAATTTGCTACTTTGGCTAAATATACATCTGGTGTTATCAGTTGTGAATTGTATAAACACATATGCATGATTATAGGTAAAGGTAAAGGGACCCCTGACCATTAGGTCCAGTCGTGACCGACTCTGGGGTTGCGTGCTCATCTCGCATTATTGGCCGAGGGAGCCGGCGTATAGCTTCCAGGTCATGTGGCCAGCATGACAAAGCCGCTTCTGGCAAACCAGAGCAGCACATGGAAACGCCGTTTACCTTCCCGCTGTAGCGGTTCCTATTTATCTACTTGCATTTTGACGTGCTTTTGAACTGCTAGGTTGGCAGGAGCTGGGACCAAGCAACAGGAGCTCACCCAGTCACAGGGATTCGAACCGCCGACCTTCTGATCAGCAAGCCCTAGGCTCAGTGGTTTAACCACAGCGCCACCTGGGTCCCTTTATGCATGATTATATCTTCCTGTAATTCTTGGCATCCAGGAAGGGATTCCTTCTTTGCTATGTGTAAGAATCTGCCTCCTTAATAATGTATGCACCATTTATAGGTAATGATTCCACATGTAATTGTGACCAAATTCTAAAAGTTGTGTACTTGTTTTTTTATGAGAGGGCATAAATAATTATTTTGTATCTTCAAATGATGGGGTTGGCAGTTCCATATTGAAATGCTATGGGGTGTTTTGTAGTTTTGTAGTACTAAAAACATGGCATGGTTACTGTGGAGTTCTCTAGTATACAAAACACACGAAGGAAGACTGTAATATTTGTAGCCTCCCTGTAGACTGAATAGGTGAAGTGTACTAAACGTATATTGTTCTATAATTTTTACATGCAGTGCGTTACATTTTCATGCTTAATGTAGTTGAGCATCTTCAGTTAATTGAAGAGTACCGTAATTTCTCTGTGAGAATTGAATTGAATGGAACTGAATTGAAATTAATCCAATTGAAAGGAGTGAATTGCTATGTATTATTTAGTTATAAATCGTCTTGACAGCTAAATCCTAGGAGCAAACCTTAATTGTCAGTTGCAGTAACGCCTTGAAATTGCTGCCTACTATCACATAGGATGTTGAGGAAAAGGTTTGAAGGACAATAATGAGTTATTATATAGAGCCTAAGATGTGAAGGCAGGGGCTTGATTTTCCCTGACCCATCCATGCCTAAATATTTTGTTTTTCCTCCTCTGTCGCTATAGGACTACATAATCTTTTCAGCGCTCCTTGAGCTGTAGCTTGGTAATAGAAGAGTAGATTCCTGCCAAGATAATTAATCCTGCCAAAACCCCTTGGGTGTCTTTTAAGAAACTGATCTATAAGCAGGCACTGTAGTAAAATGGAATACATAAAGATTTTAGCTAAAATAGCTCTTAAAATATGATATTGAAAATAATATCTAGGAAAGCATTTCCAGTATGAGTTACAAATTGGGGAGGGAGAGGGATCCTTCCAGCGACAGGAAGTCACTTTGTCAAGAGTAGTCTGTTTTAATGTGTGATTCTTGACTGCTAGTACTTGTGATCTGGCTCTGAGTTGAGGATGTGCTCCTCTCCCCCATTTACTAACTTTTGCATGAGCGTTCACTGCAGAGTGTTCACAGAGCGTTGGCTTTGTTTTTCAGTGCAAACTGTGACTGGGAAGGCACAGATCACATTGTGTCCAGGGAGTAGCACATGAACACTTGAGTCTATAATGCAGCGTGGTGATCATTTTAACAACCCCGGAGGGATGCAATTTACAGGAAGCAAAGAGGGGAGGGGAGAAATTAGCGAACACGTTTCACCTGCTGCACAGTATGCTCTTTAAAATGTCATAACTGTAATTGGAATGAGCACCCCTTTAGCCTTGCAGTACAGTATAGCAAACTGTTCAGGAATGGTTGTCATATTAGTGAAAGCTACTGCGCATGGGATGCGGAAACAGCTTAGGCTTTTGCACCATAAGGTGTATGTGGAATGACCTAAGCTGCTGTATCATGCAGCAGTTCCATATGTTCTCTCTCTTGCAAGTGAGTTGTTTCCATGGCTTCTCCAGTTTTTGCTGCATCTGCCTTATCCATCAACAGTGCTTATTGGTCAAACTAGGACTAATGTTACCACCCATCCACACTAGAGCCTAAGCCTACAGGCTTTTAGAAAACAATGTAAGCCATTGTGTGATCCCTTTGAGACAGACATTTAATGTTTTATTATGGACATGGTTTATCTCTAACTGACCAAAGCTGATCAACTCCCTAATCTTGTGTGGCCTTTTTGTGTGTGGTAACTTTATATTAAATATTTATTGTAAGGTTTTTAGAAAAATCTGTGCTTGTGAACTATTTATTGGTATATTGAAGTTGTAGAAACTTAAAGATCATTGCATTGTTCATTCGTAAACTGTGAACCTCAGGAACACACATACCGGTACGTAAGACCTCATATACCTAAAAAGGAGTGATAACCCTAGTGACACAAGCCCTCTTCAGATTGGGTTTTTTTTTGCATACTATTAATACTAGACCATCTATATATGCATAATAGAAAGGATAGATCCTGGTCCCAAAGGACTTATGGTCTAAAAATAGACAAAAGCTTGACAACAGAGGAAGGAGTTAAAAAAATGTTGCTCTTTCAGTTGCAAGTACTTTTGGAGGGGGGTGTATCTTTGCAGAAAGGTAGGACAGAATTAATGTATCTCTAACCACTGGTGAACTAGAGAGCCACACTCCTGCCTCTGTGCTCCAGTTAAACACTGAGATGCGTGTTCATAACTAAAAATGTGATTGAATGACATATAATTGATGTGTGATTCCCCATCTCTCATTAATATGTTAAAAGATTCTGTGTTTGCTGCCACAGCTAACAGAGCAATCCCTGTGCACCTATGTACAGTAGTTGAAAGCTGGTGAAGTCACTGGTTCAAATCTCAGCTCAGCCACAGATGCATTAGATCAGTGTTTCTCAACCTTTTTTGGGCCACGGCACACTTGTTCCGTGAAAAAAATCACGAGGCACACCACCATTAAAAAAGTTAAAAAATTTAACTCTGTGCCGCCCTATATTATAATTATGACTGTAAGAAACACTTGCCAAATATTGCTTTCCGGCGGGTCAGCACTGCGTATTGGCGGCCACCAGGCACGTGACAATGCAAATCGCCCTTCTCGTCGCAGCACGTCGCGGCACACCAGCCAGCGTCTCGCGGAACAGCGGTTGAGAAACGCTGCATTAGATGGCTTTCTGGTGGGTTGTCTCAGAAACAAAATGGGCAATACTCTGAATGAATAGGATACAAGTGAAGCTTTATCTACCGTACTTTCCTAGTACATTAGTGTATGAAAATAATTTTTCACTTGCAACTTTCTATTGCTATTTCAAATAAATCCCTTTTAAACTCAGCTTTCACCTCTGTCTTTTCAAGACCTCAACACTCAAGAAATGTTACTTCAGGGCGATATGTGCCTCCCTTTCCCTGAGGAGCTGCATGGCAAGCAGCAGTGAGATCATGGGTATGAGGCACATAGTGCGCATAGACTAATTCTGATACCGATTCTGGGAAGGTGACCCACCCTAGAACTGCAGTGTTTGATCCTATTTTTCAAAGGAAGAGTGGTATGCTGGAAACAGCCTCCTCCCTTTCCTCTTGTTTCCTGTCTCATTCCAAAAAAAGAGTCTCGCTGTGGTATCTGACCTATTATAATGTCAGTCCACACACACGCATACACACACACAAAAGATGGAGGAAGAAACTGCAGAAATTAATAGAGCAGAAAAACTCCCTTGGAGAAAGATAGTTGTTCATGGTAAAAAGGTTTCATTGTTGATCTGCACATCTGATTTAGGGTGGATGATGGGTGTTTGCAAATGAATTGGTTGACATGGTATAGGACAATATTTAAGAACAAGGCAAAGGAAGGAATAGTTTAAAGGTGCAGCTACAGGGATGAAAAGAAGGGGCTGTTTTCTGTGAAAGTAAGGTAAGTAGAGGTGCACTTTCCCATTCTAGAATAAACTGAGATACTTAAAAACTGGAAATAAATGTTGTCTCCGATCTAAATTTTACAGAACTTTTCAATATATATTTAATTAAAATTTTGTAACTGTTTAGAACTTATCATTTACTAAAAAAAAGTTATTCATAGTCATTTGTTTTTATCATTTACAGTGGATAACTTTTTGTTTTGATAAAAATAAAGACAGCTTGAGTGGCGTTTTCTGTCTTTTGTTTCACTGAGCATACAGGCAGCTGTTTGGATAAAAAATGATGAATAGGCAATAATCTCATGAGGATTTGGGCTATTCAGTCCCCCACAGCACAGCTACAAAAGGATGATGCTTTGTTGTACTGATAGCTTAATTATATTACTAATAAGCAGCCTTCTTCAGTGTGGGTGAACAAAATTCTTATATGCGTACCAGAAGCAAAAGTAAATTGGCATAGAATGAGATCCCAAAATATATGGGGCACGTAAAGAGTACCTGCTGATGTTCTAGTTCAGGGGCCTTACTCCTCTCTCTTTCCCAATACTTCACTTTGATTTTACCTAAAGAGGCAGTAACACATTAACCACCAATGAACACAAAACTTAAAGTATACAGTAAATTAACAGAATTTTAAGGTAAACCTGGATTCCCTTCACATTGACACAACAGCTTATTATACTGAGCATTCTTTTGTTCAGTAACCAAAGTAAGTACAGCCTTGCCATCTGCTTGGTTATTGGACTTCTGTTCCATGTGCCATGATGTCATGACATATGACACAACAGCCCTTGAGGCAGTATATCATTCTACATTGTGTCAGATGCAGGACCTATCATCAGCCCCAACTTAAACATGAAGCTCCTGTATATTACGTTATATCAGGCATCCCCAAACTTCGGCCCTCCAGATGTTTTGGACTACAATTCCCATCTTCCCTGACCACTGGTCTTGTTAGCTAGGGATCATGGGAGTTGTAGGCCAAAACATCTGGAGGGCCGCAGTTTGGGGATGCCTGCGTTATATGCTTGACTTTCCTTCTCTCCCGTTTCTCAGAATAAAGAAAGAGATGCAGTGATGATGTTGCTTTTCAGACCCATCTTAAGTCTGACATCTTAAGGACATGAGCGGCATAGAATCATAGAAAGCAACCTGGAATCATAGAATCATAGATTCCCTGCAATGCAGGAATCTTTTTGCCTAACACAGAGCTTGAACGCACACGAGGCTTCTCTAAAGGAGAGCTTCCCTTAGTGCTCTTCAGCACTGTACTAAAGGAGAGCTTCGCCCAAGGCATTTTAGCATTGCAGCACTGTACCAAAGTTGAGGAAGATGTGACACGAGCAGCAGGGGGCTTGTGCAACTATTGCTTTTTGTGTTGTCTTCTGTTTTGTTTCTGTTTTTTTTAAGGTAAATGACCCTGTAATGACCCTGGTATGGACTAGCAGATGGATATAAAGCTGCCATTATATTATTATTATTATTATTATTATTATTATTATTATTATTATTAACACAGTTATATTAATACTCTTTTAAAATTGTAACTTGGCTTTAAATGAAATTCACATTTAATACAAACCAAAAGAAAGTCTACAACTTAGAATCTCTTGAAGCTATGGTTGTCAGTCAAACACGGAACCTGTGCCATGATTCTTTTTCATTCTGACCTTGGTCTTCAAAAGTGATTTTCTTAGTGCCCTCTCTGTCTACAGAGAGCACTGCTCAGAAAGTGGGAACCAACACCTTGAATTGCCTCCAGAAGTATATAGATGGAGCAGTTGCTGGAAAATATTGTGTCTATTTCCATTCAGCACTTGATTGATTGAGCAAATGAGGCCTTTGGTCTAATTTGACACTTCAGCATTTCAATTATACATTTGTCATCTATATGATAACTCTAAATATTGAGGTGTCCAAATTCAGTACACATGTTCAGGGCACAATCCTACATTTTAAGTTCAAAAGCCAACTCAGTCCACACACATATTATTAAGGTGGGGGGAGGTGCAATATAAATTGTAATGTCCCCTTTGAAGACTGAGAGATCAGAATGAAAGTTGGTGCACACATTTAAGACACAATTATGCCATTCATATTCAAACTCAAGATTTGCCCCAGCGCCTGTTTTCAATACTGTACTTGCAAAGAGTATTCAGTTACTCCACTCCTTGAGTTTAGATATGCATGAATTAATGGTGTTAAGATAACAGTTTTGGAATGGTGAGTAGTAGCAGTGTATTGGATAAAAAAGGCATCCCTAGCCACAACAACCACCTTTAGACACCACCCAGGCTGTGAGCCTAATTAGGCCCACCAGACCTCCCCATTTGGACCATGAGGCCCATTTTGGCCAAGCCTCACCTATCTGCCTGAAACCTGATACAGTGTCAGTTGAAGTGCAGGTAAAGGCAGAGATTTGACAAAAGGTGTTCTGGATGGAGGTGCCTGGAAATCCCCTTGCACAGTGTTTCCTAAACACTGGCAGTTGTGAAGGCTTTTGCTCAGTACTTCCCAAGTATCTACAATCAGCTGATTGCTGCACACACATTCTGTTGCCCACACAGTTTAATTTCAAACCATACAGGCAAAAATGAAACACCTGACATCACTGTGACCTGTAGAGGTGTACAGAGATGCGGCCTGCTGGCTGGATACAGTTCCCCACTCTTAGGTTAGTACAGTAGAGTGACAATTCCTTGAAGAGGTAGACGCTCATCCTCGGATAGGTCACAAACCTGAAATATATGGTGGCCTGTTTACTTATTTCATAAAATTTACAAACTGCTTGATTATAAACACACAAAACTCAAAGCAGTTTACATAAAAATTGACCTGTTGCTATGGAGAGATTGTTGGTATATCTCTGGTGGAATGAAAGCATGTGCTGGTTTTCTTTTAAAAATTCAAAGCAAGGGGAGGAAAATATTACTTGAAAACATACCACACATTCTAAAATTATTGGGGATGAATGATATGCTTGACTTCTTTATTAGTCAGATGCATTATTCACTAGTTGCATCACTAGGGGGCAGTGTATGTTTCATGTGTTGTTTCTTTGCCTTCTTTGCATTTTGAATGCCTGTCTAGACACCTGCCATTTGAAAATGCATTTTCCCTTACATTTCTTAGGGTTTTTTGTGTTGGGGCCAGGGCTGGGCCAGTTGGGGGTGGGGAGGAGTGATTTGTCCACTGGTGCAGTTAGGTAATTTTACACTCTGGTTTTCATGTGTAATCTTTTGTTTATTTCAAAATGTGTTAAGCCAGCCATGCTATGTTTGGAGGTGTTCCCGCTCATTCTCTTGAGTTGGGCCCTGGACCATTGCCTGAATATTATTTTCTGATGGCACCATTGTCTTTGTTTTGCTTTCTTCTTAAATCTTGGCTTGCACTTAGAACAGGATATGTAGATTTATAGGTTCTGTAATCTGTTTAAATAATAAGAACACATTACTGTATATGAAGCACTGAGAACTCGCTCAGTAATCTTTGCCATAATCCTTGCAAATGTTATCATATCCATATTGCAAATGGAGTTGAAACTGAAAGATAGTGGTTTGCCTAATAATCTACCTAAGTTTCAAAATCAGATTAAGGCAATGATTTTATTAGCACAATCTAAACAGCATAAAATAGTGTACATGCTTTTGAGTCCTCCAGAACTTTTCAGAAGAAAGGTTTGACTTCAGAGCTGTGTCTCTTCAGCTGGTTCCTTCCCATGTTTCAAAAGTGATTTTTTCAAATACAGTGGTACCTCGACATCCGAATGACTCAACTTCCGAAGGTTTTGACTTCTGAAGTCGGCAAACCCGGAAGTCTTGTCGCTGCGCGCACGTTCTGCGCCTGCTCAGAAGCGGCGTGCGCGGTCCACACATGCGCAGAAACGCAAAAATCATGCTTCGCGCATTCACAGAACCGGCGCTTCGACAACCGAAGACTTCGACTTACGAACAGCGCCGCGGAATGGATCGTCTTTGTGAGTCGAGGTACCACTGTATGATTACTGCCAAGTAAGTAATCCTATTTGAAAAAATCAGGACTGCCAAGTAAGTCGGCGGTTTGAATCCCCGCGACGGGGTGAGCTCCCGTTGCTCGGTCCCTGTTCCTGCCAACCTAGCAGTTCGAAAGCACGAAGTGCAAGTAGATAAATAGGTACCACTTCGGTGGGAAGGTAAACGGCATTTCCGTGCGCTGCTGTGGTTCGCCAGAAGCGGCTTAGTCATGCTGGCCACATGACCCGGAAGCTGTATGGCCAGTAAAGCGAGATGAGTGCTGCAACCCCAGAGTCATCCGTGACTGGACCTAATGGTCAGGGATCCCTTTACCTTTACCTTTAAGTAGGCATAGGATTGCATCCTTTAACTACCACTTTAGCACTAGCTCATTCTTTTGGGCTTCTTGATAGAAAGGCTCTATTATAAGAAGGTTTTTAATAAAGCATCTGTTATAAATTGCAGACAAATCCCTTGCTTTGGTATTGATATCTAACAGTCATGTGAATTGATCATAAAGGAGAGTGTTTGTGTAGACTAGGGTTGGTGTGTTGTATTTTAAAGTACAGTGGTACCTCGGTTTATGAACACAATTGGTTCCAGAAGTCTGTTCATAAACTGAAGCGTTCATAAACTGAAGCAAACTTTCCCATTGAAAGTAATGGAAAGTGGATTAATCCGTTCCAGACGGGTCCACAGAGTACTTAAACTGAAATGTCCATACACTGAAGCATGGGTGTAATTGGTTCCGGAAGTCTGTTCATAAACTGAAGCGTTCATAAACTGAAGCGAACTTTCCCATTGAAAGTAATGGAAAATGAATTAATCCGTTCCAAATGGGTCCGCGGCGTTCATAAACCGAAAATTCATAAACCGAGGTGTTCATAAACCGAGATTCCACTGTATCCTCGTTTATTGTAGGCACTGCTGTGATTTACAGTCTCTCTTTACATTGTAACAGGATTGGATAGCCTTCTCTCAACCTCACAGATTCCTGATACTGTAATTTCTTTCACCTTTTCATTCAAGCTTAATTGGCTAGGCATACATCTGCGTTAAATCCTTCCTACATGTGTATTTCATAAGCTTAGCAAAAACCTCTTACTTGTGCCCTGTGGTGTGTAGAATGTTGTCAGACGGAAACCAATTTCCTCGAGACTCAGCAGCAAAGGCGTCTCAATCTCCACCCTGTTTCAGTTTCCTGAGCGTCATCTTTTTCTATAGAACTCCTTCCTTCCTTCCTTCCTTCCTTCCTTCCTTCCTTCCTTCCTTCCTTCCTTCCTTCCTTCCTTCCTTCTTCCCTCCCTCCCTCTGCTTCAAGCACATCTGGGTTTTTCCCTCTTTCCAAGTGCAGTCTTCATGTTATATTTAGCATTTCCACAGATCTCCCCTCAAACCCCACTTCTTATGCAAACGCAGACCTTTTGAGTTTACTTTTGACTGCAATAATCCCTGACCATTGGCCATGTGGCTGAGGTTTATGGGAGCTGGGAGTCCAACAACATCTGGAGGTCACCGAGTCTGGAAACAATGATCTATAGTTTGCAATTAGCTAGTTACTGAGGACCACCTATTTTTCAAAAGCCAAGTCATGGACCCCCTACTTTTGAAAAGTTTGATAACTCTGTGGTAGTTACCTCTGCAAAGCAATTTTTTGAACAAAATGTAGCCCCTAATAAGCAAAGGATTGGGTATACTAAAAACAGACTAGGGCTGAGCAATATCTGGTTTTCAACATTGTAATATATCAGCAGCTAAACATCACAATATTCTGATATATCACAATGTCTAAAATTGGAGAATGGGAATGAGGGAAGGAGAATTCACAGAAATCGAGCGGGTGGGGTGTGTGCAGATCAGGCGTGGGGATGAGGGAAGGAGCAGCAACAGAGATTGGGTGGGTAGGGTGCCTGCAGATGAAGGAAGAAGCAGTCACAGAGATTGAATGGGTGCAGGGAGGAGAGGAAGCGGAGTCACCTCCACTGCATGGTTTGAGTGGGACTGCCCTGCAGTCAGCAGGGCAGCCAGTGAAGAAGATGCACATCCACTATGGCTGCTGTTGCTTTCCTGCTGACTGAGAAAAGCTGCTTCACCTCAGTGCCAGGGGAAGGTAGTGCCACAGTGCCCTGAAGTGAGGACCATCAGCTGCCCTGTTCTCCATCAGTGTGAGGGGAAGGCAGCACCTTGCAATCTGCTGCCCTATTTTCCCACAGCGTGAGGGAAGGCAGCTCAGATCAGCAGCATTTTGGCGGTGCCTTGAAATCAGCTGCCCTGCTCTGCCTTGCACAAGAAGCAACATATTGCTTCATATTGGCAGGTCAAAATCGTTATCACAGTGGAATTTCAAAACCAATTTTGGCCAATATATTGAAAAATCACACTGCTAAAAAGACCATAAGATTTGTGATATTACCCATGTAAAAATGACAAAAATTTAGTTGGGGGGAAGGCAAAGGATAGGGCTGTGGACCCCCTGGGTGTGTTCTGCGAACCCCCAGGGGTCCTCGGACCCCTATTTGGGAACCACTGGTCTATATACTATCTCCTTGTTATTTGTGCACTATGGGGATTTGTCAGTCTCCATTCTTTTCAAAATAGCTTTGTGTTCCCTGCAGAATGTAAAATATTTTTACCACTCGGTATTTTTTATCATATATCCAGACTGGGTGGATATTTCAGCAATGAGAATGATGTATTAAAACAAACTGAAGTAGGAATTGTTATGTAACTAGAATGGCGGCTGGCCCAGCTAGAACAATCAAAAGATCTATGTTGAAAGGGGACTCTCCACGTGCTTACCTTATTTGCTCTTGTAAGGCCAGAGGAAAACAAAATCACATGTTGAATCTTTTTATAGTCTACTGGTCTGGTTGTGATAAATGTAAAGACTACATATAGAAATACTTGGTTCTCCGAAAAAATTCCTGCTGTGTGTATCACTTTTGTAATTCATGCATAGTTGTGCTTCATAATTTCAGTTTAACAATTTATATAATTTACCTATTGGCTTTTCAGTTCAAACCCACCCCACCCCCATTTCTTAGAGACAAGAGTACTTGCTTATGATCTCATTTCCAGACTACTTGATCTTCTTCACTGCTGACACTTTATCAGTTTTTGAATTTGAATAATGAACATAGCTAATGATAATGAACATTTAATCCATAAATGTTTGGATTTTTTCTGCTCAGTTGTACTTCTCATTCTGTCAGAACCGTCAGAGTCAGATGGGAGGTTTTAAGTCAGTACCAGGCTAGCACATCTATATACTGGTTGGGCACACATATACCATGGAAAGTCAATACATTTCTATCAAGTATTGGTGCTTTTTACTACCTTCTGTTCTGTATGAAGTTTTTGCTTCATGGGGTGACTTGAGAGAAGAGATCACTAGATGCACAAACAGCCAGCTTCTTCCTGCGGTCTCAAAACAGTCACCTTAAAATGTTGTGCCCCATGTTTTTGAAAAAAACTTATTGCAACTCTTTGTATAATCATTTTGTTGTCATTTAGTCGTGTCTGACTCTTCATGACCCCATGGACCAGAGCACGCTAGGCAGTCCAGGCAGTCCTGTCTTCGTATAATCACTTAAGAAAGGAATAAGATTGAATGTGTTAATAGAGTATAAAAAATGCACGATCATTTTAGGCAGTGTTCCAGAAATCTCTGCAATTTAAATTTAGAACTGCTTTTCACATGTCTGACCTTCTTTTTGCCTGTTCAGTGGCTAAAGAGTAGCTGATACTATTGGAACATGAGTGATTTCTCCCAAATTATTCCTGTTTACCTTTACTACTGAAGGCCTTTACACTTGACATAAATGTTTAGCAAAACTCTGAGATACCTGTGAGGTGTTCTGGCTATGATAGGTTGTTTCTGCTGTTTTGAAACTTTTCTGTTTATATATATTATTCCTCTTTAGATTTGAAGGACCCACAACTCTGAGGACATGATGATCGTAGTGACTGGAGTCATGTCTGTGCCTGAGCTGGGCTCCCCAGCCAGCACTCCTGCTGCAGCCCCCAACTTATCCTGGATGTCTGAGGTTGGCACTCCCACTGCTGTGGAGCAACCAATATTCCTAATGACTACAGCTGCCCAGGCCATCTCAGGTTTCTTTGTGTGGACTGCTTTGCTTATTACTTGCCATCAGGTAAGCAAAATAAAATACTTCCAGCATTTTGCATGGTACTTTGTAAAGGTACCTTTTCTACTGCAGCCAGAGAGAGAGAGAGAGAGAGAGAGAGAGAGAGAGAGAGAGAGAGAGAGAGAAATGGAGAGCTGTTAAATTTTCTGGGCTGACTACAGTTAAGCTTGCTGTAGCCTTACCTGTTCTACTCTCTGCCATCATTGGATCATGTAGAATGGATGGAGTTTGTTGCCCAAAGTGGTTACTGCTACTTCTGTTTTAAGCTACAGATCACTTAATGCAATATTATGGCCTGTAGCATACATGAGCAATCTCCAACCCCATTTGCACAATGTATACAGGCGCACCTATGAATTAACACCATGTTTTGAACAAGCCCCCATGTAATGAAGGAGAGGAGGGTGAGTCTTTACTTTAGTTGTGATACAGATGTTTATCAGGTGGAATATATGTTTGTCAGGTATTTTCTGTGGTGTGATGAGTCTGTTCTCATAGAGTAGTGAGAGTGGAAACGATGTGGCTAAAAACAGCTAGAGTATTGGGGAGGAAATACAGGACTTTGCTGTTCCATCCCATTGTGTATGAGAGAAGCAAACCTCAGAGCTGTTCAGACAGTGCCAGCATGTACATAAGGCTGCAGCTGCCAGGAAGCTGTCTACAAATTAGTCTCTTCAGCTCGCCATTAAGTTCATGGTGTCCATGTCTTGCCTAACAGTAAATCTAGGCAGTAACTTGTAGGGAAAAGCAGGGCAATGTCAAAGCTATAGAAGATCAAGCGTCTTTCCTGTCAGACTGCTAATACTATGGGGTGGATTGCTATGATAGGCCCTGGGGCCTTTATTCCAGAATCCTAAGTAGTAATTAGTCCGTCAACTTCAGAGGTATGCAGACAACACACTTCCCTCATAGTAATGCAGTTGATTGGCTTAGGAATGATATACATTTAATTAACTGTGTTTCATTGGTGGGGGTGGGAGAAGGCTATGTAATGATGATGTGCCATGATTCATGGGGTTTAATAACCCTTTGGCTTTATCTTACAATTTCATAGCTCTGTCTGTTCTTAGCACAATGAATAAACAGCCATTTATCATTTTAAATTTCTGCCCAAAATGTCTGTCATGATGATGAACACGCTGTACAAATGATTTCAGCGAACCTGGTTGCACGGTGAGGAGGAGGCGGCAGAGGCATTTTTCTCTCTCTCCTCCTGCCGCCAGCTTTTCTGCTGTAAGACTTGGCTGCTGTATTTCATCAGGTTGGCGGGTGATGGTACAAACCAAATTTAGCATCCTCTTTGTAATGCTGTCTAATAGTGTCCTTGTATGATGAGTAACACATGCAAACCCTACAATTTTATCAACCTGTGTTTAACACCTGTGGGTTAATGAATAGATAAGTGACTATCCATTGGAGAGCTACAGAGCATTATTGAAACTGGCTGTGTGAGATTCAAAAGGGGATTAGCTACTTTATGAATCAGAATAGCAGCTTACCTAACATTTACTTGGGCAGCAACAATGAATCTTATTAGTTCTTCTTCTTCAGAACATTAATTGGTCATTTGCTGCATGTCCGCTGAAGCAGCGCCATCTGATCTTGGTGTGTAAACAAACAATTGGCCCCCGGAGTGTACAAAGGGAGAGTTTTAGTCTTACTATCTGTGTTGTTATGGAATTCATGGACACAGAACGTAGACACGAGCACTAGTGTAGATGGATTTAAAGGAGAGAAATCCATGGAGGATGACTCTATCAAAATGCTGTTAGAATCGATAGCTAAGTGAATCCTCTGCAATAACAGGCAACATATCAGATGTTAGGGACAAATAAGAGGGCTGATGCCTTCATGTTCGGCTTGTGAGTTCCCCCAAGGCATCTTTTGGAAATTAGTTGAACCTTTGGTCTGATGTAGCAGGACTCTTTTCTCTTAGTAGTATAACTGTTTCATGCATTACAGCTCTAAGGTTGACTCCATAGATTGCTTGCATGCTTATTTATGTATCTGCAGAATTTTTATGTATCTCTTCAACTGAAAAAGGCCTCCAGAATGGCTTGCAAGATCAATTGAGCTCTGTTATGAAGCCTGAGACTCAGCTGACTAAAAATGCTCAATATCTTTGCACTGAATTATATATGATTGGCTGGGTAAAACTAGATTATAAGGCAAAGAGCAGCTAGGGTGTTCTGTTGAAGCCAACTAGCCATAATCATACAATTCTTTTCCCTCTGCAAAAGAAAAAAAAAACCTAGGAAATGCCTCCTTTTTTGAAGAATTTCCTGTGCTTGCACTTCTGGCACTGCTGCTATCTGGAAACACCCTGTGGGCCAAGAAAAGCACTATTTCAAAATTACTGTTCATAACCAACATTCTTATTGCACTCTCCATCCAGTCTGTTTTTAGTCAGTAAAGATTTTAACTTGTAAGAGAGACAGGCTACCATATAAAACAAAACATTTTAAAGATGAGATTTGATTCATTTGCAAAACTTTGGTGTACTCTTCTGTTATTAGAAAGCATGATAGAGTTTATTTTTGAGAGAGGTCTTATATGTCTTTGCAGATTAAAGTTGTGTTTTTGGCTGGTCCTCACTTTGGTTTCTTATTCTGCTACTGTACTGCACTGAAAACATACGAGCCATATGTATCATGTGTATGTGCTTAAATCTGGTTTCTAAAAGTAATGTATTGAAGCTGTGAAATGTAGACATCTGGATAATGAATGTGAACAATAGTAAAGTATAGCTTCAGTATTGTAGCCATTTCACAGCTTCAGTACATTACATTTAGAAACCAAATCAGTTTGTAATTAAAATAAGTAAATCTCAAGTGAAAAGTATATCATTCAGATCCCTAGTACTTTTTTTTAAAAAAAAACAGTAAATTATTATTATCTTTTGGGTAGAAAAAATACTGTGGGGCAGTTGTTGTTTTTATCTTACAGTAAATATAGTACAGAATGTTCATTTCATTATATTTTATCCCTTGTTCTTGTTTAAGGATAAAGAGCAGATGTAGGGTAAACATAGACCTTACAGTGCAAAAACCAAGTAAATATATCCTACTAAGCTATAAACTCAGTAAGAAAGCCTTATGGGAACAAAAAAGTGCTTATATGTTGTGTATGGCATTGCATTCTTAAATTTCCATTATTTCTCCTCTTCCTCCCTAGATACCTTTGTTCTAATTTGACTTTATCCCATTCACCATCTTTTTCATCCAGATCTATATGCACCTTCGTTGCTACAGTTGCCCCAATGAGCAACGCTATATTGTCCGGATCCTCTTCATTGTGCCCATTTATGCTGTCGACTCATGGCTCAGCCTCCTTTTCTTCACCAATGACCAGTACTATGTTTACTTTGGCACAGTGCGGGATTGCTATGAAGGTAAGGTGCTGGAAGGCATGGAAACAGGCTAGAGAGAAGGTGGTGCTTTGTATGCGAGCCTGAAGGAAGTACCCTTACACAAGGGTCTTAGTTAAATATGGGGTTGTGTTCTAAATATGGAGAAGTGGCAGGAAGTCTATAGCAATGATGGGATGATAGGCCAAGCTGCTGAAGAACAGCAGAAAAGGAATCTGTAAATGAACTAATATATAGAGATGGAATAAATGCAATACTGTATGTTGTTAGAATCTGTGGACATTCTCCCCATGATGTAAGAAGGTTCAGATGATGAAACACAATATTGGCACAGAATTCAGAAGCCCAGATACAAGAACTCAAGAAACCATGCAAATAGGCACAACTCCTTTGGTTCTGGTGATTCACTCAATAGATTATGCCAGTAGTTTTCCATCAAAGAAGAAAAGAGAATGTATGAGCGAGTTCTCTCGGCAGATTACTACTAAATCAACCTGAGCAGTTGCTCTAGGATAGCCTTCGCCAACTTGGGACCACCAAATGTTTTGGACTACTGGTAGAATTCTGCTGCTGTCCAGCTACTGATCCCAGATACCTGAAAGATGCTTTCTAGAAAGCATGTGAAAAAAGACTTTTGCATTCCTCAGATTTTCATAAAAATCTGTAAATACAGTTTTGTTTTGTTTTTATATTAGGGCAGTTATGGCTTATTTAACACAATCTCCTCAAATTGTTCATAGAATCATAGAATCAGAGTTGGAAGAGACCACAAGGGCCATCCAGTCCAACCCCTTGCCAAGCAGGAAACACCATCAAAGCATTCTTGACATATGCCTGTCAAGCCTCTGCTTAAATACCTCCAAAGAAGGAGACTCCACCACACTCCTTGGTAGCAAATTCCACTGCCGAACAGCTCTTACTGTCAGGAAGTTCTTCCTAATGTTTAGGTGGAATCTTCTTTCTTGTAGTTTGAATCCATTGCTCCATGTCCGTTTCTCTGGAGCAGCAGAAAACAATCTTTCTCCCTCCTCTATATGACATCCTTTTATATATTTGAACATGGCTATCAGAATTTGTCAGAATGACAAATATGTGAATGATCTCATGACTAGAGAGATGCTCCTGCTCCAATGCTAGAGAACATGTGACAAATTTAAACTGATTATGGTGCAGATGCATTCATTGCAGAGTTTCTTTATCTTTAACTGAAAAACAACCTTCAACAAGATTCCTATTTAAATAAGTTGAAAATATTCTTTTTCTGGTTACTTAGATAGAACACACTGATTTGGATGAAACAAAAAAATTATCCTGTTTTAGTCTGTTGATCTTGTGGGATTTTTTTGGAGCAAGTCATACTAAGAGAGTCTGTTTGCTGCTGAGTTTCATAGCCATATGAAAATATGCTTTATATGATACTAGTGCAATATTTGCTCATGTACAACTGTGGTTAGGGGATCAGTGGGCTTTTCACACCTATGACAATACATTGGGATGTGTTAACAGATGGCAGATGCACACGCACAATCTAGAGGCCATCTTTGTTTGGCCTGGCTTTCCCTTTCCTCTGCCTTTGCTGAGTGTGTATATAAAGGCGTAGCTGCCATAGCAGGAAGCCTGCTGCTCTGTGAAATTCATCTCCTAGCAACAGCTATTATCTCCTTTGCCTCGCCTAGGGAGTTTGCAAACATCACAACATCTGCTCAGAGGGTCAGCCCACATTCTAAAGTTTGCCGGCTTGATGGCCTGTATGCAAATGGATTTTGGGTCCCCCTCCCTGCTTTCATACTTTCTGTAGTTTAAACTATGTCTAGGAAAATCAGAAAACAGGAGGGGGTGGGAATCTCCTTTCATTTCAAAAGAGATTTTTCCCTTGGGAAAGTCTGCCCTTGGAAAATGTTAAAGAAAATACCCAGCTGGAATCTGTGGCATTTAGTGTTTGGTGAGTGTTTTTAGTTGGTAGTCTTCTTTGAGCATTTAAATAACATCTTCAACTTGAAATGTTGGCAGTAGAGCACTAGCCAGAGACTTCAGCACAATCCTATGCGTGTCTCCTTTGAAGAAAGTGCTATTGCATGTTAAATGGGATTTATTCCAAGATAAATTTGCATAGGTGTGCGTGTGCTACCCAAATGTACTTCCATGAGGAGCTTGAGGAATGTTGGAAACGCTTTTGTTCTCTTCCACCTAATTTCATCTTCTCCTAAACAAGGTCCCAGAATAGGCAGCTCCTGCTATAATGAGCCCTTCCTGTATCAGAGGGCAGGGCGGAAACCTCTTGAACAGCAGTGTGCTTTTGGTTATTCCTCCCACAAAAGCACTGAACTTGTTTTGTAGACATCTGGAGATGCAGGAAGATTCTTGACTGGAGCAAGACTTCACTCTGTAATAAGACATTCATTATATAATTGATTGGTTCCTATAGAATTCTGTGAACAGAATTGGGTACAAGAAGCTGTCTGGTAGTTGTTACTGAATTAATATTTTCTGGAACCTTTTATCCAAATAAACCCTTATGATTGTGGCACTGAGTTTGGGTTGAGGATAGGCTGAGAGATAGTGACTGGCTGGAGATCACCCAATGAGCATAGTGGGTGCTTCTTCTTTAACCATTATGCCATACCACGTTTAATTTTGGTGACTGGAGTGGAATGGTATGCCAGTCACCATTTTTTGGGACATGATACACCCTGTTTAGGTTTTATTAACCCTTGTGTTCAACAACATGAGAGCAAGAAGCAGGCCACACTCAACTGGGCCAAAGCAAACAAGATGAATTTTAACAAGGAGAAATGTAAAGTACTACACTTGGGCAAAAAAAATGAAAGGCACAAATACAGGATGGGAGACACCTGGCTTGAGAGCAGTACATGTGAAAGGGATCTAGGAGTCTTGGTAGACCACAAACTTGACATGAGTCAGCAGTGTGATGCAGCAGCTAAAAAAGCCAATGCAGTTCTGGGCTGCATCAATAGGAGTATAGCATCTAGATCAAGGGAAGTAATAGTACCACTGTATTCTGCTCTGGTCAGACCTCACCTGGAGTACTGTGTCCAGTTCTGGGCACCACAGTTCAAGAAGGATACTGACAAGCTGGAACGTGTCCAGAAGAGGGCAACCAAAATGGTCAAAGGCCTGGAAACGATGCCTTATGAGGAATGGCTTAGGGAGCTGGGTATGTTTAGCCTGGAGAAGAGAAGGTTAAGGGGTGATATGATAGCCATGTTCAAATATATGAAAGGATGTCATATGGAGGAGGGAGAAAGATTGTTTTCTGCTGCTTCAGAGAAGCGGACATGGGGCAATGGATTCAAACTACAAGAAAGAAGATTCCACCTAAACATTAGGAAGAACTTCCTGACAGTAAGAGCTGTTCGGCTGTGGAATTTGCTACCAAGGAGTGTGGTGGAGTCTCCTCCTTTGGAGGTCTTTAAGCAGAGGCTTGACAGGCATATGTCAAGAATGCTTTGATGGTGTTTCCTGCCTGGCAGGGGGTTGGACTGGGTGGCCCTTGTGGTCTCTTCCAACTCTATGATTCTATCATTCTTCCCTGGAGTCCACATACACTGCATGGACATCTGACTGTAAGGACCACCTCCTTACAGATGTAATTGTATGCATGAAGTCTTCCTTGGATCTGGAACAATTGGGATTCCAGATTCTAGTGAAGCTTTTGTATGTACAACTGTATGTGTGAAGGTGCTTTCCCTGCATATGTGGACATCAAAAGAAGAGCGTGGGATGTTGAGGGGTGGGAGTACTCTGTATAGCCTTGCTGCATGCTTCTTAGCCATTGAACATGGGAGTGAATAATACCCAAACAGGACTCTAGACAAAACGTTAGGTTAGAATTATGATCTTCTACTTTTATCAAAGTCAAAAAACAGTGCAGAAAAAAAGGAATATACTTGACTTGAATACCACCACAGGACAACAGAAGAGCAGTTCACAAAAGGCAAGACTCTTACTCTCACCAAAACAGAAGCTTTGAAACTTGCAGTAACCAAGTAGATGTGACACTAAATGTTTATTTAGCAACCACGCTGGGTTTTTTAAAAACAAAATTAGTAGCACAGGCTTTAATTTTCAACAGGACTAGGTGTCTGGTGATCTTAGTGCCTGGGCAGTATTTGAATTGGAGACCTTCAAAGTAAACAGAACTAAACCTTCTCTCTCTTGCTGTAGTCCTAATGAAGTCGTCTCATTTCCACAAGTGCTGTTAAAATTCGGACTTCCGGTCTGGCGCCATTAGCGATTGGCACGGATTTCTCAGTCTCCGAGAAACCTGGCCCCGCTGAGGAGGGATGAGCCGCTTGGGCGAAGCGGCCGCCCGGAAAACCCCCCGATTTGGCTTTCAGGGGTCGTGGAGATCCAGCTGTGCCCCTTAAGTCCCGGCTGATGCCCGGTAAGCTCGAAGTTTGAGCCCCGAGAGCAGTCAGTCCGGGACGGAGCCTTGGATCCATTCGCTACCTCGGCGGAGTGAAGCCCTAAGCCGCCGCTTCAGAGCACCAGATACCTTCAAATTAAGAAGAATCAGGCCGTGAGTAATCAAGATCTTTTGAAAATTTGGAAAGAATTTGGACTTGGGAGGGGAATTCCAAAAATTAACGGAGGTCGTTCCCCCCCCCTTATCGAGGAAACAAGATGCAATTGCCGAGCCTGCAGCCATAATGCCGGAAAGTGGCTTTGAACTTTGCTAAAAAGGAAAAATTGAATCCCTCCCCGGGGTAGCAGAGCCTGGGGGGGGGGGCGAATTATTACGCTGATTTCTGCAAAATTGGGAATGGACCTTCAACGAACCCACCGGTAGCCCGGCGACGGGAACCTGGAGGAACTGACCAACTCAGCTTTGATTCCGTCTCGGACACAACAGCCTATTCGCCATTTTGTAACCCGAGAAGACAAAGGACTTAGATAGACAAAACAATCTGACAAGATGTGGGAGAGCAAGTTACAATGTCTCTGGGAAAAAATTCAAGAAGTTTCGATGGGAGTAAAGGAGTACCGAAGAGTTACAAAGTTACTGACTGAATCCCTGCACCAACTCGCTCCAACTGACAGCTTAGAGACACAGCAGGAAATTATAGAGGACAAAAATTCGAATTTATTAGAAGAAGAGGACCAAGACGAACTCTGTATTGTGAACGAAGTGCAACCGGTGGGAGAGGTTGCACGGGACCTATGTTATAACAAAAGAGCTACACTGGATTTAGACTCCCAGGGGCAGCTTCTCTCAGTGAGAGAGGGAGAACGTGCCCCTGGTAACAACAACCAAGCTGTGATGAAGAAAAAAGAGGTGGCCTGGATTCGAACCTCCTTAGTGAGAGAAAGGAGGCGAGATCCAGGCGAAGGACTTGTTAAATGGGGGGACAAGAAAAAGAAGAATTTAAAGGGGGGTTGGCAGAGGGGGTGCTGGGTGGAGGAATCTGGGCTGGAGTAGGTGAGAGATGGTGTGGGTTGAGAGGTAATGTAAATGAGGGACTGATAAAACGGTTTGGAATTGGATTGTACACAGGAGTTGATCTGGGACTTCCAGGGACTGGTCGCCGGGAGATGGAGGGGGGATTTTAGAATAGAGATTAAGTGAGATGTTAGAATGTAAATTGTTTAAGTTAGAATAATTTTAGTGAATAAACAAGAGGTTAAAGGGAATATTTAGAGTAATAAGAAATTTGTTAAGTGGTAGAAATATTTTTAAATATGGTATTATTATAAGAATTAAATGGAGAAGTTTGTAAGTGAAATAATGAAAAATGGAAAATTGCCAAACAAAGGATGGATTAGACTCGGAAGGGGAGGAGCGAGGAAGTCAAAGTTATGACAGAGTTAATAACATTAGATTGATTTTTTCTTTTTCTTTTTTCTTTTTTATTCTGTATTGTCTATTTTTTCTGTTTGTGCTTTTTTGTTTTTTGTTTTTTTGTTTTCTTTTTTGCAATTTTTTGCTCTTTTTTCTTCTTTTCTTTACTAGATGGTTGTTTATGATGTAAGATGATGATGTGAATGGAAATTGTAAGTTGAAAATGTCAATAAATATAATTTTATAAAAAAGGTGCTGTTAAAATTCACAGCTGCATTGAGATTTTGAACCAGGAACAACTCTGCTCACAGCAGTCCTAGTGTATTCTCATGGGTGAGGTTCAGCCACAGTCCGTGATATTGTAGGCAAGAAGAATCTGGTACTGGTCCTCATATGAACAGAGGTTTTGAGTACCAAGCTTATCATTCAGTTTTTAAAAATGTGATTGCAGAGCTGGAAACCCATTGGTTCATGCTAGGGAGTGTGTGTTTGTCATTGCCTTGGTCAAGCTTAGCAGTTTGGCGCCTGGTCGATATTTGCATGTGAGACCTTCAGAGTAAACAGAAATAGCACAAGCAAGTTGCATGACTGAATTGTCATGGGAACTTCCCCATCTAGTACACCATCAATGTCCCAGAATGACACTAGGGAGCACTGTGAGTCTAGAAATGACATATAAAATGTTCTGAACAACTTCCATAGATAAGCATGGCGGAATGGCTAGCAGGTGGATTGCTAAAAAGAATATTTGTGGTCTGGAGTGGAAGCATTGCAAATGGATTGTACTATAAGTAATTTATTAGCATAATATTCCTGTTATGCATATGAAGCAAATTATCTTGCTGCATCCTAGCACAGCCCATCATTCCTCTCTCAACTGAGAATCTTTTGATAAATAAAAAAAATTATCCCCAGTGAATTGGAGCAGACTTTTTAAATAAAATAAATAAGATAAAGTACTTACAAAAATAAGTACTTTAAGATAAGATACTTACAGAAATCGTGGATGGCAGAGAATATCTTCCTCTTGTATAGAACAGAAGACCTCTTCTGAGGTAGTTTTGACTGTGACATATTTGTGTACATTCTAAAAACAGTGGGTTTCCCCTCCTTTTGCTGTTTTATTCATATGCAGATTTTAATTGATTCAAATAAACTCAAATAGTTGATCAATAAAAATGTATTTAATCAAATGACAGTTCTGGTAGTGCATTGTGGGATTCTTTTTGAATTGTTGAGCTAGAACCCCACCCCACCCCCATGGTTCCTTTTAAACAACATCCTTTGAAACCCTTGGCGTATATTTAGTGATTTTTGCTGGTTTAATCTCTTTTTGCAGCTTTTGTAATCTACAACTTCCTTAGCCTCTGCTATGAGTACCTTGGCGGAGAAAGCTCCATCATGTCTGAGATTAGAGGGAAGTCAATTGAGTGAGTATTCTGTGTGTCCTATATATATATCTATCTTCTTTATCTCTTTGGTGGGAAAGACTTGAGTGCAGGCTGGCCTCTGTAATAGCACTTGTTCTGCCTCTGCCACTGGAAACACTTTGGTGAGATGAGTATGCCTTAACACTGAATAAGGCCCCTTCATCTAGTTTACCAATTTCCACACCAGTCTGATTGCGACCACTTGGTCACACTTCCAGCCTTATTGACCTTGTTCTCCTCCAAGCTCCTTTTAGTCATACTGGCAGTAGTTTTGTTGTTGCCCTAAGGCATTTCTGTCCTAATTTCAAATTAACCACAATTGTTCTTCACACAACAAGACATTGTGAAATCTGCAGTACTTGGGAAGCAAAAGCACATTTTAACATCAGTGGGAGGTGGGTTGAATCTTGCAGCTGTAGTTTAGCATAGATGCATGGAGAAAGCAATTTGGGAAGAAAATGTGGGGAACAAATTGTGTGCCTGTTTGTTTGTTTGGTTCCTTGCTTGTTTGTCAGCGCATTGTTTAACTCCACTTTCTCTGAAGACCAAAAAAGATATCATTGTCATACCCTAAGGTGCTCTGTCTGATCCTTTTCTTTTAAAGAGAGTTTAATATTATATATGGACCCAGGTGGCGCTGTGGTTAAATCACTGAGCCTAGGGCTTGCTGATCAGAAGGTCGGCGGTTCGAATCCCTGTGATGGGGTGAGCTCCCGTTGCTTGGTCCCAGCTCCTGCCAACCTAGCAGTTCGAAAGCACGTCAAAATGCAAGTAGATAAATAGGAACCGCTACAGTGGGAAGGTAAACGGCGTTTCCATGTGCTGCTCTGGTTTGCCAGAAGCGGCTTTGTCATGCTGGCCACATGACCTGGAAGCTATACGCCGGCTTCCTCGGCCAATAATGCGAGATGAGCACGCAACCCCAGAGTCGGTCACGACTGGACCTAATGGTCAGGGGTCCCTTTACTTTTAATATTATATATCCATCCTAGACATCAGCATGAGAAAACAGTTAAACTGATGTCAAACATCATAAATACTTACCGGTAAACACCTTATTTATAAAATAATCTTATATGAAATCTGTTTATACATTGACCACTAATAATGAAACATATGTTCTATATATTTTTCCACATTTATTATGCTATTTTTGTGATATACAAATGACATGAGAAAACTTGATATACTTAACTTGGTATACGTATTTGTATAACATTATTCTTGTTTATAAAACCTAATAATAATAATAATAATAATAATAATAATAATAATAGTTAAAGATGAAATCTAATTATTTTCTGATCAGCTGTCTTGCTGTCTTGCTTTTAGGTCCAGCTGTATGTATGGAACCTGCTGCTTATGGGGAAAGACGTATTCCATTGGATTTCTGAGATTTTGTAAGCAGGTATGGAAGGACAGAACTTGATCGGAGAGTTAGATGCTGCTACATGATGCTTCTCTCCATAGGATTATTCGGAAGTAGAATCTGCAGGGACTCCCTTAAACTAGTTTTAGGACACTGCTGAAAGTGTGAGTAAGGATGTCAGTTAATATGAGTACTGTATATGCTCTAGTATAAGCCTACTTTTTCAGCACAAAAAAATTTGCTGAAAAAGCTGCCCTCGGCTTATACTCGAGTGAGGCGGACGGCGGTGGGGAAAGGCACAGGACCGGGGGTTTGGAGAAGTGCTGCGCTGTGCCTCTCCGAACCCCCGTCCTATGCCTGCTCTGTGCGAGGCAGTGGGGAGGGAGAAGCAGTGAGGAAGGGATCCTTCCTCACCGCTTCTCCCCCCATCCTGCCACCGACAGCTGGGAAAGGCATAGGACAGTATTTATTTTTATTTTTGAAATTGACCAGTAGCTGCTGCATTTCCCAGCCTCGGCTTATAATCGAGTCAATAGGTTTTCCCAGTTTTTTGAGGTAAAACTAGGTGCCTCGGCTTATATTTGGGTCGGCTTATACTCGAGTACATACGGGTATGTGCCCCCTGCCACCCCCCACCCTTTGCTTGTTCTCTTTAATTTGTACAGAACACACAAATCACTTCTAGGCCTGTCAGTTCTGCCAACCTTTTGAAAATTAGAGACAGAAGTAAAGAAGAATTTAGTTCCACTTAGCCATCTAGCCTTGGGGAAGCCTTGTGTGAGCTATGGAACAGGAAACGTTGAACTGAAATCTCACTTGCCCTGCTTACGTAACTTGCCACTTCACTTTTCAGTCAAGGCCTAGCTCTGCAGTACAAGAACCTGTATGAGTTTAAAAATATTTAGAGAGAATTGATTCAGTCACAACAAGAATGCTAGCATCAAATAAAGTCTCAGTACCTAGCTGTGTTATTGACTCTGCCACAATGTCAGTTTAACTGGGAGTGTAGAAAGTATGCATGGTTTGTTCACATTTCGTAACTTTTACTACATTATATACATGGATATACCTGTTTATCTGACCTTGTGATCTGTAGTATCTCATTCTTTATATGGTTTTATATACCTCAGGTATGTACCCATCACTTTTGGTGTAGCTGAAGTCCTTTCTGCCTCATGTCCCTGAAAATAGGCACCAGCACATTGTGAGCTATGCGCTGATTGTCTTCTCCCACTACTTCCCACCAACAGCTTTATCCCATTTTTATAAAACTTCATTTGAGAGCAAAGGTAGTGTTAACACCTAAAACACATTGTCACCCAGATACAATAGAAAAAACTTATCTGTACAAATATTGATAATCTTTTTTAAAAAATGGTAAAGGATATTGTGAGTGAAGATTGGTGTACAATTTTGTAATTGTGACAGAAATAGCAAGCTATAGAAGGAAACTCAGTAAAAGGCATAAGGACAATATACCATTAGGGTCAGATTAGAAAAAGATGGTGAATGTTCCTTCAGTTCATGCTGAGTCTAGAAATAGTTGAGTGTAGAAAAAGAGGTGATGTGGCCAAGGGTTCAAATTTGGCTTGTGTGAGGGAACATTGTGTGATCCAATGCTTTTGGAAGTGTGGGTGTGACTCTGATACTACTTGGGTTATTTTTAGTCTGTGTATGGTGTTAGGCAACAAGCAACTTTTTTTTGTTTGCATCAAGACGTGTAAATATCTGACTCAGTTGCCCTGATAATTGGTTTGTACCTCATGATGATCATTAGTTGCAACAGGTTCATGTGTGTGATTAAATGTCACATGCTCCTCATATGAGTCCTCCTACTTGGGTCTTGCAGAGGAAGCAGTCAAGGATGAGCCACAACTCTTCACCAAGGGAACCTCTCCCAGTTTAATTGTAGAGAATAAATTACTTGATATGCTCCAGCCAGCTCTGTGTAAACTGTCGGGAGGAAGTGAAAATAGTTCTTGATACATTTTTACTACACAATCCTATTGATAAAGTTTCTCTTTCCCCTCCCCTCCCCTCAATAGTTGTAGTGCAGTAGGACTCACAGAAGACAGGTCTCTCAAGACACTACTGTTTCTCAGGTCCTTCTATTCCACATGGAAATTTAGCATCAGAATGAATGTCCATTACCAAAAAATAGTTTATTCTCACAAGGATAGTCCAGGGCCTCTTCCTTGAATTTTCAGCTTGCTAGCTAAATAAATAAATAATATAAGTAATATAAGTAATATAAATAAATAAATAAAAATACATACATACATACATACATACATGTATAGTCTAGTCTTGTTTACCCATGGAGATACAAGGGGGAAATGTGCAGGCAGTGTATTTTCTATTGCTTAGTAAGAAGTAAAGCTTCTCCTCCCTTCCAGAAGCCTGGCCAGTGAATGCTAATGCATTGTGCTACCTGACAACCTCTTGGATATTCACTATTTTCAATTTTGTTTTATTTTTAGTGTGAATTCCTATTTTATTAAAATTATATTATAGATCAAATAATGTTTTAAATGGAAGCAGTACAAAATATATTAAACAGAGCACGATCTAGATACATGGTTGTAGAATGCCTGCATTTTAGATTTTGCAGGATTTGTAAATGGTGTCTCTGCCACCACCATCATATTTCTGGCTACAGGCCTGGGATTGGGAGTGTATGGTGAAACTCCATTTAGCACGAGCAATTTCACTGTAGATGTTAGAGTGCTTGTGTATGTACAGCAGTATGTCCTTGAGAGATCAAGAGCAAGTGTTTTGGAATTATTTTGTCCATATTTACAACCCAGGAGGCTCAGGGCCGGCTCTACGTAGACCCCTGGTGGCTGGTAAGCTGGGCGCCGGCCCGGCAAGGAGGGCGCCGCGCGGAAACCAATTGCGCCCTGCGAGGGCAGGGCGGGCGGCGGAGCACCAGGGCGCGCGATCTGCTCAAGACGGCCCTGAGGAGGCTGTCTCTTCTGAATGTTGTGGAAGTGATAATAAAGAAGTGTATTGGGATTGCTAATATTTTCTGTGAGCTGCCCTGAGACTTCCAGGTATAGGGCGGTATATAAATTCAATAAATCATCATCATCATCATCATCATCATCTGCACAACATAATTTTTCTCTGAAAGTTGCAGGTGAAACAACAGGGTTGACGGGATCAGAGATATCTTTCTCCCCTTCTCCCCAATGTTCCACTCCAGTTAAGAAGGAGCTAGATTGTCTACTCCTAGCAATATTCTTTGCCTGGGGCAAATGTGACATTCTCAGGCCACTGGACAGGAGCTTAAATGTCTGAGATATGATTCAGAAGAGGGCTAGCACCATACCACATTTTGATGATTTGTTTGTCCTCCCCTAGACTTCTGCCCAGTGACAGAGTAACTGTCTGGGTCACATCACCCACATGCTGTCCCTGTAATGTCTTAACACTTTCTTCACCAGGAAGTGTCTAAAAATAAAAGTTTGTGGGATTGGGCTGCAGGAAAATGATTAAACAACCCCCAGAATGGAGAAGAGGAAGCTTAGAAGCAAGTTTAACAATTAGCTTAACCTTTTCCAATTCACATCATGGCAGTGACTCATCAACTGGATTGTGCTGGGATTTTTTAATCTCATTGAAGTTTTATGGTCACCACCCAAGAGCATCTTATCACAAGCAATCTTTCCCCCTCTTTTGGCTTTCTCTTTCATATGACCGCAAGGCTGGTTCTTCCTGCTTGAGTGCTTTCTACAAAGCAGGAGATTCCTGCTGAAATCCCAGAATCTTCCACTAGCTTTTTCCCCTCTGAAAACGATGCCTAGTTCACAATCTGTCTAGAAAAGCAAACGTGCCATTTCCTTTGCCAAGAGGGAGCTTGAATTATACATTTATTTGTTTATTTAGAGATTTCTATCCCGTATTTTTAGTCCCTATACTGTATACTGTTCAGGGTGGCTTGAGGTAAAGGTAAAGGGACCCTTGACCATTAGGTCCAGTCGGGACCGACTCTGGGGTTGCGGCACTCATCTCGCGTTATTGGCCAAGGGAGCCGGCATACAACTTCCAGGTCATGTGGCCAGCATGACTAAGCCACTTCTGGCGAACCAGAGCAACGCCCTGAAACGCCGTTTACCTTCCCGCTGTGGGGATTCGAACCGCCGACCTTCTGATTGGCAAGCCCTAGGCTCTGTGGTTTAACCCACAGCGCCACCCGCGTGGGTTGTAAGGGTGGCTTACAAAAGTGTAAAATCACAATCAGGCAAAACAATGAAAATATGATCAAAATACAGTAGGCTGTATCTAACTCATACTCAGAGTAGACCCATTGAAATCAGTGGACATTACTAAAGTACACTGATTTCAATGGATCTACTCTTGAGTGGGACTTACTTGGGCATAGCCCAGTAAAATACATTAAAATGCTACAATAAAAATGTAAAAAAAGGCACAGACTGCAGAACACACACACACACACACACACACACACACAAAAAAAAAAAAAACAGCAGGTGCTTAGGGGAAAGTCTCTTGGAATTAAAAAATGCCTTTACGTACTGACCCACCAGAGATAGGGTCACCACATTTCTTGGGCTGTGTGCCACAATATTGCTGCAGCCCTTGAGGTGACCCCTGCTCTTGTTACCATTATCCATGGCTTCGCCCTAGGTAGAGCACAGAGAGTTCTCTCCTGCTGATCTCATGGAGCAAGGAAGATAGTATGGCAGGGGGCAATCTCTCAGGTATGCTGGACCCAAGCTACTTGGGGCTTAAAAGGTAATGATTAACATTTTGAATTGTACCTGGAAACAAATTGGCAACCAGTACAGGCATCGCAGGGGTTGGTGGGATATTGTTACCTGCTCACATCCTTGCTGTTGCACTTCAGATCAACTGCAATTTTCAAATACTCTTCCAATAGCCCAATAGCCTTGCAAAAAGTATCTTGATGTAACTAAGGTATTTGTTACCCTGCCCAGGTCTGACTACCTCAGGAGCAGCACAGCTGATGCACCATCCTAAGCTGTGCAAATGCTACTGCTACTGCTGCCACCTGGACATCCAGGTGTAAAGTCAAATCCAGGAACAGACCCAAGGAGATTCTGTCTCCAGTTAAAGCAGATTGAATCCCTATTCCAGAGTCCCTTTCACTCCCAACCATGATCACATATGTCTTGTCTGGATTGTGCTTCAATATGCTTAGCTGTTCTACAGTTTATTGCCACTTTCAGGCAGCAGTTCAGAACCCCAACAGCTTCCTTAGTATTATACAAAAAGGAGAAATAAGAGTTGTGTGCAATCTGCATACAGATGTCCATTCACCCAGCCTTTGGTTGGGTGGACTCTCGGACAGCTTTTAGGCACAGAAGAAACAATGTTTAAACATATTTTTATTCTGAACGTGGCTTATTAATGAACAGATTAGCATCTCTGTTCAAGAAGCAGAATGACAGTCATAATTCCAAGTTGAAAGTGCTGCTTTTTTTGGTCAGTTAGATGAATGGGACTCACTGGTTAGAGATCAAAGCCTGAAGGTTGTGCTCATTTGTTCTTCCCAATACCCACTTCCTCCTTCTTTTACTCTCTTCCAGGCCACTCTGCAGTTCTGTGTGGTAAAACCCCTCATGGCAATTATTACAGTCATCCTCCAGGCATTTGGCAAGTACCAGGATGGGGACTTTGAGTAAGTAAATAGTTTATTTCTAAATTATAGTTTTCTTTGTCAAGAAACACTTATCTGACAGTCCTATGAGGGGCTAGGAGGCTAACTGAAAAGGAAGGACTTACCTATCATAAGAACTGGAAGAATGCAGTAATGTTACGGCTGCAAAAAAGTGGATTGATTTGGCTTCAGAACCTCAAAATCAGAGTCTATAAAGTTCCCAGGGTAAACCTTCAGCTAGTTGCTTTGGGCCACCTTCACAGAATTGCTGTGAGAATAAATTCAAAATATATGGCATGCTGCCACGAAACACTGGAGTTGGAAACAAAATACAAATAAGGGCCTATTAACATGGCCCCCTGATGTCTGCAGTCACAGGAAAAGCTTTGGTAAAGCATGTGCATGTTGATTCCCACAAATGTGCCGGCTTGCATACATTTTCCCTGTAACTACCATGTTTTCTCAATGTAGAAAAGCTCTGTATGCTGTATGAAATGGAGGTTGCTCTAATTGGTTGTAATGGTAGTGCCGTGTTTCTCTGAAAACAAGCCATACCCCAAAAATAAGCCATAGTGATAGGCAGTTTAACCTTGTAGGTTAAACTGTACCATACTTAATAAAAAAAAATAAGACATCCCCTGAAAATAAGCCACCGTGTTTTTTTTTTTAGGAAAAATAAATATAAGACGGTGTCTTATTTTTGGAGAAACATGGTTATAACCTCCCTGTTGGCATTGGGTCATCGTTTCCTGATGGAGCTGGGAGCAGGTAGAAGTCTTTATAGCACTGCATGAGCTAAGAAACACTGTATCTGAGTAACTGAGCATTCATATTTTCTTCCCTTACAGTGTCACCAATGGGTATCTCTATGTGACGATAATTTACAATATTTCTGTCAGCCTGGCCCTCTATGCCCTCTTCCTCTTTTACTTTGCCACACGTGAACTTCTCAGTCCCTACAGCCCTGTCCTGAAATTCTTCATGGTCAAGTCTGTCATTTTCCTGTCGTTCTGGCAAGGTGAGACAAGAACACATGCCTTTAATCCACAAGTAGATTTAACTGGGAATGCCTGAGAGACAATTAAAACCTGATGACACGTGACACATTTTTCTTCTATTTGGTTTAGCATTCTTCTCATCAGTGTTGCCTTTTCGCTGTAGGTGAAATGCAGATTCTGCCTTGTACGAGAAATGAAAATTATTTATATTGTGTTTCTGAAATACCCATACTTAGCCATTCTCCTTTTGTCTTAAAGATTTACACTGTTAGTTAGGCAACTGTCCTATATGTAGATATATTATTATCATCTGGACGGGCAATTTGTAAACTGCTTTTCAACAAATATTCTCAAAACAGGTTACAGTAAGAAAGAAAAATCCGAACTGAGTAAAATGATAAAATGTTGCAACAAAGAAAGATTAAAATGAGGAGGTGGCAACAGAGAGCTTCTTATCTATACTGATCTCTGGGCCTTTTTGCAGTACCTTGTTCTGTAGAGTGTTCTGAAGTTCCCTTAAGTCTTACCATTTGATTCTGTTTTGTTCAGGGATGCTGTTGGCCATTCTGGAGAGGTGTGGTGCAATCCCAAAGATCAACTCAGCCAATGTATCTGTGGGTAAGGGGACCGTGGCTGCAGGCTACCAGGATTTCATCATCTGCGTGGAAATGTTCTTTGCAGCCATTGCTCTGCGCCATGCGTTCACATACAAGGTCTATGCAGACAAGCGTCTTGATGCGCAAGGTATGGAGGCAGGGTACTTACTGCTGGGCCTGTGGTGAAAGAAGGGAGATTTCCCAGCTGAGCTTGTTCACAGTGTAAATTCCTCAGCTGGGCAACTGAACACCGTTTTCCCATCTGCAACATTTGCACAGTGGTCATCACCTGATTTGGTTTTCATTTTCCCTAGCCGTACAGGCTGAAAGACAATCTTCTGTTGAATTATGGGAGACACTCTTGAGAGTCCTTCCCATGGTTATACAGGAACTCCCCTGCATTTATTAGGAACTTCCCTGTAGGCGAGAATAGAAGTAATTTCCACATAAAAAGTTTTCCCTTTGGAAATAATGGTTTTAGAACACAGGAGGCTGGCTTATGCCAAGTCAGATTGTTCTTCTCCCTAGCTCAGTGCTGTCTACACTGACTGGCAGCAGCTCTCCAGACTTTGAGTTTGAGGTCTTTCCCAGCCTAAACTAGAGGGATTGAATCTGGGACCTTCTGCCCACAAAGTCTGTGTTTATGTTCCTATACATTTCTCCTCCTCTTAATGCTAAAATTTGGGATGGTGAGCCATTTCTTAGATATGGTAAACAAAGTTCACTGTATCAGTTCTGTCTGTCTGGACTAGGGGAAGGGGACAAGGGCCAGAGCATAGTTGAGATGCAATAGACTAGGAAACCCACTTGTAGATATTTGGCAGGGGAGAACCAAGTAGCAGAGTTTTACAGACAGTCTCCTCTAAAATCTTGTATTTAATAGTAATTGTACTTGGTTTGCTATAGAGATTAATATTGTGGTAATTTCCTGGTGGAGAGCCTGAGAATAACATGCCTTTTCAGACTGTTGTTTCCTATATCTTCCTCTCTTGTTTCTCCCCCCTCTTTCCTCTTTCCCTTGCTTTGGGCTCTGGTGTCGGGCGCAGCTGTTCCATCATATGGGCCATATGGTAGGTGCCATGCTCTATCTTCATTTGTTTCTCTGTCTCTTTGTTGAGATGCTATTTGCTACTGTGACTCTTTTCAGCTCCCTGCATTATCTGTCCTGTGTGCATACCATTAGGTATAACAAATGCACATATGTGTACTTCAGGAGAAGCATGAATGGAAGGGGAGGTGGCTTTGAAGTTTTTGTCTCAGCTGCTCTGGTTACTAAAGAGCCAAGTTGTTTTTTTAAAGCAGAAGGGACTTGCCTCTTCAGCAGAGGGAAATTGCTGTGATAGAAACTTTAAAGAAGCCTCCAGCTGCACATGAGGGTCTCAAGTGTGTGTGTGTGTGGGGGGGGGTTCTTTGACTCATTGTCTTCAATCTGTTGGCTAGGCCAACTTGTGTTTTGTCCCCCATCCACCCCCACCCTGCTAAAAGAAAAGTTATCCACAATACATTGTCCAAACTGTATGTTTTATAGTAATTTAAAAGTAAAAGTATTGGAGTAAGTGGTACCAGTTACAATCAGATTGCTTGCTGGGACAGAGTTAGTAACATCTGGAAGCAGCTTCTGTGCTCGTATGTGGTGTATGCAGTGGCTCATCTTCTCCCTTCCCTACCCTAAAGTGTGACTTCCACTTTGATCTGACCTTCATCTTTGCTTCCTATTGCCAGCAGAAACTGAAGATTTACTCTGGACACGAGTCCCTCTTTCCCTTTTTCTTGCTTATCTTTCTCCTACCCTTGTTTCAGACCTAGAGCTGCTCAATCCACTTAGTATAAGTTACCTCTCCTCCTGAGCGGATTTTCTGTCCCTCTGGTTACACCTTTCTGTTGTGTAACCTTTCCTGATCCTTGAAAGCAGCCCATTGCAGCCTAGATAATGATCTCTTGCTCCTGCTGCCTCCCCAGAGTTGCCACCGTGTTGTGTGTCACTCATTTTGCTTTAGCATGCCTCCAGGCTGGTGTAACCAGTCCTTTAACTGCCAAAAGTTGCACCACAAACAGATTTTGCTCACATTAATGGGATATTTGGGCGGGGGGTGGGGAGAGGAAGACTTCTATTCTCAGTCATTCTTAATTCCCCCCCTCTCTCTCTAGGCCGCTGTGCCCCTATGAAGAGCATCTCTAGCAGCCTTAAGGAGACCATGAACCCCCATGACATTGTGCAGGATGCCATCCACAATTTCTCCCCTGCCTACCAGCAGTACACTCAGCAGTCGACCCTAGAACATGGACCACCTTGGCGTAATGGCAGCCACATGATCTCACACTCCCACAGCAGCTCTGGTGCTCGTGACAATGAGAAGACCCTACTCCTGAGCTCAGATGATGAGTTCTAAGCAGATGGTGAAGCATGGCCCAGCCTGGAACTTTCCCTTTATTTATTGAACCAGAAACACAGGTCATATCCCTTTTTTAATATGGTGCTCAAGTCAGGAATGGGCACTTCCTGTTGCCAATTGTGAGCATGGACCATTGTGACTAATGCAGGTGGTTTGGACTGTCTTTTCCTAGTTTCTTCTTGAAAGGCTTAACTCGGAGCAGATTTCACTTAATAAGGAACACTAAATTCACCTGGCATAGAATACAACAAAGATCTGGGACCACGCTTTCTGTATGCTGTTTTTCTGCTGTTGTTAATGGGGAAGGCAGATGGAAGAGGGGTCAGAAAAGGGAAGCTTGAAAAAAATGAGGCTGTACCCATTTACCTAAGTTGTCTCTAATATGGCTGACTGAAAGTAGCAGAAACAACAACCCCCCCCCCAAATGCACTACTAAAATGCACTTCTAGACACCTGTTAGACCTAATTTGATATATAGGTTGAACCCTGTCTCTAACTGTTGTCCCAGTATTAACTTTTGACCAACTTTTGGCTTGTGACCAGAATTCCCTTAGATACAGTATATTCCATAGTAATACAGTCACATTTATATTCTGCCTCTGCTAATCATCAGCATTGGGTGCTTCAGAAGGGATTGGTTTTCTGCTTTAGAGTAGGAGAAGTATGATAGAGGGAAAAGAAGAAAAACACCTTCTGGATTGGAACAGTGAACCTAAGTGAAATATGCTTGTTGAGGCGGAAGGTAGCTTTTCTGATGGGTTCCTTGCCCAACACTTGAAGAGAATACAATGCATTTTCTGAAAATAGGATTTGCCCCACCTGTGGAAACATTTTAGCTAGAAGCTAATGGTCACCGTTCAGAGAGTCGCACACAAGTTGTCCAGGACATTGGATAAGGATGTACATTCCAGTCAGGTTGCTGAGTCAAGCTGCACATCCTCCTCCATTGTGGGTGGGGGACCACACTGGCTGATTCTCGAGTGGGCACTTGGGAACCACCCGTCGGGTGATGTCTAGTTGCACTCACTTGAAGAGGCAGAACACAACATTCTTTTCATTCTCTTTTGTAACTTCTCTTGTGGAGGAGTAGTTCTGCAACTCCTAATACTAAAATGTCTTTATCACACCTATCCTTCTCCTTAGGCATATACATCTTGGTGTGTTTTAAAATTACAGAACATGTGTTGTAAATTACCAGTTCTTCTTGCTGTCATCAATATTTTAATTTTTTTAATAGTTAATTTTAAGTGCCAGTGGGATAGAGCTTGCCTGGGATGGTGAGCATTCCACCTTCTCTTCCCTTGTTTTTGTACCGGACTGGCTGCAGTTCGGCCAGAAGATGTAAACATATCTGTGATGCGCATTTGTTACCTTGCCATTACATTCTCTTCAGTCCACGTGATTTTAAAAAAATGCATTGGTTTTCCATTAACCTTTCTAGACCTGGCCTGTACTTGCACAAGTTCACTAAGTGAGAATCACAAGGCCCCTTTTACAAGCTGAAAAGCCTATCGGTCACTGACTTTACCAGACACCTTGGTTTGCTTGATGATTTAAAGCTGGAAAGGGCAATAGAATTAATTGCAGTGTGTTGTTCTTCTCTGCTGCCATTGTGGTTAATTGTGCCTGTATTAATACTGCCCGCAAAAAAAGGGGAATAACATTAGACTTCTTCCTTTCCTGACACCTCTCTCGATTCCTCTTCCCCATTCACTACCAGTAATGCTTGTTCTGGTCTACGCTGCTATATGTGTCTCTCCCACAGCTTGCTGTGGTTAATGGACACCTGCTCTTTTACGGTGATTTTTAACCCCTCCTGTGAAGAGTCTTGAAATGAGGATCTCTGGGGTTTGACTCTTTTGTTCCTTTTCTCTGTGCCTTAATATTCTCTCTCACCCATGCATCACATCATAGTTAATGCAGAGCTCAAGGACAGCAGCAGCATCCTTCATCCAAGCTGTGCTTGGTTGGACAAGAGTGTTTGTGTGGGGCTAGGCAGGTTTTTGAAAACTTTTGGTTACTCTTCTTGGAGGAAGAGGGATGGTTGTGCTGCTGCGGTTTGCACTCTCACACTGTATGTTCCAGAAGAAACCAGACAGGAGGTGGGATGCTGGAGCACAACAGCTCCATTCATATCCCCTGCTTGAAATAGCCTGAGGGATTGATGAAGGAAGTAGAAAAGAAGATAAATTTAAAAGCAACGTGTTTCTGTAAATAAAAAACCACCCCTTTCTTTGCAGTTAGACGTGTGCAATGTATTATTGTGGGTTGGCTTTTAAAATCCTGTTGCTGCTTTAAAAGGAACCCTCAGACCCACATAGCTGTTATTTGTAACTGGAACTCCAATTACTAAGCCGTAGCAGTGAGTTGTGCCACCGTAGCTGAAGCATGCTCGTAAGCCCTCGTTCTGACCCTCTTTTGAGCTAGATGTAGCCAGTTGTTGAGCTGCTGTGCAGAACTGGAGCAGGAGAGGGCTCTGGCTCCTCCCCTTTCCAGTGCAGCACAACCACACTTTCACAGTGATGCAGCTCTTATTGCAAAAGGACTAATGGGCTGCTCTTGTACCAGCTGTGGATTCGGCATCAGGTCCCTGCACCAGAAAATAGTTGTCGCTTTGTGCCTGCAGTAGGACTTCTTCATCCAGAAGTATGACATACCTCCTCATGAAACACAATGGATTTCAAAGAGCCCTTTGAAATGACCTTTTACCCCTTTTTGTTTTGTTGTTTTTTACCTCTAGTTTTGGAGAAGAAGATAATAGTTTACTCTTGCCTGTTTTTATGGGACTCATTTACTTCCCAACTCTCCAACCACTTCCAACACACATTTACACATATTTGTAACGAATCTTCACGGCCAGTTCCCTTTTTGTATGGGTTGGGTGAAGGATGTGGCTGAAGTCTGTGCTGCTGACTTGCCGGTATTTCCGTGTTGGGAAAAATTCTATATTTTAAAAAAAATAATTTTTAACATAAGCTATATATAAAGTGCATAGAAGTTTGGTTATTCTTGGAGCTTCCTATGTGTAGCAGTTTCAGGTAGCTATGTACAAGGTCTGGTAATAGCAAAAGGTCTCAAGCTCTGTGGCTTTTTTCAAAGTGGAGACATGGAAAGGCATCAGTGCTAAGCTGTTCATGGAAGGAATGTGTTTTTGCTCTCCCACAAGACTGGAAAGTGATAGGCCCAAAGAACTTGACCCTCAGTGCAGCAGGAATCCTGCATTCCCATCAGGGCAGGGGTAGCCAACATCACCCCCTCTAGATGTTGCTGGACTACAGTTCCAGCCAGCATGGCCAATGGTCAAGGATGATTGAGAGTCCAGCAACATCTTTTGGGGGGACAGTAGCAGTTGGCAGAGTGGGGCTGTGCTACTTTACATGACCTCCTATTTACTGGGAGGGGGAAGGATGAGGCAGCAGTGAGGTCAGCACAGTGCAAACACACCAGCGGAGACAATCTGGTGCTTCTACCGGTGCATTTGCACCATGCTGATCTTGTTGCTGCCTTATCCCTCCTGCTGCCTCCCAATAAACTGCAGCTACTCAAAAGCAGGCAGGTCAGGGCAGCCCTATGACACCAACTACGGCTGCTGGAAGCTGCTATGTTGGATAGGCCCTGGATTAGGGATTCTTACAGGCTAGTCATTTAATATGCATTCATATACATTAACCCCACCAGAATACTCTTTTAGCGCTGCTCCTTTCCTTGCCTTCTCTTTCCTCCCCCAACCTTGTTTTTTTACCAAGTAACATACCCTCTGGAATTTTGTTTTTACTATTTTTCCATGTAGCTTAGTTATTTGTATATAAATGACTGGGGAAATATACGCTGTATGATAAGACAGAGTTACCTAGTTTTGTACCTATTGTGTAATAACTGATGTGAGCTCAGAGACAAGATATTGTCTCTATTTTGATCTTTGTGATGTTATACTGCTCTGCGGGGGGGAAAGCAAATACGACAAATAAAAATATAGAGATAATCTAGATTGTACTTAATGTGTCTCTGGTTACTGATTTATGGATATTCTCCGCTTCACTTCTCATGGTCTAGAATTCTCTGCTTTAAAATAAAATGCAGTTAATGTAAAATTCTGTATTTTGCACATGTTCCAGTTACATATTTTGATGGGTGGAGTAAGAATTACATGGAGCATAGAGAGCAAAAACTGGGGACCATAGAATGGGTAGGTGCCCATAGCCATGAATTCAATTTCCATCTCACACAGCGATTCGCACTACAATGTTCTCATTTGCTAGAGGTAAGTATGAAAATGCCCACATAGTGTGGAGCATTGAAGCCTAAATTACTACCATGGAACCAGGACATGGAAACTTTTCAGTACAAACTCAAATTGACACCTCTCTCTCTGGCATAACACTCTGCTCACCCTTTGTCTATTCTCTTGTGGGTGTCATCTTTCAACATCCATGTAGCAAGGAGCATAGGTAACAATCTTTATCTCCTTTCTATTCTAGGAAATTGTATTTCTCCATTCCACACACTCCCACATTTCTCTTGGGCCTGAGACAGAGGCTGATCTTATCATTATTTCTAGCGGTGGAAATAATCACTTAGGAGGTTGCTGTGGCTATGTAATATCAGTGGCAAATAACACTGGCTCAAATGAGCATTAGCAAGAGAGATACTGGTTTAGCACAATTGTCTTGAAGAGTAGAATTGTAACTTGGCATGTATCCATTTTGTAGGATTGAACTACTGCCCATTGTGTACCTTGATATGTCTGATGTCTGAAGTAGTTTTCTTGTTGGAAGTAGTGGGATTTCTTTTCCAGATGAGACCATGAAAATGATGTAGATCGGCCTTTTCCAACCTGGTTTCCTCTGCATGTTGTTGGACTACAACTTGCATTATCCCTGAACATTGGCCATGTAGACTGGGGATAATGGGAGTTGTAGTCCAAAACATCTGGAGGACACCATGTTGGGGAAGCCAGCTGTAAATACTTGTGTATACCAGCCATGGCCTGCATGAAGAGTGGATAAGTGCATGTGTAAGGGAGAATTGTTGAGCTTCAGCACACCCTGACCCATGGGCTCTTGGACTCCTTCCTGATCGTACCAATTGGTTAGGGGCAAGAGGAAGGAAAGGAGGAGGCTGTTGGCTCTGCAGGTGGGGCACCCTACTAATCATGTCAGGGTCCCTGTCTGGATGTGGCTGAAATTTACTTCGAAGAGCCCTTCATGTGATTGCTAGTTGCATATTACGACGTCTCATCTAGTCTGCCATGAATGCTTCCTTTGAGTTGGAGGGAAGCTCAGGAGTGCCAGCTTTCCTTACCATCCCCTGACTCTTAAAGGCAGCACTCCAAGCTGCACCTGTTGCCTGTTCAATCTCCACTTCCGCATGTTCAACAAGCCTTTTGCGTATACTGACCCGCTATAGTCCAGAGTAGTAAACTGGTGGCCCCTCCATATGTCAGAGGACTTTCAACTCCTGTCATCCCTCCCCCAATCATCGGCCATGTTGGCTTAAGATGGATGAAAACTGGAGTCCAACAACATCTTGGAGGGCCACAACATAGCTGCCCTTGTTACCGTCTCTGCTCTTGGCTCGGGTAGCCTTTTAGGATGCAGTGTCTGTAGCTATGGGCTCCTCCATTTCAAGTATGGCTGCCAGGAAGATAGGGCCACCTGCTGCCTCCATGGATCACCCCTCAACTTGGACCCTTGTCTTCTTTACTGTCCTCCCTTGGCAACAGACCCGGTTCCTATGTCTCATAACCTCAGAGTGGTGGAGTCAGTGCCCCTCCCTGCTGTGCAATAACATTAATGGAGTGATTTTGTATAAACTTCCCCATGTCCTAGAAGGTTGACAGCTATTTCTGGAGACTGCCAGCTCATGGTGAGACTACACTTTCACTTCCCTGAAAGCCTGGTGTCAGCAGTTAACTTGTGCTCGACTGCTGGATTTCAGAGGAGGATTACATTTAAACCTTGTGTGTAGATTGTGCATTCTGGATTTTCCCAAAATTGGCAGCAAGCAGCATGACATTTAGATACAGTATAACATTGCTTAGATTCTGGCACTGTGTTTTTGAATATGTTTCTTTTGCCTTTGTTGTGTGGTTTAGCTCACGTGTTTGAAATATCAAGATCTAGCTTACTCTGCATAAACTTGGGCAGAGTTAGGCTTTGTTCTTATAATTTGATTTGTATGTTTGTGTTTTTGTTCCTTTGGTATATTCCCTGCCCTAACCACATGAGCAAACGATAACCATGTTGTCAGACCAGTGTTGGAGGAAGTGGCAACAATGCAGCTAAAACCTAACGCTTTTAGAGAGAAAACAAAACAGTAGATTTTTCTAGACAAGGCCTGGTGAACCTGTGGCTCCCCAGGTGTTGCTGTGCTTCAGCTCCCACCATCCCTGGCTATTGACCATGCTGGCAGGAGTGATGGGAATTGGAGCCCAACAACATCTGGAAACAGGTTGGTAGCCATGTTGGTCTACTGTAGTCGAAACAAAATAAAAAAATTCCTTCCAGTAGCACCTTAGAGACCAACTAAGTTTGTTATTGGTATGAGCTTTCGTATCTGAAGAAGTGTGCATGCACTACCAATAACAAACTTAGTTGGTCTCTAAGGTGCTCCTGGAAGGAACATCTGAAGAGACACAAGTTTCCCCATCCCTGATATAAGATGCTCTCAGTTCAAGGCAGCAGCCTGTCCCCAGTGTAGGCATGTTGCAACTAAAATATGGGACAAACTCAGTTAACTTGGAAACCTTTTTTGCAGTGGGGTGGGGGGTCAGGTAGCTGTGTTAGTCTTAGTGGGTAAACAACAAAGTGTCTTGGGGCCAACAAATGTATTACGGTATCAGTTTTCATGGAGCACTGCCTTCAAACCTAGTGATCCTGAACTGCTACCTAATTTCCCCTTTCCTCTAGTCTCCTAGTAACTGACATGGCTGCTTGTTTTCTAGTGTGAAGAGAATCCTGGCGTTACAGTGATGGCAATGCTCTGGAATGTGGAATGGGTGAGGCTACTTGCCAAACTCTCTGACCTCCAGGTAGCATTCCAGGGATTCTTTCACATGCTTGCTTCAGCTGCCCTGCTTGGTATTTTACTCTCATTTTAAAAGTGTTTTTCTCTGGCCTTTTACAGGCAAAAGTCCCTGTTGTGATTGTAGGATTCCTCATGTGTGTGGAAATGGCAGTTGCCATTTAACATTGCTTGTATGACCCTAAAGGGTTTGTTGGGGATGATGTGAGAAGCTGCTGTTGTATTTCCCCCCCTCCAGGGTTAAAGAACTTAGGTCATAGCTGCCAAGTTTTCCCTTTTCTCGCGAGGAAGCTTATTCAGCATAAGGGAAAATCCCTTTAAAAAAGGGATAACTTAGCAGCTATGACTTAGGTTGGTGTATACAAGCAGTCTACTCTCTGTTAAAACAACCTGCGCTCTGTGTCAGTGAAACTAGATTTGTACATCAGGAAAGGATTCCAGAGTCTTCACATTCAGAAAACATACACACAGCAGACAGGAGCTGATAAGTGGAAATGCTCTAACTGAAGTGGCTTGTGATATTTTTTTAAGTGGTATAGCCTGATCCATACAGATGTGCAATATGCAATAATTATAAAGTATGTGCTAAAGAGGTTGTGTGCCTACTTCCCCACCAATTCAGCTCAGAGCTCATGTTTTTATCAGGTGACTGCAAGGCTTCCCAAAGTTGGCTTGGTGCATGTTGTGCCACCTGATGAAGCAGTTATATAATTGCTTCACTGCACAAATCAATCTAACTTCATCTTTAACTAGGTAAAGGTAAAGGTACCCCTGACCAATCATGTCCGACTCTGGGGTTGCGGCGCTCATCTCGCTCTATAGGCCGAGGGAGCCGGCGTTTGTCCGCAGACAGCTTCCGGGTCATGTGGCCAGCATGACAAAACTGCTTCTGGTGAACCAGAGCAGCGCACGGAAACGCCATTTACCTTCCCACCGGAGTGGTACCTATTTATCTACTTGCACTTGACGTGCTTTCGAACTGTTAGGTGGGCAGGAGCTGGGACTGAACAACGGGAGCTCACCCCGCTGCAGCGATTCAAACCGCCGACCTTCTGATCAGCAAGCCCTAGGCTCTGTGGTTTCTTATCTACAACACTGCAATTGCTGATGGCTCTGCACGGCTTTGCATGTAAGTTTTTCCAGCCCTGCCTGAGATGGAACATGCAAAGCATATACCATTCGTCTGAGCCACCCCACTCCCCCAATTTTTGCAACATAATTGAACAATTGAATGCTAATAAAGAATTTGCAAAATAAAAAATTCCTTCCAGTAGCACCTTAGCGACCAATTTTGTTATTGATATGAGATTTCGTGTGCATGCACACTTCTTCAGATGTGCAGAATATTCTTCAGAATATGCAGTTATAAGACACATCAGAAGAAACCGTGAATCACGCTTAGGGAGATGTCACACTAAGTCATACTCTGAGCAGACCAATTGAAACCTGAGTGTGTTTTAATCTATAAAAGTTGGAGTACCAAGGGAGTACTAAGCCAGTTGTTTAGTACTCCACTGTAGAAGAGTGAAGTGTGAGCGTAAATAATCCCCGTTGCAATTGAAGGGTCTTCAGCACAGTTCAGCCAGAGCTAAAGTCAAGCCTAACAACTTACGCTTACATTTGCAGTTCCTTTGCATCCTTCACATTGCCAAATTCTGGCTAAAGCAGCCTTCAATCCATACTTTTCAGCAGGCCAATGTGTCTTGGTTTTGTTGAAGCATTGCTAGCCTGCTCTCTCCCCCATGCAGTTGTAAATCTGTTGCAGTGACTCGTGCTTCCCCAGTAGCAGCTGGCCTGCATCCTGCACATGGGAACTCCAGGCAACATATCTGTTATTGTTACCCTTGACATGAAGAAAGTGGTTGCAAGGGTGCCACTGACACCAAATGGGTTATTTGCCTGTGATGTGAGTAGCATTGAGTGGCACCAGTCCCAGCTCCCATCCCCACTTCATTTTGTGCTCCTGTTACCCAATCCCCATTGTGGTATATAGAGGGGGAGCACTTTCCTTCTACTCTACCTCTCTAGTGCAGGAATTATTTAAAAAACTTGGGTGGGGAGTTCAGAACATCAGTTAGCTGGAGGAGGGGAACCTGAGGTCTTCCAGCTGTTGGACTTGGATCATTCCTTCTATGCTAGCTGGAGTTAATGAGTGATGGAGTCTAGCAATATATGGCTAGGTTCCCTATCACTGACTTCACTTTTAATTCTTTTTAGCTATATGAGGTCATCTGTGTGTCCTCATGTATACAATTTCCCTCTAAACTGGTGTGAAATGCATTTACAGTATTGTCTTTCAAGGGTGTGTGTTATTGTCACTCAAAGATTAAAATGACTTTGGAGTTCATATTCATCAGTGGTGCAGAAGATCCAGAAAACTGCCTCCTATAGCTTCAGCCTGGCACCTCTCCCTGCTGTGAAGAGTTTTTTGAGAAAAACACAAACCTCTTGTTTTTAGCTTCTCCGTTTTGGAAAAAAAAATCTGGCTTTATTTGTAAAGTCTACAAAATACAGAGGAGTCTGGCAGGACACTTACTGTAAGTCAGAAAATAAATAAGTACTTTTCTTGCTCTATAGAAGATAAAATGTGATTTGCATATATAAAATATAAAGTACGGCTCTGTACCAACATCCTGGCCGTGCCACAAGGCGGAATGGCATAAAGGACGTGAAAAATAACTTATATTCGTGCAATAAATAAATCACAGGTAGGAACAAAGGGACACAGGGGTAGGGGAAATGCTAATTAGGGAACCCCCATAAGCATCATCAGAGGGTGGAGGGGGAGGATGGACGGACGGATAGACAGACAACACTGGTTTGAAGCTGATTCCATCATGGAGGGGGATGTGATGTCACTGTAAGCTGCAGGATGGGTGAACCCAACCATATGTCTAAAGAAATCAAAGGGTCAATTGTTTGCCATATAAATAAGTCACTGTGGTACATGCCTAGAAGTGACTGCCCACAAATACTCACTGGTTCCTATATTAGCATATATATTTAAGGGTGGAAGATACCTTCAAGACTCATCTAATCTAACCCTCCATGCCCTTTCGTGGCTACCCGCACTCAAGCCAACCCGGACTTGTTTCCTTGCCAACATCTTAACACAGAGGTAGGCAACCTAAGGCCCTTGGGCCGGATGCGGCCCAATCACCTTCCCAATCCAGCCCACGGACGGTCCGGGAATCAGCGTGTTTTTACATGAGTAGAATGTGTCCTTTTATTTAAAATGCATCTCTGGGTTATTTGTGGGGCATAGGAATTCGTTCATCCCCCCCCCCCCAATATATATAGTCTGGCCCACCACATGGTCTGCGGGACGGTGGACCGGCCCACGGCTGAAAAAGGTCTTAACATTATCAACGAGGTGGTGAACCTAGCATTCCAGGGCTGATGAGATTGTAGGTGGCATAAGTTTCCTTTTCCCCCTCTTACACTCCCAGCTTGGGCCAAGATTCTAGCCCGATTATAAAGTTGATGGTGATGGACCAAAACCGATTTCCCCCTGGTGGATTAGAGGTGATTATTATCCTTTAATCGGGTGCTGGTTCCTGCATTCACCATTAGCACATCTCTGAGCCACATCTGGCCCATGAATTACATTCCAAACCTGGTTTAAAGGGAACAGCAGCTTTATTGAAGCATGGCTCAGCATATATTTTAAAAACCCACTTACTATCGGATTTAAACTGAGCCTCTGCTGGGTTTATGGCACTACTGCTCATTCCCAGTGGAAGAGCAGTAATCTAGAGGGACATTTAAACTTCAGAGGAGGAAAAACTCACTCAAATGCTGACTGCTCAGCAATGCATTTCCCATACTCTACTTTCGCTAATCAAGTGTTAATTACAGTGCCACCTTATGTGTGTCCAAATAAACCTTGGAATCAAACTCCCATCAACCCCCAGGATTGCAGCCTTAAAAGGATGCTGGGATAAATATTGTGAGCTCTTAATTCCTCCGAGCAAAGCTCAGCTTGCCCTTCACCTCAGTTTCTCCAGCTAATTTTTATCTGGGTGGAAATTGCTTTTGGTGAGGAGCTCTCAGTTTTGGTTTGTGTAGCCAGGATTGCATTAAGCTATTGTAAACTGCCCTGTGTACAAATTAATCTTTCAATATACATTTGCTGGCTTGCACAGGGCTGAGGAAATTGCGTTTCTTCTGCGCCCTCCCCTCCCCGCACCAGTTGCAGTGCCCCCTCCCCTCTCCCATACAACTGAATGGAGCAAAGAGGACTGTGCAGGCCAGAGAATGGTGTGGCATCCCTGTTTGATGGGTGTTCCTACGTGCATCTTATTCTCCTTCCTCCACCAAAGTGAATGGACATTCCCCCACTTGTTCACAGAGAGCACAAAGCGGTTCATAGGGTTTTCTTTTGGTCTAGGTTGGGGAAGTGGAACGGATGTCTCTCCAGCTGTTGTTCAGCTGCTTCTCCCACCAACTTCAGCCAACATGAGCAAAGGTCAAGGACAATGGGAGTTGCAATCCAACAAGAGATGAAGGGCCACAGCTTCCTCATCCCTGCTGCAGAGTCTGCAGAATCCTCCTGACTTTGGGGCTGGGCCAGTCCTCTGCATACTTAAATTCTCCTGAAAGTAGATGCTTTTAAATTTTTGTAACAATGATGTTTAATTATTTCCTGATGCTCTGGGCCTAGTTTTTTCCCCACTACACAGGGAAAATGGAGAGTAAAAATGGAAGTTTCTCTCCCCGCAATACCTCATCTGCTATTTATTTTCACACAGGTTGATTTAGTATTATAAAGACACACTTTGCAGATCATGCTGGGGTTTCTTTCTGGCTGCCTCCTCTTTGTCCCCAAATTATCATACCCATCACTCAGCAGGAATACTGCAAAATTCGGCAATAGGCCACCACAGCGATGCCTTCGCAAACTATTCACACTAGAACCAAATAGCTTTCCCAGGATTCCGGTTATAATCCCGTTTCCCCTTCCCCAGCTCAACTATTTCACATGCTTCACCCTTCGTTCTCCTGCCTCGCCCCATCACTCCCCTCCTCACTTTCTCCTAGCTTGCTCTCCCTCTCTTTAGGACGTTGCTTCCACCCTACGTCAGAGACCTTGCAACCTCAGCCCAAGAGCACCGTTACAACTAAGTGTCCCATGAACTAGCGTCACGCACACCTGCACAGCTGAAGACAGCGGCTGCCTTTTCAAATCAATGCAGTGCGCCGCATTCTAGCATGCTAGAGTGGGATACCAGCAACTGACCTAGTCTTCTCGGCATGTACCTCAATGACCCCTTCCTCAGGTCGTTCGTACGACCGTACAGCAATAATTCCCTTCCTTGTCCCTCGCTGCAATTAGTTCCCTCTTTATTGTTATTGAGCCTGCCCACTTACCAAAGGCCCAGGTCTAATTAGGGCTGCTCTTGCTACAGCCTGTTCACACCACACCCACAAATTGAAGAGACCTGGGCCAAAGGGTGCATGGCTGTCAGATACAATGAAGAGGAAGGACAGAGTGACAACACAAACACAGGGCCAGGATGAGAAAGGTGAGCTGACGGGTTCCAGAACCTTGCTTCATCCTGGGCGGTTCCTGCAGCGGCAGCTCTCACCGACAACATGGCGGCTTCTACCTAGTTTGCCCTCTCACAGGAAGGTTATTTCCCTTTTGTAACCCTTGCGACCAAAAGGTTCTCCGAGCCTGTGCTCCCGGCTTATAGCAGGGAAGCCCTCTCTAGGCCCTCCCCATTGCATCAGCTGGGGGCAAGGGTACGCAGAAAGGGAAGAGGAGGAAAACCTGGCAAACATAAAACGGGGGGGGGGAGGAAAAAGGGGGTAACTGGCCACTGCATTTCAATCCACGGATAAACATCAACAGTTAATTACGCAAGTCGGGCACCACCTTCCCACCCTCTCCTCATGAAGGTTAAGGGACAGAGGAGGAAGTTCAACATTCAGCCGTTTCGTCTTCAAGTTGATTCTGTCTCCTTTGGATGGCAGAAGAAAAGTGGAAGAAGGGGGAGGGGCCAGTGCAGCTACAGCCATTCTAGGTGAGAGCTGGGCAGAGGCATGGCAACAGGACTCAGTTCGCGACTCGGGCTTACGGACACTAGGAGTATGTGGCCTGGTTGGAGCCAGATTTGACGATGGTGATGACGCTGGCAGTGGCCACCTTGCCAGTAGTGCCGTGTGCGGTGACCGTGCGGGCAAAGCCCTGCAGCGCCTCGTATTTGCCACGCAAGGCGTCGAGCTCAAGGCGCATGGCGGCATTCTCCCTCGCTAGCTTATCCACCTCCCTCTCCAGCTCCGTCTTCTGCTTCTGCAGCTCCTCCTTCTGACACACCCGCTTGACCCGGCAGCTGGCCGCGTAGCCACGGTTCTTCAGCGTGCGCCGGCGCTGCTTCAGCCGCGCTACCTCCTCCTTGGACAGGCCCCGCAGGTGGTGGTTCAGTTCTCGCACCGACAAACCCATTAGTTCTTCGTCGGAAAGGTGTGGCGTGTTCTCGCCCATTTCCCGTTTGATCTGTTGATGAGCAGAAGGAGCAGGTGAGTATCGAGCACCAGGAAAGCTCGGGAAAAGGGGACATGAGGTGAGGGAGAGAAGCTCAGAAAGGCAAGAAGCCAAGGAGGAAGCTGATCAGGTCTGGTAACATTCTGCACCAAGTGCTCTGACAGTGGTGATGCACATTATCAAATGCATTCATTATGTTTATTTGGGGATGTCGAACCTGTGGTCCTCCAGATGTTGTTGGACTACAGCTCCCATCAGCACCGGGCAGAATGGCCAATGGTCAAGGATGATGGGAGTTATCGTTTTTAACTACCACACCTCGACGGGACTGCAGGTTCCACAGCTCTGTGGTAATTACACATACTTCCAACAGATATTCAAGAGTGCTCGCAAATTAGGTCTAAAATATGGGTGTGTGTACTAAAAGTACTGAACTTGGTCCAGATCTGACCCTGCACATCTATGCTTTAGTTCCATCAAAGTCCATAGGATTTACAAGTGACTCGTGACTAATTTATCCCATTGTTTTCAGCGGGACTAGTCAATGAGATTGAAAGTATGACTAACTTAGTCTGGATTCAACTCAGTGACTTTGAAGTGATTAGCATAACAAATCAGTAACTGGTGCAACAGGTGTAGCATAGGCTTCCTATAATCTGATATCCAGCACACTTTGAGGTGTGAGACAATTAAAACAGGAACGTCACCTTCTAGACTGAGTGTCCCCCACTCCCTGGATGCCTTAACCTACAAGCTTCAGTTCCGCACCCCTTGAAACCACACGAAACCTCGAGGCAATTACAGTGAACCAAAAAAAGATTTATAATAGTGTTGTTTTGAATAGAGAAGTGGTGTACCAAAACAAGAAGCAGTAAAATTTAGGCCACTGATGGCTAGCATTAGGAAGGGACACCTGGACAAGATAAGGAATCAGGTGTCTCTATTTTCAATACCTGCTCAGCCTCAAGGCCTCTTGACAAATACACCAGTTGCCCAACACTGCTTTATTATTATTGTTTCGTTTCCTCAAACATCACGGGTGTGCTCACCTACCACACACCCCTACAGGCTGTTTCACGAGAAATCTCTCAGGAAACCGGCTCGCTCAGCTTCCCCTTCCATTATAGTCCCAGCAAGTGGGAAAACAAGTGTTATAATATCCAGTTAAGACATTCCTTTTCCTTCCTGTTCCTAAGCTAAATTCTTGTACAACTTGGGTCGAGTTGTGTGCAAGGGGAAGCCCTTTAACTCTATATATGGGGCTGGGGTGAGGAAGGCCCTGGCATGCTTTAAGGAACATGGGGCCATGGTGTCACCTCAGACCGATGTTACCAATGTAAAGACAGACTCAAGAAAGAAAATGCGGAGGGGGCCTGCAGAGACTCCGATACAACAGGCAAGGTGAGCACATGCGGCACAAACTAATCCTGGTAGTAAAAGGCAGATCACGTTGAACAAAACAAAACGTAGTGCAATCACACCCTTAGAGGAAAAGTACCAGAGGAAGAGCACAGAACATCCTTCCCCTTTCGGCTCCACCCAGACTGGAATCTTTTGCAGACGCCGTCTGCTGCCACTTTCCAAAACATATTTTTGCCCACCATGAGGATTAGAAACTCGCGTTTCTCAAAAACCTTAAGGAAGTCCAGATTCTCAGGATCCTCCTATGGTGGGAGGAGAGAAAGTCTTAATTCCACACACTAACTTCTGCACGTATATTTACTGGCTCCGAACATTCGGGGAGTAGGACAGGAGGAAAAAGCGGGCAATAATAGAGGGAGGAAGCAAAGTTGTGAAATAAGAAATGGAGGGCCCAGAGAAAAAGAGGGAAAGTGGAAGGCAGGGGAGAGTAAAGGAGGTGGTGGGGGAAAGCTACAGAAAATACACAGCAGAAATGCTGGGCAAAGGTGCTTTTGACATATTTCTGAATTGTTCCAAATGGGGCCATAAATGTTTTCCATTTAAACATACGGACAGTTGCTCACCTGCACAATGACCAGTCTCCCACACCGGCCCACAGTTATGGGATGGATCAGCCTCTCTCCCGTCAGACCCTCCCATCCTGGCCTGACTTTGTCCTGATCTAGAGATCTACGAAAACAAGGCCTGGGACAAGGCAGAGGGACTCTTACCTTTAGGGCTTTGCTCGACAAGCTGTCAGATGACATTTTACGTCGCACTCCCACCGATCCCCGGAAAAAGAGCCTGTAATTGAGCAGGACAGAAAAAATAAAATAAAAGTAAGCCTGTGATCTCCATCCACCTCTGCATTTTGTGCTCTCTGGTGAGTGGGGTGGATGGAGAGAGGCAACATCTGCCACACAAACGTACCCCTTGCTTTTTGCCCTGCTTGGGTCTCCCAACCCCACCCTCCACTAGCCGCTGTGCCAAATGGACAGGCACAGAACAGACACTTGGACTCTTCCCTAAGAAAACCATCCTTGCGGGTGGGTGGAAGTATTCTTCTAATGTTCCACAATTCCTTGGTCCAGCAGAGCAAAGGAGAGATACCAGATTGCTGACCCAGTGCCAGAATGAGTCATGCTTGCTGGTTTGTTTTGCTTTAAAAGAACGTTTTATATATATATATATTTATATTTGTTTAAAAAAACCTGTTCTGGTTTTCTGGTGCTCTCACACACTAGCCCACCTACCTACCCAAAACGCTACACACACACACACACACACCCTGCAATAGCGTCTCTACCCTGGGCATGTCCTGCGGCTACCGGAAACTGCACAAGGGCAAACATTTCCTGAGAGGGAGGAAACAGAACGGTGGGGAGCCAGCTGGCGGATGTGTCTCTGACATGCCACAGTGCCTAGAAAGCCACCAGGGAGAGAGAATTGACACAATATCTTTTTACATGCACAGCAGAGGTATTCAGGCCACTTGGCGGCTGGTGCCTAATAAGCAAGAATCCCCACACCCCCCAAGTGCAGATGCATACTAATCTGCTCTCCTTAGGAGATCAGGCATTAAGCAGCTCTGCCTGCAGTCAGGTGTCTATGCAATTTTGGGGCTGGGGGAAAGGACTATCTCAGTTATATCCATTGGCAGAAGCCTTTGCATTGACACCGGTAGCCTGAAGAATTTCTTGTTAAAAGATTCTGCAGCAGAAAGGACAATTGGCACCCTTCACCAGCTACCATGACAACCCTGGCAAGGCCCTGCTGCTGCTGCCTATCCTGAACCCCATCTATTACTATTATTATTGCTATTATTATTATTACAGTGGTACCTCTACTTATGAATAACTCTACTTACGAATGTTTCTACTTACGAATGGAGCTCCGTCCGCCATCTTGGATGCGGTTTAGATAGGATTTTTTTTCTACTTACGAATTTTTAGATAGGGTTGCTTCTACTTACGAATTTTCTCTCTCAATGCATTCCTATGGGATTCGACTTACAATTTTTTTCGACTTACGAATGTACGTTCGGAACGCATTAAATTCGTAAGTAGAGGTACTGCTGTATTAGGGTGCTGTTGCGGCTACTCTTGAGCAACGACGTCCGAGTCTGCTCTGTCTTTTAACGTTTTATTGTGCATAGTATTTACAGTGCAGAGATAGCAAAAACATGACCTATCAGTCACTCGCAGAATTCGGGAGTGGACGCTGCCTGCTACGTGTCCAACATAAGAGCTTGGGAACCCCAAAACGCGGCTCCCCGACCTTACGCTTCGGTGCGCGCCTTAAATCAGGCGATGGAGGCGGCTGCCTGCTTCCCTCCACCTGTTGGTCAGGGCAGTGCAAGGGCTCTCCTACATCGCTGGGCCTTAACTGCTCCATCCCCGCTAACTCCCTCATTCCCCCACCTGACCTGCTGCTGCTGCTCTCACTGGTCAAGGTGCTGGTGTGGAGGATGGGCAGAGGCTCCCTGTACTGAGGTCCCCTGACTATTATTATTATTATTATTATTATTATTATTATTATTATTATTATTATTTACTACTATTTTCTGACCCAGCTCCCTCAGCAGTGCCCATTGGCTGGATCTATCCACCCTTAAAAGCAAAACAAAAAACACCTGTTAATATTTTATTGGTTCTTGTTTCCCCTTAAGGCAATCAACCAAGAGAAACAATAAAAGAATAATAGCAATTTGTACAGCAGCATCATACAATTAAAAGTTAATGCCACCAGAGCAAAGCTAAAAGGCAGTTTGGTGGGCGAGGAACAGGCTGCAGCGGTACAGACCCCAAATGCCAGAGTGTTTATTCCTCCTTGCGCCACTTGCTTTCGCATATGCTGCAAGAGCAGATAAGTCTCCCAACCACTGGGCAATCAGGGGAGGAAACGCAATTCCCTCCCAGCATTGCAACATTAACTAGCCTTTTGGCCACCGACAGGGCGTGCAAAGTCCAACTACACTGCCGCCCTGTCAAGGCGTAGTGTTGGAATATAACTGAGTGTAACATGGGCACCTGAGAATTTTAGGGATTTTCCCAGGTTCAAGTTTATACCGACAACAACTTCCATCCAAATCAGCGCCACTATAGGGCATGGCCAGATCATATGTTTCAGCACTGCCCTGAAGTACCACAGCACCAGCAGCTATCTGTGGGTACAAGGTGCTTGTTCAAAGCATCTCAAAGCTTGCGCAGTCACCTTGCTATGTACCAATGCTGGACTGGGGAAGCCAGAGTTCATCATCTTTGCTTAGCCCTCGCTCACCTAGGGCCAGTTACTATTTTAGCCTAACCTACCTCACAGGGTTGTTGGGAAGGTAAATGGAAGGAAGCCATGCCCATGGCCCTGAACTTTTTTTGAAGAGAATAAAAACATTTTTTAAAAAATGTGCTAGAGATCAGCAAGGACTTTAAGAGCAGGCCTCTTTTTTTAAAAAAAAACTGTCATGCATTTTGAGCCTTTGGAGATAGGGACAATTAGATCCAAACAGGCACCCCAAAAAAGTTCCCATTTATCCTACTGCTCCAGAAGCCTATGAAAATCAAGCGATTCCCAACATGCTGGCTGAGTACTGTTGATTCCCTTCTAAAGGGAAGGGGGCTCCAAAAGCAGACCAATGAAGCCTGCGCTTATTCTAAACACATAATCTGGGTGTTCGTGTGGAAAGAGAAAAGCACAAAGTAAGGACCGCCTTGCCTCTCTTTCCAAAACTTGATGGCAGAGGTATTTCCTTGATCCCAAAGAAAGGGCAAATTCAGTCAGGTCAGATTCAGTCATGTCAGCTTCAGCACCTGAGGTCAGCAATTTATTTTTGCAGGATTTTTTATAGACATTCCCTCACAGGAGGAGCATCAAAGCCCCAGGAATGAAACCTGAGGCAGACGTTCAGGCGTGGAGTTCTTTCAAATCCGCAGTGTAATTTTCCTAAGAGTCATGTTCCCCACACAAAACACACACACACACACGGTTAGGGCTCAAATGTATTTGTGGAAGATTCCTGGCCAGAGAAATGGACAGATGTATATTCCCCTTAGAATGAGAGGAGGAGGTAGAGGAGGGAAAAAGTTACTCAAGTCTGTTTGTTTTGCTCATACTGAGACATGCCTAGACAGGAGACTGGGGACAGATGCAACGGCGATGGGCACAGGCCCAGCAGCTAGAGAAACAACAGATTCCCAAGTCTTGGAGAACAAACAGGACTGTCTGTTTGAGGAAGCCAGAAGAGCCCCACAGTGCCAGCTTGGATTGGGGCACTGCTAACCTAACCTGCCTCTCCAGAACCAGGCCCAGGAGTTTCTTCTAGGAACAGAAACCTAGCCACACATGCACTCAGCAGCTTCAGCTCAGTGAGCAGAAAATACACTCGTTTTGTTTGGCTTCTCTTGCCGCAGCTTAGTCAGTCACCATTTTCAACCCTCAGGGCAGCCGTGTTTCCATGGGAGGACAAACAGTACCTGTCTGTACAGTCAAATGACATTCAAGATGGGAGGCAGAGGGGGAACCATGAGCTAATACATTTCCTGCCTGTATCCCCAGCACACAGCAGGCACGAAGCTATCCAGGTATAACTAAATAGGCCCGATTATGCTACTGGTTCAAAAAAAAGCAGATAGAAAAAGAAGTGACTCTATAAAGGCCTTCTTGGGCAATCATTTCATCTAACCATTGCACATTGTAACTCATTTGTTACCCAGGCACCTTTCCCCCTTTCTGGACGGTGCTTGTGCCCCGTGACACAATTCCCTTGCTAATGTCATGCTTTAAATATTTTTCATCTTTAACGCTTTAGGGGCTGAACATTCCCCTTCTAGTGCCATTCATCTGCATGCACACTGAAGAGTATCCTTTCCTCCTTGGAGTCCCAGGCATTCTGCAAGCCTCTTAATTTCCTTCGATAAATACAGCTATCCTCTCCAGTGCGAATAAACATATCCCACATACATTACGAACCTTGGTTTGTTTTAACTATGGGGTGATGTTAGGTGTGAAACCAGCACTCATTTCACCATCTCACCCCAGACACTTGCCAAACTACAAAGGAGGCTGGTTTGTTTGTTTGTGGGGAAGCTTGTGGCTTAACACTACATGCAAACCAGGCCACAACACATTTCAAAAGAAAGCAAAAACAAGACTATGGATCCGCACCACTCAGTAGCAACCTGTGGAGGCAGAGCATCACGCTAAGATGCAGCAAGCTTGTTTTCTTCTGCTCCAGAGTGTAGCTGGGGTATTTATTTTCCCTGGAAGGAAGAAAACTGAAGTGGTGGAGGAGAACCTGAAAAAAATTGAATGAAACCCACCCCACTATCAACAGCCCAGCAGGCCATGAGCGTAGCCAGGAATTCTTTTTTTGGGGGGGTGGGAAGAAAGTCAGTTTGGTACCTATTTTTATTTAGGGGGGGCAGTTGCCCCTCCCGGCTACGCCAATGTAGCAGGCCTTTAGAACTGGCAGTTTGCTTTTGATTCTTCCTTCCCAGGACCCATAGGGGCCTCGCTCTATAAAATGAACAAGGAAGGACAGACAGGAAAACCCCACTCCCACTTTAAGCACAGGCCTGCCAAAATAAATCAACTTTTTGCCACTCCACAGAAGGCAAAGCGCCACAGAGCCAAGTGGATCCAAGGGCGTACCCACCATGCGGCAAGTTAGGGCAGCTGCCCTACTCTAGAAGCAGGGCTGGTGGGCAGAGGCGGAGCACAGCCCGGCGGAGCGCGAGTTCGCCATTCCCGCCGCACCGCGCCGCACCCTCCCTCCAGCTCCCCGGCGCGCCCTCAGGCAAGGCCAAGCGCGGCGGGGAACCAGGGAGCGCGGCGCGGTGGGCGGGAACGCCGAACTCGCGCTGGGCTGGGCTGGGCTCCGCCTCCGCCCACCAGCCCTGCTGCTAGGGAGGGGCACAGCCCGGCGGAGCGCGAGTTCGCTGTTCCCGCCCACTTTGTGGCCCCTCCCCTTCCGTGCCTTGGCCCCTCCCCTTGCCCCCCCTAGTTTTGATCCTGGGTACGCCCATGAGTGGATCTCTCTTGGGAGGCAATCTATAGCTTAGGTGAATTTTCTTTAATCCTCTGGATTCTTTGCCCCGGACTGAGCAATATTAACTGTCAAGCAGGCTACAGAAATAGTTAGCAAGGCACCCCAGGGTTTCCCTCCACTTCCCCTCCCACAAAAAAAACCAAACATGATCAGGATGGCCATGTGCCCTACTTTAGAGAGGACAGTACTTTCTTTCAAGGGTTGCCTGGCCCAAGTCCAGTTTAAAAGATAACCCTAGATAGCTCCGTCAGTAGAACGTGCGACTCTTAATCTCAGGGTCATAGGCTCAAGCCCGTTGGGCAAAAGATTCCTGCATTGCAGGGGGTTGGACTAGATGACCCTTGGGATCCCTTCCAACTCTATGATTCTATGAAAAGGAGAGCAACATAGCAGGGGCCTAGAAAGTTGCCTCTCAACACTTGGCAGCACCTGGACTGTAGACTGAGCAGGGACACAGGTTCCCCACTACAGCAAAGTGCATTTTTAAAATTTCTATTTAAATTACACCACTCATTTCTAAATTTGCATCTACCCATTTCAACGATCACATGGGATTTTTTTACACGGACATGTGCTCACTATTTTGGGTGAGGTGTTCAGTGGTTACCCCAAATCAGAGTGTATCAATCACTGTGTTGATTGTCAGCGCTGGGGGTGAACCATCCCATTTTTTGCAAAGCTTTCCCCCTCCGCCACTTATATGCATGTAATGTATCCCCTCTGAACATCTTGCTGCTTTGGGAAAGGCAAAGGTTAACCCTGAAAACTCAGCAAGAGTTAATAATGAAAGCTCAACCTTCTATTTGCCTCAACCAGGACCTTTCTTACCCTGAAACAGAGAATGTCACTATGACAAAGTTTGAGAAAGCCCATCTGCATGTAAAGTTACTTCTAATACAGTGGTACCTCGGTTTATGAACACAATTGGTTCCGGAAGTCTGTTCATAAACTGAAGCGTTCATAAACTGAAGCGAACTTTCCCATTGAAAGTAATGGAAAGTGGATTAATCCATTCCAGACGGGTCCGCGGAGTACTCAACCTGAAGCGTACTTAACCCGGAGCATGGGTGTAATTGGTTCCGGAAGTCTGTTCATAAACTGAAGCGAACTTTCCCAATGAAAGTAATGGAAAGTTAATTAATCCGTTCCAGATGGGTCCGTGGCGTTCGTAAACCGAAAATTCGTAAACCGAGGTTCCACTGTTTTTCTATTACCCATTCGTGGACGAATTCAGTTATAAGCCGCCATGAAACCTCATCTTGGCTGGTGCATAAATGGGGTGTAAGCAAATAAACCCACCATTTAGGACCTCCATACACACTGCCCAGGCTTCATAGCTGCCAAGTTTTCCCTTTTCTCGCGAGGAAGCCTATTCAGCATAAGGGAAAATCCATTAAAAAAGGGATAACTTGGCAGCTATGCCAGGCTTGCACCCCACTTGGGTGCTGCTAGCACAGTGGTTTTAAAAGGAAACAAACCAACATTTGTCTGTGAATGTAGTCTTAGAATTATGAGTAAGTCCCAAGGAAGCATTCAGCCAGTCTCCTCCCATCCCAAACTAAGGACACAGTTTTAACAACAATACCATCTTTGCAGAGAGAGAGGAGGTTTTTTTGGTGGCTGTCCCACAGGAACTTAACTCCTACAACCCCTCTAGATGGAGAATCTTGCAGAAGTGTTGAAAGTCCTATTTGGGCTAAACTTGCACAGTTAATTAAGACAGGAGAGGAATGGTATTTTCTTCTTCTTTAGCCAACCAGATTCTTTTTTTAATCATTATCTGCCCCAAGCCCTTCCGATGGGCTTGGCTATCCATCTAAATAAATAAGAGGGAGGGGGAGAGAGGGAGGGAGAGTCCTTTGAGGAGGACCGATAGGTCAGAGACAGCAGGAACGTGGGAGGGAGAAAAGCCGGCTCACTGTGAATCAGCAGAAACAGGTTGCTAAGGCCATCCGTGTTGCCCTCTCTACTGTGCAGTCTACCAGCACCGAAGGTTGAACTGGACTGCTGCAAAGTAGCCAGGCATGCAATCCCTCCCCCCTCCCCCCCCCAGCACAAAGCAGGGCTGACGGACAAGCCACAAGGTAAAAGAGGACAGGTAAAGGAAAACACGAGAAGATGTGGAGTGTCAGGGTTTGCGCAGATGGGAGACGGATGAGATTCCCTGGCCAATGACGGCAGACGAGTCAAGATGTTCTGGAAGAGGAAGCAGCACAAAACACTCAAAGGGCTGCAATACAGAGAGAGCGTCCCCGTTTTTATTCTGGGCTTATACTCACAAGTATGGGAGCACTGTACTTGCCAGAGGAAATGGCACGATAAGCCAACCTTTCCCAATCTGGCGTGCCCCGCCTCCACCCATGATGTTTTGGACGTCGATGCCCGTCAACACAGCCAATGGGCAGGAAATATGGGAGTTGGGAATCCAGCAATATTTGGAAGGTATCACATCGGAGACGCCTTGGATACAGGACCGGATGGTCCAGGGCACGTCAGGTGCAGCCAAGGTATACTTCCAGTGAAGAATCAACAGGGAACCGGGGGGGGGAGGGGGGAGGACACAAAATGAACCATGTGTTCAGCCTCCCCACTTGGAAGAAAAGAAGGAAGAAAGGAGACTGGAAATGAGAGCTGAAGCAAGGGGTGGTTGGCCAGTGAAGTGTTGAAATCAAGCTTTGAACGAGGAAGTCCTCTGTTCACAATCAGTGATGTGCCCAGATTTTGGACATCTTGGGCAAAACATACTCCTTTATCCATCAATGAGACCACCTCATTCTCCCCTGCCACTGTCACAATCTGCTCACTTGTCAGAAAAAGAGTGGTCGCTGAGGGGGAGGGAAAGACAACACACACTGACGGGGGGGAGTGGATCTTGGGAGCCCCCCCCCAGCAATGTGGACCTGGGTGTCAGCCTCTGCTTGATCCTCTCCCCTGAACTCTCTAGGTCAGTGTTTCCCAACCTTGTGCCTCCAGCTGTTTTTGGACTACAATTCCCATCATTCCTGACCACTGGTCTTGCTAGCTAGGGATGATGGGAGTTGTAGTCCAAAAACAGCTGGAGGCACAAGGTTGGGAAACACTGCTCTAGGTGGTCATGGGTAAGGCAGTATCTTTCAAGCTGAAATTCTCAATGGACACAGTGAATTTGCTTCCATGTACATGTGCAAAATTTGTGCTGTCAGGCATGTTCCCCACCTCAATTTGCGGTACTGTATGGTGACGACGACACTGATTTACCCTAGAGTTATCGTGAAAATTTCTGCATGTTGCATACACTGCTAAGGTTTTCCATTTTTTAAAATAGTTCTATAATACTAGAAAGAGTCAGGGCCTTTCTGTGCAACCAAGGAATGCTTACCACAACCACATTTCAACCTTTGTGAAATACTCTTGCATTATAGTAGCACCAAATTCCATCCCCGTGGGTAAGGATGAGAAGAAGCTTTGCGGCAGAGGAAGCTTCTTGCAGGGGCTGGGCTATCCTCCCTGCAACCTTCTCTCTCTCTCTCTCCCCCCCCCCCCATTTTTAAAGTGCAAATAAATGTGTGCTCCAGCACAGAAGAGAGGGAAGGGTGGAAAAGGAAATGCCAGGCTCAGATATCTTTATAATGTAGTTCACTGTGCAGATTATAATGTTGCTTGAAGTTGCAGCGAGTACAAGGTATGGTGTTTAACAGCTCACTGGGGTGGAATATCAACATCGTGTTACATCACTGCTGAAAGAATTGCACTAGCTCTCAATTAGCCACCAAAGTAGGTGCAAGGTGCTGGCATTGATATACAAAGCCCTGTTCAGCTTGAAGCTAGGAACTAGGATGCCTAAAAGATTGTCTAGCCCTTGCATTCCCAACTGATCACCACTCTGTTTTGCAATCACCTGGAGGTGCATGCCTGGGAATCACTGGATCTGGACTGTTTTCACACACTAATACCCCATCCTGTAGAATGCTATCAATTATATTTTATCCGCACAATTGGAATGGATTTCTGGAACCAAATTGCTTTTTTTCTGTGCAGCCTGAGCAGGAGCAGTCACCTTTAAGAAGGAGAGGTCGGAATAGGCCAATATACTGTATATGGGACTGTCCTTGGGTCGGACAACTTTTCCTTAACTTCTCAAAGCTCTTAACCTAGCTCAAGGTTGTCATCTGAACTAGCCAGATGTGTAACTAAGAATCAATCACAGTCCGGCCATCATTTGAAAAATAAGACTTTAGAGCCGTCTTGCCCAAAAATGGCAAACAGACATTCCGTTTTGGCGACTGATACCTTGGTTAAAGGAGCTACTTGGCACCTAGCTTATAGATCTGCATTTCTAACACTGCCTGCTCTACTCAAACCTCTGCTGCTGTTTAAACCTGAATTTAACCCCACCCCATATATATTGTCTCACCCTTTCATGAACTGGAGATAATTCTTCTTTAAGGAAGTTCATAGAGTGCTGCTGGCCACTGTGTGTGTGATGGAGAGGGGGGCAGTAATTTGTGCCAGACATCACTAATTGCATCATAGGGAATGTCCAACAAGTCTCCATGACACTTGTGTAACCACATTCCATGAAGCAAGCAGAGTAGGTGGAAGGAGGAGGAGAACTGGGGGAAAGTACTGCTCCCCTCACCTCGCTAAAGTACAAAATACTGTGCTGGGACATAAAGAACAGATGGGTAGACTGCATACATCTAACTAGCAAACAGAATAACAAATAATAAAGCCATTCATTGGAAAGGCTTAGAAGCTCACAGCAGCCTGAAAGGTTTGTAGCAAGCGAGTGCCCTTGGTGTTAAACTTCTCAGGATCAGGAAACTAATGACAAATAAGAGGTGTATGTTAGGATAGGGTTGCCAGGATATGTTAAGAGGTGTATGTTAGGATAGGGAATTCCCAGACATGTCCTCTTTTGGCAGTGCTACATGCCCAGCCAGGGGAGAATTTTACATTTTAAAGCAAATGTCCTGGATCTTGGATTTTAAAATTTGTGGTTCAGGCTCTGGCAGATGCCCTAAAAAAGCTCAACAACCTTTTGTGTCCAGATTTTTACCTCTTGAAATATGGCAACCCTATGTTAGGATACAGTATTTAAATAGGTCTATGGGCTTGTGATCTTCTTGGGAGGGCAGCTTCTTTCCACTCTCCTTATGTTTGAGGAAGGAGGCTGCAAACAGCTGGGAGAGAAAAAGGATTACTCTGAAATATAAACATCTGTTTACCTTAACTTGCCAATTTAGTACACGCATCAGCAACCCTCTGTGCAATGAAGCACCGTGACTGAAACCCAAGTTAGCTCCATAGAATTCAATGGGACTGCTGGCCTAAACGCAGATACTTTCTTCACTAGCTTGAGAGCTGGTTCGCAACAGGGCATTTGCATATTTCTGTGTACTTTTCTCTCTCCCCGAAGAGCATGTTAATTGAACTTGAAAGCAAAAGCGAGATGCAGACAAGGTGGAGAAGAACAGCACAACCCAAAGACCTTTAAGTGCTGCATTCGACATCTGAGTAGACCCATTAAAAATAATGGACATTATTAACTTAGCTTCACTGATCATAATGGGTCTACTTTGAGATAGGTTGTGTACATGGCGTACAGTTAAAGCACATTCCTTAATGTGCTCTAAATGTATGGTGTGTGTACACAGCCTAGAACGTAGCTGGACACAACCCTAAGGCTACAATCCATTTATTGGGGAATAAGCCCCACTGAGCACCATGCAACTGAGGAATCGTGCACAGGATCGAACTGCACGGGGACTCAAAGAAATGACATCATCACCGGGTGACTAAGGAATAGCAGCACAAATGCATAATATGAATCAGCAGGAACATGGGTTAGAAGTCAAGACAGTAGAAACAGATGCAGCATGGTGGCCAGATGCAAGAGGACAGAGCCCTGTTAGGGACATAGGAAGCTGCCTTATGCCGAATCAGATGACTGGCCCTTCTAACACCCACACAATGATTGACAGCAGCTCGCCACGTTTTCAGAAACGTCTCTATGTAAACTCTGCAGCATAAGCTTCAAAGCCTTTCAAACTTGGGAGTTGCCAAGATGAGTTAAGGCAGGAGATAGTCCTTATATTTTGCCTGCTGGCACAAATCATTATTATGGCAATAATTTTAAGCGAAGCATTCCAAGATGTGCAGTGTCGTAGACCTGGCACCCAACTTCTAATGAAGCTTCCTCGCCTCACTGGAGAGTTGCTACTTCAAAACTAGCCGATACTTCTCAATGCTGTGTATGCTATTTCAAAAGCAGAGGTGGCTTATAATTGCATATGCATAAACATCTGGAGACAGCTGAACTCCAGCATAATAGTATCAAATGCTCAATATAGCTCATCACAGGACACTAAGTTGTGCTTTCTAAGCCAACAAGAAACAGGTGGTTTACATGATTCTTGAACTTGAATTTTATTGTTATTCATGCTTTTACACTGTATTTTATGCTGCTTTTATGTTGTATTACACTTAAGTGTTTTAAATTTGTTGTTAGCCACCCTGAGCCCGGGTTTCTGAACCAGGAAGGGTGGGATATAATTATTATTATTATTATTATTATTATTACCACTCTCCCCACCAAGCAGTGACTTCTTGAAACCCCCTCACAACTGATGTTGCTAGACTACAACTCCCATAATCCCTGACCATTGGCTGTAATGGCGGGGGCTGATGGGATTTGGGGGGTCAACTACATCTGCAAGGGTGTAGATTTGCCAGCACTGCCGTATGTACCCAGAATGGCTTCCCCACTCAGTGTTCTCCCAATCAGCATCCATCAAGTTTCAAGAACTACCCGTGTCAGGAACTATGCCAAAGGGAGGCCAAAACATTGCAACCTGTTTTCCAAAGCTTGGGTTCACTCAGGTCAACACTGCACGAAATCAGTGTGGTAGAAAAGGGACCTGTGTCAATTATGTTATTTGTGAGCAGATTCAGTGTACATGGCTCTTTCATAAGTAGTGTGTACAATGAGACAGGATCCCGCCTGGAGGAGCTTCCAATCTAAATGTTGACAAAGGAGGTGGGAGAAAAGGGAGGATACAAATGGATTCATGTGATCAAGTGCTAATGTGGATCTGTTTGGTATCAACCTATATTATAGAATATGATATGTAATGGAACATAATTCCAAAGGGCATTAGCCAGGCACCATCTCTGTCTTTCTGGTGCCTATGGAACGCCTTCATCTTTAAACAAGCCTTTCAAGTGGCTATCTTTATCCTACTCTGCATCTGTATTGGAACTATATTTAACTGTCTTTTTATGTGAAATAATTTAATATATGGAACTGTTTTTAAACTTTTCTGCTTGCAACTGTTTCATTTTGTAATTGCATGTTTTATTTCTGTAACCCGCCTTGGGACCTTCTGATAAAGGGTAGGTGAGAAATCAAAATAAAATAAAAATAGTCTGAGGGGTAGCTCAGTCATTACAGCATGAGACTCTTCATTTCAGGATTATGGGTTCAAGTCTCATAAAGATCCCTGCACTAGATTACACTTGTGATGCCTCCCAACTCTACAATTCTATGATTCTACTGTTGACTGGTTTGCAACATAACCCTAGTTCAATATGACCTAAAGCTGATTTTAGCTCAGAGAGAACCAGATATCTCATAGGATTCTGATACTGTAATTCTGAATTTAGGAGATGAGGGTTGCTAGGTCTCTCTGGGTACTATTGCAAGATTGCCCCAGGTCAACAGGTGCTGCTATATAAATTTATGACCTATGGATCAAAAGACCATACATTTTATGGTCCATGAACCAAATTTATATCTAAATCAAAAAATGGACATAGTGATTTGAGGATAATGTCATGTGGTATGGAGAAATCTATAAGAAAGAGTTAATTATTTGCTTAATTTCTATTCTCTGAATAAAGTTATCTGAAAGAAGCCAGCTCAGCTTTAATGACAGCAGCTAAGATCTCTGTCTCTGTGTCGGTCTGAACTTTCACTTTCCATTAGGATGGAATCCAGTGTTGCAACAGTCTCATGCCTATAGGGGTGGCTAACCGGTAGTCCTTCATATTTTTAGACTTCTTCATCCATAATCCTTGGCAATTGGGCATGCTTGCTGGGGACGATGGGCATTGGAGTCCAAAAACATCTGAAAGACCATACAGGTTTCCCATCTTTGTTCCACATATTAGAGCAGGGCTGACACATCTGGGGCAAAATAAAAAAAATTCCTTCAGTAGCACCTTAAAGACCAGCTAAGTTTTTATTTTGGTATGAGCTTTCGTGTGCATGCACACTTCTTCAGAGGTTTCAAGTGTATCTGAAGAAGTGTGCATGCACACGAAAGCTCATACCAAAATAAAAACTTAGCTGGTCTTTAAGGTGCTACTGAAGGAATTTTTTTATTTTGCTTCGACTCAGACCAACACGGCTACCTACCTGTAACTACATCTGGGGCAGGCAGAATAGGAGAGAAGAGAAAGGAAACTCTGAACCCGAGTGGTATTTAAAGACTAGTTTCCCCACCCTTCTATCCTTCTCCCCTTTTCATATGAAAGACAGTTTGGTCCGCTTAATAATTCCATCTCAATTTAAAATTAATGTGAGACAGGACAGAGTAACAGCCACGTGAAAATGATAAATACTCACTAGAGTGAATGAAGATCACAGCAGGTCCCTCAGGCTCAGGGCTACACCCTGGCTTCATAACTCAAATTTGCAGACCAGCAATTTAAATGCTGGCTCAGCTATCCATCTTGCTTTAGGTGACCTGTCCACCTTTTTGTTATTTGGACACATGAATTTATACCTTTTTTTAAAAAAAAACCTTTAAATAGGCAGCCATCATGGGGGACTAGCCACTCCTTTATTTTTTACTTTCTTATATTTACACCCCACTTTTCTTAAATCATGGAGTCTAAGGCAGCATACCAAGTGGTTCACAGGAAGTCACCCAACCAGGCACTGATCAGATCCGGACCAACTTGGCTTCAGTCAAGCAGCTGCCTCCTATAACTTCAGACAAGACAGCAGCAGCCAGCTTGCAAGCCCTCCCAGAAAGTCTGACTCTGGACATCTGAATCAGGTCATTTGACTGCCCTGAGATCTTGTGATGAAGGGTGGTATATGAATCTAAATAATAATAATAATAATAATAATAATAATAATAATAAGGAGGAGGAGGAGGAGGAAGTGGTAGTGGGTTCCTGCACCTTTAATAGTTGTGTATTCCTGTCTAGTCCTGTCCTCCTTTATATCTGACAGATCAAGTTTGAACTCAAGATAGAGAGGCTGCTTCTAAACTGGTCCTTTGACTCTATACCTTTCACATGTCATGAGTCACAGTCATCCCAAACAAAAAACCTACTAATGCTAACAGCCCAGTTTTCCTTGGAACAGACCCTCATCGATTGCAGGTGAAACTGACAACTGCAGCCCATTTACTCATGTTTACTCAGAACCTCTTCCATCAAGTTCAATTGCACAGGGAATGCTGTGGATATAGCCTATCTTGATTTCAGCAAGGCCTTTGACAAGGTGCCCCATGATGTTCTTGTAAAGAAGCTGGTAAAATGCGGGCTAGACAATGCTACCATTCAGTGGATTTGTAACTGGCTGGCTGACCGAACCCAAAGGGTGCTCATCAATGGCTCCTCTTCATCCTGGAGAGAAGTGACTAGTGGGGTGCCACAGGGGCCCAGTCTTATTCAACATCTTTATCAATGACTTGGATGATGGGCTTGAGGGCATCCTGAGCAAGTTTGCAGATGACACCAAATTATTGGGAGGGGTGGCTAATACCCCAGAGGACAGAATCACACTTCAGAATGACTTTAACAGATTAGACAACTGGGCCAAAGCAAACAAGATGAATTTTAACAAGGAGAAATGTAAAGTACTACACTTGGGCAAAATAAAAATAAAAATGAAAGGCACAAATTCAGGATGGGTGACACCTGGCTTGAGAGCAGTACATGTGAAAAGGATCTAGGAGTCCTGGTAGACCACAAACTTGACATGAATCAACAGTGTGATGCAGCAGCTAAAAAAGCCAATGCAATTCTGGGCTGCATCAATAGGAGTATAGCGTCTAGATCTAGGGAAGTAATAGTACCACTGTATTCTGCTCTGGTCAGACCTCACCTGGAGTACTGTGTTCAGTTCTGGGCACCAGAGTTCAAGAAGGATACTGACAAGCTGGAACGTGTCCAGAGGAGGGCAACCAAAATGGTCAAAGGCCTGGAAACAATGCCTTATGAGGAACGGCTTAGGGAGCTGGGTATGTTTAGCCTGGAGAAGAGAAGGTTAAGGGGTGATATGATAAAAGGTAAAGGTAAAGGTACCCCTGACCATTAGGTCCAGTCGTGACCGACTCTGGGGTTGCGCGCTCATCTCGCATTACTGGCCGAGGGAGCCGGCGTACAGCTTCCAGGTCATGTGGCCAGCATGACAAAGCCGCTTCTGGCAAACCAGAGCAGCACATGGAAACGCCGTTTACCTTCCCGCTGTAGCAGTTCCTATTTATCTACTTGCATTTTGACGTGCTTTCGAACTGCTAGGTTGGCAGGAGCTGGGACCAAGCAACGGGAGCTCACCCCGTCACAGGGATTCGAACCGCCGACCTTCTGATCAGCAAGCCCTAGGCTCAGTGGTTTAACCACAGCGCCACCTGGGTCCCTAGGTTAAGGTTAAGGGGTGATATGATAGCCATGTTCAAATATATAAAAGGATGTCATATAGAGGAGGGTGAAAGGTTGTTTTCTGCTGCTCCAGAGAAGCGGACATGGAGCAATGGATTCAAACTACAAGAAAGAAGATTCCACCTAAACATTAGGAAGAACTTCCTGACAGTAAGAGCTGTTCGACAGTGGAATTTGCTGCCAAGAAGTGTGGTGGAGTCTCCTTCTTCGGAGGTCTTTAAGCAGAGGCTTGACAGCCATATGTCAAGAATGCTTTGATGGTGTTTCCTGCTTGGCAGGGGGTTGGACTGGATGGCCCTTGTGGTCTCTTCCAACTCTATGTTTCTATGATTTACTTCCCAGTAGATCTGAATGGGATGGCAACCCTAAGAATAGCATGGCAAATCACACCTGCTAAAATCCCTTCTTCTACACTAGGGGTCCCCAGACTACGGCCCGGGGGCCACATACGGCCCCCGAGGCTCTTTTATGCAGCCCCTGGGGATCTCCGCCGCCTGCTGCCGCTGCCCGCTCTTACCGGCGTGGTGCAGCGCGGCTGCCGACTTCCGACCCAGAAAAGCGACAGAAATAGCTTGGGCGCACGCGCAAGCATCATTTCCGGTGTACTTCCGGGTCGGAGGAGGCTTCTGCACATGCGCACAAGCTATTTCCGGCGCTTTCCAGGTCAGGAGTGTGCCAGAAATAGCGTTTGTGCATGCGCATGGTTGTGCACAGCTGCGCGCTCCCATGCCCCCACGCGCGCCAGCCCACCACGCAATCGGCGCGGCGGGCATCCGGCCCGAAGCCGGGTAAGTTTGGGGACCCCTGTTCTACACAACTATTAAAGGTGCAGAATTCAGCACATCAGCCTTTCCCCCCTTCACCTGGCCACCCTATCTAGGAAATGCACTTAGGATCAATGTGCCGGTTTTCTATTTATTTAATTTTCAGCAAAGCCTCCTAGACAATTTACAATAACACAATAAAATACAAATTTCATGTGATAAATGGCAGCATCTTAAAAAAACGAAGCAACATTATACGCTCCTAAGCAGTGTAGGGTTTAGCAGATAAATCACCTATCCTTTGAATTGTCCCCTATTCCAGCAACATCTTCCCTTCCTCATTCATGTTACGGGAACAAAAACAATACTTTGGCTTGGGGAGGGGGAAACCACAGGTATGGCATTACATGGATGTGCAGGAGCGCATGTACGGTTAAAGTACCATCATCAGGATTTGCAGTTATGCAAATAAACAATGTGTGACAGCTGAACAAGTCCAGACATTCAGATACCTACCACAGCACACCAAACTTCCCTCAACGGAGAGAGGGGTGGGGCCAGAGCACATGTTTCACAGGCCAAGAGGTACATTTCCCAACATCTCCAAATAAAAACCTGCAGGTAACAATGACAGCTGCTGCCAGTCAGTGTGTGTGAAGACAACACTGGTTTAGACCAACCAATGGTTTGGATTGGAATAAGCAAGTTTTGTATTCTCCGTTTATTCTGTCCCAATAGCGGAAGTGGCAAACTTGGGCCTTCCAGATTTTGCTCAATGACAACCCCTATCAGCCTGAGTAAGCACAGCCAATGGCCAGAGATGATGGGAGGTGTCTTATAGCAATGGGGGGGGGGAGGCAAAGGTCCCCCACACCTGCCCCACGGAGTCTAAAAGCAAGTTACAAACCACCCTCTTGAATGTTGCATTTCCCCTCTTCCTCCCTGTCAAATGCTTCTCTAGGGACAGATACCCATCTTTCTGTTTCTCTTTAAAGTGCTGCGTATCTTGATGATGCTAAAGATAATATCAGCCAACTTTGACCAATGCTTTCCTCTGTCTAGCTCGCCTGGACTCTTCCCACCTGCATTTGACAGAAACTTGCTGCAGTGTAGCTGCATGTGATCTGTGTATGCATGCAGGACGACACGTTCAGAGGTCACAGTTACTTTTGCCGTGACCAGCATTGGCTTGGGGGCCTTTCAGAGAGTTGGGCCAACCTTGAAAGTGGCTGAGGAAAACGCTAGCAAAGTCCTGGTGCAGCACACGTTATCTTCAGAAACAACAAGCAGCAGATTTTCTGTGCGCAGAAAGTGTTACTAAATGTAGGCCCAATGAAAGAATTTCCTAAGCAGAGTAATAACTAGCCTGTGGACCAAGCCATTAGTTGGAGAATTACATTCCTCAGAAGCCATAAACATGCACCAAAGAGTTTATATAAGGCCAGAGATGGAACCACAGAGTACCTATCCGTGGCAAAAGTTTCTGTGAAAACCGCAACAGCTAATTGGGCTCCCAAAATATTGTTATTCTTACTTACTCCTGGATATTCATTTTTTAAAAAATTATACTATGCAGGCATTCATATACAAACATCAGGCCCTCTTTATAAAAAGCAGAAAATACAGTTTTCCACTTATATGTTAAATATGTGCACTATGTTTATAGTGGGTAACTTTTTATAGCCAGATGGGCAGGGTATAAATAATAATAATAATATAATAATAATAATATAATTTAAAAGCACCTTACAGTCTTAGAAATTATGACCTGTGAGTCCCTGAACTTGAACGTGCCAAACAATTGACAACTGACCTGAATGATGTTGTTTTCCTGTTTTTATGCTAAATGAATCAAAATAAAAATTAGCAGCCAGGGAATTATCATTATTTTTGTTGCCTGCCTGGAGGGAGGTGGTCTGTTTTGTTGTTTACTGTATCATCGCTTAAGAAAACTGAAAGAATACAGTACAAAGAATCAAAGAATTGTAGAATTGGAAGAGACCCCAAGAGAAATCTAGCCCAACCCTCTTCAATGCAGGACTCACTTGTTTTTACAGTTTTCTCACAAGTGATCGTATCTTTTGAGGCCCTTGCCTGTTTTCTCACCCCTTAGATATAGCAATTTTCCTAACTATGATATCTATTGGGTAACCTTTTGCCTTCCAACCTACAGTTTCCCCTTCTTCTTTCAACTGTCCCCCTTTTACCTTCTATTCTCTTTTCTTCCTCTGAAGCTATTTATCTGTCACCTACATGTACAGCCACCACCCAACTCACTGGCAAAATTGTAGCCATCTCGGCCGGACAGGCTCAGGTAGGTCTTTCAGCGTGTGGCAAGACTAAACAACAGGATACAGGATAAAAATAATATTTTAAAGAAAATGCCCAAGGAGATTCAAATTACTAGTCAAATAATATAAAGTGGTTAGTGTCATATAATAGAGAACTGGTTACTCTCAAGCTCATGCTAGTAAAGTGGGCAGATGCAACAGGGGGCAGTGACTCCTGCTTCTTTCATAGCTGCATAGAAGACGGAATATCAGCAGGTGTAGCTTGCCCACCTGCCACCTACTCTGGCATTGTTTAGGCACTGGCCGAAAACCACATTATTCTCTTGCGGCCTCTTGGGTTCCAAAGTTATTCTTAAAATTGACGTGGCTGTTTTGCTTCAGCTCTCTCTCTCTCTCCCCGCCCCACATTGTTTGAACTTTGTACGGGATGCTCATTTTGTTGCTTTCAAACAACTGGCAATGTTTTATATCATATTTTACATACCTGCAGCCCTCCAGCCGTTGTGGGAAAACCTCGATCATCCCTAACCGTTGGTGTGGATAGGAGTTGGCGTTAAGAGTCCTTTAAAATATGGAAGGCCACAGGTTTCTCGTTTGTGATCTCTCTCTCTCTCTCTAATATATATATCACCACTTTTCAGGGGGGGGGGTTTCCTTCCTGATCCCAAGTATCTGAAGAACTATCTGAAGAAGTGTGCATGCACACGAAAGCTCATACCAATGACAAACTTAGCTGGTCTCTAAGGTGCTACTAGAAGAATTTTTTTTATATTTTGTTTCAACTACGCCAGACCAACACAGCTACCTACCTGTAACTGATCCCAAATACCGGTAGTTAGTCAGGACTCCCCAGGCATAAAGGATACTCATACCCACCCAGCCTTATTCTAGAGAGAACATTCACACAGCACTGCTCCAGACCAGAGTACTCCCGTTTTATTTTTGTGCTAAAAAATGCTGATCTGGAAACTCTCCTGTGGAAGTTTCCCAAAGCCCCCCTCCGCGTTCCCATTCCTTGACCTCTTGTCACCAGACTCCCAGCCCCCTTCCGGAGGGTCAGGGAACCTGCTTGGGGAATCCCTCCTCCTCTAAACGTCTCCTCCGGCCCGCCAAAGCCAGTACGCCGCCGTTCTCTGAAAATAATAACTGGCTTTTTTAACTACGCGGTATGGCGTGGGAGCGTGGGGGGGTGGGGGGTTGGAGAGGTAAACAACCCTAAAGCAGAAGACGGACCTACACATAACCAGAGGATTTTCTGCCGGAGACCGCCCTGCCACCCCGAAACCCACCATCAAATCCCAGATCACGTCCGTGCCAGACAGACATCTTTACATGTGACCAAGGCCGCAGCACGTGCATACACATGGTTAATATGAACTATGAGTAACTCCAATGTTATTAAGCGATTTCCTGCCTTTTTTGCAGCTGTCTCGGCTCCCTCGCAACTGCGTGGATTTGCGTGAACCGAAGACGGAGACCCAAAAAGGGGGGGAGGATGAACCCACATCCTTCTTGGATCGGGCTCCTTTCCATACCCCCACAGACGAAAACCACGCTCGTGGGCAGAAAACGCTGCCTAAAAGAGCCTCGCGAGTGGATAATGGCTCTCGCTCTCGTGTCGTGAAGGAAATCAACACCAGCAGCCACTCCTCGCAGCCGAAAATAAAGCCACGAAACGCGGTTTTCCGCCCAGCCGTCAGCCTCGGTGCGCCCGCGGTGTGCGCAAGGCGTCCGGGAGCCCCCGCGGGGAAGGCGCCTGGGTGCCCAGAAGCAGAAAGAGCCCACCCTTCGTCCTCTGACGTCTCTAAGTTTCCCTGCTACAGACTTGCAAACGCACCGTCCACTTACTTCGCCCGAACGCCCCGAGTCCGCCTTTTGTTCGCTGCCCTCCTTCCCTTCTCTCCTTCCTTGGGGAGCCCCCGCGTTTTTCTCGCCGATCCGGCACTCGAAACCTTGTTTATTTCTGTAAACGAAGTTGTTGTTTTCCGAGGAGAAGGGCTGAGCTGGGCTCTGCGCTGCGATCTGCTGAGTTGTAATATGAGTTTCCTGGAATTACTCACTCACAGGATTCTTTTCATTCATAAAAACACAGTCATGCGATGACATCATTCTTTCCCCTCCCTCCCCATCTTAGTGAAGGGCACAGGCAGGAGAGAGGTGAAAGGAAGCTGCCATCTTGGTGCTGGGCATTTCGTCTTAAAGGGACCCGCGCCTAAATCTTTTACTGGTGCAAGTGCTCAGAATTACGGTAGCAGTTCAGTCGCCATCTGCACCCCGATACAAACAAATGGATTGTTTCTGAGGAAAGAGGGAGCCACTGAAAGTCAGGAGGCAAAAATGCCAGCTTCAGCTATACTGTACGTACTACTATTTTTGAACACCTTAATTTGAAAAAAAATAAGTTTCTGAACACTATAACTCACAACTTCCTACGTTAGCCTTTAACCCAATCGTGGGGAACCTGTGGCCCTCCAGATGTTGTTGGACTCAAGGTGCCATGAACCTCAGCCAGCCTCGCCCATCCATGGGGTATCACATTCCTGCTTTAATAACTTGCAATGGGCCGAAAACCATCTGGTAGCACTCATGATGGGAAAACTTCATTGGATGAATTTCTGCCCGCTCCACAGGCCTGCAAATGCATTCCAAGACCACCGCTGTTTCTCTTGTAATCCTTCATAGCAAGGGTCTGTCTGGTCCTGCTCCCTTCTTGTTAAACTTTGCTACAGTTTTCAGTTCGCCAGGTTAGAAAGAGCACACCTCTCCAAGTGACAGAGCAGGAAAAGAAGAGAGAGAAATAGTATATTGTTATTCACTCACCACACTTCCCTAAGCTATGAGGAGCTCAAGGAGCAGTGCCAAAGTTTCCTTTAGATGAGAGCACACTGGAGACGTACTTAATGTCCGCTTTATTTACAAATATACAAGTAGAATCTACTGGAAGAAAGAAATACAGCTGTCCTACAGCAGGCAGCAAATCTGCTGACCTCTGCATCAGATTCCTAGAGAGAGCAGCTGCTGCAGCAGCAGCCAGCTCCAAAGCTGCCTCCCATCCAAACTCTTGGCTCTGTTCTCTAAATTCAGACTGTAAAAATGGAGAGAGCCGATCTTAGACCCCCTGCCCTCTTACAGGTGAACTGCCCATGCCAGAAATCACCTTTGCCATTATTTTGTCCTAGCTGCTCTGACCACATGCACACCATATATTTAAACCACATGACACGCCCCCCCCCCAATCCCTAAATCCCGGGAACTGTAGTTTGTTAAGCGTGCTCAGAATTGTAGCTCTGTGAGGGGTAAACTTCAGTACCCAGGATTCTCTGGAGAAAACCACATCCGTTAATGATCAAACTCTCCAAACTGACAACTACCTGTATGTTAAATCATACAAGTGTATTTAATACAGTCATCCAGCTTATAGACCAACTGTTTATTTTAAAAAGCAGCAGCGACATGTTGGACAATTATCGGAAGGTAAATCTACAGTGGATATGTTTAAGCCACTTTTAAGAGTGCCAGTGTAGAGTTTGGAGGGGAGCAGCTCTCCTGGGTTTTACAAAGGGGTTGTTTCCAGCCCTACTTGGAAATATCAAGGACTGCTGTATACGATGCATGTGCTCTCTCGCAGAGCCACAGAACTTCCCCCAATGTCATGAGGGTGACCAGATGCAAAAGAGGACAGGGCTCCTGTACCTTTGATAGTTTGTTCCACAAAGTCAACATTAAAGGTAAAGGGCCCCCTGACCATTAAGTCAAAAAGCACTGTGCAGTAGTTTATTTTTAAAAGGATTTCCAGTAGTTATTCCTAAAAGATTTGTACGAGTCAGGCCCTGGAATTTTCTCAGAACCCCTTTAACTTCCTAAATATTTCAGTTTCTGAGGATAATAAGACTTCAGATCACTGCTTTCATCAGCCTTCACGTTGTGGCCTAACTTATATGTTCTCTTGGGAGAGGAAGAGGATTAAAGTAAGAGTCCATTCTACACCCTCACCAAATGACAACCCAGGATTTGGAAGCAGGAATGGAGCAGTGGCTATCTGGGCAGACATCTGGTCTCCTAAACCTGCTTGCACCCAGGTCTGCCTCACCTATGGACAGCCCTTTAAAAAATGCCTGATTTGAATCCGGCCCAACCAGTTCTGTTGACTGATAGCAAGACAGGTAATTTGTTTTTTAAAGCATCATTCTTACACAACAGGAACATTCATTTTCAGATATGAATGCATATCAAGTGAGCACTGGCTTACTTAGTAGATAGGGGAGATATCAGCTGCAAATCTTGGCTGCAACTTGACAGACTTCAGCTGCAGCCGGAGGCATGTGCACTAATTAGTTATTGTTATTAATAATACTTAACACAATTATTTAAATGTATACAATTGTCTATCAATGAATATTTCCTGGGCGGCATATAACAAAAAACAGGAGGGCCAGTAATCTTAGTGACTTGACACTAATAACTAAAGTGAATTAGAATGACATGCTGCATTTAATCAAGTGCCAAATATGCGTTTAAAAGTCACACCCCACTTACAACACTTTAACCAACCTGATTATTAATCAAACTTATATACAAAACTTCATCCAAAGATCACAGGGTGGTTTACAACATAAAAAATACAAAATGAAAACACAAAATACATACGGTACCCTAACAACAACCAACAACAACAACCACCCCCTTTCTCAACACTTTTAAAAGAACATAGATTGTTTAATCAGTTATATAGTTACTACATAACACAGATTAGAGCCGAATACACTCTGCTGCCACCTGCCTCTTGGTCCTTTCCTGGTCTCTGCTGCAGAGGTGAAAATTCTCCAGGTAAAGTCAACTAGTGGAAGGTGGAAGAGCAGGTAGATCTCATTCCCTCTCCCCCAGTCTCTCACTAGTGCCTGCAAACGCCTTCTTCTTCTTTCCTGGGCATGCTGCCAAGAACAGTTTGCACTGGTTCAAAATGTATTGCTGTGGGGAGCCCACCAAAGTAAGTGCTTTGCTGAGAGGCAGTGACTTCTGGAACTATGATGACCCTCAACCACCCAATGGACCACCACTAAGTGCACAGCTTGCTCATTGTAAACTGGTTAGATTAATGAAACTTCCAGGTTTTCAGTGGATAAAATAGTGGACAAAAATGACGTCAGTATTTAAAAAACCCCACCTTGTTTATTATCATTTTATACCACTGAAAGACTTCGCTGTTAAGTATGCAGCTTTCAAATTACCTCAGGATGCTTAAGCAAAGGGTGCTTAAATGTAAACATCTTTATTTTAAAAGGTTTCATTATCATCATCATCATCATCATCTATACCACCCTTCTTCTGAACATCACAGGGCAGTTAGCAATGTTCTGATTTTCATGGTAGGAAAAAAATTGCAGACATAAATTCAACTGGTCTCTGCATAGCTCAGCGATTGGAAGTATGTATGTACGGTATGTATGTATGTATAAGACACCATTAACAATTAGCTTACAGTCCAAGTTTTTGATAAGAAATCCAGCAAAGGCTGTTTACAACAGATGCTACATAAATGGCTCTGGGAAGAGCAAGGCATGAAGGCAACAGCCCTCCCATCTTATTTCACCTTGGGGATCTAGGTAGTCTTCAGCGGTACACTGCCTTTGACGATGGAGGTTCCATTTAGTTTAAATTTATTTCAAAGTGCGGGTGAGTTTTGGGGGTTAAATGGATTTCGAGGCCACATGCCCAACCGTAATTTAGGGAGGCAAAACTGTGCCCTCCTTGGTTTTTTTTTTTTTACTCCAAGTCCTCCACGCCTAATGGAGAACCTTGTCTCACAATTTTTGTCTGTTGGTTGGCAGAGTTTAATAAAGTGGTACCTTGGTTTACAACCATAATCCGTTCTGGAGGTCCGATTGTAAACCAAAACAGGTTGTAACCCAAGGCGCGCTTTCGCCAATGGGGCCTCCCCCCCCAAAAAAGGAGGGGAAAAAAGGGTTGTAATCCAAAATGGTTGTAATCCAAAACGGTAGCAAACCAAGATACCACTGTAGGAGTAACAAGGCGCAGCTCCTTCAGTGCAGGGCACCCTCCTTGCTTCATTATTTAGGCTGAAATGCTAACCCCTGCTACCTGGGAGTAAGCCCCATTGAAACCAATAGGACTTGATTCTGAGTAGACTTGGCTAAAATGGCCCTGTTAGCATTAAGGGACTGATGCTGGAATTTTCTCTCTGTGTGTGTGTGTTTGTGTGACATTATGCAACAGGTTCTTATGTCGTCTTCACACTTTGAAGACCAGTATATGATTCTCCCCGCCCTCCAGCTCTTCTTTAAGAAGCCTCCTTAGTTTCTCCTCCTCCCTTTTTTATTTTCTAATAAGTGAACACTTGACCGTTAAAACTGTCAATTTAAAGGCGGGCAAAGGGCAACAGCGAAAGCGTGCGCCACTCTTTGCCCCTTCACAAAGATGGCGGCGGCGTCCCAACCGCGCCATCAGATGCCCGAGGCAAAGATGGCCGCTCCGCCTCCTTAACGTCGAGACGCAATGGCCTCACGCACGGAACTACGCCACCTTCGGATCCTTTGGCTGGCCAAGCAATGAGGTGATCGACTAAGCGGCGGGGAGGAGTCGTTCCGACGGATTGTGGTTGGCTGAGCGTCGATCACGTGAGACTGCCGGAATTTGTTCGCGGAAGTAGTAGTTGGGGTGAGTAGTGGCTAATTGAAGAGGTGAGTGAGTACAGTACAAGTCTTAGAGGACAGGGGAAGGGTAGATATCTCTTCTGCGTGTTTCGTAGTCCTTAAAGTGTGGGTCTCAGTGGCTTGATAAAGGTTCTGGGGTCTAAGATAAGCAAGGGGGTGGGGAAGCTACCCTTTCTGCTTTATTTTCTGCTGCGATCGCCCATTGCACTTCTTTTCCATATCCCACCTTTAAACCAGAACCCCAGGAACTAGGTGCAAAAGACATAAGTTTTATAGTTCGCCTCTGACCACATTCTGAGTCCGGGAATTTGCTTCCAGTGCCAGAACTGAACTGAGCTCATAGTCCTTTCACACAAAAGCCCACTCATGATTATAACTCTCATCATTTCAGCAGCCCAGTTTAGGTAGAAAAAGTCGTTGCTGTTGTTAAACATAACAGTTGTATCTTAGTGGAAGTCTGCATGCCCAGCAGCTGCTAAAGGCAAAGGAACCCTGCCAGAAAAAATAAGGTGATATCCCCATGTGCTGTGCCTAATTGAGTGGAAGATGTAAGGCTTTTAAAGCCTTCCATATTTTTGAAGTGTTAAAAGTGTTGTGATCAGATAACTACTTGATGTGACTAAAAAGCTTGAACTTGTAACCAACCTTTTTATATCTGTTAGTTGAACTTCACATTCACTTTAGGAATGTGCACACTTTCTTCATCAGGTAGAACCTATGCAGTGCTGCATTTCATCTTGGAATATCATGCAAGAGATGCCATGTACAGTTTCTTAAAAAAGTTAAGTAAAGGAAGCTCTGATGGGTTTCAAAAGGTAATGTTTTCCAGCTGGAGAATTGGTTTGTTGCTCAGTGGAAGACAGATTCACATATGCAAGAGTTGGAAACTATGTTAAGATCTCCAGACTTTGAGCACAGTGTATGGTCCACAGGAAAATGTGATTTTGGGGGCTCTGAATTGCCGTAGTGAAAACATGAACATGGTTCAGTACTGTAAAGAAAAGTGTAAGAGTTGGGCAAATGGAAATGTTGGAGACATTAAAACGGCTCCTTTTCTGAAAGTTGGTGGAAGGAAGTAACAAAACGGAAGTTACTTTAAAATTCCAAAGTTTGCCAATTTTTTTCCCTTTGTTGGTTTTTAATATGATTGAATTGGCTTTCTGTTCCTTTTCTCCTTCTGTATGTATTTATTTTGTGAATATAAATACATTATGTTGCTTCTCTTGCTTGCCCTTTTCATCTCCTGGAAGTGAAACCATGAAAAAGGAAAGACTGAATGCAAAAATGTTAGGCTGCTTATTCTAGTTATCAGTTTGAGAGCCCACCTCTCACCCCTCTCGGTCAATGTTAAGGGGCAAGTTTTGCCATCTTCCCTACTTTGTAGGAATGCAACAGCTGTTTGTGTACATGTCGGTTTAAACACACTATCTGCTTTGTGTGAACCCTAGCTATTATTTTAAATAAAGACCTCATATCTCAATAGCTCCAACCCTTCATCTTCAGTTCTTTTTCTTGGTCACTCTAAAATGCAATGGTGTGGGACAAAATCTTAATGAGCATAAACTTACTTGCCATTTCCCTTTATACACTCAAAAGTGAATTGGAGAAAGTACAAACCAAACACACAAAAATGAACAACAGTAACATTGCTTAGACATAATAATTAAGCAATATATAAATGCCTTAAATAAATAAAACAATAACATTACAAAAATACAATTGAAAATTACCAGGAAGCTGCATAAAATAAGTGACATTTTCACATTGGAGAAATGGTTTTTAATACAAAATAGATCTTCAGTTGTTAGTGGAAAGAATATAAATGTGTCTCCTTACAGATCATCCTGGGTGGGGTGTTAATAAAGTACAGTAGGCTCCAATATATTGAAGATATATTTTGAATGTGTTGCCTTCCCCTTACATCAGGAATTTATGAAACCTGTGGCCCTCTAGATATAGTTGAATTCTAAATCCCATGAGCCCCATCCAGCAGTGCCAATGGTCAGAGCTGATTGGAGTTGTAGTTCAACAGTATCTGGAGGGCCACAGGTTCTGCTTCCCGGCAGTAGGGAATATGATATTCCTCCGTCATGTGATGAGAGAAAATGCCAATTGTTGAGCTACACAGAATTTCAATTGTGCTTAGCACAATAAGGATAAATACACTACACACAAACTAGTTTTATAAGGAAGGTATAGGAACTAGCTGGATGAGTTCTTCTTGGTGGACTACTAATTGAGCTATAATGAGTCTAGACTTGTAGCTAGGATTACCAAATTGCAAGCCAAGTACTTACAGTAATCAGGAATGGGGTACTTGTCGCCCTTAAGACGTTATTGGACTCCCATCGTCCCAACCAGTGGCTGTATGGGGTGCCTCTAGTAATTTCTTGCCCACTACTCTACATGTCTTAGATTCTCTACCCCGCTCACAAAAGTAGGCACCAATTTGCATAAACTTTGTATATGCTTTGTGTCATATTCCAATTTATATCCTGTTTTGTTGATCGGGTGGAGGACTCAAAAATAAATCCGTGGCCGCACACCAAGTAATAAAATGTTTGACCAGCAGAATGTCAACAGGTTTAACCTGTTGAATTTCTGCTTGCCATGCAGCTGTGGAAAGACAAGAGCGCCCTGCTTAATGCCAACCCTAAACCGTGGAAATAATTCTAGTTTCATGAGATGTAAACTTTTATGTTACAATAGGTCTTTCATTCAAGATTCAATTAAAAAGCAACCAGTGTTTTTAAATAGCATTTTTGGTGGGTTTTTAAAATTATATCTCTTAATAATTAGGGCAGTGTTATTAGCATAGGTCAAACAGACAGCCATTCTCTCTTAATTTTTAGGGTTTGTATCTTTCACACAAATATACCCATTTAAGTGTTCATACCAACAGCAACAGTCCAAGAATTTTCTCTCATGGGAAAGCAATTAATCACCCCCTCCAATACAATCAATGCTTTCTCAGTCACAGAGAGAGAGAGACGCCGACCCACCCACAGGCAATATGAAAATACTAATTATGGATTTTATTTGCATTTTTTTGGAAATGTTTACATATAGAAGAAACAAGAATTTTGAATGCATGAAAATGAACCTGAGTTAGAAAGGGCACAAACTCCTTGTCTTTGCTGATGCTTAGTCACAGCTGTGCTAAAACTCTGGATTTCTCAATTGTTTTTCACTGGACAATAATCACTTCCTTACCAGGAAAGATGTAAAAACGGTTTCAGAATAAGCCAAGAAATCCCCTCGGAACTAAGAAGGCAGCTCTTCTCTATTGTCTAAATTTAGAATAAAACTTGTCTGTGACCCAGACATGAAGTCCTCTTACTCCACTGTCTTGAGGAGGGGTTCACTGGGTCCTGTTGAAGCTGTTTTGAGGTCTTCTCCTTGGGTTTCTATGAGTAACCCCACTAAGAGTGAGCAGCCTCCCACCTATCCAGTCTAGGGAACCACCCACTAACAGTGCCTCAGACTTATATGGATGGAGCTTCAGATTCTTGGCTCTCATCCAGTTTATTACCGAGGCAAGACAGTGGTCCAGCACATTCACTGCCACATGGCAGTGTCATCAACATTTTGCTGACGGGGTAATCCAAAGCTGTGGATGACCCCCACTCAGCGGTTTCATGGAGATGTTAAACAGCATCTCCTGACAGAGGCGCTCCTAATCTAGTTGGGAGATTCATTTGCTACATGTTATATTTAATGGGATGAGTTACATTTTTGAATTTAGGGATGGGAATTTTATCAGGCTATGGAATAGATTTGCAGCTCTTTCTAATTTATATTTTAATCACATGTTTTTGCTGGTTTTTTTTTTTTAAAGAATAAAGATGTTTTATCATACTTTGTTTGGCATCTATAGATATCTTTACAGTGGTACCTCGGGTTACAGATGCTTCAGGTTACAGACGCTACAGGTTACAGACTCCGCTAACCCAGAAATAGTACCTCGGGTTAAGAACGTTGCTTCAGGATGAGAACAGAAATTGTGCGGCGGCGGGAGGCCCCATTAGCTAAAGTGGTACCTCAGGTTAAGAACAGTTCCTGGTTAAGAACGAATCAAGTTCTTAACCTGAGGTACCACTGTATTTTAAAAGGTTGCGTAGAAGTCTAATAAATATTTAAAATGTTTTTTAAAGACCAGGAAAATGATTATGCTGAGAAGATGATGCATTTAGTGGATGATGGCATTATCTGAATGCGAACTTTGATCTTTCCACAGCATTGAACGAAGATAGCTTGCACTGCTTTTTAAAGACATGCAGTTCTTTGGTCGGCTTATGAACACTTTAAACAATGTCACCGGCTTGTTTTCAAACCCTTTCCGGATCAAGGAGGTATCCCTGGCTGACTATGCATCTCTGAAACCTGTAAAGTCTGAAGATAGGGTAGTGCTGTATGAAAAAAGTTCATCTCACTCTTGGGAGTGCCTTCTTCTTAACCCCAATAATGCAAAAGTTGCTTTCCGGTGAGTGGCAGGGAGACCTAGTTTAATTTTTAGCTTCAAGACCTTAAGAAACTCTGATACAAAACCTCTTCCTAGTAGGAGAGGGTGAAATTGAGGTTGGATTGGGAAGAAAGGGGATCAAGGGGACTATGCAGGAATGAGAGAACATTGCTATAATAGCATAGGTTTTCATAGTTACTGTCCACCAGGGTTATAGGTTAGGCAGGTGGGGTGGAGGACAGTGGTGGCTGGTGACTATTGGTAGGGTGAAAGGCAGGGTGGATAAAAATCAATGATTTTTTTAAAAAAATCAAAAAAATCGGATTTTTTTGATTTAAATCGACTTTTTTGATTTAAATTGGATTTTTTTAAATAAAATGCTTTTTGAGGAAAATATATTACCATCCAAAGGTTATTCCATCATGAAATAAAGATTAGTTTTTTAATTATGTAGAATAAGGTTGTATATGTTTAATTTTTTGGGTAAATAAATTTCATTAATCCATTCACAATGTCATGCTCTTCCAGAGGTTTTTGTAAGATTATTGGGCAGTTTCTCTGCCTACAAGATATTATCACAGATGCTTGGTTTACTTTTGCAGTTCTCAAAACTGAATTTGACTTAACAGAGATCACATGCCTCTTCTTCACAGCAAAAATGTTATAACATGAACAGAGTTGAGAAAAAAACCTTAATCCTATTGTTCTACAAACCTATGAATACAGAAACGACCCCTTCAGTGCTAAGTTTCAAGAAGTTCAGTGAATAGAATAGAAACAATATTTTTCTGATTGTTTGGAGTGGACAGTATTTAAGTTTTTCATGTGTAGGCTGGGCTGACAGTCTAAGTTTCTTTATATATATATATATATATATATATATATTGTTTAGCCAAATTAGTTAACAAACATGGATGTTTGTTTAAGCAAATAACATATGCTGTAATGTTATTGTTTCAGTTGAATAAATCTATTTAAATTGTTATTATTAAGGTAATGATTATTTTTCTCCTTCCTAAGTACAACAGTAAAGTTGTCCAAATATGAATAACCCATTAAACTGGGGATAAAAAACTAATATGAAAAGTTGTTATTCTAAAAAATCTTCATCTACTTGCATATTAAAGTTATACCAGGAAGAATTAGTCTTTATGTAGAAAACTATGATTTAAATCAAGCCTTACTGACTAGTGATTTAAATCGTGATTTAAATCAGATTGATTTAAATCAGATTGATTTAAATCAAATCCACCCTGGTGAAAGGCAGGGAGACCAGAGCCAATGACAAGCAGAGGCAAGTAACTTCAGTTTGGCCACCATCCTCCTCCCTGCTGAGTTCTGCAAGGGCAACACCCAAGACTAAGGAGGAGAAAGCTGGCAGAGAGACCCACCCCCTGGAGTTGTTGTAAGTAGGAAGGCAAGCAGGCTGGCTGAATTGGAAGGGGCCACGAGGCTCATCTAGTCCAAACCCCTGCAATGCAGGTATCTTTCACCCAATGTGGGGTTCGAACCCTTGATCCTGAGATTAAGAGGCTTCTCTATCAACTGAACTATCCCTCAGGTGTGTTTTGGTTCTTCTCTTTAAACCTTCTGGAGAGGATATATAATTGTCCTGTTCCAATAGGACTTTTTGACTGCTAAGTTTGAGTGAAGTCAAATATTTGCAGCAGCAGCAAAACATTAATAGTTCCTGCTGATTGACTGGGGTTGTGGGTGTTTATGGTTTTGCATATTCTTTTATTGGATTTTTCTTAATTGTTTTAATCTTTGTTGTGAGCCCTACCGCAAACTGGAGAAGCAGGCTCCAATTGTTCTAAATAAATTCATTTTGTAGGCTCTTCCAGGTAGACCACGAAGGATTTGCCCTTGAGCACTACGAGCTGTATGCAAATAAGTTGCGCCCCTTCTATGAGAGTTCCCAGAATCCTTTGCAGCTGGAGGTTTTGCAGCAACTGACGGACTGTTTTCGCAGCCACCCTAGCTGGTCGCTGGCTCATGTAGCGGTAGACGTTGGTCTCCTGGAGAGCTTCCGTCACAATCACATCCTGAGGTATGAGAACTTGGGCTCCTTCTAATGGGGAATGACTTAGATTGCAAACTTAGTTCAGGGCATTTCAAATGGGAGTCTGGGGGCCATCTTAAAGCCTTTTGCAAATCTCCCCTCCTCTCCTTTTAAGCCCCCAAACTCAGATGCTTAAAAGGGAACCACGGGAAAACTTGGAAAAAGTTACTATTGATTTAATAGGGATGGGGTTTTAACTTACCGGTAGGTGGGTGCTATTTTGTTTGGCGGGTGGGGTGGTTTTAAATTGTTATTAAATGCCAATTTGGATTTTTGGATTTGTTGGCTGGAGTATTGTTTCCCAGCGTGGGGCACACACCCCACAGGAGGGCAATTTGATTTTTAAGGGGGGCAATTTGAGAATGAGTTATTAACAGTTAATGGCCTTTTAGGCTTCCTCCACGTGAATAGGAGTTCACTTTTTGAATAATATGAATTATATGTCACGGGGAAGGAGGGCATCAGGATTTTAGAGATGCTTAGGTGTGGCATGGCCAAAAAAAGGTTGGGAACCACTGGTTTAGGGGCTTTTGTTGGGGAGTGTATTGTTTATTAGTGTGTATACATTAGTATTGTTAATTGTTTGTTTTTATTATGTGCTTTGTGTTTTGATTAAACTTATTGTGTATTTTATGCTTCATATATAGTACCTTTGTGTTGTGAACCGCCCTGAGACCTATGGATATAGGGCAATAAACAAATTTAAACAACAACAACAACAACAAGCTCTGTAGCTCTCCTCCTGCTCCACTTTTAAGTTTCCGAGATTGAGTACTTAAAAGGGGAGCTGGGATAGACTTGCAAAGTGGACAGGTTGTGTGTCCTTGCCCAATTGTTAAACTTGACCCTTGAGGCAGAACCTGTTAAGGATCAGGCCTGTGGATCCCGAAAAGTCCCTGCTCTAATGATTGATTTCAATGGCTCTGGCTGGTCCCATTGGAATTGAACAGGACTGGGGTGGCAGTTCTTCCAGTCACTGATCTTACCCTAGATCCTAGATGTTAATCTTTCCTAGAGTACCGAATATTGGAAGAGCAGCAGCGGTAGAATTTAGTTTGCTGTTCCACAAAATAACGTTAATGAGCTTTTCGAAGCAAACCGTTTGGGGGGGGGGGTATGCGGTTCTGGCTGGTTTTGCCCTTGGGCCCGGCGGTGTGCCCAGAATGTCTCCATCTTGCATTGCAGCTGCATAAACAGCAACAGCGGTGACAATGAATGCACTCCGGTGCACATGGCCTGCCAAAAGGGAGACATGGAGTGCCTGCGGGAGCTGGTGGAGCAGTGCCATGCCCGTCTAGACGTCACGGACAAAAATGGAGATACCGTCTTCCACTACTCTGTCCGAGGGAACAACCCTGAGATCATAGAGGTGAGAATGTTAACAGAGAAAGGTAGCTTTCCTGGTAGAAAGAAGAAAATGACGGGATAGGTGTAGAAGCAGAGGAAATAGGAACTTCCCATGTCTGGAGAAGCTGGAGGGAAGGGTTAGACAGCGGCCCTTGCCCATTCACCAATTTTCTTCTATACACAATTTCTGGTCTGGTGTTCCTGCTGAGTCATCTTATCCATCCTTCAGAGTCTCTACACTTGAGTGACATTGTTGAATTGTTGCAGCTCATGGGCAAGAGGTCAACTGCCGCTTTGGACCACGTGAACGACGAAGGAAAGAGCCCTTTGCACCTGGCCTGCCAACTGGGCAAAGAAGATGCTGTTCATGCTCTTTTGAAGGTCAAAGCTAAGTGCAGCAACATGGGAGTGCTCGGCTACCCCATCCACATTGCTATGAAATACTCCCAGAAAAGGTGTGTCTGCTTTTTCCATTTGGATAAGAGTGCTAGAAAATAATGTTTGCTAATATTTTTGCATTAACTATATTTTTATTCCCCCCCCTTCCTCCCAAAGGAGCCCAAGGTGGCCAGCAAGGAAACAAGGCCAACATCTGAACCGCATTTAAACAGAAACCACCTTTTCTCACAACAAATATGTTTCAAGAGTTTGCCTGAAGAAATGGCAACGTTCAGGCCACACATTTAAAGCACTGTGGTGACACTTTAAACAGTCACAGCTTCCCCCAAAGAATTCTGGGAGCTGTAGTTTGTGAAGGGTGCTGAGAGTTGTTAGGAGTTACAGCTGCCCCGCCCCTGATTTAACAGTACAATATTAAAGGGATACATGACTGACCCGTGGAGTGGGCGTAAACCTGGACCGGTTTTCCTTGGAGCCGTTGCTGGCACACCTGCCACTTCCAAGGCCCAAGGCACCATGCTTCCCTCTTATTTCACATGCGCATATCTGCAAACTAATTTATGGAGCCTTGGAAGTGTCCCCTACCTACTGAATATTCAAGGATCCATGCAGTCAGCGGGCAGGTGTTTGTCGTATCCCTTCATTCATTTCCTCCTTGTTCTTCTGTTCCAGATGTGCTGAGGCCCTTCTTGATAAGGAGATCAGCCAGATTCAGTTGCTAGACCCACGCTATGGAGCAACACCACTCCACTGGGCCAGAAATGCTGATGTAAGTGGGTAGTCTGCTAGCTGGCCAGGCATCTTGGCTTTAGCTTTTAAGAGTCTTGCTCTCCTAGCCATGCCTTTACAAAGAGCTCCTTCCCCATCTCTGACCTTCCGATCTCTGTGTAGGCTTGCTGGCTCCTGGGTCTTTAATACCTCCATGGCACTAAGATGCTTGGGAGGAGATGGTGGCATGTCTTTCCCTGCCAGAGTATGTCAGAAATGGGATAAGCTTGTACCTGCTGACTTTTTCCTGATGCTAAAAGCAGCCTTCCCCATCTTGGGTTTGGGCTACAACTTCCATCTGCCCCTGCCAGCATGGGTTGATGGGAGTTGTAGTCCAAATAATCTGGAGAGCATCCCTTCCATATGGACCTGTTTATCCTCTCCTCTTCCTGACCTTCTCCAGCTGGAATCCTCCTGCAAAGGCGACTGTGGAGATTAATAGGGGTTCTATTGCAGCATGCAGCAGGCATTCTGTGGAATTGCCTCCCAAGGGAGTCTAACCCTTTTTATTGTTTTTAGAAGGACAATAAAGCTATTAATCAACAGGGCATTTAGAAGTAGTTAGGGGACTTGGGTGGCATTTTTATTAACTGGTTGCTCTCACTGCCAGTATTGTCATTATTTTGATGGCCTTGTTTGAGTTGGTTTTTAGAGTTCCATTTGTAAACTGATTTTTGTTCAATTATATGACACTCCCCATCCGACTCCCAGTATCAGGTGATTTACAGTTTTATTTATGTATTTACAGTGGAACCTCGGTTTATGAACACCTCGGTTTATGAATTTTCGGTTTATGAACGCTGCAGACCCATCTGGAACGGATTAATCCATTTTCCATTACTTTCAATGGGAAAGTTTGCTTCAGTTTATGAACGCTTCAGTTTATGAACAGACTTCCGGAACCAATTACACCCATGCTTCAGTTTATGAACGCTTCAGTTTAAGTACTCCGCGGACCCGCCTGGAACGGATTAATCCACTTTCCATTACTTTCAATGGGAAAGTTTGCTTCAGTTTATGAACGCTTACTCCGCGGACCATCTGGAACGGATTAATTCACTTTCCATTACTTTCAATGGGAAAGTTTGCTTCAGTTTATGAACGCTTCAGTTTATGAATAGACTTCCGGAACCAATTGTGTTCATAAACCGAGGTACCACTGTATTAAAATTCTATATTGCCCTTCATCCGAGGATCACAGGGTGGTTTACAATATAAAGACACAAAGATACACAACATAATAACAAACAAAAAAGCAGTAATCCCCCAGTTTAAAAGGCCATAGATTGTTTTGAGAACAGCAACCTGAAAATAAAGCATGCAAGAATCACAAATATAATACAGAACCAGCTACCTCAGAGTCCAATGCCAGCTTGGAAAAAAAATGCTTTCATTGTTTTATGGGACAGAAGAAGAGAAGCAAGGGAGCAAGAATGCTCAAAGTGGATATCACAGGCCATAGGACTGAAATGTTTTCAAGTATTTATTTTTTTCTCACATAAATGTAACAGTTAAGTAAATATTTTGGTGTGCCTGAAATCTAAAATATTTATCTCCATACAAACACTGTAGTGCTTTTATCAGCACAGAGGGAAGTCATCTGATTAGCCTTGTGGAGCTTTGGGTATCTAAAAAATTAAGTTATCTACAGGGCTATACTGTGGGAGTTTGCAAACAATCAGCCTCAAAGTTGTACAAAATAGATTTCTAAGATAAGCCCATGGCTGCAACCCCCCCCCCCAAAAATACAGGCTTTCCTGACATAAACAGAAGTTAGGACTTTTTGCCATTTCCTGCAAAATTAAAATACTGGCTACATAAAATTATACATAAGCTTCCCAGACCCCACTATAAGGAAGCTGGATCTCCTGAAGGACTTTTGTACAGTGGTACCTCGGTTTATGAACACAATTGGTTCCGGAAGTCTGTTCATAAACTGAAGCGTTCATAAACTGAAGCGAACTTTCCCATTGAAAGTAATGGAAAGTGAATTAATCCGTCCCAGATGGGTCCGCGGCGTTCGTAAACCGAAAATTCGTAAACCGAGGTGTTCATAAACCGAGGTTCCACTGTATTAGAAGCCCTTATACAAGGCTACGGTATCCTGTGTTACACAAGAGCCAGAGCAAAAGCAAAACAGAATGTGATGAAGCAGAAAGGCACATGCCAAAGGGTGCAGTTAAGCAGAAAAACTACAGTATATTGTTATGGTAACTGAGGCATTTACTGTGAATTGGATGTCCCTCTTTCTGTTGAGTTTGTTGAGTTTGTAGCTCAGAGGGAAGCGGATGGAACCAGCCTCATAAGCGAGCGCAATGTGTGAAATCTGTACAATGTCTTTACTGGTGAGATAATGTGTGAGTTGAGACAGGAGCCTTAAACTTATCATTTTTGCGTTTCTATGAGCCATGGATTCATCTTTCAGAGCAATAATTCTTCTCTTTAGCCTTAAATCTAGGTTTTAAAAAATCCTAGGCATCTTCCTTTTTAAATATTTGTTTATTGTTTCCAAAAGAACATAATCAAAAGAGGAAAATGCCATCCCAGCCCCTGAGCACAATCCTATTCAAATACATGCAGTGATTTCTCATTTGCATAAAAAGTATATTCCCATATGCCCCTGGTACCGTGCTCGTTTTTATCATTGAAATAAATCTGACCTCACCTGTCCCAGTGAAGAAGCACTTGTGATCCAAAGGGTGGCTTTGTGCCTTTCCACCTTGTCCCCTAGATGACCCGGCTCCTCATTGACTATGGCTGCGAAGTGAACGCCCTCAGCAAGACAGGGGAGTCGGCCCTGCACATCGCTGCCCGACGGGGGCGCTTTGAATGCACCATGGTGCTGCTGACGAATGGAGCCGTGACAAATGTGAAAGGGGCGGATGGCAACACCCCGCTGCACCTGGCCATGAAGGTGGGCTTCTCACCTGCTGGGTGCTTGCTTTTCCAGAACTGAAGGGTGGGGCAGGGGCTGAGAGGAGAGAAGTGCATAACATCTGCAGAGAACACCCCCCTTTTTCTTGAGTAATCTTCTGTTGTAACAATCTCTGTTCTGGTTCAATATCTAGACATAGCCCAGGGGTGGGCAACCTTTTCGGCCAGGTGGGCCGGATCCTAAACTCCAAAAGCCCCATGGAGTAAGTTTGGTGGGTGGGGCACGGCAGCTCAGCTGTCTGTCAGCTGGCATCAATATGACATCAGGTGACAGAGGCACATCTGAAGGACGTTTCCAGGTGGTTTCAATGGAAGCTGCTTGCAGATGCACTTCAAAGTGAAGGCCACACCTTTCCCTCCCTCCTACCAGGCATCACATACAGCATCGGGGCAGGGCAGGTGAGTGTAGTTTGGGGGAAATGACCTTCCAGGCCAAATTAGAACCCATGTGTGCCTAATGAGGCCCATAGGCCAAAGTTTCCTTATCCCTCAATCTTCCTTTCCTGAACATTTTTGTTTGTGTCTCCACACGCAACCCGTCTAGTTAAAGTGAAGAGACTCACAGAAACCTAGCTAGGAAGCTGAGGCTGGAGGGAGCTCCTGGCAACACTTTTCTCTTTACAAGCTCTTTTCCTCCCCGCAGCAAGACCATCTAGAAATGATCAAGGCCCTTATTGTGTTTGGAGCAGATGTGGAGGTCCCCAATGACTTGGGGGAGACGCCGGGGCTGTTGGCGGCCAGGATCAGCAAAGGTGAGAGGGGGGACCTGTGGGGAGGGAAAGGGGAATATGGGAGCTGGGTGGAAGACAATGATCCAGCACTTCCACTGCCACAGCTACAGATGTAAAAGAGAAATAGAGCTGTGTGTCATCAGGATATGGCAAGCAACATACTCCATAATTCTAGATTTGGAGAATCCCATTTGTGACCTCCTGGCCTCTTGCACAGATTTGTTCTGCCCAGTGGAGGGATGGTGAGAATCTCAGGCCTAAGGAGCACAGACAAGGACCCAGCTGTGGCGTAGGATTCTGAGGCCCAGGCCATAATCTCAGCAGGTTGCTTAAACCACATTCCCACCCCCCCTTGAGGCAACCACCTGCAGCCCTGTGTTTTTTTCAGACCAGGTACATGGGATTAGTCTGACTCAGAGCAGGCAGCGGTGACCATTTCCTTTCTATTAATGGATTTTCCTCTCTAACGCATGTGACGCTCTCACCATGCCAAAGGTGCCAATCGGAAGGTGCTCTTAGACCTGCTGAAAATTGTAGGGATTGACCGCTTCCACCCACCTGACATATCACCAACTGCTTCCACTTCCCAGGAAGGACTACCGTCCCCAAGGAGCACTGACCAAAACCTAGGTAACAGACTACCTAGCCCTGTGCTTCTCTCTGTGTCTCTGCTTCACTATCACTGTTTTAGGACCACTTTTTCTTCCAATCTGGGAAGGCATTTACATGTCAAAATAAACGTGACACTTGAGCACGTGATCGTCACAGTTGAGGGTTGAACCATGGTTTCCTGATGCAGTGTGAATGTGCTGGGGAAACCATGGCCGGTGACTAATGGCACAGTGCTGGGATTCTTCCTTAAGGTCTATTGCAGGGACGGAGAAGCTGTGGCTTTTCAGATGGTGTTGGCTTCCAGCTCCCCATCAGCACTTGTTGTTAGCATAGCCAGTGGTCAGGGATGATGGGAATTAGCTTTGCCATCCCTGACCACAAACTTCCTGACAGTATCAGTCATTTCTCTCTCTTTCTCCTTCCTGTTCTTTTTCTGCTTTGCTATGTTTATATGCTAATATTCCAGAAAGGACCAAATGATGATGTAGCTCCTGGTAAGTGTTTTAGGGGAAGCAGGAAGGATTGCCATGTTCAAAAGAAGACAGGGCTCCTGTGCCTTTTGATAGGGATGTTTTTATTATATAATGGTCATGGCAATGGACTGTGTGCTTGCTATCTGTCTTCCTTTGATACAGCAATTAAAGGTATAAGAGCCTTGTCTTCTATTGCATAAGGACATTGGGGTGATGGAGAACTCAGCTCCTAGACTCTGATTCCTAGCCTGCTGTACCTATTTCTAAGCATCCTGCTGAACAGAATATTTGCCTTTCTTTTCCTTGCCTCCCTAGAATTCCAGGACATCATCCATGTCTCTACAGCACTTAGTACCTTGCTGAAAAAACAAGATGTAGTTGATGTTGGCACCGAGAGGAAAAAAAGGTATGTGGGTGTCATTAGTAAGATGGACTTCATCTAGTCTGCAATTCTCTGTCCTGATGTGAAAAATGATAAGACTCAGAGAGGAGACCTCAGCCCTGTATGCATAACATCACATGAAACCACAATTAATGGTGTACTTTGAGTGTGCTGATTCAGGAGAATGAAACTAGGATACCTGGCTTAGGGTTTCTTCTGCTCCAGACAAATCATGGTCTGTAACCCAAGAGCAAACCTTGGCTACAGACTATGGTTGAATTGGAGCAAAACAAGCCACAATCCTAGGTTCAGCCAGGAGTGCTTCTCCCACACACCAGAAGGAAGAAGTTGCCCCAATTTGGTGCGTTCATGCAAACTATAATGTGTGAATGAGGTCACTGCATGCCCAGAGAGGAGGGACCCCTACCCCCTTTTTTTCCCTGCCTGCTTGCATCTGGCCCTCCAAACATTGCTGAACTACCAACTCCCACCAGCCCCAGCAAGCACGACCAGTTGTCAGGGATGATGGGACTTGTAGTTCAGCAACATCTGGAGAGCCAGAGGTTCCCCACACCTGATCCTCAGCATACCTTTCAAGAACTACAGTTCTTCCTCACCTAGGGCAGGGAAGATATTTTGATGTTGCTCCATGAGGCACCTGAATCTTAGGAGTGAATATGACCTTGGGAACATTAAACTCCTTCTCTTCCCTCTTCCCTCCCCTCTCCCCTTCTCTAGTCAAGACCGCCTTTTGAGTCTGGATGGTGGGGGTGTCCGGGGCCTGGTGCTCATCCAGTTCCTCATCGCTTTAGAGAAAGCTTCAGGGCGTCCCATCCGGGATCTGTTTGACTGGGTCGCAGGGACGAGCACGGGGGGAATCCTGGCGGTGTCTGTTATACTAGGTAAGGAAAGAGCAGCTCATGTGGGTCCACAGGTGGAGGAGGAAATCTACCTGGTGTGGGAAGAGTTCTGGAGTGAAAGAGAAAGGATGAGTGTTGGGTATCTTCCTGGCCTAAAAGACTGTTCCTGCCATCTGTGAGAGAAATGGCCTTGACTTACTGCAGCTGGGGGATGCTATTGGACTTCCAACTCCCATCAGCCTCTGCATGGCCAAATGCTGAGGATTATGAGTAAAGCAACATCTGGAGGGCACCAGGTTGGAAAAGACTGGCTTGATGGATAATTCAAGAAGCTTTTCACAAGAGATGGTTGGAAGCGGGTTTCACATTTCTGCCCAAGCTGCCACATGGCCAAGCTGACTGTGTGGACTCTGATCCAAAATCTACCCAAATGTTTGCTTTAGTCTGGTTTTGCAATGCTTGGGATTTTTGCAGAATTTGCAAACAGGGGAGGCACATAAACCATACCCCTGCTCCTTGGTGGTTCTTCCCCTTTCTCTTTCATGTCTTCTCCACTAACCTTTATTCCACTTTTTCTATCCTTATGGCTGCTTTTGTACAGGTGAAACTCTGAAAATTTGAATATCGTGCATTTATTTCAGTAAAAGGTGAAACCAATATATGAGATAGATGCATGACATGCAAAGCAAGATATGTCAAGCCTTTATGTGTTGTAATTGTAATTATTTGTCGTTAGGCGGGTCAATTATAAATGGAATGTTATTAATGAAATGTACAGTAATAGCGATGTTTATTTTTTATTTTTTAAATATTTTTATTAATTTTCCAATTAAAACCAATTATATCACATTCAATATTTCAAATTATACACATATATATATCAATCAAACCGAATGTTATGCCAAATCATCTAAAGAATTTTTTATTTGGGTTCCCATGCTTCAAGAAATTGAGAATTCCTCGCAACTGTCCACTGCCGTCTTTTTTCTAAAGTTCAAATCGTCAATAGCGATGTTTATTTTTGTATTATTGTAACTTTGTTTTATTACAGTGGAATTTTCAAAAGAAAGCATTTGTAAAAAATAAAATAAAAAATAATAAGTTGCATTACTGAAATAAATGCACTTTTCGACAATATTCTAATTTTCCGAGTTTCCGAGTTTCACCTGTATATTGCAGCAAAACATGGGCCTTCATGTTTTCGCAATAAGTTATTTTATGGGTTGCCAAGCACTCCAGATGCCCTTCGAACATTATGGAGGAGGAAACATCGTGTGTGTGTGTGCGCGCGCACCACTAATTCCCTTCTGCCTCTCAGGAAAGCCAATGGAATACATGCGCTGCTTGTACTTCCGCATGAAGAACGAGGTGTTTCGAGGGTCGCGGCCCTATGAATCGGAACCCCTTGAGGATTTCCTGAAGAAGGAGTTTGGAGAGCATACCAAAATGACGGATGTCAAGCAACCCAAGTAAGTAAAACAGCAGTGACTGGTGCCCTTTGCAACTAGTGTGGAGGAAGGCGGGGGGGGGGGGCAACTGGGGGCAGAGCTGGAGCCAGTGATAGGCGGTTCCAAACCAATGACAGGCCATGCTGACTAATTCTAGTATTGTCCCCGACCCCCCTCCTTTCTACAAGAATGAAACTAAGAACGAATCCAACATCCAGGATGAGTTTTAAGTCAGAAGGCAGGCAGGTGGGGGCTGACTGAGGCCAGACTGAGGATAGGAGGATTGCCCTAATGGACTAGACCTCCACTGAGCCAAAACCAGAGGGATGCTGGCTTTGCGCTTAATCATGTTGGCTTCTTGATCTCCTGTCCCTGGAGGAGGGAGATCATATCTATGACCATCTGTCTGAGGCAGGACCAGAAAGCACATAACATGGTTTTTAATATTTAAAATTATATTATGTTTTTATATGTGCTGGAAGCCGCTTAGAGTGCCTGGGGCAACCCAGTCAGGTGGACGGGTTGTTACTGTACTGAATCTAAGCAGGTTTGGGTCACTTCAGTGCCAAGGTGGGAGGATTGCCTGGGGATGCTGCCTTAAAACCCCCTAGAAGAGAGATGGGATATAAATATAATAAGACGCCACCGTGGGAGCAGGGCAGGGGCGGGGGAGTGCTAGAATGCTGTCTGGTCAAGTTGTGTGGGATCAATTTCAATCTGTTACCTCCAAGGATGTGGACAGGCTGCTTGGACGAGTAAAACCAACCACCTGTCTCCTTGATCCTTGCCCATCCTGGCTTATAAAAGCTAGCCGGGAAGGGCTGGGCGATGGACTTTGCGGGGTGGTGAATGCTTCTCTCTGTGAGGGAGCCTTCCCACAACTGCTGAAAGAGGCAGTTATTAAACCGCTTCTTAAAAAACCATCTTTAGATGCGGCCAATATGGCCAACGATCGCCCAGTCTCAAATATTCCATTCTTGGGCAAGGTGATTGAGCGAGTGGTTGCTGAACAACTCCAGGCATGCCTGGAAGAAGCGGACCATTTGGATCCCTTCCAGTCGGGGTTCAGGCCTCATCATGGGACTGAAACTGCCTTGGTCGCACTGGTTGATGATCTCTGGCGGGCTAGGGACAAAGGTGAGAGCTGTTTCCTAGTTCTGCTGGATCTCTCAGCGGCTTTTGACACCATCGACCATAACATCCTTCTGGACCGTCTAGAGGGGTTGGGAGCTGGGGGCACTGTCATGCAGTGGTTCCGCTCCTTCCTCCTGGGCCGTGTTCAGAAAGTGGTGGTGGGGGATGAGTGCTCAGACCCCTGGGCTCTCACTTGTGGGGTGCCTCGGGGTTCTGTCCTCTCCCCCATGCTTTTTAACATCTATATGCAGCTGCTGGGAGAGATCATCAGGGGGTTTGGACTGGGTGTTCATCAGTATGCAGATGATACCCAGCTCTACCTCTCTTTCAAATCAGAACCAGTGAAGGTGGTGAAGGTCCTCTGTGAGTGTCTGGAGGCGATTGGAGGATGGATGGCGGCTAACAGATTGAAGTTGAATCCTGACAAGACAGAAGTACTGTTTTGGGGGGACAAGGGGCGGGTGGGTGTGGGGGACTCCCTGGTCCTGAATGGGATAACTGTGCCCTTGAAGGACCAGGTGCGCAGTCTGGGAGTCATTTTAGACTCACAGCTGTCCATGGAGACACAGGTTAATTTTGTGTACAGGGCGGCTGTCTACCAGCTCCATCTGGTACACAGGCTGAGACCCTACCTGCCCGCAGACTGTCTCACCAGAGTGGTGCATGCTCTAGTTATCTCCCGCTTGGACTACTGCAATGCGCTCTACGTGGGGCTACCTTTGAAGGTGACCCGGAAACTGCAATTAATCCAGAATGTGGCAGCTAGACTGGTGACTGGGAGCGTCCGCCAAGACCACATAACACCGGTCCTAAGAGACCTACATTGGCTCCCAGTACGTTTCCGAGCACAATTCAAAGTGTTGGTGTTGACCTTTAAAGCCCTAAACGGCCTCGGTCTGGTATACCTGAAGGAGCGTCTCCACCCCCATTGTTCAGCCCAGACACCGCCGAGGGCTGAGTGCCAAGGGCCTTCTGGCGGTTCCCTCACTGCGCGAAGGAAAGCTACAGGGAACCAGGCAGAGGGCCTTCTCGGTAGTGGCGCCCGCCCTGTGGAACGCCCTTCCATCAGAGGTCAAGGAGATAAACAACTACCTGACATTTAGAAAACACCTAAAGGCAGCCCTGTTTAGGGAAGTTTTTAATCTGTGATATTTTAATGTATTTTGGTATTTGTTGGAAGCCGCCTAGAGTGGTGGGGGAAACCCAGCCAGATGGGCGGGGTATAAATAATAAAATAATAATAATAATGTGTGAAGGTGCCATGTGCTGAGTCTGTCTAACCCAGTATTGGCTTGTCTACTGTGGTTGGTAGTTAGGCCCAAAGTCACAGGAATCATAAAGATGGAAGGGCCTCGGAGGTTATTGAGCTCAATTCCCTGTTCAGGCTGCCACTACAGCATTGCTGACACAGATGGCCAACTATCATCATCATCATCAACAACAACAACAACAACAACTTCTATTGCGCTAGCCATAGGCCATGGCATCATTCAGAAAAATAACGAAAGGAAAAACAGCAATAACCACAAAAACCTTCAGGCACCACACATACAATGTAAACCACGGTCACAACTACGAAGATTGTTTGTTGCATAAAATAGAATAGCAGAAGATTCTCTAGTAAAATGTGCCAGATTAAATACAGTATCCGAATCCCCTTTGCAGTTGACTGCTATCTTATCTAGTTATTTCTTCCTGATCTTCTTAGCTGCCAATGCTTAGAGTGCTACTTTATAAGTTACAAAGTCATCCGTATCGCTCAGCAGCCATTTCACCCTTTCCACCCTATTCAAGTGAGTTCCATTCGGAAACAGGGTTTTTTGTGTGAATCGGTCTCTTGGGTCTGTATATAATGAGCACTGCAATAAATAGTGGCACAAGTCCTCGCCACAGGGTTGCCCACACAGACAAAGTCTCTCTTCATAATGTACTTTGCCGTAGCGTCCATCCAACACCGCCGAGGGCATCGATTGGAATCGTAATTCTGTGAAAGCGATTCTAAGCACGGCAAGTGGGAGCTTTGACAGGAAGAAACTGGCCCGGGTATGCTCCGTTTTAATAAGTGGGAACCATGGTGAACTCTTGGTAGAAGCCATCATGGTTAGATGCCTTTCTGCATTGGACCCAAAGAGACAATCTCTCGAGTGCCTCTTGTCCATCTTCATAGTCACCTGAAAATCTTGTAATTGGTATTGGGACAAGAGGCGTTGGATACCGTCCTTCCAACATTGGGTCTGTTTCTGTTCTGTGTGTGACATAGCGGGGAATCTCTCCTCCAAAAGATATAATAATTTAAGCACAGGTAATCAATTCTAGCCTGTATGGCCAACTATCTCCAGTGGAGCCTTCACTACCTCCCAAGGAGATGGTTCCATGTCAAATAACTCTTATCATTGGAAATCTCCTTACGTTCAGCTGGACATTTGCTTCCCTGCCATTTCCGCCCACTGGTTCTAGTTCTGGTCTCTGGAGCAACAGATCCTGAGATCCTTTAACTGGAGATGCCAGGAATCGAAGCTGGTACCTTCTCTGTACCCTCCTCCCCTTACAGCCAAGCTGAAATCTTGTCTTCATTCCTCAAAAACCCCTTACAGACTCATGTTGACAGCGACGCTATGCGACCGGCAGCCTGCTGAGCTCCACCTGTTCCGGAATTACAACCCTCCAGAAGGAAGAGGCAAATCCCAGTACAAGTCCTCGGCTTTGTTTCAAGCGTTGACCAGGCCAGAAGGTAAAAGACTCGCTTGCACAGCGCTCTTGTGGAGTCAAGTTGCTTGTTGCAGAAAAGCAAGCTCCTACTCAAGGATGCTTCCTCCCCCTTCCTTGTCTTTTGTGTGTGTGCGTGGTCTCCAAGCAATACTGATCATATATGTTACGATGATCTCCATATAGCATGGATCATGTCTTGGGTGAAGTTGGAACAGTCTCCCTAGCTTGTGTACTTGCAACAAAATAAACCCTGTGGAATTGTGAATGCAACAGTGTACCTATTCCTCTCTTCTCAGAGGTTCTTTCTGTTCAATAGTGGCCAGCAGTACTTGGTACCACAGTAGAAGCATACTATGCAGGGCGGGATTAGTGACCCATCCTCTGCTATTCTTTCTCCAATGGTTTAGGTGCAGTCTCAGAAATGTGATTGTGTTCCCTCATTTGTCTGGGCTAAAAATCTACCTATGGATTTATCTTGTATTTTTGGAATCCAGCTGTGCACGTTCCAATCAACATATTCCCTGCCTTCATTTCACTTTGTGCAGGAAAGGTATTTGTGATATTGGCTGGCACAGTCAGTCCTCTCCTACTTTTTTGTGTTGTAAATGTGTGCAATCACAGTCGTTCATCCTTTTCTCCTCTCTGTCCATGAGCTTTTGCCAGCTGTTGTTCTAGCATCAGAGTTTGTCTCTTACGCCACTTCTGGCCAGTCTGTTTCATGCTTCTGATTGTTTCCTGGTCCTTATTTGCTGTTGCCGCCTTTAAAAGGTTTCCTAGGCTGTCACTGTGAAAGTTCTCTGAACCCTTGGTGTTTGCTTAGTCATTTGGATGTGATCCACTTTGTCACTTGGGCACTGGAGAACTCACAGCTGAATAGGGGTCTTTCGGCCTCCGCTCTCCCATCTTTCATATGGGGATAATAATGCAAACATGCTTTAGATCAGGCATCCCCAAACTCCGGCCCTCCAGATGTTTTGGACTACAATTCCCATCGTCCCTGACCACTGGTCCTGTTAGCTAGGGATCATGGGAGCTGTAGGCCAAAACATCTGGCGGGCTGCAGTTTGGGGATGCCTGCTTTAGAGATTGTTCTTATGTGGATTATTGAGAGATTTAAGCTTTTCGAACCTCTAACGCAGGGATGGGGAACCTGTGAGCCTCTAGATACTGTTGGACTAACATCAGGCCCAGCAATCATGGCCAGTGGTCAGGGATGATGGGACCTGTAGTCTTGCAACATCTAGAGGGGCACAGACTCCCCACCCTGCCCTGTAGTACTATGTGCATTCTTAGTAGCAGCAGATCTTGTCCTAGCAATCAGCTAGATGCACATAGTTTAGTATGTGGAAGGAAAGACACATCTTTCTTTGTTTCCCCCTCACAGATCAGCTGATGTGGCAGGCTGCTCGTTCCAGCGGAGCTGCCCCAACGTATTTTCGGCCCTTTGGGCGCTTTCTGGATGGAGGTCTGCTGGCCAACAACCCCACCTTGGATGCCATGGCTGAGATCAATGAGTGCAACAAAATCTTAATCCAGAATGTAAGCTTAAATGGCACTCCTCATTGCCCTTAAAATTCTTGGGTTGTGGCCCGCTCCTACAGAAGAAGCATTTCCTCCTTTGCTAAAAGCACCCAGAGCAGCATGCAACATAATCATAGTCAATACAAAGTACAGATGGGGCAACCGGTTTTTAGCAGCAAATAACATAATGCAGTAAAAAACAAACAAAACCCCTACAACAGCACCAAGTGTAAAATACACTGCACACTAAAATTGGCAGCAGTAAAACTAGGTGTTAACCCTTTAAAAGATGACAAAAAACAGCTTTGGAATAGGTTCAGCTTTGCTAATCGATGATCTTTGCCTCCCATTCTTCCAGGGTGAGGGTCACAAGGTGAAAAAGCTGGGAGTGGTGGTCTCTTTCGGGACTGGGAAGGCACCACAGGTCCCTGTGAGCTCAGTGGATGTCTTCCGCCCCTCAAACCCTTGGGAACTGGCCAAGACTGTCTATGGGGCTAAAGAACTGGGCAAGCTGGTGGTGGACTGCGTGAGTATTAGATGTGGATGGATCAGTGGAATGGAACAACCAGATGTTAGCAGAGAACATCTCCATTTGGTGGGGATGGGAAGGTAGCAATATGTTTAGCAGCTCAGACTCCCAATACATGTGAAGGAATTGCCTTGTAGGGTTTCGGATGGAGACAATCACAACCCTGCTTAGAGATGATGGAGACTGGACCCAAGAGCTTCTGTATGCAAATCAGACATCCCACCACTGATCTCCAGGCCCTTCTCCAGATCCTATTATAAGGGTTTCATTGCTAAGGAAAGTCGATTCATTGATTTGGAGGAGCCCTCTCAACCCCAATATATTCAACAAATTTTTATGAACCACGGGGAAGTCTCAAAGCAACATCTGGAGGGTATCGTGCTGGCTACCCCTGCTTTAATGTGACATGCAAGCACAACCACTGTAGACTCGCATGGACAAATTTGGCTGAAGTGAATGGACTCTGAGGTATTCCCTCATGACCCAATCTGCAAGTTGCTGCCACAATACAGACGTTAAAATATTATGAGTATTATGAAGGCTCTGAAAAAAACCCAATTCTGTTTCTACGTAGGGAAAACAGTGCATTTTCTTAGAAGCGTTGTGTTTAGGAGAAACTTCCCCCTCTAAGCCATATTTGTGCAATACATGCCTGTTTTGTCTTAGACTTCTTTTACCTTGTAGTCCTGGGTATTTGAGTCGTAGGATGGAACACTTCCTAATTGCATTGATGTCTCTTTGCAGTGCACTGATCCAGATGGGCCATGTGTGACCCGTGCAAGAGCCTGGTGTGAGATGATAGATGCCCATTATGTCAGGTACAGGACTTGTCTACCTTGATGTTCTATGCAGGTTGGAAAGAGCACGGTGGCTGGAACCCTTGAATATCCAGTTCTCGGAGACTGCATGGGTGGGTGGTTTGCACACAGAAAGTCCCAGGTTTGATCCCTGGCATCTCCAGTTAAGGGCTGAGAGAGACCAAACCCCCTTCCCAAACCCTGTAGAACCACTGCTGGTCATTGTAGAGCACATTTAGCTAGATGGATCAAAGGTTTGACTAGGTAAAGCAGAATCCTCTGTTATACTAAAGCAGGTTAGGATTGTGCCTCTGCTAATTATGTAAGCTAACAGCAGAACCTTATTCAGTGGCAGACTTTGGGCCCTCAAATTTCAGCGGTGCCCTGTGCCACGTTAACACACACACACACACACAAACACACACACCTTTTGCACTTTGTTCTACAGCATTGTTTTGGTGCCCACACATTGCACGCTGTTCTGTGCAGCAAAATTCTTAACACAGAAGCCCCTGCTTATATGTAGGGGGTTTGTGCAGTTGGGACACCTGTGCAACACAGGTGAGTCCTTTCCTCGCAGCACTTTGATGGCAGGTTTAGGCAGAGTGAAAGTGATCTGGGTTGCATTATATGGAGGTGCAGTCGAGGAGTGAACTTGGAAGCAGGCAGAAAGACTTTGGGGCAGAAGCATAGTAAGGGCCTCCCAAGAGCAACAGTGCTCATGAAGTAATGTGTCTTACCATCTGAAGAACAGGAAGGAGAAGGAATGTAAAACCATTAAGTCCAGAGTTTAAAATTACCTAACCGTGCCAGAGAGGTGGTCGGTGTTAACTGAGAAGATAAGTCTGGAGAGAAGGGGGAGGGTTTGGGTGAGTCAAGAGCTTAGTCCTTAACTGTGGAGAATGGCTCAGGCTGAAGAACTGGGGCAGGCACGGCGGATTTATGGGGAAAGCAAAAACCCCACTGGCCCCTTCCATCACCTGATCAAGCTACTAAGTCAGCTTGGGCATGTCAAGTAGGAGGCTGCGATACCTCTTCCTGGCCAGCTGTATCAGTTGCACCTGAGAGCAAAAGAAAGGAAACTGAAAGCGCCGATGTGACTGCACCTGGCAAAATGCCACGGAGTTAAAGGTGTCCAAAGAGTTTGCCTGCCGGGGCCCCTGATTTGAGATTGTCAGTGCCTTGCACCCGTTGCACTTTGGGGATCTCTAACTGAATCTCTGCTGCACCATAGCATTCTCTTGAGTATTGGGTTTTCTGCCTTGTTTTCCATTGCCTCTGCCTTCTATCTTGGAGACTTGCCTTTTCATCTCCAGTTGCCAGGCATAGGCAAAACTCTTGCCCTCGTTCCCATCTCGCAACACCCTAACACATTCTTGGCACCTGCAGGTTCAACCCTCCTTTGGAGTTGGATGTGATGCTGGATGAGGTGAGCGATGTGATCCTGGTGAACCTTCTCTGGGAAACTCAGATGTACATTTTCAAAAACTGGGCAGAATTTCAACAGCTGCTAGATATGCTCCTGGTTCCATGATGCTTTGCAGCTCTGCCATGCCTCCCTGCCGCAGCGACCCTGGATTCTCAGCAAGGAGTGGTAGATTCCGCTGGCCTCTGGCTTGCCCCTTCTATTCATGGCAAGAAACCGACTGGAAGAATCGGAGGGCTGCACCCACCGAAACGTCTTTTCAGCTTGCCCAGTTCACGTACTTGCTGTGGCTGTTCTTTCCGGGATGCCTGATTCCAGTACACCAGCTGCCTGGAAGGGGCTCACTACGTTTCGTTTCGCTTGGCTTGTGTGTGATAACATGGGATCTAACTGACCAGAGTTGGACTATCTCTGCTACTTCTGGGCATATTGAGCCAGATGCAGTGTCTGACATGCTGGGTTTGACTAATGTGCCTTGCTGTCCAAAATCATACATGAGCAGTTAAAACAAATTGAATTGCTTGTTTCTCTTCCCCCGTGCCCTTTCCTGGTTGTTTTTTGCTTCCTCCTTTCCAGTTCCTCCTCGCTTGATCCGAGTGGCGGAGAGGTGAGAGCAGGAAGGATGGGCTGGGTTTGACAAATGATTTCAGACAGTATTTGCCCACCAGCAGCGGTGTGGAAGGCTTTTTCTCCCCACTTATGAAGAACTTCCTTAACCAGAATAGACAGTGTACAGGGGATCAAAAATTAAACTTGAGTTAGCGAGGCGACCTTTAGTTGTCAGATCCAATGGTCAGGCACACATTCCAGGGTCCGTTTTTTCCTGTTCTCCCATATATTTGTTTCCTTACTAGAGTCACACACCCCCATCAGTGCTGCTGCCTCCCCCCCCCCAAAAAAGTGCTGCTAACAGTAACCTATTGGCTCAGTTTGCATGTCACAATAAACCGTGGTTAATGGTTTGCCTTCCACTTTGCTCTTCCCTTCTAGCCACTAGGAGCAGCAGCAAACCACAATCCTTGGCTTAGCAGTGCATCCAAACCTGGGATGATTTGTTTGTGTCACTCAAGCGATTTGTGATTGGTAAGCCCAGAGCAAGGCTTGACTTGACATCTTACTTTGTATGGAGTGAAATGAACCACGGTCCTTGAGCCCAGGGATCGTGGTTTGTCGCTCCCACTGGGGGAAGAACAAAGTGCAAGGAACCTTCTGCGCTCTAGGGATAAGATGTTACATCTGGTTCCCATAATGTGCAAACACTGCCACTATTCTTGCATTTTGACTACTTTAATAGACTGTACTGGAACTACAGAAAAAATGTCCTGGAGAATGTGAAATCTAATTGGTGTTTCTCCCGCCCCTCTGCCCCATTTTTGTAAATCACTCTTAGTTTGTATAAATGTAACTCAGAACTGTAGTGATGTTAATAGACTCTGATGTCTTCGTGAAACTGACACAATGTTGAATAAAAGGAAATGTGTGATGCGAAAACTGACTTGCGCTTGAACTTAATACAGCTTAAAGGGCTGTAGCTTGGTGGCAGAGGGTTTGCTTTGGATGCAGAAGTTCCAGGTTCAATTCCCAGCATCTCTAGGTGCGAGTGGGAGAGACCTCTTGTCTGAAACCCCGGAGAGCTGCTGCCAGACAGTGTAGACAGTACTGAGCTAGATGGACCAATAGCCTGACTTGTATAATGCAGCTTCCTCTGTTTCTGTGTTCCAAGTGTGAGACTCTCTTCTCTGGAAAGGAGCAAGCGGTTGTCATGGGTGGTGCAAGCTCCTTTCTGAAAGACCACGAGAACAGCATCGCTGGTTCAGTCCCATGCTCCAGCTGAAGTCCGCACCCAAAACCGTAACTGAAGACAGTTGCCCCCTCTGTGCTCTCAGTTGCTGGCAGCATCCACAGCTCCCTCTTTTTTTTAATGCAGAATAGAATTAGGGTCCTTGTACAGAAGATTGTTTTATATGTAACTGTCCAATAGCAAGCCTGCAGCTCGCCAGTTTATAGCGACTGCCTATAGACTGTTTGAGTGAACGGCGTATGAGTATTCAGGAGGAAATGGGCTAAGGTGAGGGAGGTGCATCTAAATGACTTGGAATGGAGGACTGAGATGAAAGCAAAATTTGATCTTGAATCTGATCTAAGCCAGCTTTTCCCAAAACTGGAGTCATGTTTTCATATGGAGATTTCAGCAATGTGATTCTGCCATTTGCTGTTGACGCTCAGAATCACTTCCAGTGTTTGACCCCTTGGATACAAGATCCAGTATATGCATACATGGTCCTTAAGCGAATCTGTTTATACAAACAACCACTAACCACTTGCTTTAGAACAGGAGTGGGGAATTAAAACACTTCAGGTGTTGCTGGACTACAATGCCCATCATTCCTGACCACTGGCCATACTGGCCAAGGCTGGTGGGAGTCCAGTGACAGTGGGCTACAGATTTTCCCTATCCCTTTAGAGTGCAGTGGCCAAGGGCGGGGATGTAATGAGGCTGAGGTCTAACACAAACTTGCAAGCTCATTGGCTCATGTTTAACTTCGCTTTGGTGTTTTTCTTCCATGTTTTCTTCCATGCTTTGGTGTTTTTCTTCCATTCCTTGGCTCCCCCCCCCTTGTGTTACGTGCCTTGCAACGACAAATGTCATGTGTGAATTTGGCCATCATGGATATTGTGGCAGTACCTTCACCAGGGGCTGCTATCATAGGACTTGCTAGTGGACATACCGTGTTTCTCCAAAAATAAGACACCGTCTTATATTTATTTTTCCTCAAAAAAAAAAACACGGTGGCTTATTTTCAGGGGATGTCTTATTTTATTATTATTAAGTATGGTACAGTTTAACCTACAAGGTTAAACTGCCTATCACTATGGCTTATTTTTGGGGTATGGCTTGTTTTCGGAGAAACACGGTACCTGGTCATTGCTTAGTTCACTTGTGCAAGTTAAAATTGAGTTGTGGCATTATAACTCCATAAAAAAGTGGGGAAGTTTTGTAAGGCAACATCTCACTACTTTTGAAGTTAGCGCTTTATCAAGGTGACGCCATGGGTATCCATGTTGGGGTCCCTCCCTGCATGAACCATAACCCCCAGATTCCCAGCTTGCTTCCTTTTTTAAAGTTAAGTTTCTAGCATTTGTAGACCCTGAAGTATGAGGGGGGGGGGGAGTACATATACCAATCTCTTCATTTTTAATGAGAAATTAGCCTGCTCCCTGCTTTCAGTATTTTACTCCTTCCTCATGGATGCTCCCTCATAAATATTCCTATTGGATGCCCATGTCTATAACATTGGTTCTAGAACCACATGAAAGAGATTGCGACACTTGTGGACAACAGTGGATCACAAAAGAGGACATTTACAGTATAGCTGATCCCTATGCATTCTGTATTTCAAGAGATAGGCGTGTTGTGGGTGGGTGGGTGGGTGGCAGCCTTATGCAGTTGTTTCACCCAAGACGACGGTCAACTCGATCATACAGTGCTATATGCAGGGAGCTGTATATTGAAACTGGCAATAAATAATTGAGGGTGACGTCACATGACCTTCATGGCTATAGCAGGATTCCTCCCTACCTGGTATCTGGTTACACTTAAGGATCAAGTTCTAACATCCTGGCTGGTGAATTATTAAACCCCCACTAGCAGTGTTTTTCTTTTCAAAGTAAGTGTGCCGTCTCTTCTGTGGTGTTAGAGAGGAGGCTTAGGGGGTGTGGAACTGGATTCATACATGTTCCTGAGGACTGCAGACCTTCTCAGCATTTCCGATCCTTGGGAGGAACTCTTGGGTGGTTGTTAAACACTCAAGGGGATGGAGCAGTCCTACAGATCTACCATCTCTATCTACAAGGTGAGGCTTGGTTCCTTGTGTGCGTGTTCTGCAACATAAGAACTACTATGGATTGGCTGAAGGGAATGTGAATTAGAAAGACGTTCCTTAATGAGGGGTTGCACAAGAGAGGGATAAAAAGGAACCAAAGATCTGGCACTGGGGGGAAATAAATAGGGAAATTTGCTCGATTCTTAACATCTCTGGTCCAGATGGCACAAATTCAAGGGATATGGATTTTGTTTTTGTTTTTAATAATGTATTTATTAAGGATTTTCAAACAACAAAACATACAAAAAATACACACCCACATCAAGCAAAACAAAAATAAAATACAAAAAATACAAGAATGCAAAAAATATAAAAAACAAGAAAAAACAAAAATTCTAACTTATAGCACTTATTTCCAATCTAATGACTTCCTCGTTCCCTCTCCTTCTGCGATTCTTAACTTCACCTCTGTAGTAAAGTCTAAATCTTATATATATTCTACCTATAACTTTAATATTTCCTTATTTTTTCTATCTTATACATCTCATCCTTTTATATTCTATCTATATCTTACTTCTTAATAAATTTATCAACTTCTAACTATGCTTTTCTCTTACCATTGTATTATCTACAACCTCTAATTTATCTCCCTCACTTCCAAGGGATATGGATTTTGAACCCGGAACAGGCAGTCGCTACAATCTGTGACAGCACAAACCACGTGGCGCTTGCACTGAAAGAGGCTCTTAACCTGATCTGGTTTGCGGACAAATTGATAGCTGCTTCACCCGTTATGTAGCATTAATATTCACTGCCATTATACTAGAGTTTCCAAGCAAGCATGGAGCGACTGGAGGTGGGCGCCCTTCCTAAACACTCCTGGCTGTGTCCTAGAGAGCTCTCAAGCCACAGGCCCCAACATGGGTACATAGCATATTTCAGAACATGCCACTGCTTTTCACTCTGGTGTAGTCATGAGACTCACAATTGCTGCATAATATGTAAAGTGGCTCTCCTTAAGTTGGAAGAAGCAGAAGTTGGGTGTCCTGCTTTTTGCTGTTTAACACAAGGCTCACACAGGACTCCTTCCATGAGGGAATTCGATCCAATTCAAGACAGACTTGGACTTCAGGCTTAAAGATGCGGCACATGAGAGAGGCTGCAGCAGAGGAGATGCCAGGGTGGGCAATATCTGAAAAGAAGAAGGTTGCTATCTAGCTGTTCAGTGGGGTGGCAATGGACATAACACTTCTATTCTTTGCATTTCAATCATCCTGGGGTTATTGCTATTTGCTATTTCTACACTATTTGGCCTAGCTGAGCTGAAACAGTTAGTTGCAGGCGACAATCTGTTGTTTTACGTTTAGAACAGAGTTCTGTCTTACTTGCCTTCCTCTACACGGAAAAGCCTCCAGTGCTGATCATTTCGGTTGCCTTCCTCTGAATTTTTCATAACTCTGCAATAGCCTGTTCCAAAAAGTGGGTGTTTCCAATTTGCTGCCAAGGTTAGCGAAGCCATTGAGGTGCCTTTCTGTTTTTACTGGACTCCAGCTCACATCAGCCCAGCCAGCATGGCCCAAGGATCAAGGATGATGGGAGCTGGAGTCCAGCAACATCTGGCAGGCACCACATTGGCTACCCCTGCCATAGGGAGTGTTGCCACCGAAAAGGTTTCCTCAGATGATTTGAGAGCCATGCTAATTCGCTGTTGTATGTGTTTTGTTTTTTAAATCCTTCCTTCACGTGGATGGCTAACAGAGCATCCTGGAACAGTTTAACCCGGCTCTGGAGAATCTGGTGTACCTGGGTAACAAGTATGTGCAAGCTTTCCATGGTGAGTGGCAATGTTAGCTGACAGGTGAGAGGTGAATATTTGTGTCCACCATGTTGGTCCATCAGTAGCCCTATGGAGATGTTTGATGTACACCTGGAAACTAAGATTGTGCCTGTTGACTTCGCCTCCTCAGCATGCCCAAGGACCACATGTAGAGAAGAACACCTGCACAAGGACTCTTGTGTACATTGAATCATAGAATCATAGAGTTGGAAGAGACCACAAGGGCCATCTAGTCCAACCCCCTGCCAAGCAGGAAACACCATCAAAGCATTCTTGACATATGCCTGTCTAAGCCTCTGCTTAAAGACCTCCAAAGAAGGAGACCCCACCACACTCCTTGGCAGCAAATTCCACTGCCGAACAGCTCTTACTGTCAGGAAGTTCTTCCTAATGTTTAGGTGGAATCTTCTTTTTTTGTAGTTTGAATCCATTGCTCCATGTCCGCTTCTCTGGAGCAGCAGAAAACAGCCTTTCTCCCTCCTCTATATGACATCCTTTAATATATTTGAACGTGGCTATCATATCACCCCTTAACCTTCTCTTCTCCAGGGTAAACATACCCAGCTCCCTAAGCCGTTCCTCATGAGGCATCGTTTCCAGGCCTTTGACTATTTTGTAGACATGACAGGAATTGCATATGTAGTGCACATGTAACATCCCAAGCACACAATTGATGCCATTGTATATAATCTCCAGTGCTCGACCCATGGTTGTCCTGAAGGGTGGAGCCAGCAATTCTAATCAGAAGCCCATCCACCTTACTCCTATGCCAGCTGTCCCAACAATAATTGGAGGGCACCCTGTCTGAAAAGGCTTTCACAGGCAGGGCCGGCTCTAGGTAGAGTCCCGGGTGCGGGGTGTGAGGGCGGTGGGCCGGTAGGCAGGGTGCTGCGCCCTGCGCCGGAGCGATTTCCGCCCCTCAGCACCAGGGCGCGCGACCTGCTCGAGACTGCCCTGTTCACAGGGGTTCTGGGTGCTGCTGACATGAATCTTCTGAAGATGGTGGAAGGAAGTGAGGAGGAGGGGTGGGCCAGGGAGGGCGGCAGCAAATGGAAGAAAGCAGAAATGGAGAGTAAGGGGAAAGCGCTGTGAAGGAGGAGCAAAAAAGATGAGGAGGGAGTTGCAAGCAGGGAGAGGAAGCCTCCTAATTCTCCTCTTTGAAATTTCTGCAGCGTTATCCGAGGCTGCTGATGTCTACTTTACAGCAATCCAAAAGATCGGGGAGCAAGCCCTACAGAGCTCTACTTCACAAATATTGGGTAAGATTCCTGCTGCTGCTCTCTTCTCTTCTGCAGGTCCTTGACCCCACATATTTCCCTGGCTGCATTCCTGTGTTTGTTCAGAGGGCAGGGGGTGTTATTGGGTGGTTGTTTTTATTTTGATTATATATATTGCGGTTTTGTATTTTGATTTTGTTCTGCGAACCACCCTGAGACCTCCGGGTATAGGGCGGTATAGAAATTCAATAAATAATTGAGAAATAAGAGCTGCAGAATGTTACCTAGTCTAGAGATGAAACTGGCCTATTGTTTTCCTATATTTTTATAATACTGAATTCAAGAAGAGCCCCGCTGGATCAGGTCCAATTGCCCATCTAGTCCAGCATCCTGTTCTCATGGTGGCCTACCAGATCAAGCCGAACCCAAGGGCCAGAGTGCAACCCTCGCCCACTTGGGATTCCCAGCAACTCAAATTCAAAGGTTTACTGCCTCCCACAGTGGAAGCATTAGAGGTCTTGGGCAGAGTTTGGGTTCACATGTCATATTAAAACATAGCTTAAAAGAAACGATGGTTTAACAGGAGTGTGCAGTGTGCACTGAAAAATTCTCACTCTGTTCCTGCTACTTTCATGCTGCTGGGAATCCAGCCAGAGCCTAGTTTGTTGTGTCACCTGAACCTTGGTTATCACTTGTGATTTGTTTACAGAGAAACAAACCACAAGCCTGGGTCTGGACATTGCAGCAAGCCAGACTCTGGCTTCTTTCCCGGTAGCAGACCAGGAGAGGAGTGGAGAGAAAACATTTTGGCAGTGTTCACCACCAGTGGCGTCGCAACGGGGGGGGGGGGAGTGACGGGGCGGCGGTGCGCTCCCGGTGCCACGTCTCTTCGGGTGACAAGGCGGCAGCATGAGCAGCCATCACGCTGCTGCAGCCACATGTGGAGGATCCTCTGTTTGTGGCTGCAGCCACGAGCAGAGGATCCCGGCACTGCGCCGCCGGCAAACTGCTACATAGTGCGCTTGTGCGGCATCGCTACGTACGGCGCGTGCGTCGAACATAGCGACGCCGCACATGCACGCTACATAGCGACGCCCCGTCCCTGGGTGCACACTCCGGGTGCCCGAGCAGCTTCCTCTGCCACTGTTCACTACGAAGCTCCATGTTCATGTGAAACCATAGTTCATTTTAAACTCTTGCTTGAGGCAGAAATCAGAAGAGAACTGTTTATGATAAAGGCATTCTTCGAGTGAATGCTGGACTTCTATTTTATTTTATTTTATTTTATGGTAAACAAAAAACAAATGAAACATCAAGCTGAAAGTAATTATAAAAACAGTAATAAGAACAAGGAAAATAACACTGTAATATATAAATATACAAATATAAATATAATTGCATAGTGGATTACGAGGTTCATATTTAAACCAAACGCTGTGGGTTAAATCACAGAGCCTAGGGCTTGCCGATCAGAAGGTCGGCAGTTCGAATCCCCGCGATGGGGTGAGCTTCCGTTGCTCGGTCCCAGCTCCTGCCAACCTAGCAGTTCGAAAGCACATCAAAGTGCAAGTAGATAAATAGGTACCGCTACAGCAGGAAGGTAAACGGCGTTTCTGTGCATTGCTCTGGTTCGTCAGAAGCGGCTTTGTCATGCTGGCCACATGACCTGGAAGCTGTACACCGGCTCCCTCGGCCAATAATGCGAGATGAGCAGTGCAACCTCAGAGTCGGGCACAACTGGACCTAATGGTCAGGGGTCTCTTTACCTTTACCTTTATGAAATAATACTGTAATGAATGGGCTTATATTCAAATGGCATGTGAGAAATGTAAGATGCTTTTTTAGAGTCTTGTGTGAAAATATCCTACAGAGCAACATAATATTTTACATTCCATTTAATTTCTTCTTCATCCGCTCATGTAGTTCAGAAATTTTAAAACTGGTTTTCAACTAGAAACTCAATTTTAAAGACAGCTAAAAAGGAAATCAGCTCCACCCTCCATACCTTTGGTTTAACTTCAAAGAATGCAATCTTACACACATTGAGCCTCAACAGCAGTCAAACAGGACTTACCCTAGATTGCATTCTGAATCGCTTCTCACAGACTTTTCATACAGGTTATCAAAGTAATTATCATAACTGAACTTTTGTTCCAAGATAACACTTAGCATAAGGTCATATATCACTGGCACTTGGATAATAGGTCATTTATTGTTTTCAGTATGTAGTATGTTTGACAATTTCTGTAATAACTTTTAGAGGGCAAAGTTCCTCACCAGTCTTTATCTGCCCTTGAATTCATTCTTCCTCATGTCACCCTGTCAGAACAGGATGCTGGACTTGATGGGACTTTGGCCTGATCCAGCAGGGCTTGACTTTTGTTTAAGAATTTCACAAAGAATTCTCTTTTTCTTTCCTTCTCGAAGGTGAAATCTTGATACAGATGTCTGACACCCAAATTAACTTGAACCGCAAGCTGGAAGCAGTCGTGAGTTACTGGGAGGGAAATTTGTGCAATAATGGGAGGTTGCATAGGGAAATAACCGAGTCTCTTGCTTGTGATTCTAAGATGGTGGTTGGGTTTCATGTGTGTAATAGAAAGGAGAATTTATTTTCCTGTTGCTTTGCTTGCCTATTACTTACATTTTCTTCATGCACAAGGAATAACATGTGTGAGTCTGCACTGTACATGTTTGCAACTGCTTGCCACTATTTTTTATTTACGTACTTTATTTATTTATATTTACTGTACATAGTTATGCTTAGAAAGATTTCCATATATGCTCAGCCATAAAACTCTCTAAGCAGTGTAGAACAAGTAAAAATATAGGTATCTGTAAGGGGGAGGGCTTATAGGGAACAGCCCCCCCCCATCAAGAGCAGCCCATCTCCCAGCAGTAATGAAAGCGAAGGGTCGGAAGGGGAAAGTCATGAGACGGAGAGGGAGTGCCAGAGCTCTGGCAACATCCAAGAGCCACTGCTCCTCATACAGGAAGAGAGGGAGGGGGAAAGAGAGGACGGGCCAGAGACCTCCCCCCCCCCGACACTGGAATTAAGGAGGAGGAGAAAGGGGAGGAGGTTTACTGTCCCGCGACTCTTATGTTGGTCAAGGTCGTGAAAGGGGGCAGTGCCAGATTCTGAATCGGACTGATGAGACATGAAACCAGCAGCTCACTTCACTGTAAATAATGTGCACCAATAAAAGTTCCTGAAAGACAAGCATGTGGAGGGTCGTTACTCAAGAGTAGTCTCAAAAACCCTGACAGTATCTAAAATATATACCTATCTATGGGCATGCTGAAATAAAGCTTTTGGCAGGTGTCTAAAATGATATTGGGTGGCTGTCTACCTCACATCAATAGGCAGGAATGGCCTCTGTAAAGTGGGGGAGGTGGTGGTTGTGGCCATCCTAATCTAGCTCTATAGTAGAGTCTAGTTTACATGACTGGTCACAGTTCTCCAGGGTTCAGGGATCTGAATGGATCTGTCAATTTCAGCTTCTCTCTGTTTTCCATCCCTGCCTCCAATCTTTCTTTCAGTTCTTCATATTTCCCCATCCGTTTGAGATTTTTTAAAAGTACCAGTAACCATGAAAATCCACCAGCATTTTAGTGCATTTTCTTTCCTAGTATCCACATCTGTATGCAATTTCTTCTCATGTCCATATTTTTGCAAAACATTTTCCCCTAATGCAATGCATTTTTGTGTGTTGTTTTTGCTAAGATATGCATTTTTAAATGCACACTTGACCCCAGTATATGCATTTTTGTACACATTACTTGACTGGAGTACTGCATTGCAAAATTTAGTGAATATTGAAGGATGGCTGTGTTTTGGTTCTTGGATTATTTCAGAAAGTGAGAATTAGGCAGAATTGCCTTTATATTTCAACTGAATCACATTTCTCCCCCATCCCTACCTGAACCATCCTCAGTCTTCTGAGCTCTGCTAATAATTATTTAGGAACATAGGGATCTGCTCACGTTCAGCCTATTTGTCCATTTAGTCCAGTGTTGTCTACTCTGACTGGCAACATTTCTCCAGGGTCTCAGGCAGGAGGAGGGTCTTCCCCATCACTTGTTGTTTTGAAACTGGAGACGCTGGTGATCATCTGCATGCAAAGCATGTTTTCTCTACCACTGGGCTACGGCCGCTTTCCCACTTAATGCCCAGTTTTTTGAGCCAGGTGAGTGATGCTGATTTGGTTCCTAACAACTTCCTCTTCTCTGAGCAGGCGCAGACCTTCCATGCAGACTTGCTGCAGCACATGGAGAAGAACACTAAGCTGGATGTGCAGTTCATCAACGTGAGTGCCTGTCTTGCCCTTGTCTTCCGCTTTGAGCCACCCCTTTGGCTCTTGAAAGGCCTTGGCCTTGCACACAGCACTGTAACACAGAATAGCAGACTAATGTGCTGAGAGCTGCCAGGAGACCCCTAATCACAGAGCTATGATTCCCAGAGTGGTTTAACAGTAAATTATTCTTCAGAGATAACTCTGGAAACTGTAGCTCTGTGCGGGGAATAGGGGTCTCCTAACAGCTCTCACCACCTTTAACAGATTACAGTTCCCAGGATTCTTTGGGGAAAACCATGACTGTTTCAATTGGTATCATAAAAGTATGGTGTGGTTGTGTACCTTGACTCAGGAGCAATGAAAAAGTACTTTGTTGTTGTTAAATGTACACTCAAACCTCACATCCCGAATGCCTCCGTTTTGGAATGTTTCGGCTCCCAAACCCAGAAAACCCGGAAGTAAACGCTCCAGTTTTCTAACGCTTTTTGGGAAGCCGAATGTCTGATGCAGCTTCCGCTTGAGTGCAGGAAGCTCCTGCAACCAATTGGAAGCCGCACCTCTGTTGTCGAACATTTCAGAAGCCGAATGGGCTTCCAGAACGGATTACGTTCGACAACCAAGGTTTGACTGTATTCAAATTTATTTCAGCAAACTATTGTGCAGGGATTGGGTCTCTCTATCTCCCCAACCCCCCCTTAGCCGGGAGTTCAGGTTTTTGTCCTTATATGTACATATTTTAAAAACCTTTTCAATGTGCCTGCTCATAGGATAGCCGTCAGCGATATGAGAAGGAACACAGACGCAGAACTGCCAACATAGATAAATGCATTTCGGATCTGTGGAGAATGGAGAGGACTCGAGACAAGAATGTCTGGGAGATGAAGGTGTGGAACAATATGGAGGCCCCTTGGCACTGCCCAGTCATTGCTCTTCAGCTGAAAGATAGGAGTGGAATTGCGATTGGCTTTCCAGACAATTGGGAGTGGGGATCTTGTGCTTTTAAAGGGCATGCACCCACCACTATAGTCTGTCCGCACCAGTGGGTGAGACAGAACTGCTTCGGGTGCTGCCATTTGAAGCTCAGCACTCGTGGTGTAGTGGTTAGGGTGTTGGACTATGGCCTGGGAGACCAGGGTTCAAATCCCCACTCAGTCATGAAGCTCACTTGGGTGACCCTGGGCCAGTCACTGCCTCTCAACACAACCTACCTCTCAGAGTTGTTGTGAGGGCAATTTGGAAAGGGGGAGAGAGATGTACACCACTTTGAGATCCTTGGAGGAAAGGCGGAAAAGCAAAGCAAAAATAAATAAATACATGGAGAAAATTGCCTCTTGGTGTGGGGCGAGGAGATATGACGAGTTAGTGCCCCTGGGCCTGCTTGACTCCCCAGTTCACCCACCCAGCTGCCAGCTGCTCAGCCAGCTCCTGTGGGGCTCCTCATAGCACTTTCCGGCCATTCCTATACCTCACTCTGAGGAAGGGGGTACCTCTTCAGAACAAGGAATTCTCGGTGAGGTGTCCCAAGAGAGTGCTGTGGTGTTACTGCCGTAAAAAATTAAAATTACTAGTCGCTCAACAAAAAAAATAATAAAAGAGAATTTCTAAGGGCTGCAGCGAAGCAGCAGGTGTGAGCACACGCTTGGGCCCCAGAGGGCTCACTCTGAGGAAGGCTGACAGCGATCCTTTCTCCCCTCACTCCAGGAGAACATGTTGCGCTTGCACACCGAGATGCAAGAATTTGTCACCGAGAGCCAGAAGGCTGCTGAGCTGGAGGAGAAACGCCGCTACCGCTTCCTAGCTGAGAAGCACCAGCTACTCTCCAATAACTTCCTGCAGTTCTACACCAGGGTAAGACATATGTAATATGAGGGAGCTATGTAGGGGAAGGACGCCTCAGCACACCCAGATTTGGTGGTGGAGGGGATGGCTTAATTTGGCATTAAAGGAGAAACAGGGAACTCGTGACGCTCCCCAGGCGTTGCTGGACTACAGCTCCCATCATCCTTGATGATTGGCCATTCTGGCTGGGGCCGATGGGAATTGCAGTGGAACAACACCCAGAAGGCCGCAGGCTCCTCATTTGTTGTATTAAAGGGAGTCTGGTTGAGAAGCCGTCTCTTGGAGGGAACCAAGAGGCTTTCACTATAGCAAGAGACCCCAGTGCTTACCATGAATAGTCACAAATCACCCAGTTAATCATAGAATGTTAGAATGTGACAGTGCTTGAGGAACCCTAAGAATCTGGATTTCAAAGATACCAAGTTTCTAGCCCTCATGGAAGCAGCCAAGACTTGGGAAATATATAGCTAACATTATTTGCTTGCTAAAAGCTCAGAAACGGGGGAAGGTAGGGTATCCATTGCCCGATGATGAAACTTTAGTACTCAGCACAATTCTGCAAAGTCAAATCAAATTGCCTACAAATAACATAACCAAACACTGCATATTGAACAAACAAGTGTTCAGTTTGCATAACTGTATATATTCCAAAATAGAAAAATTCCGTGTAGAAAGACCCTTATATATAGTGGGAGGGTGGGGAGGGGTATTACTCAGAAGGGTGGTGGGAATGGGTGATGGGCTGATAGGTGTGGTAAACCTGTTGGCGACTGTTAATACCCCTCCCCACCCTCCCACTATATATAAGTGTCTGGTGACTTCTGTTTCAGTGTATCTGAAGAAGTGTGCATGCACACGAAAACTCATACCAATGCCAAACTTAGTTGGTCTCTAAGGTGCTACTGGAAGGAATTTTTCTATTTTGTTTCGACTACGACAGACCAACACGGCTACCTGCCTGTATATATTCCAAATGCATTGTTTGGTTTTGTTTCTGAATCTCTTAAATATAGCATCAAGTGGCCATTTTTACAACTTTACTCAGCAGGCAGAAATATGTGGGATCTCTCCTGTTAGACAAAGATTGGTGGTAGTGGTGATTTCTCCTTGGTGCAATCTTTGGGACTGCCGTTTTGAATAAACTCCCAATTCCCCCTCCCGCTTCCTCCTGCTTCCCCCTTTGTCATCATACTCTCCAGACTCTGTTATTGTCTTCTTTCCTCCTGCGAAGGCCTGTGCCATCATTCAGAGCAAGGCGCCGCTGTGGAAGGAACAGCTGGAAGCCACCCGAAATCCTGCCCCAGCCTCGCTCAGCGGCACAACGCTCAGCCCAGGTCATGCATCTGGCTCTCTAGCTCCTGCTCCTTCCCATCTCGAGATGGTAAGAAGATGAAAGAAACCTTGGGCGGGAAAGGTTTATGAAACAAAGCACACCTGGGGTATACCGTAATCCCCTAAGTCGGTCATTGGGATGCTGTGTGCAGTTCTGGCTGGACAATCTCAAGGAGGATATCCCAGAACTAGGGAAGGTGCAGAAAAAGGGCAACCCAAGTGGGTTTGGGGGTCGGACCAACTTCCTTACCATGGAAAGCTAAATCAGGATTGGGGAACCCCAGGTCTGTGGGCCAAATGTGTCCCTCTGGGCCTCTCCATCCAGCCCTTGAAACTATTCCCAAGCCACACACCCTCCCTAGCCATACCTATCACTGGCCTTGTTTCACACCCACCTTGAGTGTTTTTGCCTGGCTGGAATGTGTCCTTGAACTTTATGACTGCCTCTTGCTTTGCCTAGAAGGAGGCTAAAGAGGGAGGTGGGTGGGTGCCTGTAGAAACTGTATAAAGGTGAAATGTACTGTACATTCATTGCTCCATCAACTTTTGCCTCTGTCCCATCCACTGCTGGCATATGACTCAAGGTGGTTGCCCAAAAGATAATGCCTAGCTCAGACTAAAAAAACGTTCCCCATCTAATGGTGTTTTTGGTTTGGTTTGGTTTGGTTGTTTGTTTGTTTGCTTTTTTAAAAAAAAACATGACTTAGTCCCATGCATATACCAAACCTTTAAAGTACATTTCCCACTCACAAAGAATCCCAGGAACTGTTAAGAGAGATTCTAACTGTCTGGGGTACAGTTCCCATAATCCTTTTTTCCTGTTTTTGGTGCAGGGAGTGCTTTATAGGTATGATGCCTATGCACCCTAAAAGAGAACGTAATACAAAGTTAATAACATTAGGCATGGTGTGGAGAAAATTGGTAGTTTTTATTTTCCCCGTTCATAAAACACAAATTCCCAGTCAGCCACCCAAATAAGTTGATTGGCAGTTCAGGATTTCTAGTGGTTGTGAACTGGGCGTCTGGCCCAGAGTGTGTCACAGGAGATGACAAGATGCCTTAAGGATTCCTTCCAAGGATCCTCTCCCCTGGGATGGTTTTCACAAAGTGCCTGCTCTTCCTCTCATCTCCTTGTTGCAGCCCCAGAGGCCTCTGGGTGATTTCAGTTCGGTGATAACAGGGCGAAGCGCCAGTTCCTTCCCACAGGAGACGGCAGAAATGTTGCCTGCCTCTCAGCCAGAAACAAGGAGGAGAACCCTGCAAAGAACTCCCTCTATCGGTAAGATGTTTCAGGGGAGAGGGAGAATCCTGGGTTCAAGAGGAGTCAGGTTGTCCCATCTGATAGTGGATGAAGACTCTCCATTAAGAAACATTTCCCCAAGATGCCTTGGGATTCCTGATATATGGGTAGGCGTGGTGTGTTCAGATTCATTGGAGACAGTGGTGAACCATAGGACCCGAACACTTAAGAACCATTGTAGTGTCGAAATTAAGAGTGTTGGACTAAGACTGGCGAAACCCATGTTCAAATCTCCAGCCAGCCAGCATTAAGGTGACCTTGGGCCAGTCCTTATCTCTCAAACTAACCTACCAACCTACCAACAACCAGTGTGGTTATGATAATGCAGTGGTCGGAGGAGGAGAGAATCATGTATGCCACAATGATCTCTATGGAGTAAATGTGGCATTACATATATGAGAGACAAATATGGCAATTTATCTAATCCATAGACCAGGGATGAGGAGCTTGGGGTCCTCTAGATGTTGCTGGACTCCAGCCCCCATCAGCTCCAACCATCATGGCCAATGGCTACAGATAACTGCAGTTGTTGTCCAAGCCATAGCCACAGGTTCTCCACCCCTGCCAAAGACAAACTCCAGAGTTGTTATTGTTGTTGTTGTTTACAAGTGTCATTTGACCTATTTATGGATAAATTCATGTGAACTATATAGCTCACTTTTCTAGCAAAGCTGGGATCCTCCAAGAGAACTAGCATCTCGTAATTTCTTGCAGGCTCTGTTTCCACCGGCCAGCGTTCTCGTTCCAGCTCCTTTGGGGAGCAGGCAGCAGGAAGAGCAGAAGCTGGGGGCAAAGAGGGGAGCAGCAACAGTGTGCTGAGAGTCCAAGCCATAGCACCCCACTCCGCTGGTTCCAACCGGACCCTTTTGCAGTTCAGCGTTGGAGATATAGTCACCGTGCTGATACCAGAAGCACAAAATGGCTGGCTGTATGGCAAGCTGGAAGGTACATCCACGTAAGTCTGCTCACACATGGATCTGTGAGAGTACAGGAATAGGTTGAGGAGGTTCTTGGCTTTTAGGGCTTCGGACCACGTATTGAAATTTGTATCATGCTTCTGAATTTATGCACACCACACATGTTTTTCTTTGACTTGGAGCTTATCTAGGGGATCAGTTCAGATCGGGGCTATTGCACTTTACAGCCTCTGGGCGCGGGTGGTGCTGTGGTCTAAACTACTGAGCCTCTTGGGCTTGCCAATCAGAAGGTTGGCGGTTCGAATCCCCGCCACGGGGTGAGCTCCCGTTGCTCTGTCCCAGCTCCTGCCAACCCAGCAGCTCGAAAGCACGCCAGTGCATGTAGATAAATAGGTACCGCTGCAGCGGGAAGGTAAATGGCATTTCCATGTGCTCTGGTTTCCGCCACAGTGTTCCATTGTGGATCAGAAGCGGTTTAGTCATGCTAGCCACATGACCTGGAAAGCTGTCTGCGGACAAACACCGGCTCCCTCGGCCTGAAAGCGAGAAGAGCACCACAACCCCATAGTCACCTTTGACTGGACTTAACCGTCCGGGGGTTCTTTTACCTTTACCTTTTACCTTTTTACTGTAGGCCAAAACATCTGGAGGGCTGCAGTTTGGGGATGCCTGTCCTAGAGAGCCCCATGTGGGGAAAGGGAGAGTCAACGACAGTTTAAAAGGTAAAAGGGACCCCTGACCATTAGGTCCAGTCATGACCGTCTCTGGGGTTGCGGCGCTCATATCGCGTTATTGGCCGAGGGAGCCGGCGTACAGCTTCCAGGTCATGTGACCAGCATGACAAAGCCACTTCTGATGAACCAGAGCAGCACACGGAAATGCCATTTACCTTCCCGCTGTAGCAGTACCTATTTATCTACTTGCACTTTGACGTGCTTTTGAACTGCTAGGTTGGCAGGAGCTGGGACCAAGCAACGGGAGCTCATCCCGTTGCGGGGATTCGAACTGCTGACCTTCTGATCGGCAAGCCCTAGGCTCTGTGGTTTAACCCACAGCGCCACCTGCATCTCCTAATGACAGTTTACCATTGTAAATTTACCTTTATACTTCCCTTTTGCTGCATGGGAACGTATTTATAAGAGCAAGTAAATGTGGAGGAATTATAGTGATTTCTCCAGGTCCAGTTTTCTGAGTCTTAAAAGCAAAACAATACATCTAAACTTAGTGCAAGAGATGCAGGTTTTTTGAACCTCACAGCATTTCATCAGTTCAGTCTTATCAAATGCAGAATCAGAGCAGGGCTCCTAGAACTGTAATTGTATCTTCTGTATCCCTTATATTGTAGGGAACCTGAGGCGCTAACATCCCATAATAAAAGGTGTGGTGACAATGGACATAAAAGGTGACTGTTTTCATGTGTTTTGGTTTCAGAAGTGGCTGGTTTCCTGAAGCTTTTGTGAAGCCTTTGCAGGAGGCGAGAGACCCCGAGGAGACCACCCCCAGGTGCAGTGAACTTGCTTTGCATCCATGGTGATATTCAGACGTGCTGTTCTTTGCTCTTGGGCAGAGGTGGAGCTTCATGCTCTGGCACTGGGGGCGGGGCTGGTGCCCATTCTGGGGGCGTGATGCGCCTCCTGGAGGGGCATGACGCACGTTCCGGGGCGGGGCGCGCGTTTTGGGGGCGGGGCGGCTGCGATGGCGAACCTTGGAGCCCGCCGCTCAGGGCGGCCTGCCTCTACCACCCCTATCTTCCTACACCCCTGTTCTTGGGCGAAGCCTTGTTCAATGCGCCCCCATAAATGAACTCATGGATTAAAATAAGTTCAAAAAGAAGCAAATATATACAGCTAGCATCAAAAGTAAAACAGTTCAGCAAAAGACTGGGGAAATGGGAAATACAAGTTTTTGCTCAGCTCTGGAAAGATGTCAGCGGGTGCCCAGCGAGCCTTTCCAGGAAGAACATTGCAAAGCTACTGAAAAGGCTGCCTCCCTGGTGCTAGTTAGGCATGTCATTTATTTATTTGGGGAATTCCTGTGGAATTCTTGGAAAAAATCCTTCGTATGTTCATTAGCCTCTGGTGAGAATTTCAACGTGCTGGTATATGTGGAGACAGGCAATCCTTCAGGTATTCTGGCTCCAACCAGTCAAGGCCAAATACATAAATGTGCCCCCTGCACCCCAACAGCTTTTGCCAGTCTTTCTCTCCCCCCCCCACTTTCTCAGAATGTTTCCTCTGCGGAGTAGTCGCAGCGTAGATGAGCTCCTGGATCGTCCCAGCACCCCATCAGCCAGCAATTACTGGCACAGCCCCAGCAGACCTCAGTCTCCAGGTCCTTCTCCTGCTCTGCTGGGGGCAGGCAGCCGCCGGAGCAGCTCGGCCAGCACCGCAGCCAGCTCAGACTCAAAGGTAAGTGCTTGTGCCATTTTGGGGGTGTTTGGGAAACCTGTTGCAGGGGGGCGGGCTACAGGAACAGAGCAATAGATTTGGATGAATTAACGATACACAGCAGGGTTGAGGAACTTGTGGCCCTCCAGAAGTTGTTGAGCTCCCACTCCAGCCAGCCCTGGCCAGCATGATGGTGGGAGGTGAAGTCCAATAACACCCCTGGTTCCCCAATAACACCCCTGGTTAAGTCCAATAACACCCCTGGTTCCCCACCCCTGCTGCTTTCTGACAGTTGGCTCAGATTCGATTCACAAGTTACACAGGCGATGCACCAGCTGCCAACAAAGGGCTGGTCTGTCATTCAGCTCCAGATCTGTATGCAAGGGCTAATTAGGTGGCTATGGGAGCCACATAGCTGCAGGAAATCACCACATCATCTAGATTCTAGACAATGGCCTTGTTCTGCTTTTGCTTATACTGACTCTATGATTTGGAGTGGAGCTCAGTGGATGTGTCCCCCCCGCCACAATATGGCATGAATCGGCCACCTACCTCCTGCGATGGGGCAAGTGGGGGATCACAGGCCCAGGGGCCACATGCAGACTCCCTTGCGGCCCTTGGGACAGTTCCCAGGCCACAACCCCCCTCCTCTGACACATCTCCTCTGCCCACCCCTCAATGCCTCTTGACAACGCCTGGATGGAGAGGACAGAGGTGTGTGTGTCTGTGTGTCTGTGTGTGTGTGTGTGTGTGTGTGTGTGTGTGTGTGTAAACAAGCCAACTGTACAAAGATAAAATTTATATCAATTGCTGCTCAGCCCACTTTGGCCTCTCACTAGTATGTGGCCCCTGAAAGGTTCCCCCAGATAGGAAAGTGGCCCTTGGTCTGAAGTTTCCCCACCCGTGTCCTAGGGGCATAGCCACTTGCAGCCGCCTCCCCTAAATCAAGTAAATAAATAAACATCCTTAACTGACCAATTGTGTCACAGATAACATTGTTCTGCCCGCCCCCAATCTGAAGCCTTCCCTAACTAAAATAAATCCTGGCTACGCCGATGCCCTGTGCCATGGCGTGGAGTGCTCCCTTTTCTCCTCCCTTCAGCAGCAAGCAGAGGCCCAGTTTTCCAGCTTGCATTGTGTGTTGAACTTGTCTTCCTTCCTGCCACTGGGTAGAGCAGATGCGGTTCTCTCACCCGAGTGGCAGACTGCTTAGTTTCTACCGTTGGGGGGGGGGGGGAGCTTTTGCTGCCACGCTTCCCTCTCATGCAGATAACAGGTTAAGAGGGCAGCTGGCCGGCGCTCTCTCTGACTAGCCAATATCAGCAGCAGGGTCTGCAAAACGAACTGCAGGCAGAGCCACTGGAAATTTGTTGATGAGAAGGACATGCATGACACCTAACGAGAAGATAAACGAACCAGATGACAAGTTCTGAAAACAAGAAGGGAGTAGGATGAGAATAGCTACCCTAAAAGTACCCTTTTACATGAGCCCATTTCTTGCAACAACGGTACCATTAGTACTTCACCCTGAAGATTAGGACCAAACTCGACTGAGGGCAGATCCACACATCATACATTTGAAGCACACTCAATGTGCATTTACTTCCCACAAAAAATCCCAGGAGCCATAATTTCCACCCTGCAGAGCTAGAATTCCCAGCACCTTAACCAACCAGTTTCCAGGATTCTTTGGGGAAGCATGTGCCTTAGATGTGCTTTAAATGTATAGCGTGGATCTGCCTGCAGCGTAACATGAGTGAATGGGTGTGCATGGTTTTAAAAAAGGTAACCAGGGGCCCAGGCAGCTTTGGGAACCACAAGGGGCATGGAGGGGAGAGTTTATTCCTTCTCCTGTTCCTAATGAAAATCATCTCCCCTGAAGCTGCTATTTGCTTCAGACAGGAAGCATCCGTTGGACCAATGGAGGCTTCCCTTGCGATGCAAACAGGACATGATTTCATTTGTGGAATTAACACGGCATTTAGTTTGGGTAAGGAAATCCCCTGCAATTCTCTGTTGGACGTCCTAGATAGACATCTCAGTACTTCTGCAATACCTCCCGTTGCATCTGCTTATTGTCCTCATTCAGGACAGTCCTTCTCTGAGCTGTTCTTCTCTTTCAGTTTACAGTAGCCACCCACAACCTCAAAGGATAGCATCCCACGCCACCCTCATCCATAGCCACCTTGACCCCTTGCTTTGGTACCCAGACAGAGGGAGCACCTCAGTCCCTTCTCTTTCGCTCCCCAGGGTCCCTTCAGTTCACTCCTCTTCTCCATGACATCTCAGCCTGATTTCTGGTGGCTCCGGGGCAGCAGCTCTTTCTGCTAACAGTAGGACGCTGAGTGTTGAACGTGGGCTTGGGTGGGGCCACCTGGCCAACTGATGGAGAAGCCTTCCTTTTCTCTCTTCCTCCACTGAGCACTATGGAGCATCTCTTCCAAAGGGCCTGTCCTGGAAGCAAAAGGATGCTAGTGTTGTGGTCTGGCGGATTCTCAGCTTCTATGAATGGAAAACCCAAGGGGGTTGGTGGGTGGTTGCTGCTTGCTGTGGACTGAGAGTTTGGCCATGTTCACACGAATAGTTACTTCAATTTAACAAATGCACTTTATGAAATGAAAGATGTCCTTTACACACCCATGTTCATACTGTTACAAAAGTTGGACGCCACTGGAGCGGTTGACATGAGGAAAGTACATTGGCTCCCAGTATGCTTCCAAGCACAATTCAAAGTGTTGGTGCTGACCTTTAAAGCCCTAGACGGCCTCAGCCCAGTATACCTCAAGGAGCATCTCCACCCCCATTGTTCAGCCCGGACACAGAGATCTAGCGCCGAGGGCCTTCTGGCGGTTCCCTCACTGTGAGAAGTGAGGTTACAGGGAACCAGGCAGAGGGCCTTCTCGGTAGTGGCACCCACCCTGTGGAACGCCCTCCCATCAGATGCCAAGTAAATAAACAACTTTTAGAAGACATCTGAAGGCAGCCCTGTTTAGGAAAGTTTTTAATGTTTGATGTTTTATTGTGTTTTTAATATTCTGTTGGGAGCCAACAACAGTGGCTGGGGAAACCCAGCCAGATGGATGGGGTATAAATAATAAATTATTATTATTATTATTATTATTATTATTATTATTATTAGACTCCCTGGTTAAAGAAGATTAATAACTTATCCTGCACTGTTAAAAGACAAAGACCTGGTCTTCCTCTCCTTGGCTGCCAAAGCAGCTCTCAGCAATATTTATTTATTTAATGCCCAGATGGAATTGGGACCATTTTTAATTTTTTTTTAGAATGACCAGAAAACACAATAATGATTGATTACGGATCTAAAGCTCAGTGGAGTGTGAATGCATAAGGGAGCATCCATTGCTGCCTTTCTGTACCCTGAAAATCTACTCCAGAGAGTTGAGGAAATTGGGAGGGGGCGTGCAGAGGAAGAAAAGGAAGAGGATACCCACAAATGTTGGACATCTTATGTAGCAGGTCTCGGAAGCACCTCTCCCTTGGCGAGCTGTTGCCAGGTAGAATACACTTATGTTGGCTACGGCGACAAAAGACTCCACCCAGTTTGGCATTTGTGGGCCAACTTGTCATTGAGACAATGATAATGCATCGGTTGTGGAATTATACTGGACCATCCACACAACGTTACAGTTGCTCTGGGATTCTTCCCCAGTGTTATTGTATTAAGGCCATCTGGAGGGGCACTACAGCACGGCAAAAGCAGGGCAAAAAGTCAACAACCTTGCAATGTAAAAAGTTACAGAATTCCAGCAGGAAAGTTACAGGACATGCACTGATTGGAAAGGAAGCCGTATGTTTGCCTGGAAACTTCTGCAGGCATAATCAGTATTGAAAGTGGAGTTATGTATAACTGTCCTGATCACGAATGCACAAAGCTTCTTACCTTTGTATATATGACAGGCAATAGGTATTATAAATTCATAAACAAAATATGCGTAAAAGAGGAACATATGCCAATGGAAACCAATCCAACCTCTGGAATAAGCACGCCTGGAGGGCCTAACGCTGTTTCTTTCTGTTCGTGTGAACACAGCCTTGGGTGTGTTGCTGAAGTGTTTAGACATCTAGAGAGCCTGAACAGGCACGAAAGCATTCCCAGGTCAAAATCTGCCTTGTGTGGATGACCTGGATTTTGTAAGCTTACCATGTTGGAGGGATTTTGACGTGACTTCCCTTTTCAGACGAAGTCTTTGCAAGTAAGAAATCCTGGGGAACAAAGCAGCACAATAAGCAACACTGGACTTGCATCCGAGGTCCCTTTTGCTCAGATTGGAGAAGGCCATTCTGGGATGAATGAGTCCTGTCACCCGTGTTTCAGTAGGCAGGTCTGTCTTGAGCAGGAGTAGCTAACTTGTGACCCTCTAGACATTGCTGAACTGTATATCCCACCATTCCCAGACTGCATGGTCAATGGCCAGGGCGGTGGGAGCTGGAGTCTAACAATATCTGGAGGTCCAAAGGTTAGCCACCCCTGTTCTACAGGCTTCTTCCTCTTCCCCTGGGGGACCTAACCTCCAGGATAGGAATATAGGCAAACCGAGCAAGCAAACACACACCCTCAGTAAATTTCATTGCAACAACTGAACAGTAACTTATATATTTTTTTAAAGCAAAACTATAAACTCTGAACAACCAGGTTTGATATTGAGTGGAATGGATCGGCGAATGTAAATTGGGGGTTGCTTTTGGGGGGGGGGGCTGTTTGGATGTGTATTGGATGTGCTTCTGACCAGCTGCGAACTACCGGTATGAGTGCAGACACCACTTGAGCCTATACCTGTGTGCTTCGCATGTCCCTTCCTTTCTCATTTTGTCTCTGTTGAAAATTCATAAGGTATTCTCTCTCTCTCTCTCTCAGCCTTCACCTTTTTTCTTTTCTTTTCTTCTTTACTGCAGAAGCCAGCAGGGAGGGAAAATCACCCAGAACTGTTTCCCAGGTAAATGTGTCCTTTTTCTTCTGAACAATATACTCCCTGCATATGTTAATGCCATTACTTTTAAGAGATGCTTTTAACTCAGGCGTCAGCAAACTTTTTCAGAAGGGGGCCGGTCCACTGTCCCTCAGACCTCGTGGGGGGCCGGACTATATTTTGGGGGAAAGAAATGAATGAATTCCTATGCTCCACAAATAACCCAGAGATGCATTTTAAATAAAAGGACACATTCTACTCATGTAAAAACACGCTGATTCCTGGACCGTCCGCGGGCCGGATTTAGAAGGCAATTGGGCCGCATCTGGCCCCCGGGCCTTAGTTTGGGGGACCCTGTTTTAACTGTATTTCTTTGGACTATGTGATGATGCCACACCTCACTCACACATTGGGGCAGGGAGTCATTTTCAGCTTGAGGGCCACATGCCTTTCTGGGGGCCACATGTGGGTGTGACCAGTAGAGTACACCCTCTACACAAACAAACAACACACACACACACACCCTCTAGCCTCCATCCAGGCAAGTGAGTGGCATTATCAGAGTTCAAGAACACATCCCAGTCATGCAAAATACAGCCAAGGAGGGTAGGCAAGGACTGCGGTCTGGGGAGAAGAGGTGCAGTTTGTGAATGGATATGTCCTGGGGAGTCTCAAGGGCCAAATGGAAAGACCTAGAGGGCCACATTTAGTCCTCGGGCCTGAGGTTCCCCACTCCTATTACACACAGTCAAAGAGTATTATTTTGTCCTCTTACATACCCTCCAACATTTCTCTAATGAAAATAGGGACATCCCATTCCATTATGATAATTTTACTATTTATACCCCACACATCTTACTGGGTTGCCCCAGCCACTCTGGGCACCTTCCAACATATATAAAAACACAATAAAACATTTAACATTAAAAAAAATACCCCTTCCCTATACAGGATTGCCTTCAGACAGCTCAGGGGTCGGATAACTCCATATCCTCCAACATTTCTCCAATGAAAATAGGGACATCCTAAGGAAAAGTGGGACGTTCCAGGATCAAATTGGAAACTGGGGCGGCTTCTGTAAATCAGGGACGTCCCTGGAAAATAGGGACTCTTGGAGGGTCTGGAGTTACAATACCCAACACTTCCTAATGCAGGAGGTCTCAAATACAAAGAGGGACAGTCCAGTTGGCCTAACTCAATGGTGATGTTTGATGATTTTTAATGTATATCATGAAAAGATGGACCTCATCATTCAGATATTCATTGATTAATAGTCTGAGATGAAAGAGCCTTTTGGCTGCCCAGGCAGCAGACCCTTCGAGCAAACCCTGATCAAAACAGGAAGTATCTAGTTCACCACATTTCTCTGTTTCATCTGAACTGGAAAACTACAGCCACCAGCTTTGGAACAAGCCAGGATATTAAAGCACAGTGTTTTGATACCCTGAATTGTTCCAGAAGTGTCTGGTAACAATAGTTTCCCTGTTTGGCTAAAATGGAAGCTAAGGTTAATGAGAGACTTCCTGGCTCGCTCATGGCTTGTGTAAAGGAGCTTGTACACATCTAACTTATTAAGCCCAGAATATGATGGTGATGATTTATTAAATTTATATACCACCCTTCATCCGTAGATATCAGGGCTGCTCACAATATAGAATGACAATATTAAAAACATAAAACACATAATAAAAATAAGAATAAAGATAACCCAATAATTCTCTCCCCCCCCATAACACATTAAAAAGGGCATCGGATGTCAATCAGCCAAAGGCCTGGTTGGAGAGAAATATTTTTGTATGGCACCTAAAGGTGTACAGTATAATAAAGGCGCCAGCCAAACCTCCCTGGGGAGAGCATTCAATAATAATAATAATAATAATAATAATAATAATAATAATAATAATTTATTATTTATACACCACCCATCTGGCCGGGTTCCCCCAGCCACTCTGGGCGGCTTCCAACAAAATATTAAAATACAGAAATCCATCAAACATTAAAAGCTTCCCTAAACAGGGCTGCCTTGAGATGCCTTCTAAAGGTCTGGTAATTGTTATTCTCTTTGACCTCTGGTGGGAGGGTATTCCACAGGGTGGGTGCCACTACCGAGAAGGCCCTCTGCCTGGTTCCCTGTAAAATGGGGAGCCACAGCAGAAAAGGCACGTTCTCGTGTTGCCACCCTCTGGACCTCTCATGGAGGACCCTCATGAGATGATCTCAGGGTCCGGGTAGCTCAGGGGTCCCCAAACTACGGCCCCCGGGCCGGATGCGGCCCAATTGGCCTCCCAATCCGGCCCGTGATGACCCCCGCCGCCCGCTCTTACGGCACGATTTTTTCCGCCCGTGTGCGTGTGCGCATGCGCACGGGCGCGCACTCCCCTGCCCTCCGGCCCGCCGCGCGGTCGGCGCGGCGGACACCGGCCCGAAGCCCGGTAAGTCTGGGGACCCCTGGGGTAGCTTCATATGAGAAGGCAGTCCTTGAGGTATTGTTGTCCAGAGTGTCCATCAAAACTAGGACACTCTGTGGAAGACCATATCTGGTAATATCTGACCGTATCTATTAATCTAGTAATTCATCTGACACCAGGCACTTTTCTGAGGACCACGGATTGTATCCAGTGTGTTGGTAGCCTTTATGTTGTAATGGAGTTAACTGTATGTGGTTGGCTTGAATGCGTTTCCAAAAATTTAATCTCCACCTTTCTTTTTCCTCTTCCTAGAGGTACCAATCCTTTCGCTACAGTCAAATTGCGCCCAACGGTGACCAACGACCGATCAGCACCTGCCATCCGGTGAAAGCCAGCTATGGTTTTGGGAGGGTGGGTGGCTTGTACAGAAAGTTGTCCTGGACAACCCTTCTCATTCCTGAGCTCAGGCTGTCATTATCTTGGGGAAGCTATTTCTCCCAAAGGGGCTAGCCTGAGTGGAGGGCACTTCTTCACCCTTCTTTTCCATGTCTGCTCATGTTGTAGTGGTCAATAGGTCCCAAAGTCATTTTGTTTTGTTCTTTTAAGGCTCTCTCCCCCCCCAATCTATGCAAAAGGTGCGTTTCTTTCCCATTTGTAGCGTGCATTTTGCCAGGTTGTGCTCTGTGCTACAATTTCCCTGCAAACTTTGTGCAAACGAGTGAGGATGACCATGAACAGGCTGTCCGGAAGTGACTTTGGACTGGGCAGAGAAACAACTGCTTCAGGCTGAAGAGCGAGAGACATTACAGCAGAGAGCAGTCATCTGATGTAGGACATAAGTAGGGCACTCTAGGAAGGGCCCTCAGAACAAGTCTGTGGGAAAGCCTTCAGAAATCTTCTGTTGGTTGATTTCATGCCCGGACAGCTCAAGAGATACTGGTCAGCATGATATAATCCAAGCCAGTCGTGACTGCCATACAAAACATATTTTCTAAAACCATTGAGGGGGACCGTTAATGTTCAATGGTCAGCCAGTAAACCTAGATGGAAGTCGGTCTTGAGAGACTGCCATGTAAACTTCCTTGCTCAGGTAACTTGCAGAATTGTCTGCTTAACTGGTAGATTTTAAAGGCATCCTTGTTTGAAGATGCCTGGATTTCTTCTCCACACCCATTCATCACAGACCACCGTGCTACCAGCTTTGATAAGCACAACTGGGAAGAGTTCTAAAATTGCTGAGGAGATCTAGCGGCACTGCATTATTTCACACACACCCAATAGGTTTCTGTAAGTAGCACTAACAGAAATGCTTTTTTGGGGGGGGGGGAATGTTTTTTTTTTGAGAAAGAAAAAAAGAAAGAATAAAGTAAAAAACCAATAAACATCTCCTTTGGGTTGTGAAGTGCCTTTTGATAGGGGAGGGGAGACACACTTCACGGAAAGCAAAAGGTAAGAGCAAGTTGCGGTTGTTGGAGACCTTTCCCTTTTCACCTTCACTACTTCTCTTTGCAAAGTGGTATTAAAAGGTAAAGGGACCCCTGACCATTAGGTCCAGTCGTGACCGACTCTGGGTTTGCGGCGCTCATCTCGCTTTACTGGCCAAGGGAGCCAGCGTACAGCTTCCAGGTCATGTGGCCAGCATGACTAAGCCGCTTCTGGCGAACCAGAGCAGCGCACAGAAACGCCGTTTACCTTCCCGCTGGAGCGGTACCTATTTATCTACTTGCATTTTGACGTGCTTTCAAACTGTTAGGTTGGCAGGAGCTGGGACCGAGCAATGGGAGCTCACCCCGTCGCAGGGATTCGAACCGCCGACCTTCTGATCGGCAAGCCCTAGGCTCTGTGGTTTAACCCACAGCGCCACCTGCGTCCCAAAAGTGGTAGGCAAATGTATCAGTGTTTACAGAACTAGGAGGTTAGGAGGAAATGCAGGATTGCCCTCTTCCTCCCATGCAAGTGGATTTGCCAGTCCTTGATTTCCCTTGCCTCTTGTCTCTTAAATAAGATGCAATGGGATGGTGATTTTGAAGAGGGTGAAATGTGCAACCAGATTTCCAGCGTGCCCAACTGCTTCCTCCCTCTCACACTTCACTATGACCCGCCCCTGCCAATCCACAGTACAGTACAGTCACATCTTGCATGAAATTAACTTGCACAATTTCAAACTTGCGTGGTTGAAATTGCTCAAATTAAGAGTCAGAGTTCAAGAAAGCTTGGGAAAAACATGTACGTAAGTTTTACCCCCTCCCCCCCAATACATTTTTATTATTTTATTATTTTTGTTTCTTTAACATCATACAGCAATCAACAACTATACAGCAAATAGCTCTGCCAAGCTTAGACTTCCCTCCCTCCCCTCAACAGGTAATTTATTTAATTCCACTCGCTCAATTTCCTACTTCAGCTAAAGTTCCGTGTTGTAGGATTTATTTCTGAGAAAAAGGGCAATTTGAAGGTTGTTAACTGCTGCCACTGACTCACAAATTACCTGAGGGAGGCCACTGAGAGGGTGGGTGTCCTTTTACCAAGGAGGCCTGCTTTTGCATTGTCACCAAGAGACAATCTGCTAGGCGTGGAAGCATCATCAGGGTATTCTCAGAAGATCTAAAAGATCAACTTGTTTTACGTTACTGAGGGAGGTCATCCACTAGGTAACTGGGCCCCAAGTTCTTTAGTGCTTTAATTGCCAGGAACAGAACCTTGAACATGGCTCTGTAGTTTACAGGCAGATACTTGAATATGTGTTAAGCCGGGTGTCCCACTAAACACCTGGGCAGCTGCATTTTGTGCAAAATGCGGCTTCCAAACAAGGTGCAAGGTCAACCCTGCATACAACGCCTTATAGTCTTTGCATGAAGAATGGACTCCACTCCACAAAAGCTTAAGCCATAATAATCTTGTTAGGTAGTGCTCCAAGACCCTGGTTTTTTTTTGTTTTGTTTTTTGCAACAGGCTAATGTGACATGTGGAAGCATGACCCAATGGGTACAGCAGGGGCTTTCCAGTGGTAATTTCTGTGATTGCAGTGACATATTCTTTAGCCACTGGGCTTTGGGGAATAACCATCCCCATTCTGGGTCATGGATGGAGAAGAAATTTGATTCGGTTTTCATTCAAAGGCAAACCTTCCTAACCCACATTTTCCAAAACAATACGCAAACCAAAACTCAAGCATTCTTTGGAAGTCATGTTCCCCCAAGTCCTAAAGTTCATGTCGCCAGCCAAGTAACATGTGTATAAAGTTGCATATGTTACTGAAGAAAACATACAGCAATGCATTATGTTAGGGGAAATTGCATACAGAAATGTGTATAGGAGGAGAAATCCACACTGAAATGCCGGTGAATTTTCATGTGGACTTTTTAAAGAATAGAATAAAATCGCAAACAGATGTGGAGAACTGAACTTTAGATGAAAAACTGAGAGAAAGTGAAATTGGTTGATTGGCCCATCCCCTAGGCACATGTCTCTCCATGTAAAATGCAGTTTTCAAAACATTCAGGGCATGTAGCAGAGAGAAGATTCTCAGTGTTTCAACCATTCTGACAGATAAATTAAGACACCAAGAAATCCACCGAGGCTACTGCCAGACTGTTGGTATTTTGCGGGTGAGATTCAATCACATATTGACAAATTCAGGTTACTGAATTAATGTGGATTTGTTGATCCTGCGCAGCGCATCAAACCCACTTCTAAAAATCCCCAGACTTTTTGCAGTAAGGAAAGTGATGAGGAAATTATTGGAAAAAGTGGAACCACAATCTCTTTATGCAAAGTCATGTAACCTCCCCACAAACAAATCAGAATGGATGCTCAATAAACAGTAGACGCCTTCTAACCTCCCCAAAGACTGTATGGATAAATCAGGATGAATGAGCATAAACAAAAAATCTCTGGAAGTGACCCTGGAGCCTTTGAGCTGGATTTTTGCATTTTTGCTAGGGTTGCCATACGTCTCGAATTTCCTGGACATAGCCAGAATACTACAGTCAGAAGCAGTGTCCGGGCGGAAACCGCTAATAATGTCTGGGAAAATCCAGACATATGGAAACCTATGCCGGCAATGTTGTTTTGGACAATTTTCCTTAAAAATAGCTCAAAACGTCCTTTTTTTTTTTTGCAATCTTGCTCAACAACTTTGGGCAAAACTAAAGAAAGCTAAACAACTCATGTTGTCATGTGTCTCTTGCTTTTATCACAAGAGGAAAATATACAAAGTTTCTGCGGAAAGCAATTGTTTTGCATCGTTGTTGTGTTTGGGGTCACTTTCATGTCATACATTTAAATCACACTGCTTTCCCCCCAAAGAATCCTGGGAACTGTAGTTTACCCACTCAAAGAGCTACAATTCCCACCACTCTTAACAAACCACAGTTCCCAGGATTCACTGGGGAAAGCCATGTGCTTTAAATGTGTGGTGGAGCTGTGACCTTGTTTATGCATTTCATTGTTTGCCTGTTGCTTCAGAATATATCTTCTGATACAAACCTGCCTTTCTAAGACAGCAAACCACCTTATTCAAACATGCTGCCCTGAAGACGCTCTTAACATGTAAAATACATTTTAATATTGAAGAGAATACTAATTATTATTATTTTGTATTTTGTATTAATAAGATCAAATTCTGCCTTGTCAAAATAAACAAGAAATATGCCTGGATATTGTTATGCGGCAGATCACTTCTCTGAGCAGTGAGATGTTCCAGCAATATTTATTTCCCACCGTTTACATAACAAAGGGTTGAGCCCGTCAGACCTGCCCAGCAGGTTTACCCTGAACAAAAACCAGCTGAAGCTCACAGCAATATTTTCCTTTGCCCGCTCTACTTCCTTGAACTGATACAGCTCCCTTCTGCTTTTACCTGGTGCAGATACCACCCCCCTCACTTGCAGAAACAGTTTCAGGGTCCAGCAGAGAGAGACTGTTGCCATGGAAGGCCTGAGCAGAAAAAGATCACCAGATCTCAGGACAAAATGTCACCAACATGAAAAACTGGATCACACGGAAGTAATGTTTCTGACATCTGCATGTTGAAAATGATAGCATATTCTTGCAGAAAGAGACACTATATTTCTCTTTCCTCCCAAACTGCTAAATGAGCAAAGGATGTTGTGGAGGTGGACAATGCTGAGCTAGACGGACCAATGGTAAGACTCAGTATATAAAGCAGTATCCTATGTTACCTGAACAAGCAGCCTGGTGCCTTTGACATGCCTTTGGTTGTTCAGTCTAACCGCCACCAGGTGGCAGCAGAATCTAGCAGTCCTTTCCCATTTCCCTCTCAGTTCCTGTAGCTGTTCCTTTGCTAAGGAAGGTCCTCAAGGCCAGCCCAGGATATTTTGCTGCTTGAGGTGGAACAACGAATGGTACCTCCTCCCCAGGGCAAGGTGCATGGTGTACATGGCTGGCTAGTCCAACCCCTGCAATGTAGGATCGAACCTGCAACCTTGGAGTTATCAGCACCTCCTCTTCCTCTTCCTCCTCCTCCTCCTCCTTTGGCGATGACTCGTAGCCGAGTAAGATTGTCTTCCATGAACACTGTTTTAACAGTGAGTCCGGCCAATTCTGGATCCACACAGTGGGGACATAGGTTTCCGGGCAGGAGTTGATCATGGCGAGGGTTTGCCAAGCGTGCCTTCCTCTTAGCACGTTTCTCCCTTGCGTTCTGAGTTCGAGCGTCTTCAAAGCCCATGACACCTTTGGTAAAGGCTGTTCTCCAGCTGGAGCGCCTGCAGGCCAGTGTTTCCCAGTTGTCAGTGTTTATACTACATTTTTAAAGATTTGCCTTGAGAGAGTCTTTAAACCTCTTTTGTTTATCAGCACCACACTCTAACCAACTGATCTATCCAGTTAGCAAGTCAACAAGCATAACTGGCTGATTGCCAGGTGAGGAGCTAGTTTCGATTGCCAGCCCTTGCAGGCAGCATTGGAGGTAGTCATCCATTGATACCCTTAGCCCTCATGAATTTGGCTAAGCTGCTTTTAAAGTACCCATGCTATATCTTTCATCGTATGGGTGGAATAATAATAATAATAATAATAATAATAATAATAATAATAATAATGGGAGAGAACTCCAGAGTTCCTTGGCTTGGTAGTAAATTGGCAGCTAGTGTAATTCTCTCAGGACTGATGTTGTATGATCCGTAAGGAGCTGACCATAGCTGCAGGGTCTGAACCATCTACAAGGGCAGCCCCACAAAGAATGCATTGCAGCAATCCATTGGGAAGGTTATGAGCCATGCGTCAGAGCGGCAAGGCTGTCCTTTTCTTGGAACAGCTGCAGCTGGTGAACCAGCCACTGTTAGTTATGACGTTTACCTTTTCCCTACAGTAAACGGAGACTATGCTGCGCCACACCCTCTCTCTTGCCACACAAACCTGCCCTGCCCCCCCACTTGCGTGGAGTTTGGTTTCTCCTTCAGTGGCGCCAGGTGTAGCGCCTGTCAGTCACCTTTTAAACCTGGTTTAATGAAAATCTCCCCGGCGGTGGTGGCCGGGACTGGGTTCGCTGCTGTAAAAAGGAGTGAGTGAGAAGAAGGGAGCTTGTTTTCTTTCCCTCGTAGACGCTTGCGTCTCAAGGCCTCACGCGGGACTCTGCACAAGCCCCCCATTGTTGCCTGAGCCCTCGCGGTCGGGAGTGGAAGGGGGAGCAGGGAGAGACCTGCTGTGGCTCCTTGAGCCGATTAGCCTTATTAATAGAAATTAAACCCCGTCTGTGAGCTCTGAAAGCCCCTACACGCTCCCTTCCCTACCTGTGCTCTCACTACTTCCCCCCCTGACAGGAATGTATAGATAGGGAAGCGGGTGAGGGAGGGAAAGAAGTTAAGAAGCTTATGAGGATTAGAAACCAAGGCCTTTCACTTCTGGGGCTTGGGAGGGTAGGTATTAAAACCTACCTGGGCTCATTGGTGACATGAGTGCCAGCTTGGGTTTTTTTTTTTCTACGGTGGCCTAACCTCACCCCCACTGCCTTTGCCCTTAAAAATATTGTGCCAACAGACTCTCTCTATCCCTCCCATTGTGTGCTTTTCAGGACTGCCATTTTTCTACCCCTTGATCTTGCAAAACAACAACAACAACAACAACAACAACAACAACAACAACAACAACAACAACTCTCCTGCAACAGGTTAACAGTAGCATTCCATGCACAATACATTTTGAAATCGGTGGGACTTACTTCTGAGAAGATTGCAGCATCAAATATTTCAATAGGAAGACATCTCAACTACTTTTTGCAATACACCAAAGACAAAAACTTGCACAAAATGGGGAAACCGTAATGGAATGCACACAACTAGTATTTTCAGAGAGGGCTCTCACTCGAAGATACTACAATCCTACAGCACTATGGGGCTTGCTGTGGAGATGGGGAAAGAACAGTGACCATTTTCAAAAGACACAGTGATTTTTGCCTATAAAGTGCCTGTAATTTGCGATAGGGGGATTTTTAGAGAGTCAAACACCATGGAATTTTAATGTAGTCGTCATAGTAAACATAGACTTTCTGACTATACCTGTCCATTTCTGAATATTCATATAATATAGATACCTTCTTTTGATCTTGACGTTTTCTCTCTCATATACACACCATGAAAGGAACCTTATTTTGGCTCAAACCCCCCCCCCCCCAATGATATTATGAATGTGAAACATGCAGTAAGGATTCATCAGTTTTTCTCACAGGAGTTATTGACGGTTCATTCATTGTGACTTCATCCAAATAGGTTTTAATCCATTCTAATCCAAACTGATTAAAATCCATTAAAAAAACCCACCCACTATTGACTTTTTGTGGTTTGGAAACGCATTGAAAAGTATGGGATGAACAAATGACTTGCAGGAAGGTGTGTAAACGCCTTACTGGCAAATCAGTTCCAATGGGAGTTGAATGCCATTGACGCACAAGTGCCCTGCAAGCAGATGCTCCACAACTTTGGCATAAGCTTTTTGTAAACAAAATCAGGATGAATGTTCAATAAACAGGTCACCCAGAAGAGCACTTTATTAGGCAGCCGTAATGTGTACTGATATGCAACATGAAGTCATTGTTTAAATTGTCTGCAGATGGAGCTGTTGCTTTACTTACCATTGGCGTGGTTAGGGAATGCATGAGATAGTTGTCTAGACGTTAGTGCTATGGTGAATCTGACACTGAACGTGACTGCTTCTCATAGGACAATGTAGAAGCATGTGGCTCCCTGGGATGTTCATTTTGACCTCTGCATTTCCCCTGCTCTGAGCTTGTGTCTTGTCAGTGTCATGCCCTATGATGGCATCCTGCCAGCATCATTCCTGCAACTTTATTTTTTCCCCCCAAATAATTTTTATTCATTTTATAAGAATAAAAAATACAATACTACAAACTGACAAACACCGTATAAGACGACTGGGCATATAAGACGACCCCCAACTTTTCCAGTTAAAATATAGAGTTTGGGATATACTCGCCGTATAAGAAATACGACCCGGCATATAAGACGACCCCCGACTTTTGAGAAGATTTTCCTGGGTTAAAAAGTAGTCTTATGCGCAGGAATATACAGTATATATAAAAGGGCAACAACACAGATTTCTTATTTAATCCTAATTTTCTATAACATCTTGGGTGAGTTCCCTTGTTCTCCTCTATCTGAATTTCATTATGATACATCTTTAGCAGTTTATTCTCCATAATCTATTAACCAAAACCTAATTATATTACATCATTATCCATTAATCCTTTCATAATTTCTACGTTTATCATTTCTAACTTTCAATCCATATATTTACACTTATCACCTATAAAAACTTCTCTAAGGGAAATAACTTTCTATATATTGCAATATTTCTTCAAATAGATCTTAATTTTTTTTCAGTCTTCTTCCACCGTCTCTTCCTTCTGGTCACGTAACCTCCCAGTCATTTCAGCGAGTTCCATAAAGTCAATCATCTTCATTTGCCATTCATTAATACTGCAACTTTATTATGTCCCACAGGGCTGCTCTGATCTCGGGAGCCAGAACCAATGCCCCCCCCCCAATCCTGTAGGAAAACCTCAAGAGCAGAGAGGGAGGAAGCTTAAAGACTCTTGCCCTCTCCCAGCTACCTCTCATTTTGGAGAAGCTGGATTACAGGGGGATTGTGGCCCAGGCATGCCGGCTCTGCTCCTTCCCATTGGCTGGGAAAGCCTCTTAAAAGTGGAGAAGTGGTTTCTTTCTGCTAGATCAGCAACCTATGATTCTTTAGCGACTTTAAAACATAAGCAGCCGCTGACCCACATCCATGCTGTAAACACTTTGGTGCTTGAGCTGCAGGCTTCGCGGAGCCAAGGGGACTCTGGAGGAGGGCCTGGAAGCAGCTATTGATCACCACAAGAAGACCCCATCAGCACCAGGCTTTCGGGATCTTTGAGAGCTGAGCTAGGAAAGAAGGATGCAAGGGATCAGAAGACTTCTTCCAGGGGTTCTCATTGGATGCCTGTCATGGAGTGAGTTCTGAAAGGTTGTCCCCTCCTCCTCCTTCAAACTAGCCCTAGGCACTAGGAAACACTCTTTGGATCCATCTCCTTCGAAGTCAAAAAGTGAAAGGGGAGGCACAGCCCACCCAAGGTCTGTATCTTAATATGGAGCATGATATTTTGTATTTCAAGTGTTAGCATTGTTATATGTGTTGGGAATTAGTGGCCCAAGGAGGATGCTCAACTCAGGATGCATCCTGGTGTCATAACATATTGGGCAAGGGATAGTCTTAAAGACTAAGTTAATTTGCACTGGATCCTTTGTGCTGCTTGTGCATTCAGGTGGAGAGTCTCTGCTGTTTTAGGGTTGGGGATCCAAGAAACTGGCCTACCGGGTTTTGCAACTTATACAAAGTTTGGAGTTTGTGTTGAGTCCCTTAATTTGTGGAACCTTGTGTCCTGGGTTATGTTGTCTTGGCTTGTTTTAAAAAGAGTGCATATCAGCCATATTGATTACTGGACCTGAAGGGAAATCTCTGCTCCCCTGGAGTCTGATTATTTTTATGCCAGACTCTGTGTGCGTGTACATGCTCTGTATAGATATGTACATGATGTACATGTAGGCCTCTGGCTAAGGCAGAGTGGCCAAAAAAAGAGGAGACACATCAAGAAGAAGAAGAAGAAGAAGAAGAAGAAGAAGAAGAAGAAGAAGAAGAAGAAGAAGAAGAAGAAGAAAGAGGACACTGATCTGCATGAAAAATGGCATGTGCCATTCACGTCCCAGGTGTTAGGCGTTGCTTATTTTTATATTCCAAGAGCCTTCAGACTGAGGCAATTTGTAAAGCGTAAGCCTGTCTTTGTATCCATGAAGGCTAGCAAAACTGAGAGAAAGGGGGGCAAACAAGCTCCTAAGGCAGGTTTATATCAGGTCTGGGGAACCTGTGGCCCTCCAGATGTTGTCGGACTCCAACTCCCATGAGCCCCAGCCAGCATGTCAGTGGTGATGGATGATGGATGATGGGAGTTGGAGTCCAGGAACATCTGGAGGGCCAAAGTTTCCCATAGATCCCATGCAAAGGCTGTTCTAAATGATGGCTCATAATACAGTGAGTTATTTGTGTGGAGCAGATAACTTTGCAGCTCAAGTGCTTTTTATTGTGCCACTGAAAATTCTGTGTGTGGCAGCTATAATGTATTGACTGCCATGAATATGGTCTACAAAACATCATTGCAAAAGGCTCCACCCTGCTGAATCCTTTGCATGTAGGCAAAAATGCACAAGTGTCCTCCGGCTGCCTGAAGCAAAAGACAAGATGGCACCTGTTCCTGTTCCATGTACAAAAGCCAACCAGACTGGGAGCTGAATGTCATTTGGACAATAGCAAATGGGACCACATCCTCCTGAGGACAGCAGGCTAGCTTAGAGGGTGCAGGCCACAAGGCACACACAGTTCTTTCCTGCTCATCAACATTTGCCGCCTGAGGTGGCTGCCTCACTCTGCCTCATGGTAGGACTGGCCCTGAGCATTAAATTGACATCTAGTGAAAGTCCCAGTCCCAGTGCAGTAGCTTCGACAAGTATTCCTGTGTTGGCTCTCTTCCATAGACAACTAGGGATGCCAGAGATTTCCAACGAAAAATGGAAACGAGAGCAGAGATTGCCCATGCTTACTTACTAGTTGTCCCAATGTCCAGAATGGAAATAAATCCCAGGAATATGATCAGCATTGGCTGTTGGTGGTGCTTTCAGTCTGCAGATGTTAGGTTTCCCCGCCCCTCCATTCGCATTCTGTTTCCTTTGCACTGAAATGAATGGGGTGGAATAATGCAGTGCTAATGGTATTACAAAAAATATGCAATTAATTACATAAATTACGTGAGTTACTTAATTTCCCCGTGGTGGACAGTGAGCTGAATAACGTCTTGATAGGTGGAAGATGAACTGCAACAGAATGGAAACACAGCTGCATGTGATAAATGGAGAGTGAAGTGGGAAATATGCCTTCTTACAACCCCAGAGATAACACAATGTAAGAGCACTTGGCCAGTGCTGATTCCACAGGTGATGGTGCAGCCCAGTGCCTGGGAAGTGCCTGGAGTTTCCCTGCAATGGGCAAAAGCTGTACACATCTTCCTCTTGGGTACAGATAAGGTACCATGGTAGTTACGGTACTGCGTGACACTGTTGGTGTTGCCACAGCCACTGAAGCGCCACGGGATTGGGCAGCATGGCCTCCTGATGCTAATGCTTTAGTAACCTCCCCATTGCCAGCATGCTCAGTATCACAAAAGTCATGTGTTGTTGCACTGGAAAACTTGTGGAGGGGGTAGCAAACTTACACAGACATTCTTGACCAGCTTAAGGCTTTGAGACACCTCCACTGCCCCCTTCCAATCCCCTGTTTACACCCATACTTTTGTACTCAACCATAGCAATTGCACACAGACAAATAATCTGTCTGGCACGCACTCACACAATAATTGCTTAATTTGTGCTCTTGGTCACAACTTTGGGCCTATTTGTCTGCGTTTAAGGTCTTTCAGAAGAACGGGCCATTGTTTTCTGCCTTACAGCAGCATGCGGAGCCTTCAGCAAAAGATTGTATTAATGGTTTTAAATCACACCACAGATCATGGTACTTTAACATTTAAAGCTAGGCAAAGAGCGGGAGAGGATATCCAAGGACCAGAGGGGAATAAACAAGCTTGAAACTCAAGGAGGAAAGAAAAAGTGTCAGAGCCTAGATATTCTGGCTCCAAGCTGGAGATATGTTGTTATGTCTCCTAACTGTCCAGAGGAAGTAGCTGTGCCAGAAATGCCAGTTCTTGCTTCTTGCTGTTTCCTTGAAAGTACTATAGAATCATAGAATTGTAGAGTTGGAAGGGACCCTGAGGACCATCTAGTCCTACCCTCTGCAATGCAGGAATCTCAACTAAAGTATCCATGACAGATGGCCATCCAACCTCTGCTTAAAAACTTCTAATGAAGGAGAGTCCACCACCTTCTGAGGAAGTCCATTCCACTGTTGAACAGCTCTTACCGTCAGAAAGTTCCTTCTGATGTTTAATCGGAATCTCCTTTCTTGTTAAATGAATCAACGGGATCAAGCCCTACCCTCCAGAGCAGGAGAAAACAGGCTTGAGATATTTGAAGATGGCTATAATATCTCCTCTCAGTTGCCTTTCCACTCCCCCAGGCTAAACATACCCAGCTCCCTCAAAAAACCGAAGAGGTCCTATATGTTATAGAACAATTCATTGGTTTTTGGTTGTATTATTGATGTTGAATTGAGATGTAAACCTAAGTGGCTTGAGACCAGACCAGCTTCCCTGAAAGAGTGACACTCCCCTTATATACTTACTGAATATTAAGATCTGCTTCAGAGGCCCTGTTCTGAGTGATCCTGCAAACGAAGCCAAGTGGGTAAGAAACAGGAAGAGGCCCCTTTCAGTAGTGGTACCCCAGTTATGGTATAGCCTTCTCAGAGAGTCTCAGCTGGTGACATCTTTATGGATTTTCAGAGACAGGGGAAGGACCCTTTTCCTCACAAACTGGGCCTCTTACATTTGAACTGAATTGTAAATTGTGTTTCAGTTGCATTTTAGTCTTAATTAATTGTCTTTAGTTCCTATTGCTTTGCGCTGCATTTTGATGCTGCAGCTATTGCCTTGCTGAGCAGCACTGTTAGTCCCCTGCATGAGTTTGCCTTCAGACTTCAGGTTGAAAGAGGGAGGGGAAGCACATGAACAGAAACAAGGCTGAAGGGAGACAATGGGAGCTGCTTATCTGTGTCTGCATCCTCTGTTCTCTTCTGTTCCTGCAGCACCACTCATCTCGCTGGCTTTTGGGTTCCTCCCCTGCCCTGGTTGACCAATGGGGAAGGGCCATGCTGAGGACGGCCACCTGCCAGAAAGAGCAAAGCCTCCAGATGGTGGCTGGGGCTGGATAGTACTGTTGGGTTGCTTTGTCATCACTGGCTTTTCCTACGCCTTTCCAAAGGCAGTGAGCATATATTTCAAGGAGCTGATGCATGACTTCCATGTGGGCTATAGCGACACGGCTTGGATCTCATCTATCATGCTGGCTATGTTGTATGGAACAGGTAAGGATCCCACGACTCTGTCCCGTCAAACACTTCCTTGTCTGTGCTTATAAAATGTACACAGCCATGAAAGCAAAGATCCAGCCAAGGATCTCACTGGTTTATTGTGAGTGGCCTCCTTTAACCACCTCCCTTCATTCCCACCGACCGTCTGCTGCTATTCTGAGCAGAGTGGGCTTTCACCCAGCTCCCCTCCTGGATTCCTATAACTTCAGCTGCCCTGGTGCCCCAGACCCCTGCAGTCCACAGCATTTCTGGCCCCCAGATCAGGGGGCAGGGGGCGTGAAAGCAAATAACTAATTGAGTCAACTTTCTTGTGTTGCAGTGGTCAAACGTTGTCAAGCATTCTTTGACATTGCTTTGCACATTGCAAGGCCAAAGGCTGGGGCAGAGAACGAAAGGCTTGCAGACAAATAGCCAGCAGTCAGAAGTCTGAGGTGCGAGGCTACTTTCCTGTTTGCCTATGAAGTAGAACAGTGCCAGAGAGCATCTTCCAGACATCCAGGCAGTTCTTCTCCCAAGTGAGAAGGCTGAGTTTGCAGTGGTGCATTTTGGGGAGTGGGATGGGTCTGTCCACGCTGGTGAAGATTGGCAGTGCATCCTCAACGACAAGACTAAAGTTAGTTTGACCAGTTCCCTTCCACCTCTAGTTCAGCTGCCCCATTGACTGGACGCCAGTCTCTCCAACTACCATGAAAACCTTACTGGCCCACATGGTTCTCTACTCCCTTATATGCTACTCCCAACTTGCTACTCAGGTCCACCTCCATCATTGGGATCTTCTTCGTCTTCTTCGTCTTCTTCGTCTTCTTCTTCTTCTTCTTCTTCTTCTTCTTCTTCTTCTTCTTCCTCCTCCTCCTCCTCCTCCTCCTCCTCCTCCTCCTCTGACAGATTCTGCCCACCCTGATTGGCACCGCAGGACCTTTGGCATATGGCCCTGTGGATGTTGTGTGCCTACTCTTGCTCTCCTGGAGCACCCCTCTTGGAATCACTTTCTCTTCAGTATACTGTATGTAGAGAGGATAAGGAGATGCAGCGGCCACATGATGAGCCCAGGAGTCTTTCAGCACACTGTGTGTGTGTGTGTGTGTTGGCAGGGGGAGACCCCAGAGGGAGGGGAAAATGGAAGTGGAAGGAGCTGAGATGGTTGGGGCAACCTCCTTGCAAAGCAATCACTTTGGAGCTGTGTTTATGGAGGAAGGACTGAGGGAGAAAGCTGAAATGGATGGAGAGATGTAAAGTGAGGAGAAAGCAGGGAGAGAGCTGTGGTGTCCTAGGTAAAGGCAAAAAAGGTAAATGACCCTTGGACGGTTAAGTCCAGTCAATGGCAAGTATGGGGTCGTGGCACTCATCTCGCTTTCAGGCCAGGGCAGCTGGTGTTTGTCCACAGACAGTTTTCTGGGTCATGTGGCCAGCATGACTAAACCACTTCTGGTGCAACGGAACACTGTGAAGGAAACCAGAGTGCATGGAAACACCGTTTACTTTCCCGCCACAGCGGTACCTATTTATCTACTTGTGCTGGTGTGCTTTTGAACTGCTAGGTTGGCAGGAGCTGGGGCAGAGCAATGGGAGCTCACCCCGCCAACCTTCTGATCAGCAAGCCCAAGAGGCTCAGTGGTTTAGACCACAGCGCCACCTGCGTCCCTATGTAGTGGCCTAGAGAGCGAGCTACATAATCCTGTAGTGCTGGAAACTCCACCAGCATTTGATCTGCTCCTGCCCAGCGCTGGCATGTGGCTCACAACAGATGACTCACAAGGGAATGTCACCTTCAACAGGAAAAGAAAAGTTCCTCCACCCGTGTTCTTCAGGATGGCAGACTTTTCTTCTATTGATAATAATGCAACCAATCACATGGTGACAGGAAATCACACCTTGCTTCACTTTCCCCTCCCCTTTTTATTTAACCCAGGCCTTTCCTCCCTTTCTTGTTTCTTTGATTCTCTGCAGGGCCTGTGAGCAGCATTCTGGTGAACCAGTTCGGGTGCCGGCCTGTGATGCTTGTTGGGGGGCTCCTGGCTTCCTCTGGGATGATTCTAGCCTCCTTCACCACCAACATTATTGAGCTGTACCTGACGGCTGGTGTGCTGACAGGTTAGTGTTGGGCAAGTGGGCTGAGGGGAAAGCAGTGTCACATGGGAATGCATCTGGAAGTGATAGATGGCATGAGAAATTGTCAGATTGGTGTGAGAGTGCAAAAGGGAGGAAAGAACATAATGCTCGCAGCATTTTCACACACGCGATGCTAAATGTACCTCTTGGGCTCCTTTGGGCTACTTCTGAGCATTATTGGTGATATCAGCTAGGCGTCTATGTTTGCTTTGCAAATAATAATAGTCTGAAATAACTCTGAAGTGTTATAAATTGCTTGGATGAATTCTATATCCAGGAATTGGCTGTGCAATGGAGACAATGTATACAAAGTATCAAAGTGGTGATAATAATATAGCAATAAACCAAAACAAACCACCACAAACTGGCTAATAAATATAAAAGGGAATTTACTAGGATAATAACTGGACTAAAGATAGACTAAAGACCATTCAAACAAACAAAAACATGTTACAATGCCATGTGCAGTCAATACTAGTTCTGCCAAAAACATGGAATGACTTATATGCACAGTGAACAATTAAAAGTCTGAATAAATGAACCATTCAACAAGTGGGTAATGTCCACTGTGCAATGGAGACCTCAGTACAGTCATACCTCATGTTGCGTCCGCTGTGGGTTACGTTTTTCCAGGTTACGAACGCGGCAGACCTGAAAGTGTTTACTTCCGGGTTTCGCCACGCATGCACAGAAGCGTACTGCGTGCTTCGTGCATGCACAGAAGCGTCACTCGGGTTGCAGACTTTTTGGGGTGCGAACGGCACCCCAGAACGGACAGGGTCCACAACCCGAGGTACCACTGTAAAGCTGATATACCAGGATCTTCAAACCTATACACCCTCTTTTCTCACCTATTACTCACAAATCATTTTATACCCCACAGGTTTAGGCATGGCTCTGAACTTTCAGCCTTCTCTGATCATGTTAGGTTCCTACTTTGACAAGCGCAGACCTCTGGCCAATGGGCTCGCTGCGGCCGGGAGTCCCGTCTTCCTTTCAGCCCTCTCTCCACTGGGCCAAGTCTTGCTGGAGAAGTTTGGCTGGCGAGGGGGGTTCCTCATCATGGGGGGGCTCCTGCTTAACTGCTGCACCTGCGGAGCACTCATGAGACCCCTGGAGCTGAATAGGAAGAAGGAAAGAGAGGAAGCCCAGGACAAATATGAAGCCAAAGAAATGCTGCCCATGGGAGGAAGGGCCGAAGAGGCTGTCAGCACCACGGACAGTGCCAAGAAATCAAATAAAGCCAAGAAGAAAAAGAAGCCCAGGAAAGGGAAGAAGCTGTTGGATTTTTCTATCTTCAAAAACCGGGGGTTTGTCATTTATGCCATTGCCAAGTTCATCATGGTCTTAGGACTCTTTGTGCCCACCATATTGCTAGTCAACTATGCCAAAGACTCAGGAGTGCCAGACAAAGAGGCCGCTTTCCTCCTGTCCATCATTGGCTTCATAGACATCTTTGCCCGCCCATCCTGCGGGGTCCTTGCTGGGATGAAGCGGGTGCGGCCCCATGTGACCTACTTGTTCAGCTTTGCTATGCTCTTCAATGGCCTGACAGATATCTTCAGCGCCAGGGCCACCGATTACACAGCCCTCGTCATCTTCTGCATTTTCTTTGGCATCTCCTACGGGATGGTGGGGGCCCTGCAGTTTGAAGTGCTCATGGCCATCATTGGGTCACAGAAGTTCTCCAGTGCCATCGGGCTTGTGCTGCTCATTGAGGCCTTTGCTGTGCTCATTGGACCACCCTCTGCAGGTAAGTCTTGGGCACCTGTTACCTGCACTCATTTCTGCAGAGCTTAATTGCGGGTGGGGCTTCCATGAAAAAGCACAACCCCAAGACAAAAACTTCATAAAAGTAATAATAAAGAACAGAGTGCATTTGAACATGTGCAGAAAGCTATCCCATCCCACTGATGAGTCTCTGTATATCTGTGGTTAGGAGCCAGGGTTTGGGGGTTTACTTTTTAATACATTTTTAGCTCACTCTTCTTCTTCTAGGGAGTTCATGCTTGATCTTCTCCCATTTTATTTGCACAACAATCCTTTAAGGTAGGTTAGGCTGAAAGAAGGGCTGGCCCAAGAGCACTATGTGGACTTCACAGCTCAGTAGAGATTTGAACTCTGGTTTCCCTGATCCTAGACTGACCCTGTAACCATCACACTGGCTATCAGGTCAGGGGTGTGTGACTTCTTAGGAGATTTGGCCACGTGAAGGTGCCACAACACCTTAACAATGTGTATCTCCTGGTAATGCCAATATTTCTGCTGAAATAGCTTGCAAATACCTTAGGGATTCTGTTCTCTCTTCAGCCAGCCTGACCTAACATGGTGGCTTCCTATCATGCCAATACTGGTTTATTTCACAGGATAGCACATCTCCAGTTTGCAGGTAGATCCCACTTGAAATTTACCTATGCAAATGGGCTCTCTGAGGAAGAACAGGCAGCTTACTATGGAAAGCACACATTCCTGCCTGCCTGCCTGCCTGCCTTCCCAGTTTCTGTGTGTTTCTTGGCTGGCTTAAAAAGGGATGGCTGACAGTGTTGGGAGTAAGTGACACAGCCATCTTATTTTTCTCTAAATCCTTTTTCATTCTGACTCCCCTCCACCTCTTACACACATATGCCTTAAAGTACTATGAAGTCCCCATTGGTTCATTTAATATACTACGTGATGGCAAAGCATATTTAATGCCAAGTGTGTTATTCCAGGGCGGCCCAAGGAGCCTGATCCCTACCTTTGCAATCCTCAGCATCACTCTCCCTTTGTTGCTTTTCTTCTACAAGCACACAGTCCCTCTTCCTGCTAGCCCAATGGGCTACCTAACATCACCATTAGCTGAACCCTGAAGCAGCAATGAGAACAGAGTTAAGCACTAGAAACTTGGGGGAGTAAGACTTAGAAGTGAGGGTTGTGAGCTGTGTGCGTAGAGGCCAGCCCCGATTCACCTCCAACCCAAGTTGGGGTGGGTAACATGTGGCCCTCGAGATGTTGTTGGACTGCAGCTTCCATCATCGTGGCCCATTGGGAAGCCACAAGTCAGCTACCCCTGCCTTAAAGAAACAACTTGCTCATCCTGCATTTACATAGTTGTATCCTACCATCTCTGCTGCTTCAGTGACCAGGCAGGGGAATGCATGGAACTAAGGAGAGGGGGAAATATACTGACTGTGGCTACCATTTTTTTGCCTTGATGTCTACATTTTGTGAGCTTTCAAGCAGCACAGGTTCAGTTTCTGAGGAAGTGCTTTAATATGGCATCAACATTGAAATTGTGGGAGGTTGCTATAATACAGATATGCTATTCTCTCTCTCTCTCTCTCTCTCTCTCTCTCTCTCTCTCTCTCTCTCTCTCTCTCTCTTAAAAATCCCAGGACGATTGGTGGATGCGCTCAAGAAATACGAGGTTATCTTCTACCTGGCTGGCTCGGAGGTTGTGTTGTCATCTATTTTCCTGGCTGTGGCTTCTTACTGCTGCCTGAGCAGGAAGGAAAAGAAGAACTCTCAGCCAGAGAACCCTCCTACAGGCGGAGGTGGCAGTGAAACAGAGGAAGCAGAATCAGATGTCCCGGAAGCAGAGGGTCACCCTGGAGACAATCACCACCTCTCCCGCAGCCTTAACAATGCAGGGGGTGATGCAGCTAACCACATTGCAGAGAACAGGAACATGGATGGAGCCGGCCGGCCGGAAGGGGAGGGTGCAGCTTTGGTACCAGGGGGCTGTGATGCTGACCAGACAGTGGAAAGAGACAGTTTTTAGCTATGTGGAGCTCAGCTTTGATGAACAAGAGACAATGTCGCTATTGTATGGGGTCTGGTCCAACCTAAGGAGGAGTGTATACGGAAAGCTGATGTTTCTGGATGCTGGGATGAGATACACCGTGTCTCAAGAATAGTGATGTTTATATGTGTAAAGGCAGAATGGTACAGTGGTACCTTGGTTTTTGAGCATCTTAGAAGTCGAACATTTCAGCTTTTGAACGCCGAAAACCCAGAAGTAAATGCTTCCGTTTTTGAACCCTTTTCGGAAGCCGAACTTGCCATGCAGCTTCCGTATTGAGTTTTCTGGACGTAATTGCTTCCAGAAATGCATGCTTCGGTTTTCAAATGTTTCAGAACTCGAACAGTCTTCCAGAATGGATTAAGTTCGAAAACCAAGGTTCCACTGTACTGTGAACAGAAATTTGAAGGAATACAAGCCATAGGGCTCTCCTGAATGGCTTGCAGAATTATGCAATGCTGTTCAACACAGCAGGGGGTTGTCCCCCATGTACTGACAAACATTTAAATTAGGAGGTTTTAATAATCAGTCTATATTTGATTCCTTTTTCTAAGCTACCTCTACTAATCCAGAGTTCAGCAAAGGAGGCTATCACATTGTAATCCTTACCCTTGGAACATAGCAAGCTGCCTTATGCTGAATCAAACTCTTGGGTCCACCACAGTCAGTATTGTCTGCACTGACTGGCAGCCGCTCTCCAGGGTTTCAGACCAGGGTGTCTCCCAGTTCTACCTAGAGATGTCAGCTTGCGACCTTCTGCATGCAGAGCTTTAACGGTTTCAGTATGTAGAATGGGGAGAGGAGTACCATATAGATCGGAAAGTCATATATCCATTTTGAAAGACTGACTGTGTGCCAAATCTTCAACGAGAGAGATGGTATGTAGCTAAGGAGATGCCAACTATTGGCCACATTTCTGTTGGGAAAAGAAGCTTCCATCAGTCCTAGGTGGATGTCAGATGGCTGCTATGTAGACCAGACTGTGTAACGAGAGAGGGTTCCCCCCCCCCCTGGCCTAAAACAGGGATGGAAGACGGTAGAATGATTATGCTTTCAGGCATGCCAAGTAAATGTTCAATGCAAATATTTCAGGTAAGTTACACCATTAGCTTAGCACTCTAATGTAGCCCTCTTATATTGCAAGTGAGAGGAAAATGCCTTCTATTATTATTATTATTATTAGGCCAAAAATGCACCCTTAGTATTCTATCCACAACAGGGCTTCTGTCCCTTTAAGATGTTCTATGGCAGGTAAAAGTTATTCAGTGTTGCTACAGCAAGAAAAACTGTACCTGTTGGTTGTTGTGCTCTTTCAAAGCTCTTAAAGGGAAAGAAACCTTGTTATTCTTTTTGCAGTATGGCCAGCCTAGTCCATTGGTCAGGGGTTGCCACAGGCCAGGGTAGCTCTAGCTACTGTGCAACAGTCCTCCTTTGGTGGGAAAGGTTTGTGGCTGGAAAGAGGCCAAGCTAAGCAGCAAGCTAAGGTCCATATAGTTAAAGCTATGGTTTTCCCAGTAGTGATGTATGGAAGTGAGAGCTGGACCATGAAGAAGGCTGATCGCCGAAGAATTGATGCTTTTGAATTATGGTGCTGGAGGAGACTCTTGAGAGTCCCATGGACTGCAAGAAGATCAAACCTATCCATTCTGAAGGAAATCAGCCCTGAGTGCTCACTGGAAGGACATATCCTGAAGCTGAGGCTACAATACTTTGGCCACCTCATGAGAAGAAAAGACTCCCTGGAAAATACCCTGATGTTGGGAAAGATGGAGGGCACAAGGAGAAGGGGACGACAGAGGACGAGATGATTGGACAGTGTTCTCGAAGCTACGAACATGAGTTTGACCAAACTGCGGGAGGCAGTGGAAGACAGGAGTGCCTGGCGTGCTGTGGTCCATGGGGTCACGAAGAGTCGGACACGACTGAACGACTAAACAACTAAACAACAACAAAGCAGCATCCATCATCTATAAACAAAAAAGCCTTTCCTTTCATTGCATGGTATGAGATGGTCACAGGAGTCTAGGCAGGGGTTAAGAAAAAGTAGGTGCATCTTCTGAGTCGTCTGCCTTTAATACATAAATCTATCCTTTGTTCTTTACCCATCAGGGCTGCTAGTAGCATTTGTAGAGGTAGAAATACTAAGCATCCATGAGTAACGCCCTATATTTGTGCTGTTTCGTATGCCAATTCAGAATTTGCTTTACCTTCCATTCTACTGGAAGAATTACCCTTTGGAAATTGAAAGCTTGTGTGCACACATGCACCCCCACACACCCACACCATAGATCCAATTAAAAAACAATTGTCTAACTTGATTCTTGTACTGCACCAAAGATTCAGTCACAGACAAGTCCTTCAGTCTTGGCAGCCCAGTGCTACTAATTTGCATCTCCAAACAACAGCAAAATGTGGCACAATCTCTGCTGCTGCTGCTGCTGCTGCTGCTGCTGCTGCTGCTGCTGCTGCTGCTGCTGCTGCTGCTGCTGCAGCTTCCACAGCATCCTAAACCTGCCTGATTCCAACTCTTTCCCAGGCAATCCTGGAAATTCAGCCAGTCCTTTATGCAGCTGAAGTTACTTTGGCTTTGATCAGCATACTGGATAACGAGTGGGATTCATAACTATGCTGTACCCCTTGCACTACAGCTGTGCCCTTCCTGAAAGGACATCACTTGCAATTTTGCAGCTCCTGGCAACAGGATCTCTCCAGCCAAATTGAGGGCACAAAAAGCAGCAGACTGCAAACCACAACCCCCAATGTAAATATTATTTTAACATGGCAGCATTTCCAGATGAGCTATTTATTTCCTCCAGATTCGGTTGCTATCCGACACCTTCGAGTGCAACTATCCTGTCATTTTTTTAACCACAAAAAGGCAGATAAGAAAAGGGATGGGACATTGCACAGGAAAGGCCAAGATAGCAGCCGAATGCTGGCAATGTCTTATGACCTTTGCACAAACCTGCCAGGATGATAGTTCAATACAGGCAGTAACGTATAACTTCTGAGGAGGTTTTGTACGAACAGTTTTTGTTAGAACTGTTGCTTAATTATGTGGATTGGCCATGGGTAATTTGCTGGCAGGTGGTGCTGTGGGTTAAACCACAGAGCCTAGGGCTTGCCGATCAGAAGGTCCACGGTTCGAATCCCTGCGATGGGGTGAGCTCCCGTTACTCGGTCCCAGCTCCTGCCCACCTAGCAGCTTGAAAGCATGTCCAAGTGCAAGTAGATAAATAGGTACCACTCTGGTGGGAAGCTAAACGGCGTTTCCGTGCACTGCTCTGGTTTGCCAGAAGCGGCTTAGTCCTGCTGGCCACATGACCTGGAAGCTGTATGCCGACTCCCTCGGCCAGTAAAGCAAGATGAGCGCCGCAACCCCAGAGTCAGTCACGACTGGACCTAATGGTCAGGGGTCCCTTTACCTTTAAATATTATTGACCCAATGGCTTCAGAGCAGGCTTGTGTGAAGTCCTTGCTTGCCTCTCACTTTCTTAGATATCCTTAAAATGCGTACAAATAACCGAACTGTGCAAAACAATTCTAGAATGGTAGGTGCCACAAAAGTCTGCCTGATATTTTTGTAGTATTTTATACCCCCCCCCCTCCCAAAATGGCTGAAAACAATCAGGGTGAAGAGAAGAAAGGAAATTAGAAAGGGGACCCAGGACAAAACTAGCTGGCAGCCCCCTAATCATCTTGTCACGGTTAACTCAGTTTATGAGGGTTGCCTTTTTCTTTTCCCTTCTTGCATTTAGTGGGAACATTTGTCCTTCAGAGTGCTGCTGCTTGAAAACAGCATCTACTGGTACATGATTGTTACATTAGCATCTGGATTGAAAGCATGTTTGTGGTAATCATCCCACACAGGTAATCCCTTAACAGTCTCAAGGAAGACACCCCCATATCCTGAGGGATATTCCACTGCCAGCAATGTTGCACAAGCTGTAATTCCACGCCCCACCCCCTACATACTGTAAGGAACCAATGTTAGCAGTGACCAGCAAACAGCAGCCAAGAGGCTGAAATGAAACTGTGCACTTGAGCAGCAAGCAAATTAGGTTAAGGGCTGCTGAGGTCATGAAAGACCTGGATTTCTGGAGGAAAGCTACCGTACCTCCTTGGGCATACCTAAATCACATTTAATCTGCTTTACTCCCAGGTCTCCCAGAGACACCCTCTGCCAAATCCCTTCCTTCCGGTTGCCTCAGCATCCTGACCTCAGGTGCCCCAGGGCAGCACCTTAGAGGAACTGTTACATCACAGAAGGATCAGGCACTAAATGCAATGGTTGGCAGACTCAGTAGGAGGAAGGGTGTGCCACTGGGCCGTGTTGGCACTCAGAAAAAATATCATGATGAAGCTAGGAAGAGAGCGACGAGCTCATTTTTAATAAGCCATGAAGTGCAGCAGATCGAATTATTCCTGCAATAACTAAATAGCACATGGTAGCCTAGGTGTCCAAGGGTCAAGAGGATACTTCCTTATATCCAAGCAAGACAGTGGGATGCCCATTCAGCAACTGTCACAGTTCCTGCTTGGTTGCTTTTGTACATAGCCAGACACGTAGGTTGCGTCTTGAAGAAGCCCAGACCTTTCACTCTGTGACAACTAACACTGACCGCATGTAGCCAATCTACTGATCCTACAGACATCCCTGAGAGGAGCCGAGGACCCACACAAGCTGAAGGTTCTTGCATGTGTTGACTGAGTGGCTTTGTCATCAGATTCGACCGCCTTCTGAGCAGTACACCACCACATTCATCAAAAGCCCAATTAATAACTGGGGGGGGGGATTAAATGTATTTTAGTGGGCAATTTCAGGGCAAAGCACCTCTGAAGAATCGTGCAGAAATGAAAATAAATCCAAGCAGGTCAGACACTTTCAAAAGCTTGCTGGTTTCTCTAACAGCCTAGCACAAGCCCGCTACTATCTACGGCTATGATATGGTCATTAGTGCCTCCACGAGCAAATCTTTATGTTTGGCTTCTCCCAGTCTCTGCTTCCTGGTGCCAAGAGAATGCTGCAGATATTACAGTGGCCGCTATGTGATATGAGCTTGAGGACAGAGCAGCCCCTGTGGGCATGTTCATCATGCACATGACACATATTCTGCAGAGTTTACAGCCAGACACACTGCTCACAAAGACCAATGTTATGGCCAGAAGTCTCAGCAGTTCTATCCAAAATCTTAGAGGGGTGCAGGCAGTGTGGAACACTATAACCACAGGCTTTGCTTACTAGAGCCATCGTCTCGTTTCCCAGTCTCTCTTCACACACACACACACACACACACACACACACACACACACACACACACAGGATTTTCTCCTCAAACATGCTTGAAAATGTTGATTCTCAAGATGCCAAACAGTATCAGATCCTTGTGCAGAAAATGTATGGGTGCCCACCCTATACAGCACACATGTTGGGTTACCTAAGAAATGAGATTTAGAGACTCTCCGCTAAGCTCCTTACATGCCATTTCAATTCGTTCCTTACACATACCGGTAGTTCTGCTGCCAGCTGCATATTCAACATGGTAAAAAAAAAACATTAGGACAGCTTGTTTCTTACTTGCATAGCATTTATGAACTGCTAAGCATTGGTTCCCTTTGAAATAATATATATGTAACTTTTAAGCATGTTCATTTAGCCAGTGAAAGGTGTTGTACAGCAATCCCTAGGTGAATGCATGATCTGGAAGGGGGTGATCTGAACTTTAAGCCAAGGGACAGTCTAGGTTCCCGTACGCCTCCGTTGTTGTATGTTTCGGTTCTTGAATGCCGAAAACCCAGAAATGCTTCTGTTTTCGAACTTTTTTTGGAGCCTGAACGTGCGACACGGCTTCCACTGAGTGCAAGAAGCTCTTGCAACCAATGGGAAGACGCGCGTCGGTTTTCGAATGTTTTGGAAGCCGAACGGGCTTCCGGAATGGAATTCCGTTTGAGAACCGAGGTACCACTGTATATGGAGAGGTGCATATACTCCGTGCCATACTTTCCGACTGCAAAATTGATCAATAGTGCCTGCCCTTCATGGCTCTTCCTGTGACCAGGAACAAAAGGATCAAGGAGAGACAAGCCAAATGGTTAAGAAGCCAGGAGGAAAAAGGTAAGACAACCAAGTTCACATTTTTCTTTATTAGTCACACAACACATAAAAGCGCTCTGAAGAGTACGCTGGACCCACATGGTCTTTTCTTGGCCAGTCACAGAGAAAAACACAACAGAAATAAAAAACCAAGGGGAAAGCATATATGTCACAAATTTTATGCTCTTCTGTAGCTTCTTTCCTTGCCAGTTGGCACAATCTACATAAGAGTTAAGCTGAAACCAACACTCCTTTATTACCAAAATATCACTCTTGCTAATCAGGACAAAATGCCATTCCATTGCATGAAAAATCTCAGAATGATACAGGATTGGAATAGTTCCTCAGAAAACAAACAAGCATTCTCTCCCTGCCCCTCTTCCTTTGGTGTCGGAAGATTCATGTGGGCGAGTGAGGGGGGTGCAGACACTGGTCAAGGCGCATAATCGGCCCTCTGTCCTCAGATGCCACATTTCAAAAGGAATAAATGTGTAGGTGTAACAAAAGTGCAGTGTAGGAACTGAGAGCTTTGATGCTTAAACTGGCCATTTGATCTTTAACTTCAGCAAATCTATGGGCCTCATTCCATGGACAATCATTCCCCTACTCCAAGATATGTTTGTTTGTTTTTACAAATCTAACACCTTCTTAAATACTATATAAGGCTTAAGTTTTAGAAAACTTCATGCAGCAAAGCACCTAGGCAAGGTAGTGTAAAAGGCAGGCTGTGAGATCCTTAAAACCAGTGGAGATTGGGAACATAGACCAGGGTAAGGTCTCCCCAGTGTCAAGTTCCATATTGCTGGTCCATACTGACTTGATCCTGATGAGAAGAAGGATAGAGACAAAAACTTATTCTTCTGGATGTCCTTCCGATGCCCTTTATTGATTAGTCTCTCAGAGGCTGATCGTTCTGGCTTCACCCAGCTTCCATTCACCTTGATTCCTTTCTTATCTAATAAGAGCCATGCCTAGTAGTAGGGAAGGGGCATGTTGTAAGACCCGCCTACTAACAGCAAGGTAAGTTAAGAGGAAGAAGGAAGGAGACCAAACTTATCCCATTCTTCTCACACGCTGGAAAGCAGGAATGGGGACACGTTTTTGGACTTAGCTGATGCGCAAGAAGCATTTCTGACATTTTAGCTCATGAAAGCGTGTGTTTGTGTGTCCCCTGCACATTCAATCACAATGGGATGAGGTTCAAGGGTGTCCTCCCAGGTAGTTATCTCTTTCCTGCCACTTCCAGGGATGGGAGATTCGAGGGAAAGAGAGGCAAGGAAGGAGGAAATGGTTTTCTGAAAGAGGGATTGTGCAAAAGCACTTTCGGCACAAGCCCCCCCCCCCCCAAATTGCCCACATCCAGAACAGAATCTTGATTCCCCGACTGGGCTTATACAGACAAAAAAAAAGTCACTGTGGACAAGTTGCCTAGAGAAATAGAATTTATCAGTCTCTGAAGGGATTTCCCACTTCATCAAGTCCATGAGCTCAGGCATCATCAATGAGCTTCTCGCCATTCTCTTCCTCCTTCCTGTTGCACTCGCGGCTTCCGCAACCTTCCTCTTCGTCCTCATCCTCTGCGCCGTCTGTGAAGACATCCTTCTGGCCATAGCTCAGCGTGGTACGTGCCAGGTCCACTTCGATGGGGAAGACGTCGGCATCCCGCAGCACCGCGTAGCAGTCGTCATAGTACTTGGAAAGGGTCGAGACAAAGCGCTGGAGCTGGAACACAATGTCTTGCACTGCAAGAGAGGACAGTCAGCGGTTAAGGGGTGGTAGCGCAGCACTTGTGTGTAGGAAGCCGGGACCCAACTTCCAGAGTCCTCACAGTTACTGCAACCCTTGTTTTTGGCAGCCTGGCTTATTAGTTCAAATGCTACTTACTGTTTAAAGCTGCAGAACAAAAGGCCTAAACACCAAATGCCGTGGAACCAAATAGGCATTTTGGAAATAGGCATTTTGGAACTCAATGGATATGACTTCCTGGTATAATATATGCAGCACTGCAAAGTGAAGGACCCAAAATGGATCAATTCAACCAAGCAGAGTCAGCAATTGTTTATAGACAAAAGGAAGGTCAGCTGACATACATGGGAGAGATCTCAAGGTGCAGGGGGTCTCAATAGAAAGCAGCTCCACAACAGAGCTATTTATTATTTTATTATACCTGACCCTATTGTGTTGTTATGGGATACAACCAGGGCTTTTTTTCCAGCTGGAATTAAGTTCCGGCACCTCTCAGGGGGCACCACTGGCAATCTAAGAGAACAAGGGAGGTGTTCTGCCACCTCTTTTTCTAGAAAAATAAGCACTGGATACAACATTTTGAAAAGGTTCTCCTGTGTGCATCTCCCCCCCCCTTCCTCCTAAAAAAGGACACAGTTGTTCATGCTGCTCAACACTCCTTAAGCTCTAAGGTCACTTTTTCAAAAAAAGAAAAGGTTTTTTTAATTAAAAAAAATCACACATCACAGTGTTCTATGCTTGATCTTTCAGCTTCACCCCAGAGGGCTCCCCCAGCACAGACACCTCTCTAATTCAACCTCCCTCCACACTGTATGTCTGATGTCCTAAAGTTACTCTGAAACATCCCTCTGCTTTTCTAGTTCCAGCGACATTAATGTTCTTATCCCACTACAGCAAAGGCAGGCAAATAAGTTTCTATTTGTCACACACACAGATCTGGAAAAGTCAAAACAAGAGTGATAGAAAGGTCCAGAATCTGGGTGTGTTTCGTGTGAAGACCAACACAGTTCTTTACATCTTGGCTCAGCTGCTGGCTCATAAAACATCTGGATCTTGGTTTGCCAGTTACCCATCCCTGCACGGGAGCAATGGCACATTTGGCTGAATAGCTGGTGTACTTTAAGACGGGGTGGGGAAGAACACAGCCAGCCTCAGGTAAGAAGTAGTAGCATGCTTGATGGCAGTTGAACATTGTTGGCTCCAGATGTTGTTGGAGTCCATCTCCCATCAGCCCCAGCCAGCATGGCCAATGGTCAGGGATGAAGGGAGTTGTAGACATCAGAGTCTCTACAAACTATTCTTTGGAAAAGGCAACCCACTCACCATGTTTCTGGTCCAGCAGCTCCATCTTTTCTAGCACATCCTTCCGCATCTTGGCAAAGCGCGTCCTTGCCTCCTGGCGGCAACGCAGGATTAAGCGGTATTCGTAATTCCCAGTACTGACTCGGTAGAGAGGCTCTCCCAGCGCCTGCCCAAAATACGACATCAATGTAGCAACCAACCACAAATCGTCCAATGGCTTCACATATGGCTAAATGCTTCCCTAATGTGCCCTGCCAAACTTCTCGCTTGATCATGCTGCAACCCTGGTTGGCCAACAGCCAAACATTAAAAGCTATACATCCTGTTAGCTGCTTGCTTGGCAAGGTGCAAATAACCACAGCACTTGAAGTAAGTTCTAATCTTAGTTCATAAACTGACTTCCCCAAGCCACAATTTAGAGTTGGGGGAAACTGACACTGTCATAAATAGTGTCAATCTGTACATCAATGCAAGGTTCAGAAGAGCATGAGCATAGTACACTCACCCCTGCATTTAAGTCTGTGGAAGCAGGCAAGCAGGCAATAGAGGCACCTATGAGCAAAGATGGGCCTATGGTGGGATGTAACCACTGTGCATGCTAGTGCTCAGTACTTACAATGCAGCTGTATTCCTCATCATCCATCTCCTTCACCTTGAGACAGTAAGACTGAAAGGGAATAAGAAATAAGCAGTGTTACAAACTACTCCTACCATCCAGACAGACAGATTGGGATGTGCTTTTAAGTGGGGATGGACAGAACTGCCACTTCTAATTTCTACAAGTTCCACATTTCTTCCAATGGTGGATGTGCACACACCATGCATTGAAAGCACAGTTCCCAGTAGCCTTAATGAACTACAGTTCCCAGGACATAGGATGGGGACACAGGAGCTGTATTCTGGTGGTGCCAGTTTCCCTTGGCTTGATATATCTGACCTGGGCGTGCAAGGCAAAGCCATCGGCAGGTCCCTTGCATGAAATGTCTACTTGTTCTGAATGTTTCCATGACTTACCATTTTAGGAAGCCTGAGTGAACAAACAGATCCTTCTGTAATTGATCCTTTCCCCCTTGTTCACCACCGGCAGAGCGCCCGGGACCCACTATTGTCAGTATTTCAGCCTATGCGGACCACTCCCTTGAGCATTCTTAATAACAATAAAAGAACAGCTTACCAAATACTCAAACTTGACATCCAGATACTTCTTGATAGTTAGCCTTGTGTCAGGAATGGCCTTGTTCAGGTAAGTGTTCAGGTCAGTCAGCATCTGTAAGGAAAGGCTGAACAGTAAAAAATGTAGGACCAAACAGAGCGGAAAAGGTTCTTCTGCATGCAACAAGCCTAGTAATCTCAAGAAGTGGATGTGATCTGTGAATGTCAACCCTTCCGTCAGCTCTCAGCATGGTTAAAACACTGGATGCACAACGGAGCCTCCCTCTCACTTAAGAGGACCTGATGTGACATTTGTGGCACATCTATTAGCCAATCTGAGGGAGGCTCTGCTCACCACTCCTGTTATTGGTCAGATCCAAAGCCACGTAAAATTAGCACCCTTCTGTCACTTCCACGTACTCCCCTGTCTTAGTTCAAGGCATTCCAAGTCTATGAGCCCCCCTTCCCCCACCACTACCCCATATCTGACTTCCTCTGTTTTAATGGACCTTGATGTGTCCCTGCCTAGCTGGGAGAGGTGATGTGGAGAGAGCAGACAAGCAGAGCTAGATGAAAAGCCCAACATAACAGCGAGGAAAGAGCTGTACTACAACTGGCCTAACACCACCTTTTGTCATCCAACACTGTTACCCCTTTTATCGAGCCTTATCTGCCTCGCCTCACTTTTGCCCTCTATAGGAGACTGCAAACCATTTATTCTTATTCTTAATTGAATTTATATACTGCCCTATACCCGGGGGTCTCAAGGTGGTTCACAGTGTTACCGTAGTCTCTGTAAAATACCCCGGACATTCCCTGGAAGGTGATGAACTCCCCTTCCTTGGAGGTTTTTAAGCAGAGGTTGGATGGCCACCTGCCACAAATGCTTTAGCTAAGATTCCTGCATTGCAGGGGGTTGGACTAGACGACCCTTGAGGTCCTTCCAACCCTACAAAATTCTACAATTCTATGTTTCTTTACCGGTTTGATAGTTTTTAGAAGGCGGATTCCAAACTTCTCAATGCTGCGATGGGCATCTGCAAATTTCACAAAGGCTTCGCTTGCAGCTGGTTGAGGCTCCCGTACACCAATGACCGAGAAAACATCACCAAATGCTGGGCAAAAACAGCAAAACATGCAATTGGGGACCATAGTCAAAATAACAGGTGCATTTTCAGGCTTGTTGTTTATCATTCTGGACTATTTCCTCATTTCAGTTCATGATCATTACCATAGTATAAACATCATGCTTTTACTACTTCAAATGTCACCACACCCCTGCCAGCAAATTCAGAAGACACTGCCCCACCTACCTAACCACAATGGAGTCCCATACTGCTCTGAGACTAAAATTGGCTGCAACCCCACAGGTATCCTCCACGCCCACCATTATCAGTCATTTGCTTCATGATGTTCCCTGCTCTCCAGTGAAATTGGAAAGGCTTTCCTCCAAGCAGCTTATGGTGTGGGGTGCTTTTTTGCTTGGGGGTGGTGGGTGGGTTGTAGACAGGGTGGTGAGCAGCACAAGCAGGGGTGGAGCCCCTAGTGCTGGCAGAGGCAAACTCGGCCCTCCAGATGTGCCATGATTTCGTCACAACCTGAAAGTCTTCTGGTCTGTGTTTACCTCTGTGAGTTTGAGAAAGTTCAAAGAAAGCTCTGAGGAGACTCTTTGTGTGTTCCGTCATGCCTAGACAGAGTTGGAGGAAAAAACCAAAACATTCACTATTGACATGGGGTGGGAAATCATTACTTTTAAATTCAGGACATTAGCACCACAGCAGCCATTTGGGAAAAGAAAACAAAGGCCAAGTGTGGTTGGGGGAAATCTCCACTGACTTCACCTTTTGTACCATGAGAAAAATGTAGCCTATGCTGGTTCTTGTCCGTGAGACTTCCTGCAGGAAAGACTGGGTGGCAAGAGCAGTACTGATCTGATGTCATTAACTGCTCTCCTCCTGGGTTGGTTTCTGTGTGTGCGTGCACCCAGGGGCATGCAAGTGATTCTTGGGTTTACTCTTTGCCCTACCAGCAAGACCAAGGCAAAAAAACTGTGGTAACATAAAGGGTGTCAGTTGGTTTGTTCTAGGGTGAAGCATTTACCTGTCCCCACTGAAAACAACTCTGCAAGCCCTCTTAAAGATTTAAGTGATAGAAAAACAGGATATAAATCCAATAAAGAAAATAAATGTTGCCTCTTATCTACTATGCATATATCGGGGTAGCCTCTTGGGCTGAAACCCTACAAGCTTATTGGCCATGAGGGTGAGATATGTTCCTCAAAACATTCAATCCTTCAATAAATGATCAACATCACAGCAAGGAGGGAAAATGTCTATTTACCTTTGTATAGCTCTGCAGTCCTCTCCAGCTCTTCCAGTCTTTTTACTAACCCATCTACCAAGAGAGAGAGAGAGTAGGGATCCATTATTACAATGAGAGTTTTATCCCATAAGAGCTGAAGTCCTCTAGTTAGGGTTCCCATTGTCAGAGCTTTCACAAATGCACATTCACGACACAGATTTATGAAACAGGCATCAAGGCACATAGAAACAAATGTGGAATTGCGGGTGTATATGCTGTGCAGAGAAAGGCAACCTCCTTCATGTCACCTAGAAAAGAGAATGAAGAATGACAAAGCAATGGTGCCCAGAGAGCGAACTAACAAAAGAAGTGTGTATCTGAAGAAGCGTGCATGCACACGAAAGCTCATACCTATGACAAACTTAGTTGGTCTCTAAGGTGCTACTGGGAGAATTTTTTATTTTATTTTTTGTTTTAACAAAAGTTTGAGCAGTGATGAGGCAAGTGAGAAAGAGGAAGAGAAAAGTTGTCAGACAGACTTTAGTGCAGGAAAAGAATGCCTACAACTGAAGGAGAGGGTCCTGAAATCACACATCTTTTCACAAATTCAGGAGAAAGAATACTGTATTTGGATTCTCCAGTTCATCAAATTTCTGCCAACTTTCACTGTCAGCCTTGTGATATAGCACAATGAAATGTTCAAGTACTTCACACATATAATCGCATTAATCTTTACAGCAATCCTGTAGGTAAGGGGAAATATTATTACTCCTACACTGCAGATGAGAGGCTAAGGTGGAGACAGAGAAGGCTGCCGAAGGAGGTGAGATTTGAACTGAGGAATTTCTGGTTCACATCTCATTATTTAGCCCAGGTCTCAATGCCACAAAATCATGAGCCGATGCAGAAGGCCACTTTCAGGACAACACACACTTTTTGTAAGTGTGTGGGAATGCTAACTAACATAGTCCTTGGCATCGCTTGGCACAGTCACAGAGGGCAAGTGTGAATGTCCTCCTTGAATGCTGCTTACCATTGCAGAGGATGGCTCGGCTCAGTCCCAGGGCATCTGCTGTCCCTGAGCTCATGTTCTCTACCAGGCGGTGCTTCACTTTCTTCAGCACTATATTCCAAGAAGGAAACACACTCCGTGAGCAGAACCATTTCTCTATGCCAATAGCACAGCAATTATACTATTATATCTAGTCAGACAGAGGAAGCCCAATGAAGAGGAAATGATAACTGGGCTAATTATAAAAGAAAAGCCAGTCCTGTTTACTACATCAGCATTACGAGGGAGGCTGAGAGGTCAATATGACATACCAATATCTAATGTCTTTCCCTGCTTTGGATCAGCCTGGAGTTTGTTGTAATGAATCGTCACTTCTCCCTGGAACAGGAAAAGCCAGAGCTATTGTTCTGCAATTGAGGAAGGCGGACGACTTCCACTGAAAAGCAACATGCACCCCAGAAACCCCTTCCTACCTCTCACCTTCACCACCTGTATCATTTTGGCCACTTCTACTTTGGTTTTCCCTTTGACTGACTTCCCATTCACACCTGTGATTTCATCACCAGCTGCCAAAGTTCCATCCTGAGCTGCAGGACTGTTATCAAAAACCTAAAGAGGAAGACACAGTGAAGGTGAAAGCAGGAAAAAGGCAAAGACAGGAGTAAGGAACCAGGATGGCAGAACGTCTGTTTTTATGCCCCTTCGCTCTTATTACTATTTATAAAAAAATCTTTAAACCTCAGATTTGTCACTCATATCAATTTCATGAATGTTGTTGTTGCACACACTATCATGATAAAATGCCCCCCCCCACTTACGGAAACACCATTATCCCAGGAGGGATACCTCTGACTCTGCATTACTCTATGGTGAAAAACTAATATTGGAGACCAATAAAAAAACATATTCATCATCCCATCTGCTCACATATTTGCTGGATCACCCAAATTAAACAGCCTAATTTCAAATTAAAAATGGCTGTTCTTCACATTTGTGTAGGTCAAAAATTCAAATTTGTTAGATACCAGGAAAATGTCCTTAGTGTCACTTGTGACACATGCCCTTGCAGGTGAAAAATGCTGAATATTTTCAGCAATGGACCATGAGATTTCCCCTTAGGATTTATTTTTAGGTCACACACATGAAATTCAGTAAACTTACTAATAATATAATTCTTTACAAGTCCATGAAGTATTTTAAAGAGAAAAAGAGCAAATAACAACGGACCAATAGACCAATACAGCTAACTTGCCAAATCTGCCACTCAGGTTGCCCTGTGACAGACAGGAAGGCATTGGGGGACAATGTTTTTGCATTTATGTCCAAGGCTGTTGCTGGCAGAAGTCCAATGAAACTGAGAATTACACTATGCTCAAAACTGTGTGGTCCAATCTCACCCTCAGTGCAATCCTAACTGCCCTTCTTTTCCCAAGGATAAAACACTCCTCTCCTAAATACACCAACCTGAACTATATAGAGGCAGGGACAGTACTGAGCTCCTCCCCCGATGCTGATACCAATCAGATTTTGAGGGTCCTTTTTCAAGACCACTGTCCCAGGCACAGTGGGAATCCCCCTAGAATAAAACAGAGGTACAGAAATTTGCATAAAAGTGGGTGCCACCATCACCATCTCTGCTTTTCGAATATATTGTGGAATATATTGGGACAGCAACAGTCACATAAGAAACATAACACACGGGAAACACAGTAATTAAATTATTAGAGAAAGGGAAATCGTATTATGTGTTTACATACATAAGAGTAATAACTATAACTTCTCCTTTCCAGAAACAAACCCTCATTCCTGTTCCCTCATAATATTAAAAACATAGTATCCAACCCAAGTAGGAGAGATGTCTTTATGAACTGAATTAAGCCCCAAAACCACGTCATATGCATAAGGTAAAGGTAAAGGGACCCCTGACCATTAGGTCCAGTCGTGACCAACTCTGGGGTTGCGGCGCTCATCTCGTGTTATTGGCCGAGGGAGCCGGCGTACACCTTCCAGGTCATGTGGCCAGCATGACAAAGCTGCTTCTGGCGAACCAGAGCAGCACACGGAAACGCCATTTACCTTCCCGCCATTGCGGTTCCTATTTATCTACTTGCACTTTGACGTGCTTTCAAACTGCTAGGTTGGCAGGACCTGGGACCAAGCAACGGGAACTCACCCCGTCGCGGGGATTCAAACTGCCGACCTTCCAATCAGCAAGCCCTAGGCTCTGTGGTTTAACCCACAGTGCCACCCGCGTCCCAACGTCATATGCATATTAGCTCTAAATTCAACCCTCTATATTCAGGCTTATTTTTTAGGGTGCTCATTCCACTTCCCCCCAACTTTTCTGTGGGTGCAGTCCAAAAAGTTGACAGTACTCATTCCTTATCTGGACAGCTCCTTTTTTCCAGAAAAAAAATACATAGAAACCTACTGAGTAAAAAGAAAAGAGAAGTAAGACACTTACAGCTTGTCCTCTTCAATGTCATAGTCCAGGTCTGCAAACATGATTCCAGACTATTGATGGCTTCTTGTAGGAGACTCTGATTGCTCCAAACTACCTGGGAAGGAGAGCAAAAACCCACCATCACCTAAGAAGTGATTTGCTACTTCTGAAAGCTCTCTGTCCTCAGTTTTAAATTGATTTGCTGCTGCTGTTTTAAAGTAAATAGTGACTTTGTTACGTTATTCTGGTTGTATGTTGTTGTTTGTTCATTTTTGTTGGTTTTAATCCCTGAAAACCAGGCATCCCCAAACTGCGGCCCTCCAGATGTTTTGGCCTACAACTCCCATGATCCCTAGCTAACAGGACCAGTGGTTGGGGAAGATGGGAATTGTAGTCCAAAACATCTGGAGGGCTGAAGTTTGGGGGTGCCTGCTGTAAACCATCCAGATAACTTTGGCTGTAAGGCAGTCTAAAAACAGTATTAAATAAATTAATAAAGTGCTCCAGAGCACACAAATCTCACTGCAGGTAAGTCAGTGCCATGACATAAACTATGCTTCCCCATCCCAGTACTCAAAGTAACATCTGAATCAGCTCTGACTGGTGGTTGACTGTTCCTCCAAAATGCACAGAATGGATGCTGTACATACAATAAGAGAACGGACCATTTTCTTTGTTATACAATTTCATGGCTCCCGTATTTTTAATGCACAGAATTCTATATCCATGTACCAGCATGAATACTTTTTGTAGCTCAGGCATGGCTGTATTGATCTACCTTTTGGCCTGGTTCATATACCTAATAGAGAGAGGAGGTTGCTTTCACTAGAGAAATTTAGTTTTCGTTCATCTAGCGTTGCTTGTGTGTGTGTGTGTGTGTGTGTGTGTGTGTAAAGCCTAGAAAATGAATTTCATTTAAACATCACATTCTTCCAAACATCACAATACTACCAACAGTGGTTAATAATAATAATAATAATACAACCACCAGCAGCTACATAATGCCATCCCGACTTTTTCTTCACAACAGCCCTTACGGGGTAGGCTTGGGGGAGGGGAACTGCGAGACTCTCCTCCCGCCACAGGTACCGCCCGAGTTCCCCTTTACAACCCATAAGAAGGAGCGGGATATTATTATTATTATTATTATTAGTGGTGGGGGGAGGGGGTTGCCCTGCCTTTTCCCCTCACCGGAAGCGCCTGGCTGGAGCTCAGCATCCGCATCCACCTGCTCGCTTTCTCCTCGCCTCCTCTACCTGTCAAGCCCAAGCGGCTCCCCCTGGATTCTCCACGTCAGTGCCAAACCTCGCCGGAAGCCCCCGCCCACTTCGCTTGCATAGCCACGCCCCCCTCCGAGGTCCAAAGGCTGTCAAAGGAGGTTAGGAGAGAAAAGAAGGAACCCGAGCCCGCTCGTCTCTCGCGATAACAACACTTCGAACGCCGCGGATTGGCGTCAGAATGGGAGGAGGGAAGCAGTTGGTTGCCGCGGTAACAGGGGTAGAACGCGTCGACGTCGCAGTGAAAAGGGGATGTGGGCGGGGCCTAGCAGCCTCCCGGGCTAGGCGGGCGGGCACGATGACGTGTGACGGTCCTAACTAAGGGGAAGCTCAGCTGCAAAACCGCAGAATTGCAGTCTATTAGGCGATTTAATTCTGCGACATGCATGTGGATCTGAATTTTTTATAACAGTGTTGCTGTGGAATTTTTATTTCTAATGGACCAGCGCAGCCTACATTTGTGCGCGCGCGCGCGAGCAAATAGCCATCCATCGATCGGTCACAACCTTCCTCGAAACTGCGACATTTATTTTGTGACGCTTTAAAAAAGAGTGGCACAAGGACAAGGTCCCTCGGATCATAGACTCCCTCCATCAAATGCAAGGAAATGTGAACCTCATTTGGAATGTGGGATTAAAAAAAACAAGACCCATGTGGTTTATTAGAGTGAGTTGCGGCACAAACATTTGCTTTACTCATGCACTGATATGAAATAGTAAAGTCACCCAGTTTAACTTCCCTGCTATGTAAGCAATAAATAAATAAGTTATACGGTCTAATACAGTGTTGTCACTTAACACTCAGCCTCCGTGCACTCATGCTTTCCTTTAGTCTTTCAATCCAAGTCTTATCCAGAAGTTGGGGTCACTGGTTTGAGAACATAAGGAGAGTCTGCCAAGGGTCCTTCTACCCAAGCATCCTGTTCTCACGGTGGCCAGGCCTGCAAGCGGAACCTGAGCACGAGGGCATTAGTCTCCCCTCCTGTTTCCAGCAACTGATATTCAGGAGCATACCACCTCTGATAGTGGAAGCAAAACAACCATTGCGGCTAGTAGCCATTGATAGCTGCATCCTCCATGAATTTGTCTAATCCTCTTTTAAAGCCATCCAAGTCGGTGGCCAGCACTGCCTTCTGTGGGAGTGAGTTCCATAGTTTTAATTTCACTGTCTGACAGGGGCGTAGGAAGATAGGGGCGGTGGGGGCGGTGCGCCCCGAGCGACACAACCCCAGGGGCGCCATCGCCAAAATGCACCCCCAAAATGCACGCCCCGCCCCAAAACGCGTGCCATGTCACTGCGCACGGCGCCCCCGCCCCAAAACGTGCGCCATGTCACTCCGCTGCTGCTGTCTGAACAAGTACTTTCATTTATCTGTCCTGAATCTTCCAGCATTCACTTTCATTGGATGGCTGCAAGTTCTAGTGTTATGAGAGAGAGAAAAAACTTATTTCCCTCTATCCACTTTCTCCATGCCATGTATAATTTTATCAACCTTTCCATCACGTCACCTCTTAATCGCCTTTTCTCTAAACCAAAAGCTTGACGGTCAGAATGTTTAGTGGCGTTTTTACCTCGGCAGAAGATTCCAAGAACTAAAAGAGGGCTTTGATTTAAAATAAAAAAAAAAGAAAATCAAGAAGGAAGCCTATTGCTTCATGTGTCATTTTCCCCCAACCACTGTTAAATGTCTGAAGTACCACGATTCTTCCGACCTGACTTTTGACACAAATAAGAGAGTCGCTCTTTCATCTGGAAATTTGTCTGTGTGGATCATGGCTTTGTTAACAATTGCTTCTCTTTCCCTCAGTGCATAAAAGTTTTGTGCGTCCAGTTAAGTGACATGAATGAACACGCAGATCAAAGCATCTGAAGGTGAAACCACCCATGTCGAAGGGACAGCATGACGTGTGTAGCTAAGAGCTAAGAGAGAGAGGCAGACAAGTGGTTTATTCTTCCAAGTAAACTGGCCTATGGTGAAGGGTCTGTTACAAGCTCGGTCTGTATGAGGGAGGAACCATAGCTTAGTGGGAGGGCTTATGCAGAAGGAACCACATTCAATCCCAGAGATCTCCAGTACCAAGGAACAGGTGGTGTGATAGACCTTTGCTCAAGATTCTGGAGAGCTACTCCCAATCACAGGAGGTGGGCAAATAGTTTAACTTGGGGCAAGGCAACTGTCTATGCATAGCTGTCAACCCTCCCTTTTTTTGCGGGAAACTCCCTGATTCCAAGCCACAGCTCTCAGCCTTCCCTTTTTTTGCTGGAAATTCCCTTATTCCAGCACCGTTTCCCGCTGCTATCCTGGATTTTTATATATACCGTACTGTAGACTGTCCCCGGGACGGTTGAGGCTGCTGATCCCTTATTTTCAAATCTGAAAGTTGACAGCTATGTGTCTATGTTCTTACGTCAGTAGAATGTTATAGAGAAACAATGAACTTTATTATTATTTTTTTGCCTATACACTCAGACTAGGAACTGGCGAATCTCTCACAGTTTCTGTTTCTCTCTGTTTCTCATTTTTCCAGCCTTAAAGTTCTTCACACTTTCACATCAGTTTGCATTTTTTTAAAGCTCTTATGAAAAATCACCAACATTTTAGTGTGAATTTTTCCTAATCTGCACATTTTTTTGCAAAACAATTCCCCCTAAGACAATACACAACAACACGAGACGAGCCTGCATCTAGTCCAGCACCCTGTTTTCACAGTGGCTGACCAGTTGCGTTTTGGTGTTTAATTTCCCCAATGCTTTTTTTATGCACACTTAACTTAGTACAGTATTTGCTTCTTTTTTGCATATCACTTGGCTGGAGAACTGCATGGCAAAATTTGAATAAATGTGAATTGTGAAGGATGGTTGCATCACAATTTGCATATTACTTCAGAAAGTGTGAATAAAGTTGATTCACCATTAACAGATCAAAGTTCTGCCCCATCCCTAACCCAGACAAGCTTTGAAGCTTCATTTTGACCCTGAGAGAGATGCACATCGCCTTCTGGCACGGGAACAGGGTGTGCAAGTCTCCCATGTTCCCTCTTCCTCCACGACAACATCCCTTCCAGAGTATAACCTTCACATCTTGCCAGCAGGGGAGATGCAAAAGGCTTCTGTTTCAGACAATGTTGCTGCGGGAGAACAGGAAACGCAAGGAACTTGCACATCTTGTTCCTGCACAACAAGGTGGCATCCGCCCCTCTCTCAGGGTGAACCGAATGCCATATTTTTATTCTGCTTCATTCTGACAAGCTCTTGGGAACTGACTGTTTTGTTAAGGAAAGGGCTTTTAAGAATGCCCCGCTGTTCTTACTACCCGTTATTTTAATAGATTTGCTTTTGTATCATTTTAATTCTGTTATAGTTCAATTGCTTCTAATCTCTTATCTTTCATATGTTGTTAGCTTTCCGTATTTTATCTGTGTTGTTTTAATTTTGTGTAAGCTGTCTGTGGAAAAGATGGGACAGTGGAATTAATATTATTAATTAATAATATTTTTTGGATTGGGTTGCAGGGGTTTGGGAGCTTTCGTTTTTCAAAGAATACTTTCCACATTAACTCATCCACTGAGAAATCCCTTTGCATCAGCCACAGGTCCTCTTTGTGTTTTAGAGGACTCTGTTGGTACATAAGAGCCCCGCTGGATCAGGCACCCAGCATCCTGTTCTCACAGAAGCCAAACAGATGCCCACGAGAAGCCTGCAGGGGTCAATAGCATTCTTGCCACTTGTGATTCCCAGCAACTGGTACTCAGAGTCTGCTACCTCCAACAGTGGCAGCAAAACAGAGCCATTGACAGACAGCATCAGCCCTTGTGAATCGACCATGTGCTCTTGAACACAGTGAGATTCCTGACATTTGCAAGGGAAGGTTGAACAGGGTGGCAACTTGCCCAAGGTTAGTGACAGTCTCAATCCCTGAAACATTTCCAAACAAACCCCCAGATTTCACCGTTTGAAATCTATGGTGCTAAGGGAGATCTGGAATGGCTTGGGGCTGCAATCCTAAAAACATGCTGACTAGGAAGTAGGGCTTACTTCCGAGTTGCCATGCAAAGGAAGGTTTTGCACTGGACGGGACTTCTGTAGCTCCCAAAATCTGGTGCTGTAACTAAAAGAAGCAAGTCCTCTTATAATGCTATCAGATAAGAATGCTTTTATGCGTGCTTCACATTCCTCTGCCAGTCCGGGTAACTCTCTATCATTTTGATGTGGACTTGGAGGCAGATCTAGGGATGTCTTCCTTTATATCTGCGCATCTGCTGCCTCCAGTTAGACGAATGGGCAAGTCATATGCACAAGAGGCCCATCTGCACATTGACATTTAGGCAAGGCTGTAGATTGGGCAGTTTCTCTCCTCCACCACTTCCTCCATTGTGACACTATTAGTGGCACTGTTTTATGTTTTGATTGTAAGATCTCTCGCAAGGAAACGTGCGTAGAAAAATGAGAAAACAGGCCCATGGTGTGACTTTGGGCCAGTCACTGTCTCTCAGCCTAAACCTACCTTACAGGGTTGTTGTGAAGATAACATGGAGAGGAGGGAGAAGCCTGGAGAGCACCTTGAGTTGGAGAAAAGGTGGGATGATGTAGGCAATAGGTGTGAGTATGTTGGCCCTAGACTGGAATGCTTCCACCAGAAAGGTGAAATTATAATAACCCCTGAGGACAGACAAAGCTGCAGATGATGTTTTTTTTGCCCTCCAGACCCTCCTCCGCAAAGGAATCTTGTCTGCAGAGTTAACAGGACTGAGCCTCCAGTTCTTTCCCTGGGTGCTTTTTAAAATTCATTTGTAGCACAATTGCACCACCTTGTGGCTACACCTGTGTATGCCAGTTGGTATCTAAGCTTGCGTGTTGTTTGTATATTTTATTGTTGTTGTTTAGTCGTTTAGTCGTGTCCGACTCTTCGTGACCCCATGGACCAGAGCACGTATATTTTATTACAAGACGGGAAATCTGAAATGTAAACTGCACTTCATAGTGCATTACATTGTGCGTAATAAGATGTTGTGCATTACATTGTGCGTAATAGTTTGAAATAACATGATTCTTCTGTGCATGATTCTATCTGGCTCTCCAACACATTGGTTTCATTGATGAAATGTTGGTGGCAGATAGAATCATGTGGAGTTGGAATGCACCTCAAGGGTCCTCTAGACCAAGCCCCTGTAGTGCCATCCAACCTCTGACTACAAACCTCCAAGGAAGGAGAGTCCACCACCTCCTGAGGGAATCCGTTCCACTGTTGGACAGCTCTTACTGCCAGAAAGTTCTTCCTGGTGTTTAGTCGGAATCTCCTTTCTTGTAATTTGAAGCCCTTGTTTCGGATCCTACCCGGCAGAGCAGGAGAAAACAAGGTTGCTCCGTCTTCCATGTGACAGCACTTAGATATTTGAAGATGGCTATCGGATCTCCTCTCAGTCTCCTCTTTTCTAAGCTAAACATACCCATCTCCCTCAACTATTCCTCATAAGGCTTGGTTTCCAGACTGTTGATAATCTACTCTTTTGTTCAGGAGCTACTGATAACACTGGCTGCTTCCACATGACCTGTTTACTGAGCATTTGTTTGCAGGGAGGTTAGACAACAACAGCCCTTCCTTGACCATTCATCCCAATGTGTTTGCAGAGAGGCGAGATGCTGCTGCTGCAGGAGGGAAGCAAGTCTCAGCCAAGACTTTCCAGGGCACCATCCTGTCCCAACCAACCACAATCTTGGAGACACAGCAGGTTTGTTGCACAAGACCGCCAAATCAGCTATCATTCCACAACATGATATTTGCTAGTATGTGACTGAATCCCACCCCAAAATAGATACAATCTGGAAGCGTATCTATGCTTATCCATCAGCAGGATAGGAGACTTGGAATCTGCACTGAGCTATGCCCCCAGAAGCCCTGAGGGGAATTTGTCAGGGGTGCTATGGGTCAAAGTGCCCCTTGACAAGATTTGTGGGTTGGCAAAGCTGATGGGTGAGAAGCAAGGCCATCGTTTGCTCTCATTACTCATGGGGGTCTCGCCTACCCTCTCCATCAATGCATCACATTTTCACCTTCGGAATGTAAAAAGATTCTTGTTAAGAGCAGTTGTAATCCACAATGACACCCTCTTTTTTTTCTTACTAAAGGGCGGGGGGGGGATGTGTCTGACGAAAAATGGATGAAGTGGTTTAGTCAAAGATTCCCCTCCAGAAGTAGAGACCCCTGCACTGAGCTAGCCCCTTCCCACTTCCCAACTCTATTTCTGGCTGAAAATGTTGAGTTTAAGTGGGATGACCTCGTGACCTGGCTGCCCCCAGGGGTCACTGATGAAAGCAGATGGAAGCTTCACAGTCAGGTCCCTTGTGTGTGAGCCTTTTGTTCCAGAAGCTCGGGTGCTCAGGGCTTGGGGACAGTGCTCAATTGTTTTGAGGCATTGCTCTACCCATCATAGATTTCCCTTGGTGGCCCCACACCCACTGGTCCTGCGTAGGAAGGAGGCAACTTTTTTTTTTACCCTTGGTTAGAAGGAAACTCTCTCTTCTCCGTCTGCGTAATTTCAAAACCCTTTGTCAAAGTATGGTGCGGGGTAGGAGCTAGCCAACCCCACAAGAAACTGCCCAGAAGCCAACTCTTCTCCATCTTTTTGTTCAAGATGGTTTTGTACACCCCTCTAGGTTCCCCAATGAGAATGCCTCACATGGCTTCCCTCCATCTATGTCCCAAAAAGACGAGAGGAGAAAATGTGAGAACCTGCCTTTTACTGAGTCGTGCCATCCAGCCAGCATGGCCAATGGAAGCTGGAGTCCAACAACATCTGGAGATACCACATTAGCTACTCTTGGCTCTCCAGATGCTGTTGGACCCCAGCTGCCTTCATCCTTGATCATTGGCCATGCTGGGGTTGATGGCGGCTGGAGTCCAACAAAATCTGGAGACCACCATGTTGGCTACTGATAATCATCACTGACTGGCAGCAACTCTCCAGAGTTTTAGGTAAAAAGGTAAAGGACCTTTAGACAGTTACGTCCAGTAAAAGGCAATTATGGGGTTGTGGCACTCATCTCGCTTTCAGGCCGAGGGAGCCGGCGTTTGTCCACAGACAGCTTTCTGGGTCATGTGGCCAGCATGACTAAACCGCTTCTGGCACAACGGAACACCGTGACAGAAACCAGAGCGCACGGAAAGGCCGTTTATCTTCCTGCTGCAGCGGTACCTATTTATCTACTTGCACTGGTATTTTCAAACTGCTAGGTTGGCAGGAGCTGGGACAGAGCAGCGGGAGCTCACCCCGTCGTGGGGATTCGAACCACTGACCTTCTGATCGGCAAGCCCAAGAGGCTCAGTGGTTTAGACCACAGCGCCACCCACATCCTCCTTCTCCAGAGTTTTAGGCAGGCCTTCACTGGGGATTGAACTTGGAACCTTTTGCATATAAAACCACTGAGCTACAGCCCTCTGTGAAAATGCCCTGCCCTTTTTGTGGCATAGGATTAGGAACAAACAAAGCTAGCTGTCTTATACCAGGTTGGATGATTGGTCCATCTAGCTTAGCACTGTCTACACTGACTAGCATTGGCTCTCCAAGATTTCAGATGGGGTTCTTTCCCACCCCTCCCTGCAGATGTTGGAGGACTGAACATGGGACCTTCTACATGCAAAGTAATTGCTCTACCACTGAGTTTTGGCTCCTCTCCAGGCTAGGTTCTCTCTGGTTCTTCAGTGAATTCTGAAGGGGTGAGATACCTAGGAATACCTGTGCCTTTGTGGTGAAGATTGAGGAGGCTAGGTCCACTCTGGAAGGGGTGAGAAGGATAAGTGCAGACCATTCAGAACCTAAAAGCAAATAGCCAAATAGGATTAAAATAATTTAATGGTTTACAGTCACATATCGACTCCTTTTTAATGGCATATTGGGAAAAAGTGGCATACATAGAAACATGATGATGCTGGAGATTGTTAATGACCACCCTGAAAGTAGTCAAAACTTGCCTTAAGAAGACTTTTGGGCTGTAGATTGTTTTATTGTATTCTATGTAAAGACCTGAACTGCTGTGGTTGGTGTTTTCTTGTTGTGCTTTTTATTTTATACCACTGTATTTGCTTTTATAATTGCTCTTTTAAATCGCTTTGCTTTTATTTGTTTTATTTTTATTTTTGTATAGTCTGTATTGAAAAATAAAAAGTACAAAATTACTAGTGCACAGAGTAAGATAAGACACAAAAAGAAGAAACAAGAAACAGTAGCCATGTAGAAAACAAAACAGAAAAAGATATTATGTACATTACAAAAAAAGGGGGGGGTTGTTATTGTAGTTAACCAGACCTTTTAAATTTTATTTTATTTTGCTATTAGCTACTTTCAGAATGTTTGGGTAAGGAAAGTTGGGGTAAATAGTAAGTTGGACTCTTTTTTTTTTTAAGTGTTTGCAAATCAAAAGTGCCTTTGTGCTTATAGGACAGGACAGAAGGTGGGATCAGACTATCAGTTCAGTAGAATAATCCCTGCACAACTTTTCCCCAGTGCATCTCCACGGTAAAGGTAAAGGGACCCCTGACCATTAGGCCCAGTCATGACCGACTCTGGGCTTGCGGCGCTCATCTCGCTTTATTGGCCGAGGGAGCTGGCGTATAGCTTCCAGGTCATGTGGCCAGAATGACAAAACCGCTTCTGGCGAGCCAGAGCAGCACACGGAAACGCTGTTTACCTTCCCGCTGTAGCAGTACCTATTTATCTACTTGCACTTTGACGTGCTTTCGAATTGCTAAGATGCCAGGAGCAGGGACCGAGCAACGGGAGCTCACCCCGTCACGGGGATTCGAACGGCCGACCTTCTGATTGGGAAGCCCTAGGCTCTGTGGTTTAACCCACAGCGCCACCCGCGTCTCCACGGTAGAAGAGATAAATTCAAGGAAGAAGCCTAGAACTTTCCAGAGGAGGCAGCTCCCCACTCCCTCAGTGGTTGTAGTCTTGTGTCAAAGCAAGGATGGAAGTCAGCATTACCCCACATTTCCCTAACCCTCCCCATTTTCAGTTCCAGGAATGGAGAATCTGTTGCTGGAGTACAACTCCTATCAGCCCCAGCCAGCAATCAGGGATGATGGGAGCCGTAGTCCAGAAACATATGGAGGGCCACAGGTTAGCCACCTTAGATTTAAACTATGGCTTGTTCAAACAAGCCCATATGAAGCCACAGTTTAATCACCCGGGCTTGTTCACAAACCATAGTTAAACTAACTACAGTTCTTCAAGTTCAGACTTATTGAAGAATTCTGGTTAATGCAAAAGCAGGTGCTCCTGATCTTGTTGCAGCCATGCCAGAGGAGGAAATGGCAGAGGAAGTGTATCAGCTGGAGTATATAATATACTGCTGCTTGTGTATACAATGCTAAACCATAGTTTAGTGTTACGTCTGACATGGGCCACTGCAGATCTGGGGTATCTATCTGTTTGTGCTGTACTGAATGTTTCTCTTCCATTCTTTTAAACCATTCTCTGCCAATTAAATTAACCAAAGAGTGAGAAAATTCCTATGAAATTCTCAGGGGTGACATGTGATTTGTCTGTGCCAGTGGTTCCCAACAGGTGGTCCGGGGACCCCCAGGGGTCCGCGAGCTATGCCAGAGGGGTCCGCAAGATGCTATTAAAAATATATATTAAATATATTTCATATGATAACAGATTTTTTGTTTTGGCCGCTTCCTGCATGAGCAGAGTCTAGCGCAAAACTAGAATTAGATAGAGGCAGTAGTTCTGCTGTATGCCATTAGGTGGCGCTTTACAAACACTACTGTTTTGCAAAGAGGCAGCGCGCACATTCTACTAACGCTCATCTCCCCAAGATGCTTTGCGCGCGTCGGCTTCATTTGTGCGCTACTGCGCAGGTACCCTGTCTTCTCCATTCCCCTCCCTCCTCCCTGGCGCGTGCTGCCTCTTTGTAAAACAGTAGTGTTTGTAAACAAAGCGTTGTTTTTCGCGGAAGCTACAGTTCGCGTAGTTAAAAATGGACCGTTGGTTAAAAAGTGGTTCGTTAAAACGACAAAGGCCTACAGATGAAGAGGAAGATAATGCATTTGATGTTCAAGCAAGTAAGTCAGTGACTCTCAAACCGATCTTGTCAGTGTCCATTGAACCTAAATTGTCGGCGTCCCTTGAACCTAACCCTTCCAAGATCAGTGTTAAGCTTACTGGAAAAATTAGATTAGGAATTAGGAATTAGATTTAGGATTAGGAATTAATGGGGGTCCTTGTCACAATAGCGGCTCGATGAGGGGTCCTCGAGAAAATTTTGTTGGGAACCCCTGGTCTGTGCAATGTGTTCACCTTGATTTCAAGGTGGCCAAGGAGTGGTTCTCAGCGTTTTTTCTTTCGTTCGACATACCTTATCTCTGGTGGTCTGCATAGTGCAGCTTTCCTGGATGCCCATACTGTACTTGATGAAATTTCAATGACATCCTCAACTGGCTTTCCTGTAAGCATGGGAGGTTGTGGAGGATTCCTACTGCTGGCCTGACACCTGTTTGTTGCCACTTAGGAAAAAGAAGTTACTGGTAAGTCATTTTGCTTTTAAATGATCCAGTGTAGATTTTTTAAATAAAAGAAAATGTAAAATGAAGAACATAAAAAATAGATCAGTGAGCACATCAATCTCAGGCACTCCTTGACTTCCCACCCTTAAATTTAAGCCCAGGGAAGATGTCCTCCCATAAGCTTTTTCATATCAAGAAGCAGGGCAGGTAGGGAGGCTGCAGAATGCTGGGGGAATTGAGTAATGGGGAGAAAAATGCACACCACACAAATATTTGGTAAATTTAAACCTGCACCTACCATAATTACAAATAAATAATAAAGTGTTCTGTGTATGAGGGGTAAAAGCAGGGGGCTGTTTTAAAAGGGAATAAAACTTTTGAGAAGCTGGAGGGCAACCAGAGATGGGCGAATTTGTCAATTTCAGTTTCTCTCAGCTACTTTTTTTCTTCTTCAAATTTTAAGTTGAGGTCTCCATATAACCACATGAGTTTGCCATTAAAAAAATGTCATGAAAATTGTCAGCATATTAGAGTGAATTTCTTCTACTATACACATCTTTATATGCACTATTGCCTAATGGGCACATTTGTGCAAAGCCATTTCCCTTAACTATAATGCACCTTTATATATTATTTTCACTAATATAAGCACTGAATATGAACACTCTAGTATATGCATTTTTGCACACACTTCTAGGCTGGAGAACTGTGCTGCAAAATTCAGAGTTCACGTATTGTTTTGGAAAGCCTGAGTTAGGTAATTTCATTTTCAGTGTGATCTGAATAGAATTCCGTCCTCCAATCCCTAGGCAGGGCCATCTCTAGGCCCGGGCTGGGTGGCGCAATGTGCCAGGGCGCCTGGCCACCAGGGGCGCCGAACGGCTGGTGTCCGGCTGAGTGCGGCAGCCAGGAGCTCCATGCGAGGCGGCAAAAGCGACGGCAGTAGCAGCGAGTTGCAGAACCGCGAGACTGCTGCCACTCTAGGCAGGAGTCTCGCTGATTCTGCAAGGAGAGGAGAGGACCTTGACGAAGAGGCTCCAGCAGCTCCCTGCAGTAGCGAAGGCTGAGTGAGTTGCCTTCTCCTCGGCCAGTGGGTCATCTAGCCCAACCCCCTGCAATGTAGGAATCTTTTGCTCTGCATGGGGCTCGAACCCACGACCCCGAGATTAAGAGCCTCATGCTCCGCAGACAGAGCTCTGTCAATAGCACAGTGGGGACCTCCTGTTGCGCTCCATCGAGGAGGCGGACGGGAGGGAAGGGTGGGTGGGGCGCCCGAGGGATCCCTGCACCACAGCGCCAGATAGGCTTAAGACGGCCCTGTCCCCAGGCACAAACTAATGTCCATTCTGTAGAGTCAGGGCTAAGGAAAATATATGTCAGAGGTGGGCAACCAGTAGACTCCTACTCCCATCAGCCCCAGCCAGCATGGCTAATCCTCAAGGATGATGGGAACTGTAGTCCAGCAGCATATGGAAGGCCGCAGCTTCTCTACAGTGGTACCTCAGGTTACAGACGCTTCAAGTTACAGACTCCGCTAACCCAGAAATAGTACCTTGGGTTAAGAACTTTGCTTCAGGATGAGAACAGAAATTGTGCTCCGGCAGCAAGGCGGCAGCAGGAGGCCCCATTAGCTAAAGTGGTACCTCAGGTTAAGAATAGTTTCAGGTTAAGAACGGACCTCCAGAACGAATTAACTTCTTAACCCAAGGTACCACTGTACTCTGATATAGGAGCTTTGACTGAACCATCACATCCTGGAGTCCTGGCAAAGCCTGCCAGAGGGCATCATGGCTACTAAGAACTTGCGGGGGGGGGGGTGTTCCTCAAAAGTCAGGTAGCTGAAAGAACAAGGCCACGGCAGCATGCTTTGTGGACCTGCTCATGTGGGAGGCCTATAGTCTCTCCGTTTGGAAGCCTTTCACTTCCTCTTATGCTTAGAGCTCTTTGTTTCTTCCTGAGCTCTCCATCTTCATTAAATGGAAGCAGTGTAAACCAAGCCTCATGCCCCCACATCCTCCTGCAGCGGGGGTGTCACTGCACCGAGGATATGGATAGAAAGAGCAAAGGGTCAGAGCTTAATTGCTGTATTGTGCTCTGAGCTGAATGATGGGAGCACATTGTCCAGAGGTCACCTAATCGTCACTGCACCACTTGGGGAGAAGAGGGCTGTGGGGAAATGCATCCCCTCAACGTAGCCCAGTTGGGGAGAAGGGGAAAGAGGAGAGACTTCAGAGGATTCAGCCTTTGATGTGGTTATAATTCCTAGCTGCCGCAGATGTTCCTCGTAGCGGCACATAGTGCATAAGACCCAGGCCCCATATGCACTGTGCATTCTGCCACTTTAAATTGCCATGGCTCCCCCCCTCCAAAGAATCCTGGGTAGTGTAGTTTATTAAGGTTGCAGAGAGTAGATGCCTCCGCCCCCCATGGAGCTACAATTCCCAGAGTCCTCTGGAAAAAGAGGGATTGATTGTTAAACCAATCTGGGAATGGTAGCTCTGTGAAGGGGTTAACAACTCTCAGCACACTTAAACTACACTTCCCAGGGTTCTTCAGGGGGAAGCCATAACTGTATAAATTGGTAGGATACTGCTTTAAATATATGGTGCAGGTGGGGTCCCCGTAAGACCAGATTACAATTCTTTTCTTCTTTTTCTTTTTATATAATTTTTATTAAATTTTCTGTTTTACCATTTAAAATACTCATTTTTACATCCTTAAGATATCAATGACTTCCCTACTTCTCTTTCCATGGTTCATTTTACATATCATAAATTAAGGTTACCAGACGTTCCCGTTTCCCAGGGACAGTCCCCGGATTTACAAATCAGTCCCCATACAAAATTAATTGAAGTTCAAAAGTGTCCCCGGATTCATTGAAAAAAATCTGGTAACCTTATCATAAATCCCTGCCTATTTTACAAAAACTATACCATTCAGTATTCCATTACTGCATCAATCAAAATTTATGTACACTGTTGAATTTATCTTAATGCTGCCAGCGTTTTCAGCTGTACACAATTGTTTCCCATATATTCAATAAACATTTTCCAATCTTCTCTAAACATATTTTCTTCTTGTTCTCTAATTCTATATGTTAAGTTGCCATTCCTCTTGGGTTGGGACCTTGCTCATTTTCCATTTTGGGGGCTAACAAAACACATACATAAATAACCCTTTTTGACACCTGGGAATTTCAGTCTGAATTATCCCCAACAGAAAGTTTTTTTTTTGGGGGGGGGGAGTACTTTTAAACATCCCCCCCCCAATTCATTATGGATCATTTTCCAATACTCTTTTACCCTTTTACAAGTCCACCACATATGGAAGAACGTTCCCTCCACCTCTTCGCATCTCCAGCACTTGTCTGATTCAGTCCAGACCTGCCAGACTAGATTACATTTCTATCCACCTGTCCTGAAAGGTCCACTGCTCAGTAGTAGTAGGTGTGCCGCAGAAGGCCCCGGATTCATCCTGCAGTGTCCCCAGGTAGTAATGGGGAAATTCCCAGGACAGCAGCAGTCAGTCAATGTAGACAATACTGAACTGGCTGACCCACTGCCCTAACTTAGCACAAGGCTGCGTTTTCCATCTTTTCTATCAAACTGATTAATCGGGCATGAAACCTGGATGATCAGAGCACACCACACCACGGCACAGTTTCCACAACCACTAAGATACTGGCTTCAAATGCAGCCAGGCATGGGCGTACCCAGGATCAAAACTAGGGGGGGGGCAAGGGGAGGGGCCAAGGCGCGGAAGGGGAGGGGCCACAAAGTGGGCGGGAACAGCGAACTCGCGCTCCGCCGGGCTGTGCCCCTCCCTAGCAGCAGGGCTGGTGGGCGGAGGCGGAGCCCAGCCCAGCGGAGCGCGAGTTCAGCGTTCCTGCCCGCCGCGCCGCGCTCTCTGGTTCCCCGCCGCGCTTGGCCTTGCCTGAGGGCGCGCCGGGGAGCTGGAGGGAGGGTGCGGCGCGGTGCGGCGGGAATGGCGAACTGGCGCTCCGCCGGGCTGTGCTCCGCCTCTGCCCACCAGCCCTGCTTCTAGAGTAGGGCAGCTGCCCTAACTTGCCGCATGGTGGGTACGCCCTTGCAGCCAGGATACGTGAGGGACTCCCTTCTCCCAGACCAGCCTGCCCACCTGTTCAGATCAAAATGGGAAGCCTTCCTCTGCAAAAAGAAAGGCAATCTTCCTGTGTTATTGAACACCTTGCGCCACTGAGGTTTGGAAGATGAGACAAGTTCACAGAGGGCAGGGCTATCCACGGCAACTAGCCACAAGGACTGTGCTCACCTCCACAGTTAAGAAGCAGTATGCTTTGAATGCCACTTTCTGGGAACCGCAGGTAGGCAGGGTGCTGTTGAGCTCAGGTTCCGCTTGAGGGCCACTGTGAGAAGAGGATGCTGGCCCAGAGGGGTCAAGGGTCTAATCCAGCAGAGCTCTTCGTATGTTTTCAGATGGCTCTGTCTTTAATGACCACTTGCCAGTTTGTGATTATTATTTAACAAAAATCCTGGGAGGCTTTTTGGTCCCCCTCCAGACTGTCACTATTCAGCATATGGGACTCAATGGTATACCAGCAAATGTAGCGGTGTACCACTGAAGTGGATTAAAGTGTTTTCCAATCATCCCTCATTAACCATACTGCTAAAATAACTGTGACCAGGGACTTTATTTATTATTATTACAGTGGTACCTCTACTTACGAATTTAATGTGTTCCGAACACACATTTGTAAGTCAAAAAAATTGTAAGTCGAAGCAACCCTATCTAAAAATTCGTAAGTAGAAAAAATCCTAAACTGCATCCAAGATGGCGGACGGAGCTTCATTTGTAAGTAGAAAAATTCGTAAGTAGAGTTATTTGTAAGTAGAGGTACCACTGTATACAGAAAGGATGAAATATAAAAATATAGACTCATACCAAGATACCGGTAGATAGAGATGATAGATAGATAGATAGATAGATAGAGATGATAGACTCATACAAATCCATATATTGCAGAAACATTTTTTCAAAAATCCAGTATTATTGTTGTCTATTACTACAGCGACATAATAAACATTATTTTGTGGTGTTACAGTGATATGCTTCTCTTTCATTTAAAAGAATATAGTTAGAGAAGCACTATGGTGATAATCAAAAGGTTTTAAAATAAATAAATAAATGGGTATCACAGTAAATGCGAGGTAAAAAAAATTCCTTCAGTAGCACCTTAAAGACCAACTAAGTTTTTATTTTGGTATGAGCTTTCGTGTGCATGCACACTTCTTCAGATACTCACGTATCCTGGCTGCATTTGAAGAAGTGTGCATGCACACGAAAGCTCATACCAAAATAAAAACTTAGTTGGTCTTTAAGGTGCTACTGAAGGAATTTTTTTTATTTTACTTCGATCCAGACCAACACGGCTACCTACCTGTAACCAGTAAATGCGAGGGTTATACTGAGTGTGTGCTGACCTTCAGATGGCAACACACACACATCAGTTATGCCGTGCCTTGGGAAGGTGTGGATGGAACACAGTTAAATGCACCAACAGAAAAAGTGCAACACTCCTCACATTGTGGAAAAATCAATTGTTTTAACTTACAAACAGAGCTGCAATAGAAATCCGGCCTAATTTTTTTTTTGTAAGAACTTTTTTTTTGTATATGTAGCATACTGAATTGGAAATGTGGAGAAGTGACCTGAAGATTGATGGGGGGCAGTGAGAAACTGAGAGAAACCGATATTGACAGCTTCCCTCATTCCAGCCACACAATCTCTCTCTCTCTCTCTCTCTCTCTCTCTCTCTCTCTCTCTCTCTCTCTCTCTCTCTCTCTCACACACACACACACACACACACACACACAGCCTCACATTCTCCATCCAGTGAAGCAAGACACCACACAGTTCAAGGACACATTCCAGCCAGGCAAAAGAACTCAAAGAGGGCATGAAGCAGGGCTGGTGAGGGGTGTGTGGCCTGGTGAGAGCCCAAGGGCCAGATAGACAGGCCTGGAGGGCTTTATTCAGCCTCCGACCCTCATGTTCCCCATTCCCAGTCTAGAGCCCTTGCCATTAGGCTTATCTTTTATTTTTCCTTTTAAAAAGGATTACTTGAAGGCTGGTGTGTTTTCATGGTCATTGTACTTCTCTAATTTATTTCCCAAAGCAGAAAACAGCTTGACTGTCCCTGCCCATAATGTGGTAGACACAAGATCTTGCCAATACTGCTGCTGGATGGATCTCTGCAGGTGCTAACAGGAAAGTTTGGATGCCTGCATTTGTTTGGTAAGGTACCTGCACTTTGCTTTTCTTGGTGGTCTGCAACAAGCCCTCTAAATCCTCTCTCTTCGTATCTCACCCTTTCCAAGGCCTCTCTTTGCACTCTGTTCCCTGTGATTTACCTGCCACCACTTCTGCTCCTTCCCCCTCCCACCTGTGCACCTGTCCCTTGACTCCCCCCCCCATTTTCCCCCTACTGCTCCCGTCCCCTTTCCTTTATCCTTCCTGCACCTTCTTCCCCTTCCTGTCCTCCTGCCCCCGCCATCTCATTTCCATCCATCCCTGGGTGTTGTTTGCATGAGTCAGTTCTGGAATCATGAGATCACTGTGTTTTTCTGCCTTTCTCTGTCGGTGGGAACATCGCATTACGGAGCGTGGAGAAGTGACCGGGGGCCATTGGGGTGACAGTGACACCCCTTTTCCTCTGCCCTCCCTACCCCTTTCCTGCTGAGTATCAATGGAGGCCTTGTTATCCAAAAGGGGAACGAGAGACGCAGATAAAAAGGAGGAACATGTGATCTCATGGGCTTTATTTAGCCCCCCATGCCCCGCCTTTCATTATTCATGTACAGTAATCTAAATAAGAATCCAAATCTGCCCTCTTGTTGCTCTGAAAAATTAATTGATGACTCTCTTGAAACCCTTTAAAAACTTTTAGGTAAATATTCAGCCAATAAAGGAAGAATAAGCAGAAATTATTTTACATCCCCGTAAGGTGGGATGTTGTTGTTGTTGTTGTTGTTGTTGTTGTTGTTGACGTCGTTGTTGCTTGTGCTATCCATTAGGCATTTATTTCCTGGCCTGCATACATACATCATTGTGTGTATGTCAGAAAATGCCTGGATAAATTATTTCCCTTAAGCCCACCACAACCAAGCGTGTTGTGTAAACCTTTCACAGGTCTCTTGCAGTCCAGAACTACTGATAGTTTTAATGAAGGAGAGACTCAGTTTTCTGACCTAAAATGTATTACGGACCATTGGCCAGAACTGATTTTCTGCAAGAAAGAGTAGCATGTGAGAAACAGTGATGACTGGGGTTGATAGCATTGCAGTTCAAAACATTGGGAGGGTACCAGGTTGCTAGAGGTTAACCTAAGTCGTCTTCTTTCATCCCATGGAAGGCAAATGGCCTCTCTTCTTTTTACAGAGCTTAGCCGCTTGGTAAGTGACTCACAGTTACAGTAAGTGACAGTTACTGAAGGCAGGCCAACATGAAGAATATAGCCAAGGTAAGTAGCACCTCCAGTGTCTATGTAGCAAGGCCATCCACCTGCCTCCAAGCTCTTTCTGTTGCTTCCAGCAATGGCAACTCCCCACTGGATGATCAAAGCTGATTTCCCCATTGTGGTCATCATATTAGGGTGATCAGAACCAAAACAATAACCTGTGAATGCAAAAAGTCAAGGTAGCCCACATAGTTTAACACAAAGCCGATTCCAGGCACTGAGTATACCTTTCCAGTGCTAGTACTACTCAGAGTAGGCTGATTAAAATGAATGGCCAAAACTAAATCAAGTCCATTCATTCCAATGGGTCTGCTCTCAGTAAAACTAGCATTGGACACAACCCCATACATGTTTAGTGTATGGAAGGAGATTTGCATTAAAATGTATAGGCCACCTTTCAGCCCTATTAGGGTTGCCAGCTCTTCAGGGGGAAGACAGGGAAATCTTTTCCAGTCTAGTTGTCCAAAAAACAAAGGGGAAGGCCATTTTTTATCTTGCTCCAGTCATTTATTTATTTATTTTTGCTTAGGTCAACACATTCTGCACTGGATTCCATCCAGGGCCTATCTCAAACTGCTTGTCTCCACACCTGTCCCACATCACTGGGCTGCATCCCTGAACATATCTAGGCTCTAGGGTCTGCCCCAGATCAAATTTCAGCCCCCAAAGCAGCAGCAGCACCAACCAAAACAATCACCCACAATTTACCAGATGCCAGTGGTGTGGTGAATTGGAGGGTTGCCACTTGGGGCCACCTCAAGGCTGTGTGTTGAACTGAGACTGGCAAAGAAATAGTAGCTCAGATCCCCACGCAGCTATGAAGCTTCCATGTTGTTGTTTAGTCGTTTAGTCATGTCCGACTCTTCGTGACCCCACAAAGCTTCCATAGTCTCTTTCATAGACTCTTCGTGACCCCACGAAGCTTCCATTGTCTCTTTCAACTTAACCCATTTTAAGGGATTGTTGTGAAAATGAAATTGGGTTTGGGGTGAGGAGCATGCATGCTTTCTTCTTCTTTGGAAGAAAGGCAGTATATAATAAAAGAAGATGTTATAGAATGAATGCATTTTAAACAACATTATTATTATTATTATTATTATTATTATTATTATTAGCCTCCCATCAGACTGGGTTACCCCAGCCACTCTGGACGGCTTCCAACAAATTAAAACACAGCAAGACATCAAACATTAAAAACGTCCCTAAGCAGGGCTGCCTTCAGATGTCTTCTAAAAGTCAGATAGTTGTTTATTTCCTTGACATCTGATGGGAGGGCCTTCTACAGGGCAGGCGCCACTACCAGGAAGGCCCTCTACCTGGTTCCCTGTAACCTCACTTCTCGCAGGGAGGCAACCGCCAGAAGACCCTTGGAGTTGGATCTCAGTGTCTGGGCCGAATGATTTTGTTGATGCTTGTTTTCATTGAGAAAGAATGACCTGCTCAAGTCTATGACCCTTGTGGCTTAGGAGGAATCTGAAACTGGGTCTTCCATGTACAAGCACAATATTCTCTGTACTACACAACACTGAATCTTATTATGCTTCCTGACTCGTTGTGGGTGCTGTCCATTTGATTTCCCTAAACAACATGGCATGACGTACAATTTGCATGAGATACACATATATAAACCTTGGGATGAATCAACCTGTCTCCACCATCGCGGTAGCCTGCTAATGGGACGCTCCCAGTGCAGAAACCCCCAAAGTCCCACTCACACAATCACCAAAGAAATATTTGCCATGACTGTGCTATGGTCATTTATTTCATTTTATTTTGCCATTCTGGAGTGAGTTGGCAGCCAACGAGGAGAAGAGGCGGGAGCTGGAAGGTGGGGGGAGGGAGCAAAGGAGACTGGGAAGAAGGGAACAAAAGATGGCTTTGTGGTAGAGTAGGGTGGGGTGGGGGGGAGAAAGCATCACTAAATGCCCAGAAGCCATGTTTGTAACAAGAGAACTATTCTTTCTGTTTCTTAAAAAACAACTCAGAGCAAAAAGAGCCTGGCTGAATTAACCCTTCATGGAGGCAACATGAGGCGTAAGAGGAAGGTGCCGCAGTCCTAGACTTTCCCCTCATTTTTGTTATTGACACAGTTTATTTCGGCATGAGGGGAGGCAGGTATTGGTGCGTCTCACCAAGACTCATCTCAACATGGATGATGATGAAGATGATGGCCTGTTAGAGAAAGTCTTAAATCTAAATGGACTCTGAAGATATCGAGGCACTTCTGCTGTTGTTTTTTAAAACCCAGATTACCCAATGTCCCCAGCCAATAGATTATCTGAGGGTTCCATTAGCAGGCCTTGGTGCGGTTGGTCTTCCCACACCAAACATTTAATTGAGGGGTGACTGACAAGTTACAAACTGAGCCTGCAACAGACCTTTCATTACTCCGTGGTAAATCGTATCAGATCATTACTAATGAGAAATGATACCTGTATATATTTCATGAGCAATCTCGGCTAAAAATAAGAAAAGCGTCCCTCTTTATCCTGGCTGTATGAATTGTCTGAAGTGGAGGGATGAGGAATCTGTGTCTCTCCAGATGTGGTGGGACTACATTGTCCCTGGCTATTGGCCTTTCCGGCTTGGGCTGATGAGAACTGACATCCAACAACATCTGGGGGGGGGCATTGGCTCCCCAGCCCTGCTGGAAAGCCTTTTCCTCCTTCCTTTAAAAAGTTCATTCTGTAGGAAATTCTGTATTTCCCCCTCCCCCAATTCACAGCAACAGCTCTGTTACTCATGCCAAGGGATAGTTATCTATTCTGTCTATGCTGGGTTAGGCCAGGTGACCACAGTCATCTGGAAGGCAGTGGGAGGGGAGAAGCACTGGGGGAAGGGGAGGGAGCCCCAGATTTTGGAAGGCCAATGAGCAGGATGTCCTTAACAGGTCCCCCACACTGAGCAGGCTCCTCCCCTTGCTTGTGTTACCGCAGCCCATTCATTCTTCTTCTGGTGGGCTCATTCTGCCAAGAAGGAGAGGGCAAGGCAAGGGGATGTTCCTCCTCATCCTCCTTCTTGTCAATCACTTGGAGAGGACAGGTGAGCAGGTAGCATCACAGTGGATGAGGAAGGAGAGCAAGCAGGGAAGGTGGGAATTGATGGCCAACCCCAGTGGCCCCCATGCTGAGGGCCTGAGCTCTTTTGTGGGAACCAGGTGACTTGTGCAAGAGCACATCCCTCCCACCCCCAAAAATGGACGTCTTTTGGGGTTGTGCTCTTGTGGGAGCCAAAATGAGACACACCTGGGATCCAATCAGAAGCCGACGTGGCTTCTGTAATTCCAGGATGTCCTGCTCAGATTGGGACAGTCGAGGGGTATGCTATGCAAGGGATCTCCAAAGCTTGCAAAGGGTTGTGCATGGCCCTTTGCAAGCCCAGACAATCAGTTTTACAGGTGGAAACCCCCCTTTCAATCCAACCATAGCTTTACCTGCCTAGTAGCTGACATCAATATGATATATGTAAGGCAATTGGGCATGGCTTAGCCCACATGGCTTTGTAGGCCACATGGGGCGGCTTGGTGGGCCTAATTTGCGGTAGAGGTTCCCCGCTCCTCTTCCACCCATACTAAGTTCCTAATGCACCTGAATATAGTATTATTGTTGTTAACCAATCCTGTCCCTCTGTTTATTAGAAATGGCCAATATTGAAACCATGTAATATGGTTTCCTATCTACACAGAAGTGAAGCTAATCTGGTCTGTCTTTCGTTCTGTGGCCTTTTGATAATACCCCCCCTTTTTTTACAGAGCGTAATTCAGACCTAGCACCCCACAAATCAGTCATCCAACAAGGCGCCCTTGCTAATTTCAGGCTGGTCCGCATTTTCCTTGCGAGGAAAGCCTTGTAATCCAAAGGGATCTCGCAGAATCAGTTGCAGTGGTCTCCCCACTGAACTTTGCGGGTGTCCCGTGGGGTGGGGCAGCATTTGAAGTGGCGCAATGCTCTGCCTGGAAGTATCCCCAATGCCTAATAGCCCTAAAGGAACACAGAGGCAGGGAGTAAACAGAAAGAGAGATTCCCCTCAAGGAGCCATGTGGCTTTCCAGGGTCAGCTGTCTCCAAGTCTCCGTTTCCTTTTATATTAAGAATGCCGATGGATGTACGCAGGGTGGGGGTAGGGGTAGATGTGGGTTGGGTGGGATGATCAACAAACGCTGGCTGCGCACTGATTACGCCTTTGCTTTCGTAAATGAAGGATCACATGGGAGTGTGGGTGGTTCAGCAGCACTTTGAAAACAACTGAGGAAATCATGTGGAAGCACGAATCCTTAGACACCCCTCCCCCCCCCACATAACAGCCACCCTCTTGATCTCCTGCCCCCTCCCCCGTTCCTATAACCACAAACATTGGGAATCTCTGCTCCTGCAGAAGATCTAGTACAAGAGTCTGAGACCAGGGAGAGAGGGTGTTCCACCAGAAAACTTCCAGGGCGTCATGCAAATCACTGTGCCATTTTGACTTCTTTATCCTCGAGCTCGGGTGACTTCACCTGTAGTGGAAGGTCTGGTTCTCAGCAGTGGTATATACCTCCCCGCTAGATGCTTGTCGATATTGCCCTAGATTCGGATGCGATCACATCCCTATGTGGCTGTAGAAACTCTCCTATATTACAGCATTTGAGGCTTTTTAGGTTGGGAAAGAGGCAAGCAAATGGTGACATGGCAGAAGTGGATAAAATTACACATGGCATGGAGGAAGTGGATAGAGAAAACGTCATTGTCCCCCTTTCATAATACTAGAACTGGGAGGTTCTAGTATTATGGAAAGAACAGGAGAACAATTGTTTGTCAAAACACACACACACCCCCGACTGGTGTTCTTGTGTGAGCATATTCTACAACGGATGCGGGTGACGCTGTGGGTTAAACCACAGAGCCTGGGGCTTGCCGATCAGAAGGTCGGCGGTTCAAATCCCTGCGATGGGGTGAGCTCCCGTTGCTCGGTCCCAGCTCCTGCCAACCTAGCAGTTCGAAAGCACGTCAAAGTGCAAGTAGATAAATAGGTACTGCTCTGGCAGGAAGGTAAACAGCGTTTCCGTGTGCTGCTCTGGTTCGCCAGAAGCGGCTTTGTCATGCTGGCCACATGACCTGGAAGCTGTACGCTGGCTCCCTCGGCCAATAGAGCGAGATGAGCACCGCAACCCCAGAGTCGGTCACGACCGGACCTAATGGTCAGGGGCCCCTTTACCTTATTCTACAACATGTCATTGATACAATAATAGTGCATTTGTTATGCGTTTATACTGGACTGTCCACACATCGCTCCATTTTATCAGTTGCCCTGTGATGCTTCCTTAGTGTTACTCCCTTATTGGCATTTGGAGTGGCACTCTTGTGCTATATCATTCAACAGAAGCACGACAAAACATAAGAGGGAACACTTGTGATATAAAAGCTACATGGTTTCATTAGGGAATGAAGGGACATGCACAGATTGGAAATGAAGCAGTATGTCTACTCCAAAACACCACCATGATTGCTAATGATCACAAATGCACGATAAAAAGGGACACCCGAGGAGGCCCAATGCCATCTCCCTGCAAAAAAGAATGAATGAATGAATATCAATAAAGAGCCAACATCATCTAGCCTCTCTACAAACTTTGTCTAAACCAGGCATGTCAAACCTGCGGCCCTCCAGATGTTTTGGCCTACAACTCCCATGATCCCTAGCTAGCAGGACCAGTGGTTGGGGAAGATGGGAATTGTAGTCCAAAACATCTGGAGGGCCGCAGGTTTGACATGCCTGGTCTAAACAAATCAGGATGAATGCTCAACAAACAGATCATCTTCAAGCGACCTTAATTTCAGCTCCAGTCTTCAGTGGAAATGACGAATAGGTATGCATAACTATTTTGTTGCAAAGGAAATCCATCTATATATGGTATCTATTTTTTTATAGAATTAGAAGGCTCACAAGGCTTTGAGTCTCATGCCATCTTATACCACACAGTTGGAATGTTCTGGAATGTCCAACTACTGCAGTGGCCTTAATTCCACAGCTTCTTCGCAGTACATTGTTTTCAGCTGAAATTTGCTCTCTAAATTCTCTTCAGAATTGCTTCTGTCTCGTTGATACCAAATACCTTTTTTATTTTCTGAGGCATTTTACCAAATGTTTAATACCTGTATTTGACATCCAATATGAGATTTCAGTATTTGATATTCAGCCGCTGCTATTTCGAAATTTCATAATGGAAATGAAATGGCATTAAGTATTGGTATATGAGGATAGCACACGATATTTAACTCCTAAAGTATTTGATGGGTAGGCTGCCATGTGAATTGTACTGAGAGTTAAAAGCTTATGACATTTCATATTTTGGAACAACCAAGAGATGCCAACAAATCTAAAACACCCATATTCCAAATGGTGAGGTGAGAAATCCATGTGATCCATGTGGGTTTTGCCTTCAGAATTTGAATGGTGATAATGTAATTTTTGTTTTCGTTTTAAAATGGAATTTTCACTTCAGCTCTATTTTTTCCCTTCATCTGTTACATAAAAATTCTGTGATAGCTCACCACTCTCTTTCTGACCCAATCACCAGCTGATATTTAATCTCAGCAGACCTGTCAGCCTTTCCTGAAGAACCAACTGGATTCTTCCAGATGGTTGCTATTTTCAGCTGGGAGCCAATCACATCCCAGCAAATTCAGGTTGTGCAATTAAAGCTGATTTGATGCTCTTGTGCAACAAACCTGTTTCCAAAATCAGAATTTTAGTGATAAAGAATGGGACGGTTGCCGGGGGGGGGGGAATCACTGGAAAGTAGGAAATAATGGTTGCTGGATGTAACATTGTATAACCTCCCTCAAACAAATCAAGATGAACACTCAATAAACTGGACGTCTGGAAGTCACCACAATGCAGGCCCGGCTCTAGGTGCAGTCCCGGTGGCGCGGGGCGCCAGGCCGGCAGGGGGGGCGCTGCACGGTGAAGCCGCGTGGAAGCCGTGCTGCGCGCTGCGAGGGCGGGGGTACCGGAGCGATCTCAGCGCCAGGGCGCACAACCTGCTCGAGATGGCCCTGCCACAATGTCTTCTTACTAAGTATGATGAAGGCTGCGAATCCTTTTCTTACTACACAATGCCGTAAGTATTCACTATCCTCCTTAGGGCAACTTCATTCATTACATTTTTAAGGCAAGCATGTGAAATATTTTAAGCACATATCTAAAAATGGAATATGTGGATACAGTTATGTGTGCCAGGAAACTGTGACTGGCAATGGTTGGGAGTGTTGCGTTTTATTTGTGTTAAGTGTAAAGTTAGGGCAAACCCAGCTTTGCATGTGTGAAACAGCCCTTTGCCTGATTACAACAGAAAGCCAGGCTTCTCACCAAGCAGCATTGGCGCAGCATTATTCTCCTGTTCCAGGCAGAATCTGTGAAGATTATTTGAGAGGTGACACAAAAGTTTCAGCAAGGAAACAGAACCCCGGAGAGCTCCGTGCTTAGCTGAGTGAGGCAGGTCCACGAATCCAAAAGTTTAAGATGCTGCTTCAGTGACGCTTTAGGTCAGTGAGGGCCAAACTTGGCCCTCCTGCTGTTTTGGGACTACAATTCCCATCATCCCTGACCACTGGTCCTGTTAGCTAGGGATGATGGGAGTTGTAGTCCCAAAACAGATGGAGGGCCAAGTTTGGCCATCACTGTTTTATGTCAACTAAAAGCTTAAATAAGTTGCAGGCACACCAGGGATTCTGCTTCGATCCCCTGTGAGAAATCTGCTGGTTCTTAAAAAGTCACTGCTTGATTTTGCAGGTATTGGCTTCGGTGGAGCAGGTAACTCTATGGAGAGCTCAGGAGTTGAGTCTGGGAAGGGTAGAGCAATCACCTTAAGTTGTATGGCTGGTGGCCAAGGAAACTCCTGGTTCTCTCCCCACCCACAGAGTTTTGGTAGAGTGATACTTCTGGACTTTGTCCTGTAGGAAATCTCTTCACCCGATCTTCTCAGAGTTCATGGGTTCTTTTTCTGATCATCGCTCCTGAAGTTGCAGTTGGTGTCAACATCAACTTTCCTTACAACATGTATATCAGCTTTGGGGGAAGATTATTGCCATGACTTCAGTATGGGGGGGGGGGGTAAATCCCCCTTCCCATGTGCAAATTGCTCCACTCCCACAGCTGCTATTTAAATAATTGGCCCAGCTCCATGCCCTACTCCAAGTGTTCTTACCTGGCTTCGATGGGTCCTTGGACCATTATAATGCTTGTTGGTGACTTGTGGGTATGTAGATACCTCTGTATGGCTAGACTCAGTTGCTCACTTTGGCCTTTGATCCCACTGGAAAATGGCTCCTGGAATGTTTCTCGTGGTGGAATGCATCCCTTGGTCTGAAAAAAAGTTCCCCAACCATGGTTTAACGCCAGGCATCCCCAAACTGCGGCCCTCTAGATGTTTTGGCCTACAACTCCCATGATCCCTATCTAAGAGGTCCAGTGGTCAGGGATTATGGGAATTGTAGTCCAAAACATCTGGAGGGCCGAAGTTTGGGGATGCCTGGTTTAACCACTGAAAATGTATTGATACATCATCTAAATTTCATTCCCTGCATAGGACCGCTTCTTTCCCCTTGATTCCTTCTGCATCTGACCTATTTTTTAATTTGGTGTTGGAAGTGCGACATAATGTACCAAGTGAGAGATATCCCTTAAAATAACAGCTGTCTCTTAAAATAAGGAGCTTTCCTTAACAAACAAACAAAGGCGCTATAGGTAGGGTGGTGTTGCCGCTGCAGCATCTCGGCCTTCCCACCTGCTCCATCTGCCTCCCCAAAGAAGAATAAGCACATTGGAGGGGGTTGGAGACGGCATGGTCTTTTCGTGGCGCTGGTAAAAGCAGAGGCCCATCTCTTTACAAAGCTAGCAGAGAATGGAGCAGGAGAGCGGAGGGTAGCACAGCTCTGTACAGCTGCAGGGCCGCCTCACAACAGGGCAGAGTGCTGGGAGAATACGCTCTTTGTTCCCTTCCTTTAAAGGGTAGGAGAAACACTTATGCATGGCAAATTAGCCCAAAAATGTATTTCTCTAAAACACCCGATTGTCTAGCCAGCTCTGCAGCTGCAAGGAAGTTCGAGAGAGAGAGAGAGAGAGAGAGAGAGAGAGAGAGAGAGAGAGAGAGAGAGAGAGAGAGAGAGAGAGAGAGAGAGAGAGAGAGAGATGGGTTTGGTGATTGGGGGTGGCAGCGAGGTGGAAGGGAGAGACTTTGCTTGGTGGGCGAGGAGGGAGGAGAGAAGGCAGCTTCTGTGGAAGATGGAGACATTTTCTGTGTCAGTTCAAAAACTGTACATTGCTCAGTGAGATTCTAGATGGTGAGATTATAAATCACTAGCTAGAGGCAGGGGCAAACAAAATGGAGCATTAACTCTCTGCGTATTCTGAATAGGACAGTAGGAACAGTGGGCGCTGCCCTGTGCTAAGTCAGACCATTGGGTCTATCTAGTTCCATATTGTCTGCTCTGACCTGGAAAAAGCATTGCGGGCACCTAAGCCAACCTTTTAAAGATGTTTTCATTATCTCTTCTTGTTTGGCACTCTGGACTCCATTTGGAGGAAGAGCTGGAATGTAAGAAAAAGAAAGAAAGATTCAAAATATAGTACATTGGCACATTGGCACCCCAGCTATGGAATGCTTTCTCCCAGGTGGCAAGTTGAAGGCCTTTTTATTTCCACAGCCTCTTATACTTTTATATTTAGATCTAAATTATGTTTAATTTATTTATTGGTTATCTTTAATTGTATTGTAAAAAGGTAAAGGGACCCCTGACCATTAAGTCCAGTCATGGATGACTCTGAGGTTGCAGCGCTCATCTCGCTTTACTGGCCGAGGGAGCCGGCATTTGTCCGCAGACAGCTTCCGGGTCATGTGGCCAGCATGACTAAGCCGCTTCTGGCGAACCAGAGCAGCGCACGGAAACGCCGTTTACCTTCCCGCCGGAGCGGCCCCTATTTATCTACTTACACTTTGACGTGCTTGAGAACTGCTAGGTTGGCAGGAGCAGGGACCGAACAACGGGAGCTCACCCCGTCGCGGGGATTCGAACCGCCGACCTTCTGATCGGCAAGCCCTAGGCTCTGTGGTTTAGACCACAGCACCACCCGCGTCTTGTATGCTATTGCTTGCACTGGGTGGCTCAAGACTTGGTTGTCCATGGAATCAATTTGACAAACTCTCTGCTTTGAGCATGACACAGTCTGGACCCAACCCAATAAATGCCTTTGTGCTAGACACACAGCCAGTCTCTTGCTTGCAAGTCCACAAGAACTTGGGGCTGGCCTTTGCCTTCTGATGAAAGCTCCAAGCCTTTTGAGACTGTGCAGGACCTCTAGAGGTCACAGGGCAGGGCATGGAGAGTCTGCCCTGTTCCCTAGCCTTCCTTTGACTTCTGTCATTATCCCTGTGGGGAATCAGTTTGCATGATCTCCCTGTACAGCATGCTTCAAAAAGGTTCACCACAAACCCAGACTGCTAGCAGCAGCTAACACTCCAGCAGTCTCTATTTGCCAAGGTCTCATTCCCTAGAGTGCATCTTCCTAAATGGGAGGGGCGGGGGTAATGTGCCATAAAATGGGGAATATGAGGACAAAGATCTCCATAACACAGAGAGGAAGATTTAGAACCAATTACTAGAATTTAAATAGGGATGCAGTACAATTCACCACCACGGGAAAGACTGCCCTACTGATTTACGTGCCTCCTCAGTCCACAGTCCAGTTGTCCAGCTGCTAATTGTCGATGGGCAATTTCAGCACCCCTGCTCTCCCTTCTTCAGTTTGTTTTAAAAAATAAAATAAATCGGATTGGGCAGCCCTTCCAACAGAGAATGCCTTCAAATTGAGGTCTAGCTCTGACAGCCCTTCAGATGGAGGGCCACCATTTGTCAAGGACACCTGGTCACACTGCCTATCCATGGTCAAACACTGTCCATTTTTTGCCCTTTATGGAGATGTTGGGGGTGCCCTTCCAATGAGCACAATACACTCATGTGCAGTAAATATCTTCATTGGCCATTCCTCTTTCAGGTCTATTGTTAAATATCTGGGTGCCAGGGAGTGCCTGCATCACTTCCTCTAATAGTGAATTAAGGTGGTGAGTACTGGCAAAAATGGAGGCAAATCAGGACCACTGAAAATAAGGACTTTCAAGGTTGGTGGAAGGCAGCGCGCAGACATACAAATCTTAATTCCTGCCTCTTCAAAACTCAAAAACAGCCCATTGAAGTCTGAACCAGCAGTAGTTACAGACTACTGAATGTCAGCAAGAAAAGGAAAGTGTGTGTAGGGGTACTTGGGGTACGGAATGGAATGGAATGGCTTGCTTGAGCAGGGCATGGCTGGCTGGCTGTAATCCTGACCAGGAGTACTTCTGCTAGGTGGTGGAAATACATTGCAGAATTTTGCTTTTATGCTCCCTAAGGTAGTTTGCTGCCTACAGGTGTTGTGGAGGACTCTGTTCTATCCCCAGTGTTGAAGTAAGATTCAACTGCCAGCCCAGTTTCTCTAAGTACAATGCAGGGCCGTCTTAAGGGTATCCAGTGCCGTGGTGCAAAAATTTCTCCTGCACACCCCCTTTCCCTCTGGCCTGCGCGGCTCCCGGCTCCGAGTCAGAGTGCAGGGGCGGGGAACTCACCTCCGAGAGGGATCACCTGCTGTGCCCTGGCCGCAATGAGGAAGGGTGGGCAGCAGGCAGCCTCAAGCCCTGGGCTTGCTCAGGATCCCAAGGATGGGAAGGAGGGCGGCTCCTCCCCCCCCCCCGCGGAGCCAGCAGGGAGAGCTCCGGACTGCCAGAGGGCTTACAAAGGCAGCGGAGGCCAGATGGGTGCCATGGAGCCTTCCCGCCAGCAGGGATGACCCCGGCGCTGCATTTCATTGGTAGAGCTGCTGCCATGTGGCGTTGCCTCTACCAATGAAACACAGTGCTGGGATGAGGGATGACCCTGGCGCTGCAGGGCGGAACAGGGTCCAATGCCTGCTCCGCCTCGCTTACCTCCCTGCTCTCCCCTGAGCGGCGCAGGTGGCGGGCGTGCAGGAGGGAAAAGGGAGGCTGCCACGCAGCTCCCGCACTTGCTGGGGTGCCCCTGTCACCCAGCGCCCTGGCGCACCATGCCAGTAGACCCAATGAGCAAGACGGGCCTGGTACAATGGGAGGGAGGCACCATCTTGCCCTTCACCTCAGGCAGCAAAATGTATCAGGTCAATGTTGCCCATGGGAAAAGATGGTGCTACCTTATGTGGTGTTGTCATTCCCATGGGACACACTGTTAAGGAAGGGAAAGCTCAGCCTTTTTCTAGTTAACAATGAAAAGGAGGGAAATAAATAAATAAAGTCAAAAGCCATTGACACCCCATATTTTATTTTCAGTTAAGATAAGATACGCTATCATTGCAAAAGGTCTTCGGAATTTTGTGGCCACCCCAAAAGATAATGAAAACCTCAATTTTGGTGAGGACTGAAAGGCCCTGTAAAAATGATGGGGTGAGTGGATTTTCAGCACAGCTTTTGTACACAAAATAGCTAATGGATTTCAAACCACCTTCAACGCACTGAAGAAACAGAATAATATTTTCTTTCATGAACAGCCCTTGATTGAGGCCTAAACACACAAACATATTCAAAGGTTTTAACTGTTGTCGCATTTGTTCATTCTCTCTGTTATACATATATCCATATGGAGATGCGTTCTTCCTCCTTTGCAACAGAGGGGCTGCCTCTTCATCCAAACAAAGGATCTGTATTCTAATTTCATTATTGACTGCTTGCAACACAGAGTGTCCATTGGTCTACACTAACTCTGTTTTTTGAGGAACTCCAATTTATAACCCTGTATGGCTGGTGAAGACAATAACACAGTTTTTAAGATGGTCAACAATGGCTTGAGATGGATGCCGCTTCTTCACACCAATGAGTATAACTGTCACCAATGAGGTCAAACACGTTTTGTAGGCTCTTGAAACAGTACAGAAACCTGGATGACTATTTATTAGAGGTGAAAGTGGGATAAGAGTACAGATCATGCGCAGCCGTCCCTCTTTCAAATTGCTTTCATTTAACCTGAAACAAACCTGTATTTTCTTTCTTCAGACTCTTGGCCAGGCAATTATCTCTCCGTTTACAACCTTCAAGATAGATCCAATTAAAACCATGCAAAACTTTCATAGGCCTGAACTCTTTTAAAGGTTCCTTGAAATGTAAGTGCATGTGAATGGTGGGAGGGTTGTTGCTGGCAGAGAGATTCCACGGGGTCTGATTCTGAAAGCAGCAGAAAGACACGAAGTTTCCATTGCCTCCTGATCACTTTCTGACCTCCCTGCTGGAGCCAAGCTGATGATGAGCAAATTGGCAGTAAAACAGAAACCTCAGCCACTGCCCCGCTCAGGGCTCTGCAAGGGCGGGGCAAGTGGGACATTGTCACAAGAGCCAGAATATTTTCAGTGGGGCTCACAACTCAATTACTCTGTGGTTTCGGGAGTATGTGTATTAATCCATGTTTCCTTTGGGGCCCATAATTCTTTAAGAATCCTGGTTTCCATCTATATAAAGAAAAACAGACAAATGGTTCAAACAATGTGCAATATCATCAGTACAGTTGCCACAAAAACAGTAATTTTACCATTTTAAAAAAGAGCAACCTCCTCGGTTCTTCTTGTTCTCTACTGGAACTGAGGCCTTTATTTTGTCCATCTTCCATTCTTCACTTACTGTTCCACTATAGAAGTCAATGCAACACAATGCATCATGGGAAATATGATTGGGGAAACACAATGAGCTAGAAAGAAACCACTAGGGAAAGAACCATAGGGGACACAATGTGAATGCAATCAGTGCACTGCAGCCTGAACTTTCTTTTGCCAAAAGAAAGCTAAGAGCTTATTCCATATGCATCTTCTATATACGTAGTCTATTGGAAGGGCACCTCAAGTTTGAAACTGCCCTGTCCAGATATAACCTCTGCATCAGTGATATGTCACATCAGAAAGAAGGTCTGATATGGAATTCCCTCTCTCTCTGACATGCAAAAATGTTTGTGTTGGTAGTTGTTTTCACAGAGGGACACTTTCAGATGAATACCTTCCCACGTGAAACTTGGGGTGGTTAAGGTCCCTGTGTGAGGATTGTGCAGCCTTTGCACAAACACAGGAACAGGCCCATTCAATCAAGAGAAAGCAAAGTGGGGGCTCTATAGACAATAGTGTATCAGTTTGACATCAAACCCTACATATATTAAGTAAAATAGAAACATCGCCACCAGATCCCACCCCCACCCACCCCCTATCCACCTCGTTCCCCCTCTTTCTTCCCAGTGTCTCAACAAATGTAACTGATTTGCAAAAACGATACACGTACAAATATGAGAGAGACACTGCACACACCCTTGTAAATCAAGAAATCTTCCAAAAAAATACTTCCAAAAGAAATAGTGTAGCAGTTGGCAACGAAACCCCTAGGGTGGTCAGTTGTATTGCTTATGGCAACAATGGCAGTTGTGTCTTTGAAACCACCATGTTAATATAATAACCTTCTTGAAATCACCATGATATCACAGCTTCTTCTGGAAGATGGAGGTGAAAGTGGGGAACAACCTCCACACACAAAAACAAATGCGTGGGCACCTGTGGATTCCAGTGCTTATCACTAGAGCGACAGATCAGGATCCAAAGGAACAGAATAAAGGCGCAGTGCAGCCCCATCGCGCCTCTGTCCTGGACCAGCTGCAGCAGCATCCGCTCGGGGCCCAGACAACAATTCTTACCAAGTCCTTTGCACAGATTTCTCTCTCTCTCACTCTCTCTCTCTTTAATCCCTTTTTTTTCAAACATATCATTACAGAAGAAGCAAAAATGGTGGGACAATAACGCCATTGATACAGCCTTCTCACCCCCCTCACCCCTCCCTCTTTGGTGCGTGCCAGCACTCTTTCCACCCGCCCAGGGCTGGAACCAGTGCCAAACAACCTCTGCTAATAAACAAGAGGAACCAGATAAACTGGGAAGACAATAGAGGGATTTGTTGCACTTAGAGATGGTGGGAACAATGTCAACGTCGCGCGCAGCTGCGTAGAGCCCCCACACACTCGCAACCGAGCCAGTATGATTTATGAAAGGTCAAGGTTTGCCATGTCTTAAATGGTCTCTTCTTTACATCATTTATTAACCCTTCCTCTACAATGGGCCCTTATTTGTAGGGTGGTGGGTTTGTATATATACACAGTCTTTCCTTTGAGGAAGAGGAGCACAGGGATTAAACTGTAGGCATTCTTCCGTCGTTGCGCTCCCATTGATGGTTGATACCAAACGGTGGCTCATTTTACTCGATTCCAGTGATGATGAAGAGGAAGCAGATTAATAGCAAACACAGAACAAAGCAACTGTCTCTGCCCCAAAGAGAGTACATTAAGAAGTGAGGACAAATGGACATTGCAGATGAAAGGGGAGGAAGCAAAAGCTAAGAGATGATAAAACAGGTCAACAGGTCAACATACTGGCCAGTTGACTTGATTCATTTGATACCAGACTACTGCTAGTTTTTCAGTAGAGGTAATGGTAATAATAATTTTTTTAAGTATAAATAAGGTGTTAACACAGCCTACTTAAAACTGGCACCACAAAAATCTTAAGATATGCTTAAAATGTGTTGGCTAGTTAAGATCACCTGGATCCCAGTCATTCATTCATGGGTGCATTTATAACTTAGCCTCAATGCCTAACAATTTTAAATTTGCAAACATTTACAAGTATCAGCACATATAAATTATCAATGGCCACTCCACTCTCTATATTCACTAATACGAAACAAATCTATGGGTAGCAAGACTGGGCATGTTTATGAGAAAATGGATTGAGCTTATACTGCTTTGAGATATCCAATTGCTTTAAGTAAATTAGTGGGGTTGAAGAAACACAGAAGCCAATAAGTAGCTTATTGATGGCTGTTGAAAGTAAGAGAAAGGCAAAATTGCAAACATATCAGCCTGCAAGGGCATCCACTTCCAGTCATTCAGAATTTGGAACCAATGAGTACTTCACAAATGCCTGCAAAATTCTGTTGGTGAATCATGTTAATTAAAGTTTAGGAATCATTGCTGTGTCCATAAAACAACATATAAGCAAATTAGATAACCATTTCCCTTGTTACATTTTGGATATTCATTGGAATTCATTGTTAAGATGGAGGGTGATTATGACAAAAGCATGATGTTGCAACTTGCTAAATCTACTTCTTAGAAATATAATAGTCTCAAAATGTAATTCGCAGGACCAAAAAGTGTAACTTGTAAATTTATCTATCTTCATAGGCACACTACTTATTTTCCACTAGTCCTAAGCACATCTGAAACTAGACTTGCTTCCAAGAAAATATTTTTAGGATCTTGTAAAGGTTGCTAGCTCTCCTGAATTTGTATGTAATATTAGAACTCAGGAGCCTGCTTGCCTGTACTGACTGACTTTATGCCATCTGTGATAGATTTCACTGATTTACCAGTACATACAATCCTTTGAAATTCTGGATATGCTGGTGTTGTTCATGGTGGGGGTGGGGGTGAGAGAGACGCAAAGGAGAAACCCCAGAAATGAAGCTATGCCATCCAACAATCAAATTTCCCCCAGAAAACCTTTCAGGTGCATTTTTTAAGAGTAGTTTTGTTGTAGTTTAGTCGTTTAGTCGTGTCCGACTCTTCGTGACCCCATGGACCATAGCATGCCAGGCACTCCTGTCTTGTACTGCCTCCCGCAGTTTGGTCAAACTCATGTTCGTAGCTTCGAGAACACTGTCCAACCATCTTGTCCTCTGTCGTCCCCTTCTCCTAGTGCCCTCAATCTTTCCCAACATCAGGGTCTTTTCCAAGGATTCTTCTCTTCTCATGAGGTGGCCAAAGTATTGGAGCCTCAGCTTCACGATCTGTCCTTCCAGGGAGCACTCAGGGCTGATTTCCTTAAGAATGGATAGGTTTGATCTTCTTGCAGTCCATGGGACTCTCAAGAGTCTCCTCCAGCACCATAATTCAAAAGCATCAATTCTTCGGCGATCAGCCTTCTTTATGGTCCAGCTCTCACTTCCATACATCACTACTGGGAAAACTATAGCTTTAACTATACGGACCTTTGTCGGCAAGGTGATGTCTCTGCTTTTTAAGATGCTGTCTAGGTTTGTCATTGCTTTTCTCCCAAGAAGCAGGCGTAGTTAATTTAGTTCAGATTTCATTTCTAGAGAAATCTTCTATCTACAACATTACATATTACTCTATCTTTGGATTCCTGTTTGATAGCTGTGGTAGATAAAACAGGAATTAAATCCATCCCTCTAACTTGTATGCTATATATTTGTTTAGGGGGAGAGAGGAAAGATGCTATATATTTGTTTAGGGGGAGAGAGGAAAGGCCACATAGGTTAGCTATCATTTTGTGCCTTAATTGCAGATCTAGATACTGGGCGGAGCAGGTTTTTTCCTGCACTTTGACTAATGGACCACTGGCCTAAATAATCCGTATAGAGTAACATTTCCCAGCATTCATGTGACTAACAGCTGGGGAATCCACAATGAAGGCAGCAGTCCAGTCCCATTTCCCCCCTGACACATATTTTCCCCTGATATCGACTACCAGGGCTGGATGAGACCATTCTGTGGTCCGATCACAAGCCAAGCTGGATAACCAACAGCAGCCAACTTGAATGCTGTGGGAAGATCATAAGTAATACTTGATGGAAATAATTATCCATCAAATCACCCTTCCTCGACCGCGTGGCTTCCAGATGTTCCCAACATTTTAGCCACAACCAGAATGCCCAGTGGCTAGAGATGATGGTCCGCATAAGCACATACAAAGAACCCTGCTAGATCAGTCCAAGGATCTATCTACTCCAACATCTTGTTTTCCACAGTGGCCAGCTAGATGCCTATAGGAAGCCCACGATCAGGATATGAGTGCAATAGCTGTCTCCTGCCAATCATCCCCAGCAACTAGCATTCAGAGGCATACTCTATTGATACCAGAGATAATCCATGGGTTGCTTGATGCTGTTAATGACCCTGTAGTCAGGAATGGGAATTCTGCCTTTCACCCTAGTTCTTATAATAAGGGAAGGTTTCAACCCATGCAGACAACCCACACAGACTTGGTATTCTTTCAGATGTTGTTGGCCTCCAACTCCTGTCAGCTCCAGCCAGCATGCCCAATCATCAGGGACAATAAGAGTTGTAAGCCAACAACGTTTGGAGGGTACCAAGTTGAGGAAGGGAGGTGTAGACCTTCTGCCATAGATGCAGTCAGCATCAGCTCCACTGAGAGCCTTCATTCCTTGTGGGTCAAACATACATGTAGGGCTTTTTTCAGGGGGAACTCAAAGGAATTCAGTTCCAGCACCTCTCAGGTGGGCGCCATAGCCATTCTAAAAGAACAAGGGAGGTGTTCATGGTGAGTTCTGGCACCTCTTTTTCTAGAATAATAGCATTGCATACATACATAAAGGTAAAGGTAAAGGGACCCCTGACCATTAAGTCCAGTTGTGACCGACTCTGGGGTTGCAGCACTCATCTTGCAATTATTGGCCATGGGAGTCGGCATACAGCTTCTTGGTCATGTGGCTAGCATGACTAAGCCACTTCTGGCAAACCAGAGCAGCACATGGAAACGCTGTTTACCTTCCCGCTTGGAGCGGTACCTATTTATCTACTTGCACTTTGATGTGCTTTCGAACTGCTAGGTGGGCAGGAGCTAGGACCAAGCAACGGGAGCTCACCCCGTTGCAGGGATTTGAACAGCCAACCTTCTGATCAGCAAGCCCTAGGCTCTGTGGTTTAACCCACAGCGCCACCTGCGTCCCTACATACATACATACATACATACATACATACATACATACATACATATTTATTTGTATGCCAGCATTCCATACTTTAAAACCATGCTCAAGGCAGCTTACAACATGAAAAATTACATAATTACAAATAGAGTGGACCCTCGGGTTATGTTACCTTCGGGTAACGTAACTTTCGGGTTGCAAACCCGGCAAACCCGGAAGTGTATACTTCTGGGTTTCGCCCCACACACATGTGCAGAAGCGCTCTTGTGTGTGCGCAGAAGCAGCGCCTCATGTTGTGGACTTTTTGGGGTACGTACGGACCCCGAGAACGAATTAAGTTCGTATCCGGAGGGTCCACCGTATCACAAAAGTAGTCATAAACAACAAACATCAAAAAGTATATAACAAAATCGACAATTTTCACATTGAGTCATAATAAGATCTAGAAATATACAAAAAAATATGAATAACAGCAATAACCCCCAACCCAACAACAACAACAAAACCTAAAAATACCCCAACCCCAGAGGGTAAAGGTACATATCATAGAGCAGATAGAACTGAGGTACCTAAACAGCCTTGTTGGGATATGGAAAAGCAGAAGCCACAGCAGCAGGTAAGGGAAGAGCAGCCGCCTGTTATGCATAGGAATGGAGGGGGCATAAATTTGATCCAGCTTGCATTTAAAGGCAAACCTACCTAATTTGTACTTTCAGGAAAATATATACATATTCAAATGGATACACAGCAGTTCTCCAGCCAAGTAATGTGTACCAAAAATGTAAATGTTAGGGGAAACTATGGATTAAAACACATATATTAGTGAAAAATGCATTATATTAGTGGAAATTGCTTTGCAAATATGTGTGTACAGTATTAGGCAAATGTGCATACAAAAATCTGCACATTGGGAGAAAAATGCACTAAAATGCTGGTGGTTTTTCATGAGAAGTTTTTGTTTTTTAAATCGTATTGATGTAAATATGTGGAGAACTGAAGGCTGGGAAAATGAGAAATTGAAAGAAACCAAAGCGTAGAGATTCGGTCACCCTTAATTTTGTGGCAGAACAGACTGACTAAAATGGCTCTGAGTAAGGGCTGTTGGAGTTTGAGGAGTTACAAGGAGAAACTGGATGCCCGTTTATACCTCTGGTTACCAACATAACTGTGCCTGCCCTTGCTTTGGCATCTCAGCCTTAGGCCTGTGCTCTCTCACATGCGCACACTTACACACACACACACACACACACACACACACACACACACACATTCCTCTGGGAGCCGATCACGGCTTGAATGACACCCCAGATGACTCTTTGCTATTAATTCTCGAAAACAGAAAGAGCTCCTTGTTCTCCCATTCTTATTCCCTGGGAGGAATTACAAGGACCAAAGCAGCAGACTGAAAAGTCCCTGACTTAACCCTTCCCCTGACTTCCTGGGACGCTCACTCCAGAAACCCAGAGAGACAAAAGCAGGGAAGTTACATTGCCCTATAGACTCCTACTCGAGCCGCCTCCAAGAGAACCACACTTCTTGCCAGAAAAATATGCTCGGAACCAAGGTTCTGACAGGATCCTGCCCCCAGGGCCGTAGCTAGGGGGTGGTGAAGAAGGCCCCCGTCAGCGGCGCAGGCAGGGTCTCCCAGCAAAATCGGCTTAAAAATATGTCCATAAATATGTCTATAAATAAAAATATTGATTATTGCCTCATAAGAAAAGGTTTTAAATACGGGGTCGTTATATGATATGCGGGAGCCCTGTTTTTCCCTATTTTTTGTGGCTAGGGGGCACAATCTGGACAGTTCTGCCAGGGGCGCAAGATCACCTAGCTACAGCTCTGCCTGCTCCCACTATTTTATTACATTAATGCTTAACAAGCTAACCCCATTTTACTAAACCAGGGGTGGGCAAACCTTTGGGGGTCCCAAGGACTGCATGTGATGCTCTGCATACTTACATGCTCACAGAAAAACACAAGTATCCTCCCATCTCTCTCTTTCTTTCTCACGCTCACACACAAACACCCACCCACCATCAGGACATGAAGGAGTTAAAATAGCAAGTGAGCGGCTGGTGGGGTACCACCTGCCAGAGCAGGTAGCCAACAGATAGTCTGTGCCCAATTTCCTCTTTGATCTCCCGAGGCCCTAGCTATGCAGGGAAAAGGATTCCTTTGCCATTGTAAATCTCTTTCTGTCTGTTAAACAGTTTTGTAATAAGTGGATATATGTGTTGGGCTTCTGATTAAAACCAGGCTCTCAGTTTATCAAACTCTCTCCACAGTTCTGCGGTTTATTAATTTTATGTGTTGCCCTTCTAAACTACCCTTTGTTCAAATGGATCCCAGGACAGTTTAGAAACAAATCAATCAAATATAAACTACAAATAGGACAACAGTTTAAAACATTAGGACAGAAAGCAGCAGCAGCAGCAGAAACAAATAATAATAATAATAATAATAATAATAATAATAATAATAATAATAAGGGCTGTGCACCTAATTCACCCTAGGCTTGAGGCCAAAGCCAAAGCAGGCATATCTGGAGGGACCCAGGTGTGAGAAAAATAGGTACAGACAGTCATGGCTACAAGTTAGGCTGGAGAGCCCAGAGGGCAGGGCATCAGGCAAGAATGAGAGGCAGGCAGGGTGGGAAAACCACACGAAAAGAGCAAGGCCTACATAACCAGCAGTGGCGTCTTTCTAGGAGAAAGTAGGTCCAATGCTGCGATTCTCCTTCTTGCCAGCCTGACACCATGCCTCACAGGATCAATGCCTTTGCTCAGCAGCTTTTGGTCAAAAGCACTGTGGGTGTGGCAGTTGCTTTAGAAGCGACTTTCCTGCAGGAAACCCGCTTGTGAATCTGCACAGAACCGGAACCTCTGTGGTAACAGGCGCCGTTCCTTTGTGCAAAGCCACTTGCAAAAGAGCAGGACTCCCAGGATCAGATCCTCCTGCATATTAGCTGGTAAGCAGGAAGATTCGATCCTATATGGTGCCCCTCCCCAACTGTACTTTAAAATCCCATGTTGAGCTTCTGTAAAAAAAATCAGCAGCATAGTATCCCCCAAATTTCAAAACTTTGTGGAGAGTCTAATCTAGCCTTCTGCATCCTGATGCCCTCCAGAAATGTTGGACTCCAACTTCCACCAGTGCCAACTATTGTGGCCAATGAGTAGGAATGATAGGAAACAGAGTCCAACAACATCTGGTGGGCAATAGGTTTATCTGGACAGAACCAGGTCAGTGAAGGCTAGTTCAGTCGATACCACTGGAAGACTGGAGAAACCATTGTGTTTTGACTTGGTGGCAGAAGCCCATCAAGGGACTGCCCTTGGAAGAGTATTCCAAAGACTTAAGTGCTCTCTCAGAGATGGCCTTCTTGCCATTGCCATCCACCACAGAAGGAGAAGGTTCTTGCAGAAGACTGAATGTAATGGGCAGGTTGATAGACCGGTAACTCCCCATTTATGAGCATTCAATTCACCTACGACCACGCGCATTGCTGCGGACCTGGAAATGAAAGGTAAAGGGGCGAAAACAGCCCTAAAAGAGTGTGAAAACTGCAAATACTGGCACGAAAACAGTGTCGAGCAATCCCACAAGCATTTGTAAGTGCATGTTCAAATATATAAAAGGATGTCATATAGAGGAGGGAGTAAGGTTGTTTTCTGCTGCTCCAGAGAAGCAGACACGGAGCAATGGATTCAAACTACAGCGGTACCTCTACTTACGAATGTTTCTACTTACAAATGTTTCTACTTACGAATGGAGCTCTGCCCGCCATCTTGGATGCGGTTTAGATAGGATTTTTTTCTACTTATGAATTTTTGGATAGGGTTGCTTCTACTTACGAATTTTTTCTCCCAATGCATTCCTATGGGATTCGACTTACGAATGTGCGTTCGGAATGCATTAAATTCGTAAGTAGAGGTACCACTGTACAAGAAAGAAGATTCCACCCAAGCGAGTGTGGTGGAGTCTCCTTCTTTGGAGGTCTTTAAGCAGAGGCTCGACAGGCAAATGTCAAGAATGCTTTGATGGTGTTTCCTGCTTGGCAGGGGGTTGGACTGGATGGCCCTTGTGGTCTCTTCCAACTCTATGATTCTATAATTCTATGCAATCCCAGGAGCCCTTGCACCGACTTTTGAGACCTGTGGAGAGTTTGAGTTTGAGCAAGGAGGTTTAGAGGGTGTTTGCAGGCTTTATCAATGGTGTTCCCAATATACGCCATTTCACCTAAACGTGTAGTGACCGTATAGGCAAAGCTTGTGCTCTACCATTAAACTGAAGACTCTCCTTTAGTCGAGAACTGTCCAATCTTCCCTAAGTGGAAAACAAACGCAGAAAATGTCCAGCTTCCTCACATCTATTGGCTTTGGGCAAACAGATAAAAGAAAATGGGAGAAGTATTGTTTCATGGGTTTCATCAAGTTACCAAAGCAAAAGATACTGGGGGGGGGGAGTACATGGTGTGGCATCATTCACCCCCCCTGGAAACAATAAAACAGAAACAAAGCTTAGGGCTCTGATTACCAGACCTGTTCAAGATAATAATAATAATAATAATAATAATAATAATAATAATAATAATAATAATATATTTATACCCCACCCATCTGGCTGGGTTTCCCCAGCCACTCTGGGCGGCTTCCAACAGAAATATTAAAATACACTAATTTCTTAAAGATTAAAAGCTTCCCTAAACAGGGCTGCCTTCAGATGTCCTCTAAAAGTCTGGTAGTTATTTTTCTTTTCGACATCTGGTGGGAGGGCGTTCCACAGGGTAGGTGCCACTACCGAGAAGGCCCTTTGCCTGGTTCCCTGTAACTTGGCTTCTCGCAGCGAGGGAACCGCCAGAAGGCCCTCGGCACTGGACCTCAGTGTCCGGGCAGAGCGATGGAGGTGGAGACGCTCCCTCAGGTATACTGGAGACAGAAATGCACTGGATCTAGGGTAACGTTCAATCTTTTCCTGAAAATGGTAGTCCAATTTAGGAGTGACACCAGATGCATAAAATAAATCGAACACACAGCCAGCTTCATATCTGGTTGCAGATTCCAGGTGTGCTTAATAGTGCGTGTGCAGTATAAAAATGACCTGATCAAAATAGGACACAGACTACAGTAGAGGTGATCCTGAACAGGTACATTTTATTTTTCATACCTGACATCGCTTTTCAGTTGGGCCTGCCCCACACTTTAAGAACCACTGGACTGTACTAAACTGGGGCCCCTTTTCTGAGTTGTTTCACAGATGTCGTAGAACAGTCTCAGTAGTACAAATGCTCACATTTCCACTGGCTTGGAAAGCAAATTACAACCTAGATGTTGAAAAACCTCCCCAGTTCTTGAAGACCCTTCCATAATTCTCAGAGACCTCTTTTATCACGACTCTAGGATTTGGGACCAGCCCTGCTTAAAAGAATATCTATCCACCCCTTCCTGCCTTGGCAGCACATTATGTTAATTCTCTGTGTGTGTGTGTGTGTTTTAAAGATTTTTTATTAAAGATTTCTTGAATTACAAAGGTGTGTGCAGTGTCACTCATATTTTAACATGTATCATTTTTGCAAGACTGATGATATGGTGATAAGATACTGTGCTAAATCATGTTATGGGTGAAACAGTAAAAGAAGCACTAATATGGCCTATTTGTCTTGCTCCTGACCCAAAGAACACATGCCTTGCCTAGAGAAGGTCGCAAGTTCAAGAAGACTATCAAGGTCTCCTAGCCATGATGCCTATGTTCTCCATGCACGATGCCTCTGAATACAAATTGTTGGGAATGGCAAGTAGGCAGAATGCTGTGGGACCAGCATACTGGACTAGATGGGTCACTGGCCTGATCCAGCAGGATCTTCTTATGTCCTTGGGTTGGAGGAGGCTGCTCAACTGAGTCAAGAACTAGAAAATATTGAGAATGAAGCATATCTGATCAGACTATGACCTTTGCCTTCCCACTTGCCTAAACAGATTATCATGGCCTCATGCTGCTGTTTCTCATCCTGTAATAAGGAAAAAGTTTTGTCAGTCGATTAAATTGACTGAGCACCATTTAGGGCAGTAATACTCTATGGATTTTAAAAGGGTTGAGCAGTCGTTCCCTCTCCCCAGAAAACTCTGGAAATCGCATTCTGTGAGAGGAGCCAGGAATCTCCTCACAGAGAGTATAGCCGCACTGAACAGCAGAGAACTGTCAGCACCTCGCCAGATCTTTGCATGCGCCCATGTCGGTTAAAATGCTACAAAACCAGTCTACAAGTGTAGATAGGCTCCCTAGACTTCAAACATGAGAAGCTTGGGAGGTGGCACTGGCGAGCTCTTAGGTCAAATGATGTTTCTAAAATAGAGCTGAATGCCTCGCAAATGCAAGGACCTCGGACATGAATAGAAGGAGTCATGAAGCTAGTCAGCAAAGTTGCATTCATGTTCAGAATCAAAGTTGGAGACTTTACAAGCATCATAAAGAAGGCATTCCGCCCCCCCTCCCTTGCTGAGCGTCATGCTAGGGGCGACCTTACACAAAGAGAATATTTTGCAGGCCCTCTGTAAATTTGTCTGGCAATTTACTGGCATTTACCCTTTGCAGTCTCGATGACAGTTCAGCTAGCTGTGTGTCACCCCAGCAGAACATCTGTGTGTGCCCCCCCCTTCCACCCTCCTGCAGTTGAAGAACTCCCACTCCAAACTTTTAGCTTCAGGGGACATTATATCTGTTTACCTGCAAGGAAGCCCCACTGAATTTGCTTCTGAGTAGACATGCCTAGAATTACACCATTAAAAGTCCCTGAAGCAAAAATTGTTATCTATAATAGAGAAGGGATATAAGAAAAAATAAAATTCATAAACTGGCCAGCTACGGAAGGGAGGGAGGGAGGGAGGGAGGGAGGGAGGGAGGGAGGGAGGAAGGGCTGGGTCAGGATTAGAATTCTTTATATACCTGTAGATACACACATACATCATTGCCTCTTCAGGATCCTCATTGCCCTCTTTGCCTCTTTGCCTCTATCATAGCTGCCAAGTGTCATCTTCACACATGAACCACCATTATACTAAGATATTAGAAGCTGTTTCCTTTTGAAGGAATGATTGTCTGGAATATTTTGGGTGGCTCCACATTTGTACCCTCCTCCCAACAGCCCCAGCGTGGAAAGATTAGTGACAATCTCTCACCTCTGCCTCACACATTCCTTTCTCATTGACTCTGGAGGTGTACAACCACCTTTCAAATCACAGGAAAAGAGGGAAAGGGAAAGGGAGAGGGAGAGGGAGAGAGAGAGGGAGAGGGAGAGGGAGAGGGAGAGAATGAACCCAAGAGAGGCAGACTCTGTGGTGGAAAGCTCTAGAAGCTTGCACGAGTGTGAAAGAAAGTGGTTTTTGTGTGAGGCACAACATAGGAAGGAAATGAGAAGAATCTCTGTGGGTCCTTTCTTTGCTGGAATCTGCCTCTACAAGGCTTCAAGGCATATGAAAGACTCCTCAGACCTTGAAGAGGAATGGCTGATCGATTGCCACTGCAGGCAGCCCCTTCTTCAATTTCTGTGTGATTTAAAAAGTGGCGTAAATAAAGATGACTAACCTTCAGCTCTCTTTTCCATCCCCCTGCTTTAGTTCCAGTGAGACTTCCTGACACCACCAGCAGTGACAGATAGAGGCAAGCAGACAAGCAAAATCCATGCCAATTTACTGCTCTTTGTCAACAGGGCCTGGGTGACTGGAGTCTGAGAGAGAGCAGACCTCAAAACCAAGAAGAATGGCATCAAATAGGGTTTCATAGTTCACCTCAGAAACAGCGAAAACCTTCTCCTCACATCCTCCAAATATTTGATGCTGCTTCTGTATCTATGGAGAAGCATTCCATTTGGGGACAAGGCACCCCAAGCCCTTGCAGGTTCTCTGGCTGTTGGGAAAAGTTCACAGCAACGACGACCCGAAGGCAGCCCTGTTGTGGCCTGCAGCCCGTCCCTTGACGTCTCTCAACTCCTCAAAGCCCTATCTGCTCCTTGGTTCTCTGAGGCAAGGCAGGACGGGCCTTTAAAAAGCTTTGTGCATGTGTGTGGTTGTGTGTGTATTAATCACATGATTGTTGTTCACCTGTATCTCGAACAAAGACAGTGCACTGTTAAAAAGCCCAAACAAGAAAGCAGGCAAGAGAAGGGGGGAGAGAGTGCAGAGGGAAATTGAAGGGGTTGTTGAGAGAAAGAGAGAGCCCTTATCAAACTTCCAATTCATGGGTCTCCCATTCCGTCAGCACACTGGTGTTATTGTTCGGCCGTTGTGTGTCAAACTTCTTCTGCCCTCCCCTGCCCAGTTCTGCTCTACTGTATAGAAATATTTAATTGTGTGAGACCCTCCATTTTTTCTCTCAGGCTGCTTTGGGACAACACCAATTTTGTGCCCCTAAGACAGGAGACAGACAAAACAGCTGCCACCTTCTTATTTAGGCACTGTTGTGAAGATAGTGATGGCACATACCTACCTGTGCATGCAAGTTCATTCAAATGTTTAGATGAGATAATGAAGGACTAAGGGGGCTTGTTGTCGGACACCTTGAGACTGGATTGTCTTTTCATATATGGATTCCACTTACCAGTTTCTCTTCTGATGGACCAGTCTTCCACATTGTTTAGACCTCTAATCATTAGCAAGAAACTACTATGACTGAATTCAGTAGGACTTACCTTCTGAGCAGACACCAGAGAGTGAAACCATTTTCTTCCTGATGAGCTACATTTGAGGTAGGGCAACTGTATGGTCCAGTCAAGTATGGTCCGCCATTATGCTGGAGCTTACATACCACTATAAATATACCAGCTGTTTACTTTGTGACAAGTGTTGGGTTGGAGGACTAGCTTTGTTATGGGTACAATGCATAAATACAAGAGCAAGCTCATTGGCCTGGGATGGAGAACACGTTGTCCTCTGGATGTCCCATCATTCCTGAGTCTTGGCCATGGTGGCTGAGGCTGATGGGAGTCTGAGTCTCCAACATCTGGCGGGTGACCACAAGTTCTCCATCCCTGTCATAGGCAACACAGTTAATATGGCTAGCAGCTTAGTTACATATTGCCCCTTAGATGAGCCAATGAGACACAAACTGAGCAAGGGAAGTCTGTCTCCAGGCCTCTCTCTCTCCCTGAGGTTTTTTAAAAGGAGCTCCAGGCCAGAGCTTCCAATGGAAAAATGTCTAAGGCTGACACTGACCATAGTGCAATACTGAGTTTCTCATGGCTCCAACATTCACCCTGGAAGAAAGCGCCCTTTGTCAAGGTTGGAAAAGATTGCCAACATAGCTGAGCAGCAAGTAGCAATGCTGAGAAGTTTATCAGAGTGCTTTTTCTCTCTTGCCTTCCCTTTTGCAACAAGCAGAGACTTCTCTTGCTCACATTGAATGCTCTTCGTAGTCTTCACCTCCCATTGATCTTGTTCATCTTGGTCAGGATTCTGAACGTCTCTTCTACCATTTGTATCCTAAATTCTTCCAATCTGTCTTTTGTAACTCCATGCCATATTCTGGTTTGTTGGTGCTACCTTCTCCAGGATCTTGCTATAAACCACTGTGTGCTTTCTTATTCCCTCCCAGAACAATTGCATAGCTGCCAAGTTATCCCTTTTTGTAAGGGATTTTCCCTTATGCTGAATAGGCTTCCTCGCGAGAAAAGGGAAAACTTGGCAGCTATGCAATTGCATTTCATCCACCGTTTTTATATTTTATTATTACATTCTTATCCTGCCCTTCCTTTAGGGAGCACAGAGGATACAAGCCCACCCCTTCCGATTTTATCCTGGCAACAACCCTGTGAGGTAGGTTAGACTGAGTGACTGGTCCAAGGCCACCCAATGAACTTTGTGGCCTGAGTGGAGATTTGAGCTTGGGTCTCCTGATACAACACTCTAACTGTTAACCTATTCTATTTTATGCACATTTATACTGTTTTTGTGCTCTAGCAAGCACCCTCAAAACAGTTTACACAAAGTAACAAAAATAACATCAATAAAACCCCAAAACAATGAAAAGAATTAAAACCTTGATCATCTATTTAAAACCAGTAAAGGCCACATGAAGTAATAACTTTTGCCAAAGGATAAATGGACATAAATCTGACATCAGGAATCACAAGACAGAGAAACCAGTAGGAGAACACTTCAGTCTCCCAGGACATTCTATACAAGATCTCAAAGTAGCTGTCTTATTACAAAAGAATTTCAGAAATAGACTGTGCATGCACACAAAAGCTCATACCAATGACAAACTTAGTTGGTCTCTAAGGGACGCGGATGGCGCTGTGGTCTAAACCACTGAGCCTAGGGCTTGCTGATCGGAAGGTTGGCGGTTCGAATCCCTGCGACGGGTGAGCTCCCGTTGCTTGATCCCAGCTCCTGCCAACCTAGCAGTTTGAAAGCACATGAAAGTGCAAGTAGATAAATAGGTACCGCTCCGGCAGGAAGGCAAACGATGTTTCCATTCGCTGCTCTGGTTTGCCAGAAGCGGCTTAGTCATGCTGGCCACATGACCCGGAAGCTGTCTGTGGACAAACGCTGGCTCCCTTGGCCAGTAAAGTGAGATGAGCGCTGCAACCCCAGAGTCGTCCGCGACTGGACCTAATGGTCAGGGGTACCTTTACCTTTAAGGTGCTACTGGAAGGATTTTTAAAAAATGTTTATATTTTGTTTCAACTTTTGCACAGCCTGCCTAAATGCCAGCAGGTATTTAGTCTCACCTCCTCTGGGAGAGAATTTCCCAACTGCGGTGCTGCCACAGAAAAGGTTCTGCCTTGTGTTTCTGCCAACCAATTCTCTTTTGATGGTGGAATCTATAACAGGGCCTCTGAAGATGGTCTCAGCCAGCAGGCAGGTTCCTGCTGAAAAAGACAGGGACCCTGGCTCTCCAAGCAGCCATTTGTAACTCCAAATTTTCATTTCATTTTCATTTCATTTTTCACCAATTAGTACATTTGCCATGACTGTTGGGATTGTGTATCCCATTCAGAAAACGCTATCAAGGCTCATCTATTACATCTACTTCAAAGAGATACTTGTGCTTTGAATTTTGTTTACATGTCAGTTACTATCCAAATCAGCCAAGACATAAGAGACAGCTAATTATCCTTTTTTTTAAAATCAGCCTGTAGAAATTTATGTTTCGGACATGGCCTGAGATAAGTGACAGGACTGGTTTCCATGGTGCACCTATCTCATGAATGTGCTTCCATGTGATAATATCTCCCTGTTATCGCTGAAACATGTACTGCCAGTAATAATGCCTTTCTTTTTCATCGAGTAAGGAGTTTCCATGCTAGCACCAGCCCAGAGAACAACTCATAGCACCTTGAGGCATTAGGACTTATTTGTGGTGCTACAAGGCTAGTTTACACAGGGCGACTCCAATTCAGAAATGCCTCTGCTTGACAGAAACATAGAAAGCTGCCTTGGGCCACATTGTACCATTGCTCAGGGTCGTCTACACCAGGGATTCTCAACATGGGACCTCTGGACTGGACTACAACTCCCATCATCCTTGTCCATTGGACATGTTGACTAGAGGTTGATGGGAGTGGCTGTCCCAGAACATTCGAGGGTTTCAGACTGTAAGATGCCAAAGATTGAACCAGGCCCTGGTCATTATAACATCATTTCATGAAGCATCTTCTCCATGCCAGTACCACTACAAATCCCATAAACGGAATGGTGGTGGGGCAAGATTCATGTTATGTGAGGAAGTACCATACACTTTGGGACGTGGGTGGCGCAGTGGTCTAAACCACTGAGCCTAGGATTTACTGATTGGAAGGTTCAAATCCCTGCGACGGGGTGAGCTCCCATTGTTTGGTCCCAGCTCCTGCCAACCTAGCATTTCGAAAGCACGTTAAAGTGCAAGTAGATAAATAGGTACCACTCTGGCAGGAAAGTAAACGGCATTTCCGTGCATTGCTTCACTGTGCGCTGCTTCGCCAGAAGCGGCTTAGTCATGCTGGCCACATGACCCGAAAAACTGTCTGCGGACAAACGTCGGCTCCCTCGGCCAGTAAAGTGAGATGAGCGCCGCAACCCCAGAGCCGTTCGTGACTGGACTTAACTGTCAATGATCCTTTACCTTTACCTTTTTGCCATACACTTACCAGTGCTCCACATTCAAATAGCAAAGGGGTGAGGGGAGTCCTTCATACAAAGGCATTTCCAAAAGAAAAGAATGAACTAGGCCAGAGATCAACGCAAACGAGCTCTTTATGCTTAACTGAATTACTTGTTTACCATCTGAACATCCAGATTCCTGTGACTGTATAGAGTTAGTACTAGGAAGATTCTCACTCCCCACTTTTTTGCCTCTATTTATTTCCTTTAATAAATATCACATTAATTTGTGACTCTGCACGATTCATCACATTCGTGACTTTCTATAAGTTTTATGAATATGCTATCCTTTGGGGATGGTAATTAGCCAGCCAAAAGAGGGTCTATGAAGTAAACAAGTTGCAAGCATCCCTTGTCTCGTGACATAATAAATCACTCCATGTTTGCATCCCCAGGTTTCCAGAACACGTTGGTTATGGAAAGTTTTCTGGCTGCCGGATTCAGAACTTGAAGGGATACATGTAACTATTAAGAGTTGCAGGCAGGGCCCGCTCTTGTTGTTCTGAGACCGCTGTATTCCTCTTGCAGAGCTACAATTCCCAGGGTGGTTTAACAATCAATCCCTCTTCACAGGAAGCTCTGGGAATTGTAGTTCTGTGAGGGGAATAGGGGTCTCAGAACCCTTAACAAATTGCAGCTCCAAGAATTCTCTGGGGGAAGAATTAACGGTTTGAAGTGTCAGAACATCACTTTAAATGTATTGTTTGAATGTGGCCCTTGTCTTTCACCCCAAGCAGCAAAATGTCTTGGGATGGTCCTGGATATATGGAAGGAGAAACAGGCAGGTGTGGTTTTCCCACCATATTGCCATAGCACTATGAGTTTCTCTCAATTTTTCATATTTCCAACCTTAAGTTCAGTATACCACATTCCACACCGATTTGCAATTTTTTAGAAAAATCCTCACGAAAATTCACCCGTGTTTTACTGCAAACTTCTCCCAGTATATATCGCTTTTCTGTGAAGCAATTTCCCCTAATATACATTTGCATGTTAGTTTCATTAATATACATATTTTTATGCAAACTTTATCCTCGTATTTTCCTGACTGGATATCTGCATCACAAAATTTGGAGAAATGCAAATTTGGAAAGAAGCTTTGTTCCAAACTGAATTCCTATGCCACACTGTTGGAAGAAGCCACATCTGGTGGAATTTTCTCCAGGCCATGCAACATTATGGAGGAAGACAGACAGTAATATAAAAGCAGAATTGTTAGTGAAGACCGAAATCTAAAAACAGAGATCATAACAATTTTTTTGCAAGTCTTGAGTTTGCAGCTGAGGAAGACATGCATAGCAGCAAATGAAGCACTGGAGGGCCACAGCTTCTATGCTTGAAGAGAGAATGTCCATCTTTTTAAAAAGAATCCATTCAAAGGTGGCTTCCCAGAGTGGCTTGAGCAACCCAGTTAGGGGGGCATGGTACAAATAATATATATTTTTTCCTGCTTCGAGATTGCAGAAATATGGACTCCCCCCATATGAACTGTTTATTGAGCATCCATCCTGATTTGCTTGCACAAAGCTTACAGTGAGGTTAGACCAGGGGTCAGCAAACTTTTTCAGCAGGGGGCCGGTCCACTGTCCCTCAGACCTTGTGAGGGGCCGGACTATATTTTGAAGAAAAAATGAACAAATTCCTATGCCTCACAAATAACCCAGAGATGCATTTTAAATAAAAGCACACATTCTACTCAGGTAAAAACATGCTGATTCCCGGACCATCCGCAGGCTGTATTTAGAAGGCGATTGGGCTGGATCCGGCCCCTGGGCCTTAGTTTGCCAACCCATGGGTTAGACAGTGTCTGGTATTTATTCAGCATTCAATGTGATTTGTTTGTGGGGAGGTTATACAGCAATGAGCGTTCATCCTGCTTGCTTGTGGGATGTTTATACGTCTTCCTGTTAGTCACTTGTTAACCCAACTCTTTTTAGTGCATGTCCCTGTCACCTTCCTAACCGTAAAAATTATATTGTCCATATTCAACCAACCTGTTGCATTAGCTTCTCCTAGCACAATGTGGATTCCTTCCCTCTCTTCCTGCTAGGTCTTCTGCCGGCAAGTCAGTGTCTCACTTACTCTTTCTTTTTCATCTGGAGGCCAGCAGAAACTCTGCACCTGGGCTTTGGGGTTTTTTGTTTGGCGGGTGGGCTGCATGCCTGTTTCCCATTGTTTTCTGCTTGCTCTTCCCTCCACCCTAAGCTGAATATTACCCTGACATGGGAACAATCAGGCCAGTGTTTCCAAGCCATGCTGATATCCCTGTGGGACCAGGAGACAACCCCCTTTTCCACTCCCCGAGGCTGCTCCTCCTCGGTCTGGAGGCTTTTCCATCTCTCACACTGGCTCAAAGAGCTCTAACAAGGAGGAAGTGGGCACTTTGCAAGCTGAATTTATGCGATACAATTCCATCGTCCAAAAGTATGCACTGGGGATCATTCATTATTCCCTTGGGTAGAAGTTACCAAGCTCTGTTTGTTAATTGATGGGTTGCTGCATGGTTCATAGCATGATCCCGAAGGATCCTGTTTTTAAATGGCAAACCACTCCCCACTCCAAGTCTGCATGGCTCATTACATTCTCTGAAGGAAATGAATACACAACAATTATTTGTGCCAAATGTAGCAGGACATTATATCCATAGAGGTATGGGCTCCATTAAGCATGGTTACTAGTTAAAATAATTTAGGGTGCAATCCTATCCTCATGTGAATGAAGCTTCATGGAATTCAATGGGACTTTCTTCTGAGCTGGCGTGTACAGGAATGCACATGTTAAGACACATGTGGTAATTGATATACATTCTCAATAGGGTTCCGTTTTGATAAAACATTGGATGCTCATGTGAAAGCAAATTCTTAGGGAATTGGGTCCAACAACATATGGAGCATTCTATGCTGGATAGGTAAAGGTAAAGGGACCCCTGACCGTTAGGTCCAGTCACGGACAACTCTGGGGTTGCAGCGCTCATCTTGCTCTATAGGCTGAGGGAGCCAGCGTACATCTTCTGGGTCATGTGGCCAGCATGACTAAGCCGCTTCTGGCAAACCAGAGCAGCGCACGGAAACGCCGTTTACCTTCCTGCCGGAGTGGTACCTATTTATCTACTTGCACTTTGACGTGCTTGCGAACTGCTAAGTGGGCAGGAGCAGGGACTGAGCAATGGGAGCTCACCCCGTCGCGGGAATTCGAACCACCGACCTTCTGATTGGCAAGCCCTAGGCACTGTGGTTTAGACCACAGCGCCACCTGCGTCCCTCTCCACCTGCGTATGCTAGATACTCCTTCCTTAAACCTTTGTCAGAGATCATGCCTGCAGCAGTAGAAGATGCAAGAAGCAGCTCCTGTGCCTCTTGCCCATTATTCCAAGCCTGTAGCAAGCAGAAGTTTACTCTCAGTTCCACCCAACCAGTAGCAAGCAGGAGAAAAAGACAGGTGGAAGGCCCCCTGGAGCACCTGGCCTAGATGGGAGTTAAAACCAGCTACATCACCCTTTCCCACTTTTGACTCTTTAATGCTACAGATATGATTTCTGGATTAACACCTGGCAACCTGATCAGCTACAGAGTCCTTGGAAAGTAGCACTGATTGCCGCTTAATTAATTAAGCACCCATTGTTCGTGACCAAGCCACAAGAAAACAAAGATTATAGCAAGGGGTGGAGGAGAAATTTGGTTCAGTTCACATTTTAATGCAAAACTACCTAATTTGCACTTCCCAAAACAATTCTTCCAAATCTGCCCTTCTCAAATTCTTATGGTGCAGTTGCAGAAGAACACATGGAAGTGACATTATACTTTTCCAACTGAGATTATAGGACAATACTAGGACATGTGGCTTGAAACCTTGTTCTCCAAGGAGGAGATAGACATCAATTTTACACACACACCAAATATTTTTATTTTTATGATTTTATAAATTTTTCTGTCTTTATTTCAGAGGATAGAGATGTCTTCTTTTATATACATCCGTCATTAGTGTGAAAATCTGATTCCAACTCCCAATCCACTAGCAATACTGTTGTTGTGAATGTGTTAATGTTTGTGCAACTGTCACAAGCACTAGTTGCACAGTGCCTAAGATATCACTTATGACAAGGGAACAAAAAATATAGTTTTAGAGAGTTTTCATTGGAGGGAGGGATGTTAAATTATTTGTTCATAATTTGGTGAGAACTCTTCTATCTTTCCGCACAAATGCTCATATTGGAATGGGCAATTGTGGTTTCTCCAAGTTTCTCATTTTTTTCAGTCTTAAGTTCAGTTCTCCACATTTCTACACCAGCATTTTAGTGTGAATTTATTCTAATTCGCACATTTTTCTATGCAATTTTGGCCAACATGCACATGTTTGCAAAGCAATTTCGCCTAATATAATGCATTGGGCATGTTGCTGTCATTAATATATGAAATTTTTAGACACACTGTACTTTAGTACATTCATTTTTGGACAAGAAGATTGGCTAGAGAACTTCATTGCAAAATTCAGAACATTGCAAATTTCGAAGGATTGCGGTGTTTTGGTTGACATATTATTTTGGAATGTGCAAGCTAGGTAGGTTCACCTTTAAATGCAAAATGAAATTTCCCCTCATCCTTAACCTCAAATAGCCTTTTCAAACTTTTAATTATACCTTCCCATCCTGGTATCTTCTAGAAATGGATCCCACAACCTGGAGATGGCAGAAGCAGATATTTAAGATTCTAGCTATTCCTAGGATGTTCCATGCCATTTCTAGAATCTTCTGTACCATGTGTGCAAGATGAAGACACCCACCCTGAAGGACCTGAAAGTGAAGATGTTGCCATCTTTCTCTTCCCCGTAGGCTCCAATAAGTGCATGCGCTGAGACATCTAGGAAAGCCTAGGTGGGGAGACACAAAGGCATCCAGATCATACATGTTATACAAGTTCTACGCTGAAGGAACTTCTATATAGCTGTGCTTACACATTCAAATTTCCCCTTTGTGGTAGCTACACAAATGTAGGTCTTCTCTGGGAGAATATGCTGCAATACCCTGGCCGATGGCAGCTCTGCAATGCATATACAGCTGCTACAACAAAATCTCTGTGTGTGGTTGTTCACACACACACACACACACACACACACACTCCATATAGGAATTTTGTTCAACGCAGTCCTTAAACGCCATCCCCTCTCATGCCAAATGGGCCTGAAGATGCCCAATGTTAACCATCCAATGTAAAAAACAAATTAAATAAACGTTGACTGCACCACCTTCCCCAAAAAGACAACAACAAAAAATAACAACACGGCTCTATAAGTGTCACTTTGAGATGGGGGCTGAAATGTGCAGTTGTGGAGGGGGGGGTGCCTAAGAATCTCCTGCCTGCATACAATGAATGCATCTGGGCCATAAAGAGCTCTTAGCTCCACCCTCTGTCTTTCCCTCCCCCTGTGTAAAGTAGCAAGCCAGTCACAGAGACATTCATCCAGGGTATTAGGAAAAACCAAGCCTCCCCTTAGGAATGGCACTTGTCTGAGAGTTTCCTCAGCACACAGCTCCTGAAAAGCCACCAGGCTTGTGAAAGGAGAACAGAGGGGCTATTGGGATACAAATTACAGCTCTCTCAGGATTTGCCCGACAGAGCGGCCGATGTAAGTTTTTCTACCTGAGCTTGGTAACTCACTGTCTCTTTCTCTCTCCCCCTCTTTCTCTCTCCTTTTTAAAACACATCTGACAGTTTTCTCCTTCAGTTTTCCTTCACCCTTCACCAACTGAGCTTTGGGTGAAGAATTGCATATTGAAAAGGCAGCCAATTTGGGGTGGGGGCTAATTTCTTTTACGTTAGGGAACCAGCTAGGTGCCTGTGCCAACTTTATTTTTAGGTATTGCTTTCCTGAGGTTGGTTAATGTCTGACAGGGTTGAAAAGTGATAGAAGCGTCAAATTTTCTAGAAGTTTTTTTAACATACGTATATGTATAAGATACCAGGATATATGCAATGCACACAAACTTTTAAAATAATAATATCTGGAGCGTAAGTGAACCAGGAAGGGAATATGAAGCCAAAATATTTCCAGCCCACTCTATGATGCCTTTTACCTGGTCTGCTTCAAATGGCGCAGTATGTTAGAGACGCACTCCGAATACACTAATTCTTACACAATCATGAGGCGTTTTGTCTTGATCCTTTAATACTTATAATCACCCATTTCCCCCCCCCAACTGCTGATATTCTTGACTCCAATATCAAAGCAAGTTAAGAAACTGCAGGCATATTTGGGATTTGGAAAGAGAAATTAAGAAATAGGTCTTGTTTTTTGGTCTTCACCCTCTTGAAGACCTCCCCAATCTTTGTTTGTAGATAACATGCACACCCAAAACAGCGGATTCTCATGTTAGAGAAACTTTATGGCACATGTCAGAAGTTTCCGGCTAATTAGAAAGTTCTCCGCTCACATTTGATTGTGGCTTTTGCAGGTCCCATAAAACAACATGTTAATGTGGTAGGGTCCACAGATTTTTATTAAGTATGTACCAAATCCTTTCCAGATTATTCGGATATTTTGAACGTTTTTAGCTTTAGTGTTCATTTAGACCTTTTTTATGTGTGTGGTTCCAGTTGGAAGACGTTGGTACCTGAGGAGTAAAACAAAGAGGAAACAATGACAGACGATCAAGACCTTTCTGAGGTGGAGATGAGTCCTGTGGGTTCTGAAGACCACCACTGCCTCTCTCCAGGACCTTCCATGGCATCAGATGCTAGCTCTCACCTTAGCAACCCCAGCAGCGGTGAGATGGGGAAGGTGAAGAAGGAACAGCAGGACTCAGAAGTGGACGATGACAAGTTCCCAGTGTGCATCAGGGAGGCAGTGAGCCAGGTGCTGAGTGGCTACGACTGGACCCTGGTGCCCATGCCTGTGCGGGTCAATGGAAGCAGCAAGAGCAAGCCCCATGTCAAGCGGCCCATGAATGCCTTCATGGTGTGGGCGCAAGCGGCCCGGAGGAAGCTGGCAGATCAGTATCCTCACCTCCACAATGCAGAGCTTAGTAAGACGCTTGGGAAGCTCTGGAGGTAAGAATGGCTGGGAGAAAGATGAGGGCAAACTGGGGTGAACTAGAGAGCGGTGGAAGCTCAATAGGCATCAGTTGATTGGTGTTAACTTTTGCTTTGATGTGGTGATAAGGGGAGATCAGGTGGGGTGATCATGGAAATAAGGCACAGATGAGGGACGTAGGGCGCAAAGCATAGAAGGCACTTTCTTTCTTGATTATGTGCTTCCAGTATACAACTCGGTCCACGTTTTGATTTGACCTGTGCTCCTATTCCATTGCAAGGCCCAGTTAATCTGGCCGCTAAGCCACAGTCTCAGCAGTTGGGTTTTCATAAACTGCACACTTCACCTTCTCCTCTTGACCTGTTGCGTTCCTTCTTTCTACTACACTTTTGGAGTTCTTCTTCAGTTTTATCCCCTAGTGAAATCACGAGTCTCTCCTCTGCTACATGCTGTTTACCCAACAGTTCTGAAGTCCAAAACAAGCAGTGTCATGGTGGTGAAATTACCGGAAAGATTAATTCGAAAATGTAAAGTTGACAGCTTTCATGGCTGAGGAGAAAGAAAAGTGATTTTCATGGAACAAAGGCTGAGCAGCAAAATGACAAAATTGTGCTCCCCTGTACACAAGCTGGTTTTCATTTCATGATTTTAAACCAATCTTTGATTTGTGAAAGTTCAGGTTGGAGTGTTTGGAATTTGACATTCTGTGTCTGTTGAGTTTTCCAGCCTGGCATTTGTTTGTTGTTTTTTTAACTTCCTTAAATATATTTGTACCTGTCTTGAAGACAGAGTGAGCTGCTGTTGGCATGGCGGGAAGGAAGGAAGGAGCAAGTATGGCAAAGGACAGAAGCTCAGCCCGCTGTTACAGACCATCCCATTGTAGTTTAGCCACAGATAATTGGTGATTCCTTGAAGGTGATTTGGATTTGGAATTTGGCAACTGTGAAATATACGAACAATGAAGAGTCGTGGGGTGGGGGGAGGCTAATGAGCAATAAACAAGGCTTGTAATAAAGGGCTGATGGAGAGATAAGGAAATCCAATCAGAATATAAGATCCCTTATATTGCCACTGAGCAATCTATGCCAATGCATTGCTTCTGGCTAATTGGACTGTGAGAATTTGGGGTTGTTTCTCTTTATGGAACAACATGTTACTCCAACCATAGCAGAAACAAGCCAGTGTCCACTCAGGTAGCGAGAAGGCACTTTATGTTCCTTATTCAGGTGCACATACGTTCATATAGTAAATCTTTGAAGACAACATTCCTTTGCGAACTTACTTGGGAGTAATCCCAAATTGAACATACCGGAACTTACTTCTAAGCAAACATGCATTGGATTGTACTGTTCAAGACTTTCCAGATTATTTGTTTATTGTGCATTTGTTGTGCGGCTCTTGCTCGCCATTTACATGGAATCTAAGTATCTTACATTAAGGAAGCACGACTGCTTCAGAGACGTTACATTTTCCTGGCATTCAAGTAACACTATGTTGCTGGTGGGGGAATGTGATTATTTACCCCACCTAAGAGGACTGTTGTTGTTGTTTGGAGCAGTGTCTAGAATCATGCAGTTGTGAGAATGTCATGGGCACCTATTGGGCAGTGTCCATGCCCTCATGCACTATGGCAGGCGCAACTCTGCCTGCAACTCACGTTCTCCAAATGCTAACCTGCAAAGAGAAGGCTAGCAAGTTGGAGCTGAAAATAGCAATCCTTGAGGCAGAAGATGGAGAAGAACCTTGTTAGTTTCGTACCCCCAGCAGCCAGTCTCCACATGCCTTGGCTTGAGGCTTTATCTGGACTTATTGCTTTGGTAGATTTGATAAGAAGCTCCTGAACACTTAACTTTAGCTGGTTTCATTCCCAAGTGAATCCTGACATTGCAGGCAAAATACTTCCCTTCTCCGGAACATACATCAATCAGACTTTTTTTTTTTTTAAGAGTTGGGAGTGAAAGCACTTGGTATCTCCCTTGGCACAAAAGCTGGTTGTGCATTTTGAGGGGATGGGCACTGCATTATTGCACTGACACTGGGACTTGTAAAGCTCTCCTGTGAGATTTGAAATGCAGTGGGGCTGTTCATCCACGTAAACCTTTAAGACCAAATTCCACCAAGGCAGGATATCCCTTCTATTTCAGCTTGCAGTACTCTGACAGCTTAAATATTCAAAACCTACAAAAAACACTCGAGTTAGGCTTGGGCAAAGCTTAAATTATTTTCTGTTTGAGTTGAATCCTTGAGGTTACGGTAAGGATTTCAGCTTTTATCTGAAAATCTGATTATTAGAAAATACCTCAAGGCAAAACAAGATGGAAGACGCAGGGTTTTTCTTTTTTAAAAAATAATAATTATCACATGACTCTTGGTTTTGAGTGAACGGTTTAGATATATGCAACATGCTGAAATCTTAAGATCCGGCCACCCTGTGGGTTTTTCCCTCTCTTCCCCCCCCCCTTCAAATTCTTCTCCCATCCACACCCTAACGGCCATTCCTTCATGATAAGCAGGGACCTAGTTCATGTGATTAGCTTTGCTGAGCAATTTGTCTGTGGAAAGCCATGCAGTAGCCATGTGATTGCTGCAGGGCCAAGAGTTCTACTTCTTTTCGGGCTCCTTGTTTATAGGAAGGGCCGTAGCTCAGTGGTAGGGCATCTGCTTTGCACGCAGAAGGTCATGGGTTCAGTTCCCGGCAGCCCTAGGTGGGATGGGGACTGGAGAGACTCCTGGTCTGAAACCCTGGAGAGCCCTTGCCACTCATTGTAGACCAGGGTTTTTCTCAAAGTAATCAGCACTGACCCCCTGAGGGTTGATGAGACTCTCCAGGGGATGTATAAAGACCCATGGGTCAAAAGGTCATCATGGAAAAGAAGTTTCTGAGATACAGTACAAAAAAAATTAATTAGGAATTACGAGCCTCGGAAATGAAGGCCGTGGGCATGTACAGAGTGCACTTCCCTTGCTAATGAGTAACGGTGAGCGATTGTTAATAAATATCAATTATATTGATCTTATTTCATTTACGTTACGAAGAATTTGGGATGGGGTTGATGACGACTTTATAAGCTCATCAATGAGTCAATGAACTCAGAGGTTTGGGAAATCTTGGTGGAGACAATACTGAGCTCAATGAACCAGTGGTCTGACTCAGTATAAAGCAACTTCCTATATGGAGAAATGCTTTTTCACTGCCACGTTAGACTGGTCAAAGACACACCCCTTTCTGACACTGAGGTCCCCCCCCCTTTAAGGCAATTCATAAGAATTCAGTCTGAATTCAGACTAAAGGGTTTGGGTCTCCATTCTTTCCACCATGTTACATCTAACAGATAACCCTCTTTCTACGTCTAGTGGGCGCGAGGCTGAAATATTAAATACAGACCTTCAAAGGCAGGACCTTTGGGTTATATCCATTCTTTAGTTTGCCTCTGTGGTGATAGAGAATAGCGCCACGGGAACATTTTCCTCTGTCTATCAAGCCACCTCTCTTTTCCTAAGTCTTCTGCCTGCAGTACAACTCAAACAAAATGGCTTCCTCAAAGAATTAAGATGGAGAAATGTGGCAGACTGCAAATGAGATCCCTATGGCTTGGCACTGGTTGATTTGTCCTGAAAAGAAAAGCCTTGCTAGATCAGGCCGTAAGGCCATTACAGTGGCCATCCAGATTCCTCCGAAAAGCCAGCAAACAGGACCCGGGTGCCACGGCACTTGCCCCATGTGTGATTCCCAGCAACTGTCCTGCCTACGTATAAATTTCGCTCAGTCTAAATATTTAGCCGTCGTTCCCATAATGCTTCACTGGTATGTGGACTTAAATGCTTTGCTGAACCTGATTAAGATTTTGGAAAGATGTGTACGCCACTCACCTGGCTCTTCCTTTACACATTTCCTACTTTATCCACCAATCATCATCATAATACAGTACTGCTGATACCTGCCTGATTTAACCCAACTGACTGTTGTTGTGGCATACAGACAAGTTGACTGTAGTTCAGTCCTAGGCAGGGAATTCTTTGAAATATTCCATTTAGCCGTTCAATTAAAGGACCTCATTTTTCTCTGTAGCTCTTATTTTAAAATTTGCGGGGAATGCCAGCGTATATTAATGTTCTTGCTGCTGGTCAAATGGTGGCTCAAGGGATTCTTTGACTCAGTTTGGCTGTGGATAGAAGTATATTTGTAATAAACCTACCTGGGCATGCATTTCATTCAGCTCAATGGGACTTACATCTCAGTGGGACTTCCCACAGCAGCCCAAACCTTATCATGTCTGCTCAGAAGTGTGTCCCGTTGAACTCAGTAGGGCTTTCTCTAGGGAAAGTGGACAGACGATTGCCGCCTAAAGAGCCCGTTGCAATATAAACCAATAAGGAAACCTGTGTCTCTACTGCACTGGTAACAGTCACACATACATCTGTCAAAACAAAAAATAAAAAAGATTCCTTCCAGTAGCGCCTGTCATAGGTATGAGCTTTCGTGTGCAATGCCTTGGCCTCCGTTGGCAGAGAGGAGTAGTCTGAGTGTCAACAAAAGTTAGTTATAATTGTCTGTATGTACTTTCTTATCTAGTCCCAGTCAGAAACCATTCCTTTCTCCCTTATTTGATATGATTTTTTTAGCATTGCAAATGTTCGACCGTTCCACAAATATAAGGATTCAGTAATTATAACATCATTTAACCTGTGTAAGAAAAAAATCCAACTAGCAAACAAATACCTGAAATATATAAATTATGGTGGAGGGTGGCAAAACAACAACAACAACATTTTTTGAGTACCGTCCACTTCCCTAACTAGCTACAAGCTCAGTGATGGTGTAAGGTTGCAGTCCCTGCCTTTTAAACCCTTCTCTAGTTAGTCTGATTTGTGAATCACTAAGCAGAATGACAATATCTTTGGATCTCAATATCCTTTAATTCATGTCTGCATTTACTTTCATTGTTCTTATATTATTTTATTTGTCTTATTAATGTCTTATTAGCTCAGCCAGTAGAGCATGAGAGTCTTTGTCTCAGGGTTGTGGGTTTGAGTCCCACGTTGGGCAAAAGATTTGTGCATTGCAGGGGGTTGGACTAGATGACCCTTGTAGCCCCTACGATTCTATGATTATTTGATATCTTTAACACATTTAGGCCACAATTCTAAATTTACTTACTAGTGGCCTGGATGATGCTCACTGAATGTAATGGAACTTATTTCAGAGTACGAGAGAGAGAGAGAGAGAGAGAGAGAGAGAGAGAGAGAGAGAGAGAGAGTTTACGATGGAGCTGTATTGTGGATACTGGCATTTTTATGGGTCTGCTAATGCACTCCCTGCAGTGAAGAGAGCTGCATGTGACCTTATGCTTCCTTTTTGTACTAAACAGTGCTTATGAGTGCTCATCGTTTAAGGCAGAGGTCTGAATAATATTCAGCTCCCTTTTAGCCTTAGGTCACTTGGTATTTGTCCTGCATGCATAGTTCTGGTTTTAGGAGCGTATTCACAGCATGTCCTAGTAGCTTCCACGAGGACAACCCATGGGCCAAATCAACATGGCTGCCTTGTGAAAAAGAAGGGGGGGGAAACACCACCAATGTACGCCTTTACTTGTTTAGCCTTGTTTGCTTTTGCTAACAGAGACTTCCTTGTGTCTCTCACCACTAACATGGCTCTACACGCTTTCCTCATTTTTTAAATACTCTGCTGCCGCCAACGCTTCAAAATCAGCAGAAATATTTTAAAATAAATACTACACCAAAATACACTTACACTTTTTTTAAAAAAAAAGAACTTTCCTAAGAAGGAAAACTGAAATGCAACTTTACTTTGCAGTTTCTGATGTGGCAGCATTTGAGCCCTTAGAATGAAGTTCGTCTTCCTGGGCTCTGTTGCGTGGAAAGGCAGTATACTACTACGAATCTATCATTGTCATTATTTATTTTGATTCTACACACACATATATAAATCAGAGAGGTCACGCTGTTTAACAAATACTTCCAATCCTGCGACTTCCAATCCTTTCATTGTGGCTTGGGCAGGTTTAGGTTTTTTCCCGCACAAGTGGCCAGTTTCAAATAATAGGGACCGCACAGTGGCACCATGTCTAGTGGATCATTCCCAGAAAGATTCCATTGTTGTTGTTCCGCTTGAGCTGGAAAGGGTGAGAGATAGCAAGCAGAATATAAGAGTTCCAGAGCTCTGGTTTGCCGCTAGTGGGTCTTATCTCTCCCCCCCCCCCCAAGCTGCTTTGGCATGTTACATCAGCAGTGCTACGATTACATTTGAAAGAAGGGGGTCGATAAAATGTATTTGCTGGATATTACTGGACTCGGTTTCTATTATCACTGACCATTGGTCATGTTGGCTGGAGCTGGTGGAAGTTGGAATTCAACAATGAATGGAGGACTACAGCTTCGCCACCCCTTGCTTTAGAGGAATGAGAAAGATGGTGGAAGGAGGGAAAGATTGGGGGGGGGAGAAATGATAGAATCGTATATAAGTAAGTCCCATGTTGCACAGGTTGGTCCCAGGTCCAGAAGAGTGGATGGGTGTAGAGCCATTGTTTCAGGGCGTTTTCCCCCCATGTCATGAGGTTTAAAATGTGAGTGGAAAACTTGCACTTGGCCAGAATGACAAATGCCTCTCCTTTGCATTATATTCTGCATTGGGACCAAACAAACAAACAGGCAAGAGAGATGTAAAGGTGTTTAAGCTGCAGATATGAAAGCACTTATAGCACCAGGTTGGGAATTGGGATCAAATAGTGACTGACCTTGGTGCCACCAAAAGCTGATGCATTAAAGCCAAAGGATGAATCGCTTTGGCAAAATATAAATGCCACTTGCCCATCTTATTTTGACCCGTGGTGTGGTTGCTGCTCCCCTTGTGCTGTTAGTAGTTTCCACATCCTTCTCTTTCTGTGACTACATTCTGTGGCAAAAACAGGAGCTCCAAACAAATTTTTATTTTATTTTAAAGTTTTATTAGGCTCCACAGTAGCCTTTCTTTCCCCCTTCAAGGAATGCAAAACTATTGCCTGAATTTCCAGATTCCTGTTGTTTTAAGGGACATCCAAGAACATTACAGTCCTGCAAAACGTAGCAAATACTCTTGCACTTATGTCCTGCTTGCAGGCTTCCAGTGGGCATATTTTTGGCCACTGTGAGAACAGGATGCTGGATCAGATGGGCCTTTAGTTTGATCCAGCATGGCTCATCTTACTTTTTAACAACAACAAGGCTGTTTACACACTGTAACTTGCATAAATCATAATGCACGTCCTTTGTTTCCAACCCCATGGTTCCAAAACATTCCTTATTTCCAAAGTGTTGATCTGCAATGCATGCTCCTCAGATACCAAAATGATTATAGAATGACATTGATCCCTTTATCACGGCTGCCAAAGATAAATGCTAGTGTCCGGAAGATAGGAATCATACTTCCTCTCCATTTTAAAGTATCTTTCATTAAAGATGTTTTCCTGGGTGAAAGCCAGGGAGCTGTAGTTTGCTTCAAATGTGCCCACGCTTCTCTTCCTCTGTCCTCCACATGTGTGCACCCACATGCGCCCACACCAAAGTCAGTCACTGCACTATGGGAACCGCTGTCTATAGAGATAGACATCAAGGGGCAGGGCATTATTCATTGTGGTAATATCTGCACATCAACACGACCTGAAAAGGATCTAGGAGTCTTGGTAGACCACAAACTTGACATGAGTCAACAGTGTGATGCAGCAGCTAAAAAAGCCAATGCAGTTCTGGGCTGCATCAAGAGGATTATAGCATCTAGATCAAGGGAAGTAATAGTACCACTGTATTCTGCTCTGGTCAGACCTCACCTGAAGTACTGTGTCCAGTTCTGGGCACCACAGTTCAAGAAGGATACTGACAAGCTGGAACGTGTCCAGAAGAGGGCAACCAAAATGGTCAAAGGCCTGGAAACGATGCCTTATGAGGAATGGCTTAGGGAGCTGGGTATGTTTAGCCTGGAGAAGAGAAGGTTAAGGGGTGATATGATAGCCATGTTCAAATATATAAAAGGATGTCATATAGAAGAGGGTGAAAGGTTGTTTTCTGCTGCTCCAGAGAAGTGTACATGGAGCAATGGATTCATGCTACAAGAAAAGATTCCACCTAAACATTAGGAAGAACTTCCCGACAGTAAGAGCTGTTCGGCAGTGAAATTTGCTGCCAAGGAGTGTGGTGGAGTCTCCTTCTTTGGAGGTCTTTAAGCAGAGGCTTGACAGGCATATGTCAAGAATGCTTTGATGGTGTTTCCTGCTTGGCATGGGGTTGGACTGGACGACCCTTGTGGTCTCTTCCAACTCTATGATTCTATGACCTGGGAGTATGGCTCCCCTTTACAACGTACACAGCCCAACAAGACAATGACAAAAATCCACCAACAGCAGACAAGTCAATATGGCTAATCTGATCCAAAGCCATAGCTGCCAAGTTTTCCCTTTTCTCGCGAGGAAGCCTATTCAGCATAATGGAAAATCCCTTTTAAAAAGGGATAACTTGGCAGCTATGTCCAAAGCACCCACCCACCCCACTCACACACGAAACAAAGACCACCACAGCCAACCACAAATGAACAGCCATATCCTAGGCCAACCCCAACATCTCTCACCACCAAAGGAACACAAGCGAACAGCAGAGAACCTACACAAGCGATGCTGACAAAAAACCCCACATATATTAAGTAAAATAGAAATATTGTCACCCCACCCCACCCCCACCCCCACCCACCTTCCCCCAAATTACCTCTTTCCCCCTTTTCTTCCCAATGTCTCAACAAATGAAACTGATTTGTAAAAATGTTATGAGAGACATTGCACATATTTTTGTAAATCAAGAAAATCTTTAATAATAATTAAAAAAAACTGGAAAGAACCTGGGAGTTCCTTGGGGGATGGAAGACCTGCAGTTAGTACTACCAAATACACTTAGAATTGTAAAGATAGGCAGCACTTTAAATTTGCAATGTGCTTTAGGTAAGTTATGTCTTGTTTTACGGTAGAGTAGCCATATGTCTTGCCTTACATATCTCTGTTTGGAAGGGCAGTCAGAAGACAGCCCTCTATTTGAAGTGCTGTTGTTGTTGTTGTTGTTGTTGTTGTTGTTGTTGTTGTTGTTGTTGTTGTTGTTGTTGTTGTTGTTGTATTTCTATACCACCCTTCATCCGAGGATCACAGGGCAGTTTACAATTTGAAAACACCAGAAATACATAATGTAGAAACAAACAAATCTGCCCTGTGTCTGGTTTAAATATATGTAACTATAGAAAGGGAGATCGGGAGCTTAGAAGCCATTCATCACAATTAGCCACCCCTGGTCAGTAAAAAAACAGACAGGGTGTCTTCCCTGCTATGGTGTGATGTATTGTAGTTCTTCTTAAATTATAGGAATTATTTCTAGAGCCATGTCTATACATACGAATTTCGTTATGTGAATGTTATGCAAAGTGGTCTCTTTTTTCTCCATGCAAATCCTCTTTTTTGGCAGTCCATAACTGGCCACCCTATTTTACTGATGAGGAGCTGGGAGTGACTTATCCAATACCCCCTCCCTCCCTGCATAATCACACCAGGTCTGTAGCTGAGTTGAGCTTTAACTAAATAGATCTCTCAGCTACTAGGCCCTGCTGGTTCTTAAAAGCAAAGGCCAGTTACTTCATCTACGATTAATTTCCTTCACAGATGTATATTTTACTTAGGAAATCACATGCACATTCCTCAAGAGTACATTTTCTTAAGTGAGGAACGCACATGTAACAAAGTAGACATGTTGCATTCATTACAAGTGACAGTGCACATGTGGTTTACCTGTAATTTGCTTCAGAAAAAAATATGTGCAGCCTGTGTCTCTATTTTGCATGGCAATGTACATATATTTGGAATCCTTGCCTTCTCATGTGCCTGTTTTTTTCTTTGCTCGTGATTTTGCAGAGAACCTGTTTGTCTTTTGAAATGTTGCTGTCAGGCAGTGAGGTAGTAATTGGGGTCGCTGTACACTGACAGAATCAAAGGTTGCACGGGCATCGGCAGGCTTGTGAGCATGGCAGAATAAATCTGAGTGAAGCACACTCAACTGCTATCCGTCCCATGGGCAAGTCATGATAAAACCACACCTCTGGGAGACATAAACAGGCCTTTGAGCGGTTTTCTGATATCTCCCACTGGTTTGTTGTGTGCCTTCCCCATAAGCTATAACGCTTACAGGGTGCCTTGCGTTTTAATCGTATTCAGCTGAGTCCTACTCAAAGTAGATTCAATGGAATTAGTGAACCTACATTAGTCGTGTCCATTACTTTCGATGGGTCTACTCTGAGGAGGACGAGCTTTGAATACCTCCCATCACAATTATTGTTGACAATGTGAAGGGCAGTTACAAGAGATTCAGACTCTGTGGCAACAGCCGTGATGCTAACGGCTTCATTTTCATGCTGTAATTACCAGTAATTGGTCTAATTAATTTCCAGTTATTTATCTCCTTTGTTGAGAATAGCTATTTTACAGAAAGTATAGGACAGGGGTCAGCAAACTTTTTCAGCAGGCACCACCCTCAGACCTTGTGGGGGGGGGACGGTCTATATTTTTTGTGGGGGGGGGAATTCGAACGAATTCCTATGCCCCACAAATAACCCAGAGATGTATATTAAATAAAAGGACACATTCTACTCATGTAAAAACACCAGGCAGGCCCCACAAATAACCCAGAGATGCATTTTAAATAAAAAGACTCATTCTACTCATGTAAAAACATGCTGATTTCCGTAGCGTCCACGGGCCGGATTTAGAAGGCGATTGGGCTGCATCTGGCCCCCAGGCCTTAGTTTGGGGACCCTTGGTATAGGACTACAAAGCATGTTGTTGTTGTTGTTGTTGTTGTTGTTGTTGTTTTGTTGCTGCTGCTGCTACATCTGTCTTCCATTATGAACTGCATTGTCATCCACATTGGGAGGGAAGTGTTACAAAGGGTAGTATACAAATCTCTCTCTCTCTCTCTCTCTCTCTCTCTCTCTCTCTCTCTCTCTCTCTCACACACACACACACACACACACACACACACCAAATTTACTTCAGGTTGTCTTCTCATGATGCTCCATGTTACTGCTGGCTCTTCCGGTGGTTAACTGAGGCTGAAATCCTAACCCAGTTTACCTGGGAGTAAGCCGCATTGAATTCAGTGGAACTTACTTCTGAGTAGACATGGTATGGGTTGCAGCCTAAATCATCAGACCACTCTTCACATGCTACACCTTGGCTTCAGCTCAAGATCACCAGGACTCAGCCCTGTAACAAAATTTTTAGAGCTGCTCAACCATGGAATATATGGAATTATAAATGTGTATGTCTTCATGTATTTTTAATCCTTGTAATCGCTTGTAAGCTGCTGTGGGGAAAAAAATATTTTGAAATGTGGGATAACAACAACAAGCAACAGCAGCAGCAGCAATGTGAAATGTTAAGGTCCTACGGCACGGCTTTCAGGGTCAGCTTCAGTTGTAACTTTTAGAAATGAACCCCTAGATGCAGCAAAGAGAAAAAGGAATTAGCGACCTCCACCCTAGTTACGGTGCTTCCAGGTTATCACTGTTTTAGGGCGGGATTCAATCACATACAAGCAAATTCAAGTTGTGCGGTTATCACTAACTCTGACTTGGGGAGGTCTTTCACAACAAATCCACTCCCCGCCCCCTGCAAAATCTGACTTCTTTGCGAAAAGGAAAATGATGAGTAAATAGAATCATAGAATGCGCTGGAAAGTGTGCTATAATACTTGCTTTGACACGGTGTCAGCTGACCTCCTTGTAAACAAATCAAAATGAATGCTTAATAAACAGGCTGTTTGGAAGCACCCTTAAACAGAGAAGTTACAAGGTGTGTGTGTGTTCGTGTGTGTGTGCATACGTGTTTCTTTCCACTTCTTTTCGGTTTGCTACCTAATGATCCAGTTTCCCAGCTGAATGTGTCACCTGTCCCTATTATACAGTATTTTATTTAGTTGTAATCCTCAGAAAATGTGGAAGTTTAGGCTGCTGGGGCTAATCTGTGATAGATGATTCAGACATGCAGGTTATCACTGGATAGTTCAGCTAACAACAATGCTTCATTGGGAACTTAAATACAATGGAAATTTAACCGCCCCCCACCCCCGCCATTTTGCCAACTTTGGTGTGGCTAATTATATAGAGTTGGCTTCCCCCCCCTCTCTCTCTCGAAAAATGAATCAACCTAGAGTAGTTTTGAAGTTGAATCTAGTTGACGCATATTCCTGTAAATAACAAAAATCGGTATCCAGTGCCTCAGACTGAATGCCAGGAAAATGCTGGACCCAGGATAGCTGCTAAATTCACTTGGCCTTCCCTAGGGCGGTGTGTGTGTGTGTGTGTGTGTGTGTGTGTGTGTGTGTGTGTGTGTGTGTGTGTAACCTGTGGACCACAACTCCCATCATCTGGGCATGCTGGCTGGGGCTGATGGAAGTTGGAGTCCAATGAAATCTGATAGTTCTCTTACCCTGCCACAAGGAAACCCGAATCCTTCTAACTTAGTCAAATCCTAGAATAAGGATGGTTCCAGGTGGGTGTCTATTGTGGGGCAGGTGCTGCTTAGGCATACATTTTTTGCAGCACCTTCACAACTTCATAGGCATCAAGAGGTCTCTGTGGCACAATGGGTCAGTGTGTCGGGCTGTTAGCCAGAAGGTTGGTGGCTCGAGCTCACTCAGGGATGACTAGGGGCAGAATTCCTGCATTGCAAGGGGGTTGAACTCGAAGACCCTCAGGGTCCCTTCCAACTCTACAATTTCATGGTTCTATCCCATATTCCCCACATTAATCTGGATTTACCTTTCGGGTAAGAACTCACAAAGTTGAAGAGGGACGACGACTTTGTTGCAAACAACTTATTTGCAAGATCTGAACAGCCCATTTACAATATTAAGTTGAATCTGGAAGCACTCTAAGTCTGAAAAGGATGATCCTAGGCGTGCCTATTCAGAAGTCAGTCCCACTTAGTTGAGTTGAACTTAAAGAGAAGTTTAAGAGGTAGGCTGAAGACAGTCAAAACAGTGAGATGGAGGGAGAAACAGGGACAATTGGCAATACTCAATGGTGTCAGACCTATGGGAAGGGAAGTGGTGGCTTTCATACACACGCACACACAAATACATGTAGGGTATCTACAGACATTCTCCCCAAAAGCCTGTAAACAGGAGCCTCGCCCTTTTGGAAGCAAGACAAAACATTTATCAGTAGCTGGCATAATGCAGCAGGAGATCAAACTTTCACTGCTTGAAAAATGCAATGCCAAGATACTGGTGTCCGCAGCAGCACCCTCTACTGGACAAGAAGTCAAATAACAAACAATTTGGTCACAGGAACGAGCGGCAGAGGAGTAGCTGTTGTTGCCACAAAGGAGGAAAAGAGGGAGGGAGGAGAGTGCTGAGGCACATTAAACACAAATTAATTTATTGCTACATGAATTTATGAAACAAGTGAGATGAACCAAGGCGCATTAGAAATTCTCCCTGAAGCGCCTTCATTTCAGTTGAGCATGGCCAAGAATTTCCGTAAGCAATCTGGTCACAAAGAGATGTTAACTTTGGAGGAATATATACACACGAAACATATATCTGTATTATAGCAGTTTAAAGGTTTCCCCAGACAGTCCTTGGGAGATGTAGTTTAGTGAAGGTTCTGATAATTATGTTAGAAATCCATAGGCATGGACAAATCTATCCGGTTTCTCAGTTTCTCAGTATTAAGTTCAATTCTCTACATTTTCACATCCATTTTCTTTTAATTAAAGAAGCTCTTGTGAAAATTCGGCTGCATGTTTGTGCCATTTTTTCCCTAAAATACACAATTTTGCAAAACAATTTCCCCCTAATATAATGCATTTTTTTAATGTTGTTTTCACAAATGTATGCACGCTTTATTCTAGTATGCACACTTATGCACACATTGCTTGGATGCAGAACTGCATTGCAAAATTCGGAGAAGTGAGAATTCGGAAGGGTGGTTGTGTTTCAGTTTGTGTGTTGTTTCGGAAAGTGCGAATAAGGCAGATTCACCTTGAAGTACAAACTGAATCAAACTTCTTTCACAAACCCCTCTCCCATCGCTAGAGATTCCTATGCTCCTCAAAAGACTATGGTTCACAGGAAAGAGGGGGTTACTTGTTAACCCATTCTACGCCTGTAAATAATAGGCCCTCAGATTGAGCCTTTCCATACAATAACTCAAAGTGTGCCCTGGACAAAATTCACCTTCTGCAGTACTTGCACAAGTGATGCAACCAGCAGCAGTGCCTCAGGATCCTATCCCTGCATCCCAGCTGTAAACATAACAAGTGTGTTATGGAAGTGGAATATTTTTACTGTTCGTTGCATTCTTTCTTTCTCTCTCTCTCTCTCTCTCTCTCTCTCTCTCTCTCTCTCTGCCACAGCGCACATGCTTCTCTTCATGATTTGGGAGAGCACACAGCCTTCAAACCCAAAACCTAAAATGAAGCATTAAAAAAAAAACCCAGACAAACCCCAAAATGGATCTGGCAACCAATAGAATATGAGGGAGAGAGGGAGGAGTCGTTTTCTGCCAGGAATGACATCACAGACGGCTGGGCCCAACAGGTGCCTATGACCCTCATGCAATAACAATCCATGCGCTACATTTACAAGGGCTATAAATAGTGCCAAGCGTTGTGACGCTTGTGACATCGCAAGAACAGCCTGAGCTTAATGCCCACAGACTGTGCTCCACAAATGGGAGATAACTGTAGAAATCTTCCACATTCAGTTCACCTTGCAGTTACGGGAACTACTTTCGCACATAGTTCAGAGCTTTTTGAACGAATTTCGCTAAGCTAAAACAAAGTTTTAAAAGATGTGTCTGGCAAGAACCCACCCAACAGCGTTCAAATTGATACGGCTAACTTGACCCAACAAACCACACACACCCCATGGAAAGAAAACTCACAGCAGTCAGCTGAAGGCAACCAACCAATGAAAACTAATTTCCCAATGAAAACTAATTATTGAATAGAAAAAGAACCTACACATGTGTACCTGACACAAAAATCTCACACATACACTATGCAAAGTTTTCTCTCCCCTCCTCTCTCCTCTCCCAACCTTCTACTGTATGCAGCATCAAAGTCTCACATCGAATATAAATGAAACAAGGACTTTATGATCAGAAAACAGAACCGATGTATGTACTTTTGTAACCCAAGAAAGTCTTAATAAAAACTTTAAAAAGAAAAGAAAAGATGTGTGTGGCTTTGAATAAAATTGATGCTTCCTAAAGTCCCAGAATCGGCCTCAGAATTAGATCTGCATGCCAGGCCTTAGACTGTGAACATGTGAAATGATATTAAAGGTGCCTTTGAATAAATAGATTTCCCTTAAGTGATAGCTTTCCCTTTAAGGCAGAATACATGCCTTAGGTCTTAGGACTTGCATGTTTATTGTGGCATATGCTTTTATATGTTAGGGTTGCCCTTCGTGGTCCTCAGTTAGCATGTTGGTGTACGTGTGTGTGTGTGTGTGTAAGTGTGTGTAAATGTGTGTAAGTGTGCATATGTCTGTAAGTGTGTGTATATACATGAGTGTGTGTTGTTTTCTCTCTCTCGGCACTGGGGAAAAGGAGCCCCTTTCTCAGCACTCAAAGAGAGAAAACAGCAAGCTGGCCATGTAGGGAACTTTCTGCAGGGGCATATCATTTTGTTTTCCTCTCTGCGAATGAGCATGGAGTGACAGGAGGGGTCTGGGAGGCCTGATCCAGCCCATGGGCTCATGGTTATCCACCTCTGATGCAGAGAGCAAAAACTGTCAACAGTGGCATCAAATGGTTAAAAATTACAGCCTGCTGCTCTGCTTATTTTGCATATACAGTGGTACCTCTACTTACAAATAACTCTACTTACGAATTTTTCTACTTACAAATGGAGCTCCGTCCGCCATCTTGGATGTGGTTTAGATAGGATTTTTTCTACTTATGAATTTTTAGATAGGGTTGCTTCAACTTACGAATTTTTTCTCCCAATGCATTCCTATGGGATTCGACTTGCAGTTTTTTTCGACTTACAAATGTGTGTTCGGAACGCATTAAATTCGTAAGTAGAGGTATCACTGTACGTTAATTGAATTGTCACAAATGCATTTAAAAACTTAAATGTATTCAAAATAAGCACAGTTAATTACACACACCTATAATGAGACAGGAAACCACTGCCTCCATTCAAGCCCTAGTGGATAGCAACTAACATTTTTATAAGCTAGCAGATTCATGCTCAAGTCTCATTAAAGTTCCCTCTCTTCTGTGTTCGGTGTATGGCAAAATAGGTTGTAAAAGGTCTTTGGGGTGTTTGAATAAGGAGGATCCACTCTTGGTGCAGCAGGAAATGAATCCATTGGCCACCATAGATTTGGGTTTTTTTTAATTCCATGCCTGCATGCTAGAGGCAAGAGGCCTATCAAATGCAACAGATGAGTTGATGGGATCTCAGCATGTGGATAACATCCAAATCTTTCTCGGCACACGCTGCTCTGAGCAAATTGTGCTTGCAACATCTGCATCGGGTCTCTACACACACATGCATAGATACAACTGATCTCTTTCCCCCACTCCATTCCCTGCCTTAATTCTCCTCATTGCTCTTTATGGGACTAATGACTGAGCCCTTCTTATAGCATTGACTCAGCTGTAGCAGACACTGATGAGTAAAGAGGCTTGGCTATATATCACAGCTGCATCCTTTGTGGTCACCCACTAATAGAGCCACCACACTATAGACATACCGTATTTTTCCGTGTATAAGACTAGGTTTCCCCCCTAAAAAATAATGTCCAAAATTTGGGGGCATCTTATACACGGATAGATCTCCCCCCATTTTATTAAATCAGAGTCCCCCAAAATAGGGGGCGACTTATACATGGGGGCATCTTATAAATGGAAAAATACAATACTTTGGCAGGGATGGCCAAGGTGGTGCCCTCCATATGCATACACTCCCACTGCCCTCGCAATGCCAGGATCGTCACGGAAACCCTTAAGCCATTATAGCATCTCACTTCCTCATGCAGAGTCCCAAATTCCCAAGGGCCCTTCCCTTCAGTAGAGTGTTTCAGTGTGTTACGAGAAGTTCAGTTCTTCCTTCTTCCTGCGTCCTTCTAACTAACACATTTCTTAGATTTGTGCCCCGTGCTCAATATGGGGTCACTTCCTGTTTTTATGAAAACAAGTCACTTGAATGCCCCCAAGAAAGTTTTTCACCATTTCCCCACCCCTCAGTCGGTTTGACTCCCATAAAGAAAGTGGAGGGTGTGGGAGCGAAGGGGGTAGGGCCTTCTGCAAGGCCATTGCCATGGCTGCAAGGGGTGCCGCAGGAGCTGAAGAGCAGCCATTATAGTCACTTGGCTCCAGCTTGCTGCGTCTGAGTCCATGCCCTTGCCTCTGAGGAGGAGGTGGAGGAGGAGGAGGCGGCACGGGGGATAGCAATGATGATATCGATGTAGAATACAGTCATACCTCGGTTTAAGTACGCTTCGGTTTGAGTACTTTCAGTTTAAGTACTCCGCGGACCCGTCTGGAGCGGATTAATCCACTTTTCATTACTTTCAATGGGAAAGTTCGCTTCAGGTTAAGTACGCTTCAGGTTAAGTACAGACTTCCGGAACCAATTGTGTACTTAAACCAAGAAACCACTGTATGTCCCTATTTTCACCTGAGGAGTGTTGTAGGGTATGCCATATGTTGTCAGGCCCCAGCTCCCATCAACTCCAGCCAGTAGCAGTTAGGGAGGGTGGGAGTTGTAGCATGGTGGTGATGGGAGGAGGTAAAGGAACCCTGGGTGGTTAAGTCTAGTCAAAAGCAACTATGGGGTTGTGGCGCTCATCTGGTTTTCAGGCTGAGGGAGCCGGTGTTTGTCCACAGACAGCTTTCCAGGTCATGTGGCCAGTATGACTGAACTGCTTCTGGTGCAACAGAAACTCTGTGACAGAAGCCAGAGCGCACGGAACATCCTTTACCTTCCCGCCGCAGTAGTACCTATTTATCTACTTGCACTGGGGTGCTTTCAAACTGTTAGGTTAGCAGGAGAGACTAGTTGCATGAGCCTACGACTAGAAATGTAGAAGGCACAGCAATGGATCCCCTCTGGGATCATAAAACTGGAGTGTAGATGCCACTCTGGCTGCATCAAGAAGTATTCTGCCTACGGGGAGGCAGGAGGAGAAGGTCCAGTTAAAGCTGCCTTAATACCAATTGCATTTACATGCCAATCTTTCTTTCTTTCTTTCTTTCCTGGGTGCCTGCAAAAATTCCATTGCACGAAAGGTCATGAAGTAGGGGGGACGCCAAGGCAGGAAACGAGTGAAATCCAAATCCTGCAAATCTCCTGGCCTCTCTGCCTGCTCATACCGGTTTCCCTTCGCTAAAGCTGATTTGAAGTTCTGATCCCCAGGAAGAACAAAGGGAAGCCAGGTGACATAGCAGGAGAAGACAAGGGCAGGGTTGGGCCACGGGGTGGGGTGGGAGGAGCGGAAAGAGGACTTGGTCACACAATGTCAGGGAATCTCAAGAGGAAGGCTGCTATCGAGCACTGCAGTTCAAATCTGGAGGGGGCTGCCCAGAAAACAGAGTTTGCTGTTTCTGTGGCTTGTTTCCTCCTGACAAACACAAACATGTATCTGTAACGCTGCACATGATACATTTTTCACAGTAAAGGGAAATGACATCCTAAACTCAGAAGAAGCAATATGGTGGGTGCCATGATTGAAAAATCCATCCCTGTGCGTGCATTGGGGGTTGTAGCTCAGGGTAGAACATCTGCCTTGCATGCAGAAGATCCCAGTTTCCATTCCCAGCATCCCTAGGTAGGGCTGGTGAAAGCCTTCTAGCTGAAACCCCAGAGAGCAGCTGTCTGTGTAGACAGTACTGAGCTAGATAGCCCAATACTCTGACTGAGTATAAGGCAACTTCCTATGTCCACTAGCATAAGCAAGGCCTGGAAGCTCTGGAAAGCTTGCAGAAACCCAGTTCCCCACCGGCTTGTACTCAGACCCTCCAAGTGTCCCTATTTTCCAGGGACGTCCCTGATTTAGAGAAGCTGTCCTGGTTTCTGATTTGATGCCAGAATGTCCCACTTTTCTTTAGAATGTCCCTATTTTCACTGGAGAAATGTTGGAGGGTATGGAGTCAGTGGCGGAGCTTCATGCTCTGGCACCGGGGGGGCGGAGAGCAGGCGGGGCGGGGCTGGTGCGCATACTGGGGGCGGGGCATGTCACCTGCAGGGGCGGGGCGCCCAGCGCGGGCGGGGGGGACAGCCGCGATGACACCCTACCAGGATCACCCCGCCAGGGGCGGTACGCTCCCCCCTGCACTCCTCTTCCTCCACCAGTGTATGGAGTCATTTGACCTCCAAGACATCTGAAGGCAATCCTGTATAGGGAAGGTTGTTTTTTAAAAAATGTTTATTGTTTTATCTTGCTTTTATATAGGTTGGAAGCTTTCCAGAGGGGCTGGGGCAACCCAGTAAGATGTGTGGGGTATAAATAGTAAAATTATCATTATGAAATGGGACATCCCTATTTTCATTGGAGAAATGTTGGAGGGTATGTTGTACTTAGTACCTCCCAGGTTTTAAAAAGGCTGGATCCTTTGCTGGAATGAGTTTTTGCTTCCTCCAGTGTCAGAAAAATCCTAATTATGCCATCCTAAATTGTTCACAGTCATTGCATTCTACCCTTAAATGTTGTAGTAAATGTAAACTTGAGTACGCATACATGCAGACTTGTGTACAGGGGAACCCACAGTAAATAAATAATATCTTTACCTAAATTGTTCCAAACACGATTATTCAACGAGTCTAAGCCCAGCTCCTCATTGTCTCCAAAAAGCGGGAGACCCAGGAATTAAACTATCTGGAAACCTGTTTGGGGGCTTTGGGCAGATCCAAATTATACATTTAAAGCACATCCAGTGCATTTAAAACTTATGACTTCCCCGAAAGAATCCTGAGAACTGTAGGTTTTCTATTCACAGAGCTACAATTTGCAGAACCCTTAACAAACTACAGTTCCTCGGATTCTTTGGGGGGGAGTCATGTGCTTTCAACATGTGTTGGGTGTGCTTTAAATATAAAGGTGCCAGGCAAGAATATCCCTCTTCCCTCAGGCCTTTGGCTAATTAAAAAATCCATAGCCTTTTAAACTGTTTGGGGGAAGTATTGTTTTGTTTGTTACTATGTTAGGTATTCTGGGTTCTAGGGACCCAGGTGGCGCTGTGGGTTAAACCACTGAGCCTAGGGCTTGCTGATCAGAAGGTCGGTGGTTCAAATCCCTGTGACGGGGTGAGCTCCCGTTGCTCGGTCCCAGCTCCTGCCAACCTAGCAGTTCGAAAGCACGTCAAAATGCAAGTAGATAAATAGGAACCGCTACAGCGGGAAGGTAAATGGCGTTTCCATGTGCTGCTCTGGTTTGCCAGGAGCGGCTTTGTCATGCTGGCCACATGACCTGGAAGCTATACGCTGGCTCCCTCGGCCAATAACGCGAGATGAGCGCGCAACCCCAGAGTCGGTCACGACTGGATCTAATGGTCAGGGGTCCCTTTACCTTTTTATGTTAGGTATTCATGTGTTTTTACATTGAAAACTGCCCTGTGATCCTCAGAGGCAGGATGGTATAGAAATGTAATTTAAAATAAATAAATAAAGTAAATATGGTGTGGATCCACCTAAAGCACCCAGAATAGGTTTCAAAATGGGTTTGATTCCAAAGTCTCCCGCTTCTTGGAAACCATCAGGAGTTGAGTCTTGGACTCGTTGAATAACTGAGCGAGGAGCAATTCAGGATGAGAGAATTAGGATCCTTGGGGACATTTGTGTGTGATCGGAAGGAGACACAAGAAAGCTGGTGTTGAACTCAGGGTGACTCAGTAGTTTTAATCTCCTGGATTAAAGCCATGGTTGGAATGCAGTTATGTGGCGGAGACCCTCTCAGCCGGGCGTGAAGTTAGGTCAGCTCCACTAGAGGTACCACTGCAGGACATCCTGCCCGAGAGAGAAAAGGAGAAGCTAAACCCAGGGTTGACCCAGGCCTTTTGCTTGCTGAGGTGAAGTGCAAAATGGTGTCCCTACCTTTGTGTACAGAAGCAGACTGGACTGGCAGTTGGATCATAATTCAACCTTGGTGAACGAGGCAGCACCCTCTATGGCTTCATTGGATAGCAGTGGCATTTCAGGGAGGCAGGGCAGGTTCCCCCAACACCTTGCTGCCACTCCTCACCCATCACCTGAGGCAGCGTCCTCAGTCTGCCCAATGGCCTTAATAGTTTTTAATACTGTGTTTTTTAAATTGTTGTAACTAACCCTGAGATACCATGATGAAGGGCGGGTGAGAAATGTTGTAGTAGTAGTAGTAGTAGTTGTTGTTGCTGCTGCTGCTGCTGCTGCTGTTGTTGTTAGGGCCTAAGTCTGTCTTAAGTCTGCCACTACTTTTGCTATGGGCTGCTTTGCGTTCATTATTCCTGTCATTAGCTCCTTCCCCTTTTTTTATTTCTTTGCCCCAAGTTTATTTACTTTCTAGCAATAGACTCTGCAGAAAGTTTGGTTCTGCATTTGCACAGGCCCCCAGAAGCTTCTTCAGTTTATACTTTCTCCAGAAGTTAATTCAAATTTTCTACTAGAGATCTTGCATATAAATGGGGGGGGGGGGGGAATTGCATGTGAGATATTACAGCTAGGTCTGTCTTGACTGGAAATGTCACCAGAGAAGCTTTCTCACCTTGGAGCTTTTCTGTTTCCTGTAGAACGCAGAACTGCATTTGGGTTGGTGGGGAATGACAGTCAGCCTGTGTTGCAAGATAGGATGACCATGGAACCATATTCAGAACAGAAGACAACTCCAAAACTGGAATTTTGGAATCTACAGAAGTTGTGTAAATTATGTTTGAGCAAATTAGATGTGCTAACTATGCATATTTGGGAACAAAGATAGGAAACGTGGTCCGCCCTTTGCTGTTTCTTAGGAGGGAAACTGGCAACAAGCATGTACACAACACCTTGATTAAAATCTGGCAAGAGTTGCCAGGGTCCAGAAAAAATTACTCCAGGGTCACCATTTAGCCATCTCTGATGTAGTATGAAAAAAAGTTGTGGTGAAAGTTTGATAGCACCTTCAAAAGAGGTATAGGATTTTGTCTAGCCCATGTCTAATGTGATGAAGAGCAGTGGGATTCTCTTCTAACTGGAGAAAACTCAGTGCTACAGGAGTGACCGTACTGTTCTATAACGCCTTTCATCCCTAGTTTTCAAGGCTCTGTGCTGTGTATTTAATTAGTCACCCCAAAACAGCATCTTATAAAGCAGTGCCTGTTGAAGAGAGTGGAAAATGAGATCAGTACACAGGGACCCTAGAATTTTGTTGTTGTTTTTAATGCAACAATATTTGGGATAATTAAAGGGGACATTCCCAACTGCACAGCTTTCAAAACCACACAGAACAAAATAAAGAGAATTAACACGTTTTGCCCGTGTTGGTCAATCTAAATAAAACTGTCCTTAAGGTCAACAGCTTTGCTGGTGTGATTGAATTGCAATCTACTACTGATAAATGGATCAGATGGCTCACTGTCTGAGACTAGAACTGTATCAAAAAAAATGGGGAGCTGATCACATATGCGGGTCGTTCATAAAATGGCCCGAAGAGCCTCACCATGCCACTGCAAAACCTCTGAAAGGGAGTGTAGGGTTGAAAGGGGTCACAATGCAGCAATCCACTTTCGGAACTTATTTGCCCCTCTTTCCTCCAATGCTATGGCAAGGCTATGGCTTCTGGTGGGCGTGTGGTTCCACTTTTAACAAACTCGTTCTGTGTGTCCTCCCCCACCCCCTTCCTCTGCTTTCTTTAAGATTGTTGAATGAAAGCGACAAACGTCCCTTCATTGAGGAGGCGGAGCGGCTGCGAATGCAGCACAAGAAGGACCACCCTGATTACAAGTACCAGCCACGCCGGCGGAAAAATGGCAAGGCCGCCCAGGGTGAAAATGACAGCCAGGCCGAAGGGGAAGCTGGTGGAGCAGCTGCAATACAGGCACATTACAAGAACGCCCATTTGGACCACAGGCATCCTGGGGAAGGCTCTCCCCTGTCTGACGGGCACCCTGAACACTCCTCAGGTTAGTCACATAATACAGTTTAATTCATAGACATAGCCTGAAGATCAGCAGCTGGGGTATATCAGGAGTAGACAACATGGTGTACTCCTTTTTTTTTGACTCCCACTCCCATTTGCCCCAACCAGCATGGCCGATGGTCAGGGATGATGGGAGTTGTAGTCTTGCCTTCATCTGAGGGGCATCACTTGGCTACCCCTTGTCTAAATGTAGAGTACCATCGTGATTTTGTTGCTATTTTTCTGGCCTGGCGTAGTTAGATATGGCACAAGTGAGTTTGGCATAGCTGCCAAGTTGTCCCTTTTTTAAAGGGATTTTCCCTTATGCTGAATAGGCTTCCTCGCGAGAAAAGGGAAAACTTGGCAGCTATGGAGTTTGGCAACTTTTTATTTTTTTTTAAAAAACAAACCCTCATGGTTCATCATTGCCAAAGTCTAAGGACTATATTTAACCCAGCTGTTATTTTGTATTTCATTAGCTGCCCACTTTATTTTTGCCTCTTCTCTGAGGAACGATGCTAGCACAGCTTTCCTCCGTCTCGTGACTTCCAGATGTTTTGGGCTCTGGCTCCTATTGACACCAGCCAGCACGGCCAATGCTTAAAGGTGATGGGAGCTGCAACTCAACAACATTTGGAAGGCTTCAAGCTAGGGAGCTGCTCTAGAAGGTCTGTGGAGTGAAGGGAGAGGGGTCAGCTGCTCTCGTCTTCTGCTATGAAGTTGGTCTCTCTGCTTTATCCGCGGCAAGGTGGTAATTGACATCTTCTCTCGCCTTCCCATCACAGGTCAGAGCCATGGACCTCCCACACCACCGACCACTCCAAAGACAGAACTGCAGTCCGGTAAGGCTGACTCCAAGAGGGAGGGGCGTTCCCTTGGAGAAGGAGGAAAGCCGCACATCGACTTTGGCAATGTGGATATTGGGGAGATCAGCCATGAAGTGATGTCCAACATGGAGCCCTTCGACGTCAACGAGTTTGACCAGTACCTGCCGCCGAATGGACATGCTGCTCACCCGGGCCATGTCGGAGGCTATGCCACAGCTGCTGGCTATGGCCTTGGGAGTGCCCTGGCTGCAGCCAGTGGACACTCGGCCTGGATCTCCAAGCAGCATGGAGTCTCCTTGTCTGCTGCCACATCATCGGTGGTAGACTCCAAGGCACAAGTGAAAACAGAGGGCTCTGCTCCGGGGGCCCATTACACTGACCAGCCCTCCACTTCACAGATAGCATACACCTCTCTCAGTTTGCCCCACTATGGCTCAGCTTTCCCCTCTATATCCAGGCCTCAGTTTGACTACCCTGACCACCAGCCCTCGGGACCCTACTATGGCCATTCCAGTCAGGCTTCCGGCCTCTACTCGGCCTTCTCCTATATGGGGCCCTCCCAACGGCCCCTATACACTGCCATCTCTGACCCGGCACCTTCAGTGCCACAGTCTCATAGCCCCACACACTGGGAGCAGCCTGTATATACAACCCTCTCAAGACCCTAGGGAACGGGGAGCAGTGACCAAAGCAGCAGCGGAAAGGCTCCGGAGAATCAGCCCCAGAAGACGAGCCTCCGGGTCCCGAGGTCATTCGGTGTAATCCAGTCGCCAGAACCCACAGAATATCCGGGCGTGTCTATCTTGACCGCAGTTATCGATGGCTCACCTGGCCAGAGGAAGGTTCCCACCCACCCCCCACAATCCCAGTCCTTGATTGGCTTCCGAGGTCCCGTAGGCCTTCTAGATGAGGACGATTCTAGGCACGGAGCAACTAGTCATGGCGGGTTTTTTTGTTTTTGTTCAGCAGGTCAAGGGTTTTAAAACAAAATAAAAAATTGAGAGATAATCCCTTCCCTTCTCTCCCCCCTCCCTGAAGTTGTCCAGACCATCATCCTGGTGGTTTAGAAAAAAAAACACAATGGACGCAATTCTGCCACTCGCTGTGGGTGAAGGCTAGGTGGGCACCCTGGTGGGGTAATGTTACAGGTGGAGAAGTAGAATGGTGCAGCCGTCCGATATGGACCATGCTCTAGGACATTCCTGCTTCAGAGTCGCACGTGCATGAAATGTTGCTCCCCATTGGAAGACCAACCTATGCTTGCTTTTCCTGTTGATATTTGGCACCTGCGCCCACTTTCCCTTATCCATTCCATCGCCTCTCTGCTGCCTGGCTCTCTTAAGACTTAACTACACAGTACTTTGGACTCAGGAACTGCATTATATGCTCTGGCCGCCTTTGCATCGCAGCATGTAAGCATGTGCATACATGCTGGTCCCTTGGACCGTAAAAAAAAACAAAGCAAATGGGACTGAATCCAACTTTGTTGTTATGAACATTTTGTATTCCTAGTTTGTTTCCAACACTTTGTGGCTCCCTTCTAAACTCCCCCAGCTACCTTTCTAACATGCCAGAAGATACCCTACCAAAGCCAATACTTTTCCTTCCGGCTTACAAGAGTGATTGTGTGTCTATATGCGTGTGTGCACATGTGTGTGCAGAGTGGGTGAGGGAAAGCAGAAAGATAGCAGTGCCTGGAATGGTCAGGGTGGTTCTCCTCTTTTCTTAAAAACAGACCAAATGTGGAGGGAGAACTTCTACAGGAACACAATGCTAGAACAGGCATATCCTCATTCCCCCACGAGAGACAGTTCAAGGCATTTTGGTGCCCGAGGCAGAGCATGCACATGGCTTGCCAAAAACATTATAAACTAAATCACCAATCATAGAGGCTGCCGCACCCTGCCTCCTGGCAGGGCCAATCCCTGTCACATGTTCAAAATCGTTAACAGCTCAGCTCTGTCTTTGCCACAACAAGGAGGACCTTGCTGGTGTAACTCATGTGGAATGGGCATTTAAAGAAGAAGTAGGGCCGTGCAGAATTCAGATGAACCCATGTTCACTTTTGAGTTTTTCAAATGGAGGCAGCCTCCTCAGCTAAATCGAACTTTGCCTTTATTTTCCTCTTCTCCGTGGCCCTGATGCATGCCCATTCCACAGCTTCCTGACAGTAAGAGCTGTTCCTGACTGTAAGAGCTGTTCGGCAGTGGAATTTGCTACCAAGGAGTGTGGTGGAGTCTCCTTCTTTGGAGGTCTTTAAGCAGAGGCTTGACAGGCATATGTCAAGAATGCTTTGATGGTGTTTCCTGCTTGGCAGGGGGTTGGACTGGATGGCCCTTGTGGTCTCTTCCAACTCTATGATTCCAAAAAAGAGAACGAGCATGTCACTTTGATGGCTGCCGTGACTTAGACGGTACCAAAAACACAGCCCGGAGAGGCCAGGCACTGTGCAGTTGCATGAGGATAGACCCACAACTGGCCACCATGTACATTGTGGTACTTGCTGTTGTTCCTAACCCCTTTGGATTGAGACGACTGAGGCTAACCTCCCCAAAAGTTATGAGCTTTATATATGCTTGACTCCATTTTTCTGCTATGGGTGATTATCTCTTCTCCATGGTGTTTGAAAAGAACATGTAGTATGCCTGTAATCCTTGTATGCATGCAATCTATTAACTGCTCTACACCCTTATTTATGGAAGTAGCACATCCTCCCCTCTTCCCAGCACCACAACCCTCTAGCACCATTAACTTTGCATCAAATGTATGGAATAATAAACTTAAGAGGTTTCAGCTATGCTTGTCAATTTCTGTTTCTTCTTTTCTCTATCTCAGTCCCCACCCCCACCGCCCAAAAGGGGTGTAAGGAAACTATTTCTACCCTACACATACCCTTCTGGCTCACACATTTTCTTCTTCTTATCTTTATGTTAGATCTGAATCTCGCCTTTCCTCTAAGTGTGGTCGTACCTTGGTTTTCGAACAGCTTAGTTCTCGAACGTTTTGGCTCCCAAACGCCACAAACCCGGAAGTGATTGTTCCGGTTTGCGAACTATTTTTGGAAGCCGAATGTCCAACGGGACTTCAGCAGCTTCCGATTGGCTGCAGGAGCTTCCTGCAGCCAATCAGAAGCTGCGCTTTGGTTTCCGAACGTTTTGAAAGTTGAATGGACTTCCAGAGCGGATTTTGTTTGACTTCCAAGGTATGACTGTAGTCGTCAAGGCGGCTAATAGCAGTAATACAAATGCAATATGAAAATGGTGTTTCATATTTCTTCCCTACACGTTGTTGAAAGGGCACAAATGGTAACTAAGAACTGTCTTTGCTGGGTGACCAAATGTCCACCCAGTTAGTTTTCAGGGATAATCACAAATGAGATCCACTCTCTGGTCTGCATCTAATCTTTCGTTAGAAGCACTCATTCCCACCTTCTGTGGGAATGTACTGACAGGGGACTGGACTAAGCAAACGTTGCGGTCCCTCTCAGCTAGAGATGGGCAAATCTATCCATTTCAGTTTCTCATTTTTCCAGACTTAAGTTCAGTTCTTCACATTTCCACATCAGGCCCCCAAACTGTTCGTTTTAAAGCCCTCACCAGTATTTTAGTGTGAATTTGTCCCCGAATAAACACATTTTTGTATGCAGCTTTACCTAATATACACATTTTTGCAAAGCAATGTCCTCTAAATCAAAGCATTTCTGTATGTTACTTCCACAAATATGTGCATTTTTGTGCACATGACATTGCAAAATTCAGATTAATGCAAATTTCAAAAGCAGGCTCTGTTTCAGTTTGACTATATCTTTGGGAAGTACAAATTAGGTAAGCTCATCTTTAATTGTGATCTAAACAGAATATCTTCCCCATCCATACCTGCAACTGATTCAATGCATCTGCAAGTTATACATTGCATTAAGTATGACTTTATTTTGTCAGCCTCCTAATCCGTTCCACTGGGTAGCATCACATTCTAGTAATACTGAAACACATAGAGAGAGAGAACTCAGAGTACCTGCCCTTATCATGCATAGCTCAGTTAAAGCCAAAGGTTAAGTAAAAGAGGATGTTCTCCCTCCTCCATCCCATCGCTGCCTGCACACCTCCACCAGATTTCCTATAGCAGCATCAACCCATTCTTTGCTCCACACCACTGGCATTTCCACTCCAAACCATGATTCCTTTGTTTCAAGCCTCTGCACTACCCTTGAAGGCAACTGATACCCTCTGATCTCGGAGCTGTCATACTGCACAGTAGTCAGGAGGAGAAAGAAACACCATTTACAGAAGCTTCCCCTGGCTTTTCCACTCCATCAGATAAAATGGTTCCATGGCAAGCCTTTCAAGATGACGAACAGACGACACGTCCTTTCTTCACTTTGAAATATCTTTTTACAAGGCCAAGGGTAGCAAAAGGTAAGAAGGGGGGGATACACAGCCAGAGGTCACTTCAAAGAGTTAGAAAATGCCACGTTTTTGCATGGCAGAGCAGGAACTTTGCCCATTTTCTGCGCGTGGGCACATGCAAAAATGCAGTAGGCAAGTGGGTTATGCATTTGGCCTGACATTATCCCGACTGGCTTTAATGGGAATCTTTGGCTCCACACCTACAGAGGGTCTTTCCAGTTCAAATGCTTTAAATGCCTAGTCAAATTAAGCGATTTGGACCATGCCTCCATCATGGTGCCAGAAGTTGCCAGTCAAGTGAGGGGAGGTACTCTGCCTCAGTTAAGTGCCCACATAGCCACCATTATACCCATAGATTAAAGTAAAGAGGAGAAAGAGGATTATGAAGGGATAGGTCAGCAATCGGAAACATGAAGAACTGCTCATTATCCCCTTCTTCTTTGTAAAAACAAGCCCAGGGCAGAGTTCCTTCTCCATTTAAAAAATGCAACACGTGTAATAAACCACTAAGAAAATATATTATTCACAAACTTAAAACACCCAGTAAAATCTAATAATCAAATACGGCTCAAGTGCTAATGCCCAGCAAACACTTGGGCAAATGTGGCCTTTGGCTGGAACCGGAAACTAATCAGAGTCTGTACCAGCCATGGCTACACATTCAGATGCCTTCAGATGGCAAATGAGACAGAAATTAAGATACTGCTTAATTCTAGAGGGCACTTGCATAGCTGTCAAGTTCTCCATTTTTTTAAGGGAAATTCCCTTATGCTGAATAGGCTTCCTCACGAGAAAGGGGAAAACTTGACAGCTATGGGCACTTGATCCTTCACTTTCCTGACAGTAACAGATTTATTGTGGCATAAACTGTGGTGAGCTAGAGCCCACTTCATCCGACGCATCCCCAAAGCTTCATGCCAGCATAAATATTAGTCTTTTAAGATCCCAAAGACTGTTTTTGCAGCAACACACTATCACAGCTACAGCCCTCCCAGGAAACGCAGGCAAAAGCAACAGCAGAGCAAATTGCCTTGCGGTTAAGTGCACATGAAGACGTGCCCTTGGAAAATCCAAGGCAGAGAAAATATTTTAAAAAGAGCGATGGGAAAAAAAAAGCCATTTTAAATGTTAGGAAAGATAGCTAAGAATAAAGTGCAGGTTCAAACCAGCTTCCACACTGGACACAAAGGGGCTGCACGTTCCCTTTGGCAGTCTGGTGGGAGCTGGCCTAGAGTCCCTCGCTATCCTTTTAATTGTATCTGATATAGATGCAAGGCTTGGGCTGGGGGAAGGGGGGGGAGCATTAAAACAAAGAAGCTTTTTTTTTTTAAAAAAAAAAAAGAGGACCAAGAAAACTACTCCCGCGCTCCATTGCAGATGCCAAAATGATCGCACAAAGGCACATTTCATTACTGAAATTTCATCACGCCAACGTGATTAAACGCCAGGGGGAGCGGGGAGGACAAGGAGGCCTGTAAGCTTTAACTCCACGGATTAACCTTTTCCTGGCCAGGTTGCTGCGAGCACACAGCACATTCCTTGTGGCTTCGGTGCCCTGCTCCTGCTGACAGCTGCTTATCATATCCCTTTAAAGCGGTCATTTCTCAAAACTGCCTATTAAACTGCTCCCTTGATTAAATCGCCGTTCGCATCTCTGCATTCCATTTTCACATGGGAAGACATTATCGATGGGTTGCCTGAAGCAACAGACAACACAGAATGAAGGCTGTTGGTATTTGAGAGCTGGGGCCGGGGTGGGGGGATACATCCATATCAAATCTCCCTTGTCAGATGTAGCTCAGGATTTCATGGCACCCACGGCAACTGTTGGTCACTGGCAAGGCACATATACGGCAAATACCCTACACTGGTCACATGGGTTAGGAGTAACAGGAAGTTGCTTTAGACCCAAATCAAGGCTACTGATCCATTTAGCTCAATACCATCCCCACTGGCTGGGATTGGCTCTGCAAGGTTTCAGGCAGGAGTATTTTCCATAGCCCTTCCTGCAGATACCTGGGACAGAGCCTGGGATGTTTTGCATGCAAAGTGTCCTGGACTGGCTGGATGCAGAGGAGTGGCGGGAACCCCCAAGGAAAGAAGGCTCAGAGCTAGGAGAGTGGGGGTGGGATGACGATGAGTGGTCAGAGGGAGAAGATGGGACAATCTGGGAGGAGGAGGAGGAAGAAGCTGAAGGGGCAACAGGGTTTAGTGAGGAGGAACAGGCTGGGGCAGAGATCAGTCCTTATTCAGAGGAGGGAGAGAAGTCTCCCCGTCCTGCTGCAACCAGCTCCCCTCGCCGCTGGTCTCCCTGAGCACATAGAGAAATGAAAAAAAGCAGGGTAGAGATTGCGTGCAGACACAATTCCAATTGCTTGGGGGAAACCCTGGAGAGGAGGGGACTTAGGCAAGACCTACATGGGGGCAAGACCTACTGAGACGACTAGGCCTGCACTGTTTTGCTTTATTTGAATTGCTGACCTCCACTGGGCTCCGGCTCCTGACACAAAGCATGTGCTCTACTGCTGGGTTTTAAGGCAACATTTGCATTTTGCAGCTGTCATGGACAAACTGAAACCTGGTCAGGGCACAGGTCATGAAAGTCCTTCACTTACACAGGGTTGGTAGATCAATCAGGGGTGCCAACGTGAAAAAAATATTGGAGGGGAGACAGGTGACGCGGTGCAATCACACCATTTGAATGGCAATGCCCATCAATTTTGGGAGTGGGGCCTGGCTCCCTCAAATATTTTATGAAGACCCCTCAGCCCCTAGGAGTTGTCTCCTATGAGATCAGTTCAGATAGGTCTTCCTCCAAGGGCTGATGAATCCAATTGGTTTCCAAACATTCTGGGGATGTTGTCAGCACTAGTGTTCCGGTTTGCAGCCAAGTTGATTATTGGAATCAAAAGGCATTTTGCCAAGAGTCTCCTTCTTTGGAGGTCTTTAAGCGGAGGCTTGACAGGCATATGTCAAGAATGCTTTGATGGTGTTTCCTGCTTGGCAGGGGGTTGGACCGGATGGCCCTTGTGCCCTCTTCCAACTCTATGATCTCTCATGTTGCTAACAAGAGGGATTTCTACTTGGTTTATGGAGTAGTCCTTGGCAATGAAATTGCAAGGAAGAAGCAACTTGAGTACAAGTGACGGTAGACTTGTGCAGAATTTAACTAAAGTTAGTTTACACTTAGACTCTAGATCAGTTAGCCGCCTTGGTGTTTTCCTAATGTTGTTGGACTCCAGTTATTTCTGGCTAATAGTTATGCTGGCTGGGGCTGATGTATGCTGCATCCGCATCTGGAAGGGACATTGGCTACCACAGATCTAGATTATTAGAATTCAGCAGACAGAGTGTAACAGTGCTTCTTGACCTCAGTGACTTTCAACATTATAGATCAGAGGTAGAAAACCTGTGGCTCTTTAGATGCTGTTGGGCTACCACTACCATCTGCCCAGACAGCATGGCCAATAACCAGAGATGGTGGGAGTAACATCTTGAGTCCTACAGATTCTTCACTCCTGATTCATGCAGTCTGAAAGTGCTCCTTGACTCTGTATGGCTGATTAATTCTCAGGTGGAGAAAGTGTCCAGTGATGTTTTCCATCACCTTCTGTTGGTAAACCATCTTCTATGACATTCTTTTAGCCCAGAATTTTGCTCCCATCGTCTCTGAGATGGCGAGGTCTGGTTTAGACTGTTCCAACTTGCTGCCCTGAACTGTTTGGAAAGGTAATACAGAATGCGCTTTCCACCTACTGGCAGCTTTGTCTAGGACAGATCATATTATTCTGATGCTGATCTGTCTGCACTGACTGCCCACCTTTATTTCGGCCCCAATTCAAGGTGCTGCTGTTGACCTTTAAAACCACTTTACATGCTTAGGGAGTGCCTGCTGCCTCATGTACTTCCATTCACATCGAGATCAGCAAATTAAGCTCTGCTCTGTAACTCGTCATGTATTTATTTATTTTGATTTATTACACTTACATACCACCTTTCCTTTGATGATCACAGAGTGGATTACATTTGGTGGAGTCTGTAAAAGCATAGTATAGTTAGGGGTGGCTCTCTCCCCCACCCCAAATTATCAAAATCTCACTTCTGGAATTCTTTGCCCGGGGAACTCCAGTTGTCCACCCACTTTGTAGCTTTGTCATCTGCTTAATATGTTTTGTTTCTGACACTTTTACAGGTTGCCACCAACTGCTTTTTAAAACTTGCAGTGCAGCAATTTAAAGGTGCTGCTGTTTTTAAAGGATGGTTTTTAAAGGATGGTTGTTGCTTTAAAATCTGCTTTCAGCACCTAAAACCTGGAATTAGTGCTATATGCAGATCTTTAGATCATCTAAGATACACAGCAAAAATAATGAAAAGACGCAATTAATTTGTCAGTCTTTAAGATGCCAAAAGACACTGTTATTTTTACCAGAACAGACTAACACAGAAACCCATCCAGAAGCATCCAAATAGCTGCTCTTTACTATATATTTTTTAAGTGAATATTTCCATTTCTTACCCGCAGAGTGCCTCAATAGTGGTTGATTCACTAAAATTTAAGAACCCCACTTTCTTATAATAGGAAGACCAGATGTACTTACATTAAGGCTATGATGGGATCTGTGGGAAAGAGGTGCACTGATACATACCGTTAATCATAGCTTATACCTAAAGATGTAAAACAGAGCCTCACTAGGTAGGGACTCATAGAGGCAACTGTGCTTTCTGCTGCAGAACTGCCACTGTAAGGGGATCCTGTTGATTGATAAGAAGCTGGGGCAGAAGAAGGGAACAATGGGAGATTTGATGAGAGTTGCTCTGTGATACTCCTGAGAAGCCCACAGAGCCAGCCATGATCAGAGGGGAAATTGGGGGTTTCCACGGCAACTTGTTCCCAGGCACAAAGGCATGCCTGTCTGCTGGCAGACAAGAGAAAGGTCTCCTCTACTACAGGCCCCTGGAAAAGGGTGTGGGTCGGGCAGGGGGGAGGGTGTCTCTCAATTGCCTTAGAGGGCACCTGGCAGCCTGGCAGCTGCACAATCACTTTAAAAAACACTTAAATATACAACATGGCAGTCAGAAACAAGTACATGAGAGTCTGCTCTTGTGGCCCTCAACTAGTTTGCTGATGTAGTATTTCAAAGCTCAAATCTAGCAATAGGCCAAGTAGCCTGGATGCTCCAGAAAAACAGAAAGGAAAAAAGGATATTACGGCCTCTTCACGGAATTAGGTTGTGAGAGGGAAGAGTAAGCAACAAAACATTTATAGTGGGGTTTTAGTATTTATTTACACAAAAATAAAAACATCTGCAGTCAAAGTGAAGTCAGAGCACAGAAGGATAGCTGATCAGTCTGTGATAATTAGCTCATCCACACCCCAATCTTCATAGCTTCCATCTGGCAGATACCGGCGGATTATTATGGGAATCTTCCGGGCTCTGCAGGGAGGAAAGAAAAGTATATAGAAGAAGGCACTTTTGTCATATCGTGGAGTTTCGCATCCAAGGGCACTTTGGTGGAGTAAGATCACACAAAATGTTTACAAAAACTTCTGACGTTAAGTGAGGAGTTCCCCCACAACTCAGCAATAAATGGTCTGATTTAGTAATACTGAATCCCAACCAATGGATCATCCCCACCCCACCCCACCCCACCCCAGGAGGTGGAGAAACAAGTGAATAAAGATCCTGCTGGGATGACACAAATATCTGCCACATGTTGACCTATCTATAACACATCTGTCTAACAGAGTCTAAAGAGCTCACACACTTCATCAACCACTGAAATGGTCCCACCTTTGAGTGGAATACAATAGCTGTGAAAAAGCATTTGGAAAAGTGAACATTTCAAGACTGAAAGGAAAGAAACTCAAATCCAGATTAATCTAAGTAAGACTTTTTAGGTCAACAATGTAATTAGCCAGCTTGGAATTTGTCCAGGACATCAGGTTTATAATCTTGCAGCACATGAACAGAAAAAAAAACACATGAAAATCTTTTAAAGTCACAAGAATTCATTACATAGCCGTGTCCAGAATGGCGTAACTGGTAACAGGTCCCTCATCATGACTCCTTCCACACAGCTCAAACATGCAGCAAAACAAGCTTACATGTTTTTAATGTTTGGACTATTCAAACTTGTTTCCATGAAGTTATACAGACACAGATGTACAGATGCTAAATTATATGGAAAACAAGAGCCAAATCTCTAGACTCTTATGGAGAAAGCCTAGCTATAAATGAAATATATAAAAATCTAGCACAGATGTGAGGAAAGGTTGATTGATTTGTCCTACTATTTCTCATCACTTCTACAATGTGTGAAGCTGAAGTTATGAATCTCACTTGCATTATAGCAGGCGCGCAAGTCACCGGCACTTCTTTCACAGCTTCTACGTAATTTATGAAGCGGTACTATGACTTTCAAGCTAATGACGGTTCTACTGCACTTTTAATAAGAAAATGAATTTTCCATTTAAACTCCATATCAATACCAGCCTTGTCTGTAATCTACGTATGAATGAAATGACAGCAAATATTAAGAGATGGGATGAAGCCCTCTTCTTCACATTGCTTTATGTTAACTTTCCTCTTTCAGGGCTGAGCATTCTATGACAAATCATTTACACGTGGTTAAAATCTCCAACTTACTTGAGTTCTTTCATTGCAATCAGCAATGGGTCTGTCTCTCCTTCTAGCTCTACCATCACTGGAGCACACATGCTGGGAGGGAAAACAATTCCAAAATCATTACAGCAATAGGGATATACTGTGTGGCAGTAGCAGCTCTATTCTAAGTTCAGAGTGGGCAGTGAATTCCATCTTGCGTCATATTTTTTATTTAACCTGTGTTTTTATCCTTCTACTGTTAGCTTTTTGACCTAGTTTCGTGATTTATGCTTGCTGCTATTTTTTGCTTTATTTGTTTGAGATGTTTTGATTGTGTTTTTTAAATTCTCTATTGTAATTTTTAAATTGAAAGCCACCTTAGGCAGGCAAAAAGGCAGAATAGAAATATCTGAAATAAATAAAGCAAACAGAGAATATAATTGTCAGACACGCACATTATTCTTACAGTCGCCAGCAAACATGTCTCAGCTGGCTTATCAAAGCAGCTGTGCTATGTGGGACTCCTATTAACTTCAGGGAGAAAAGCAGTCCAGGGATCTTTTGTATCTACAAACTACATTTATTTTTGCCCTTTCAATGTTGTGGTAAGATACTCTTAGGCTCAGCTCAGGAGTACTGTATTGCATTACACTGATTCCACGTGCTTGCCTGAAGCCCTAAATAGATCTTGCCAAACACTAGACATCACTCCACTTTCAGTGACCAGTTAATCCTGAGCAGAAAAGGGCTGTTTTTCACTTCCAGATTTTACAGAATGCCAAGCAGGGAAAATATCCATCTTCTGCAAGACATCAGGTATCTTAAGTAACAACGGACACAGGTGGAGCAAGGTACTTTCAGTACCTCACCCTAAAGCTTCCCTTTCTCTTTGCCCAGTAGACTGGAGTAGATGTAGTAATTTTGGTGCCTAGATAGATATCCCACCTCCTCCCTCCAGATCTTCCCTTGTGTGAACAGTGAAGTTATTATATGCTAATATAAGTACCGTAGCATCAATGTATTAGAAAAATTGTATTACCAGGAAACTTAAGAGACTTGGACCACACATCATTTATTCAAAGCACACAAAATGTCTAGACCAATTCTTTAAGAAGCACGTACCACCTTCCCTGACGGACGGTCTTGTTGTTTGGAACAAATGAGAAACTATGAAACGAACTGTGTGGTTTGGAATTTATATAATAGAGGACTGATATTCTGTATGCTTTTAGAAGTTGTTTTGCTAAGCTGCAAGAGCAAAACCTCCCCAGTCGGCTGAGCTCGCTGGAGACTGCCTGGTAACATCTGGACATTTATAGAGTGGATTTATAGGCTGTGGCGCACTTTGAATTTGAGATAAGAAGCTATCTCAAGGATTCAGGCAGCAGAGGGCAGCTACAGGGCAGGAAAGCCATAAATTTGTTTGAAAAGACTGTGCATATTGCTAATGGGCTGTGTTCCGCCTGGGAAAGCTGTATCTTTGCGCTTGATGGACTTTTTGAGGAGAAGAGGGAATATGATCTGAGTCTTCCAAGATGGCGATTGCCTGTATCTGATTGTCGACGCGGCCAGAGAGGCACTCCAGTTTAAGAGGGGAGCTACGGGGAGGTTGGATTTGACAAAAAACCCACACAGAAGAACAATTCTGTCTCAAATCTCGTTTGCTGCTCATCTCAAAAGCTGTGATAAAGAGAGGAAATAACATCTAGAGGATTTGATGGGAAAAGATCGGGAACAGAATAGACTATGAGGAAGATTTGGACATTAGAATCAGGATGGCAGGGCGAAACGTTATTCAGAATCCCCAGATTCTGAAGCATGGGAAGTCAAAAATTGTATGATTTGGCATAATATTCGGTTTAATTGATTGTATTTGTATAATTTGAAATATTTGATGTGATATAATTGGTTTGTAATTGGAAAAATTAATAAAAATTATTTATATAAAAAAACCAAAATGTCTAGACCAGGCACCCCCAAACTTGGCCCTCCAGATGTTTGGGGACTACAACTCCCATCATCCCTAGGTAACAGGCCCAGTGGTCAGGGGTGATGGGAATTGTAGTCCCAAAACATCTGAAGGGCCAAGTTTGGGGATGCCTGGTCTAGACAATACACCTTAAATTCAAGACGGTTTTTATTTTAACAATTATGGATGCAAATTAGCTTTCTAAAAATTCTGGTTTGCACATGAATAAGATTGCCTGGAAATACTGGTTTTTTTTAATTAAATAACCTACGTATTATTATCACCAAAACATGCACTAAGTCAATGCTGCATTCACATATAATATTACACCTGGATGAGAAGTTGAAAAAACATTCTCAGCAAAATAACTATGCATGCTATACTGATCTAGCTCCTAGAGCAGGCATCCTCAAACTGCGGCCCTCCAGATGTTTTGGCCTACAACTCCCATGATCCCTAGCTAACAGGACCAGTGGTTGGGGAAGATGGGGATTGTAGTCCAAAACATCTGGAGGGCTGAAGTTTGGGGATGCCTGTCCTAGAGGTATATACAGGCCTAGATTCTGTATTCATGGCATATTAAGTTATGCAGCCACAGGTGTTAACTCAGAGATACAGCATGGGAACCTATTTAGGATGAAGAAAACTCTTTTCTCCTTGACTAAGCTTCCTTATCAATGTAAAGAAGATTGTGCATCATATACATTCACTGAAAAATGAAATGTATTTACTAACTACAAGAATATAAAATATGAAGAAAAAATAAAATCTTATGTACCATTTTGTTATATACAGTAATTAGTATGTAAGTTGACAAGTGTTTTTTCCTTTCATTTCCACTACTACTTTAAGTATAAACAATGTTTTATTGAGTTGATGCTTAATTATTTTAAGTTTTAGCGGTTTTTGTTGTTTATTATGCATTTATTGTTTGCATGTTTGTGGACCCATAATAAAAAACAAAAAACAAAAAAACACCGTTCTCTTAGCTAATTAAAGCACACCTCCATAACAGCATTCTAGAAAAATGAGATACTGTACCTACATTTTATGAAAATATAATGGAATTATATGAAAACCTAGAACCAGAGTAAAAGGTGCAATTTCGCATGCTCATATGAAAAGCTTTCAGTAGGTGAGATTAGGTGGCAGATTATATGCAACCTGTTCTTTGTCTCCCCTTATGCATAGCTTGCTTCTTTTGGTGATCCACTGCACGCGTAGTTGACACACATGTGGTCCCTCAAGACCAGAGTTTTGTGTGGGTGTATTCTGCAACACGTCACTGACACAGTAACAGTGTGTTACTGGCCCATTGGCTAAAGCACCTAACCTGGATATTGTCCTTGGTTGGAACGCCAAATCTTTTGAGGGGGAGAGTATTGAGATAAGAACTAGGTGTAGTTGTAAACAGAAGTAACTTTAAACACACGAAATATGTACTGTACTACCGATCTTCATTGACTAATATCCATATTCCTGGACCAAAACCATACTTACGCTATCTGGAGGGCACGTGTACCAAGAACTCTGGCACGCTCATATTTGGTCATATAAGGAGTGGTGATTCGCTTCTGGTTTGCCTGCTGGCGTTCTCCAGAGGGGAGGATTTCTACATTTTCCTGACCCTCCTGTAGCACAAATATAAGGAATTATAACCATATTCACAGAGTTATATGTGTATTAGTTGTTAAGAGCCACTTGAGATCAAATTCAAATCTACAGAGAAGATTTCAATAAAATATATTAAAATAAAGGTCTGAAAGAGGAAAACCATTAGAGAGAAGTATTTATTTGATTTACACATAAGGCTACTAAGTTTTACCATTTCAAAAAAAGAGAAAGGCATTAAGCTATGAGATATGTTCACCTTAATAGATTAGAATTTGTTCCCTAACCTTTTTCCATTGTTCTCATCACCTGAGTTTTGGAGGAGTTGTTGACGTTAGGCATAGGAGCCATGCAGGTACAGGTTACAGACACGGATACAATAACTGCAGGTAAATGTTAGGATGTTTACATAGGCTATAGGACATCATATATTGAAGTCATTTACCTCCTCAGCATTTTCCAGATCATCCAGTCCTTCATCTTCCTCCACATCATCAAAATCATCTCCATCGAAACTGGAGGAAGAAATGTATCAAAGGCTTATACAAAGTTTCAGAGCTCAAATCTTACTACATCCCTGTTTTCAAATACTCTCTTGCTTGTTTTCATAATACCCCACTAAATACACAAAACGTTTTTTGGAATTGGCTAGTTAATGTATCTTGCTTAAACTTTACTAACAGCAAGATTCCCTTTGCAAAATCATCAACAAAATATGTTCAACTACTGTAATCTCCTTTGCCAAGGCTTCCAAGATTGGAGAACTAAAACCTGCCATCACAGCTCTCGTACATCTTCCAAGAATCTCCAAATCCCAGCATGAATCTTTCACATATCCCAGAAGACTTGGGGAAAGGTTGGTGGCAACATGCAGTAGTGGCTAGTTACAAGTTTGAGGGCCACTAGTCTTGGATTCCTTCCAACTTTTCTAAGACACTTTGGACCAGTTCAAAATACTATAAAGGTAAGACATTTATGAGAATGGCTGCCATGACATGAGATACATAGCATGTACCTCCATGTAAACAATGCATCTTATTCTCACAATCCTTTCCACTGCATTGAGTGGAAGGTTTGGAAGAACTGAGGAAATATGTTAATGGTCATATTAATTTCTGAGAGTTTGAACTGACAGCTTGGCAACTGGTTTAATGAGCGACCACAGACAAATCACCGCCTTTCTGTTTTTTGCACCTGAATACAGTATAAGAAAAAGGGAAAGAAAAGAACCTAACCACCACCTACCAAAATCTGGAATCAAGCACAAGACTGCTCTCCCCTCCATTGGCATAGCCAAAGGCGGCAGGGGGGGGGGAGCCTAACAAAAGTCCTCCCCCCCTCCAAAAAAATCCCATGCTCCCCTCCTATAATTCTACAAACTGGTATTCAAAGACATTACTGCTGCCAACTGTGGCAGCAGGGCATAGCCATTGTGGCTAGTAGTCACTGGCAGCCTTATCCTCCATGAATTTGGTCGATCCTCTTTTAAAATCATCCAACTTTTGTGGCCATCACCACCACAAAACTGTTGGTCAGCCATGAAGCTCACTGGTTGAGTTTTGGCCAGTCCCTATCTCTCCACCTAACCTACCTCACAGGGTTGTTGTGTGGAAAGAATGTGGATAGGAATAACCAGGTAGGTTGCCCTGAGTTCCTTGGAAGGAGGACGCAATAAGAATAATGTCAATAATGGCGTTTAATATTTGGGAATCCAGCAGCACAGCACAAAATAAGCGCCCTGCGTAAATACCGCCGCTGCTGCCTACAGAAACCCCAACGACCGACCCCCACCCCCCCTTTCCCCTCACGAGGGGCCCTTACTTATCCTCGTTGTCAGACATGCTGAGGCTTTTCCGGGTTCGCCGCGACCTCTCGCGATACCAAGGGCTCCGACGAGAAGCGAGGTGCCCCGCACGAGGGAGCCAAGAAGCACCCCGGCCACCGCGCGCAAACCTCGCAAACGTTCTACCGGCAACGATTTTTTCAGCGCATGTCTTTCCGGGTCGCAGCTGACGTCACCGGAAGTGGTCGCCGGAGGTGGTTGCTATGGTGACGGGAGCCGCCAGCTCGGGCAAGAGGAGGAGGAGGAGGATGTGAGGTATTCGTCTTACCCTTACAAATGAAGGGAACAATTAAGATCCTATGAGGGAACTTTTTTCTTTTAAAGGTAACAGGGTGGGATTGGGGCGACCACAGTATATGTAAGGCGGATGGGGAGAAAAGAAGATTGTCCCCCCCGTTGTTTGCGAGGCAACAAACTGCTCCGTGGCGTCACGTGCGATGCCAAAATCCCCCCTGGAACCAGTCAGGAATAAGAAATGCACACGGATTAATTGCAGCAACATGCACGAGGGGCTGTGTGTTCCTTTATGGGATTGCTGCTTTGTTTGTATTTTACTGCTTATGAAACGTGTTTTTATCTTGTATTTTTATACAGTGAACTGCCCTGAGATCTACGGATGAAGGGCGGTATACAAATTTAATAAAATAAAATAATAAAGATGTCTTTATCTTTAAATTGGTCTTGTGAGAAAATCTGGCTGAGCCCCGCCCCCCAAATCAGGACAACTGTAGTTTAGCCATCACTGAGCTGCAGTTCCAGCACCATGAACAAACTACAGTTCCCAGTATTGGGGGGAGGGGCATGTCGGCTTTAAATATATGGTGTGTATACAGCCTCAGCATGAGAAACTCATATGTTGCAATAATACCTGAAATATTTGGTTTCCTAGAATCATAGAGCTGGAGAGACCAAAGAACCAGCTAGTTCAGCCCTCCATCACATGACAGGTGGGTATCCAACCCCTGCTTAAAAAGCATCAATGAAAGAGAGTTCACCACCTTCTGAGGGAGTTCATTCCACTGTTGAACAGCTCTTACTGTCATAATGTTCTTCCTGATGTTTAGTCGGAATCAGCGTTCAAAACTCCTGTTTTTCTAGGCGTGTTTTGCGACACGGAATTTCATTAATGTGAACAGTTTCTGAGCTCTGAGAGCAGTACTGAGCCTTAGATTTCAGATTAAAATTGCAACTGCTGGAAGAAAAGGGGGGGGCTTTTTTCTGCCTCCTCACTTCCAGCCACTTTCTGAAAACTGGAGAAAGGACCCTCATAAGAATATTAGGGGGGGGGGCAGGGAAAGTATGACTTTGTTTTTTGCAGTCTTCAGATGAGGACTAAACCATGTGAAAAATGAGCATAATATTTTAGCTGTGGTTCACTCATTTTCAGCTTTGTATTCTTGTTATTAAAAAATGTGTCTAGACACTCCATTGCAGTGCCTATAACCTAGGTTTAAGGTGCTATTTAGCTAGCTTTCATATCTCAGTTTGTAACTTGAATCCATTGGCTTGAGTCCTACCCCCCAGAGCAGGAGAAAACAAGTTTTCTCAATCTTCCATGTGACAGCCCTTTAGATCTTACTTGGTTCTAAGCCCCACTGAAAGTCTGAAAGGCTGATTTCTGAGTTTTTGTGTATTTTTATTCGTAAGAGAGACATACAACAAATTAATATTTAAAATAGCATCTCAAACACAGTTCTAAAAAAATGGAACTGTAACAGCATCAGCTGCTTTTTGTAATTTGCCTCCTGTCCACCCATACCAAAAGCCGTTAGAAAGCCTCATATCTTTCTAAAGGCAGCCAAAGATTTGCAGCTTTTCAGGTCTGAGATAATTATTGAGGATGAGAGAAAATGCTGTAAAAAATATGCTTCTGCCAACTGAGGTTCCCATCCCCTTCAATGATGGAATACAAAGGGTTTTCAAGGTTAAAACCAGCACCATGAATATGGCCTGGAAGCACATTAGCAACCAGTACCCAGTAAATATGCATAGGACTGGACTGCATATAAGGCAATCAAATCCGGAATGCATTTAAACCATTGTACTTGTAACTTCTCAAAGTATAATTTTCACTCCACATCTTTTTTTCAGTAGTACCTGACAGCACGGTGAAAGGGTAAAATTTGTTGATGTTGACCAACGTTTATTTGTAAAACTATATTTGGTGATGGAATATGTCTTAGAGGTGTAGTTCTAACCAATGCAGAAAATGCATTTCTTTATCTTTCTTTTAAAGGTGCTGCAATGGCTGCCCGAGACAGGACCACACCTGCTGTGGCAAAAGGCTCTGGCTTCTGGCATGTTCCCATTGTAACCGAATATAGCCAGGAAACACAGAAACTGTTGAAAGGTAATTAAGGCCGTTAAGCAGATATTAGAACAAGACTGAGCTTTCGTAGACCTTGCCCAGCAACTTTGTACCCTGCTTCATGCACCAGATCATTTGGCCATGCTGCCCTGTATAATCTTCTTTGCATTCCCACGCACAGAGGTCCTTGAGATTGTAGATCCACATTCACTATCACAATCTGCAGTCCATCTAGCACCCATTGCCCCTCTTTTGCAGCCTGTCTGCACCTCGGGCAACAGCAAGTGCATATACAGCAAAGTCTCTGCAGTTACATGAACACTGAAAGGTGCTTTCTACCAGGTCAGATCATTGAGTCATTTTATTCAGTATTGTCTACAAAGATTGCATGCAAGGTGGGAATCTGGGGCTCTCCAGATGTTACTGAACTCCCACCATTCCTGTTTATTGTCAATGCTGGTTGGGCCTGATTGGAATTGGAGCCCAACAGCATGTGGAGGGCCACAGATTCCCCACCACTGTTCTATGCTGAAGGGCAACTGCTCTGCAGGGTTTCAAACAGGAGTCTTCCCCAGCCTTTGTGGATAAACAAGGGGCTGACATCATGCATACTACCACCATGCTACAGGTTTTCCTTGAGCCCATCCATATGGCAGGAGTTTTATTGTATAAGTGCAAGAAAATAGATCCCCTTCATGGATCAATGCCTTGTCGTGGCGAAGGGGCTTGAATAACTCAGAGAAGCTATGAGCTATGTCATGCAGGGCCACCCAAGATGGACAGGTCATAGTGGAGAGTTTTGACTAAACGTGATCCACCTGGAGAAGGAACTGGCAAGCCACTCCAGTAACCCTGCCAAGAAAACTCCATGGACAAAGACAACAGGCATATAAAAGTTATGACGCTGGAAGATGAGCCCCTCAGGTCGGAAGGCGTCCAACATGCTACTGAGGAAGAGCGGAGGACAAGTACAAGTAGATTCAGAGCTGATGAAGCGGCTGGGCCAAAGCCGAAAGGATGCTCAGTTGCGGATATGCCTGGAAGCGAAAGGAAAGTCCGATGCTGTAAAGAAAAATATTGCATAGGAACCTGGAATGTAAGAACCATGAATGGAGGTAAGCTGGATGTGGTCAAAAATGAGATGACAAGAATAAATATCGACATCCTGGGCATCAGTGAACTAAAATGGAAGGGAATGGGCGAATTCAGTTCGGATGACTATCATATCTACTACTGTGGGCAAGAATCCCGTAGTAGAAATGGAGTGGCCCTCATAGTCAACAAAAGAGTGGCAAAAGCTGTAATGGGATGCAATCTCAAAAATGACAGAATGATCTCGATACGAATCCAAGGCAGACCTTTTAACATCACAGTAATCCAAGTTTATGCACCAACTACCGGAGCTGAAGAAAGTGAAATTGACCAATTCTATGAAGACCTACAACACCTTCTAGAAATGACACCAAAGAAGGATGTTCTTCTCATTACAGGGGATTGGAATGCTAAAGTAGGGAATCAAGAGATAAAAGGAACAACTGGCAAGTTTGGCCTTGGAGTTCAAAATGAAGCAGGGCAAAGGCTAATAGAGTTCTGTCAAGAGAACAAGCTGGTCATCACAAACACTCTCTTCCAACAACACAAGAGACGACTCTACACATGGATATCACCAAATGGGCAGCATCGAAATCAGATTGATTATATTCTCTGCAGCCAAAGATGGAGAAGCTCTATACAATCAGCAAAAACAAGACCTGGAGCTGACTGTAACTCAGATCATCAGCTTCTTATAGCAAAATTCCAGCTTAAACTGAAGAAAGTAGGAAAAACCACTGGGCCAGTAAGATACAATCTAAATCAAATCCCTTATGAATACACAGTGGAAGTGAGGAACAGGTTTAAGGATTTAGATTTGGTGGACAGAGTGCCTGAAGAACTATGGATGGAGGCTCGTAACATTATACAGGAGGCAGCAACGAAAACCATCCCAAGGAAAAGGAAATGCAAGAAAGCAAAATGGCTATCCAACGAGGCCTTACAAATAGCGGAGGAGAGGAGGCAAGCAAAATGCAAGGGAGATAGGGAAAGATACAGGAAACTGAATGCAGATTTCCAAAAAACAGCAAGGAGAGACAAGAGGGTCTTCTTAAATGAGCAATGCAAAGAAATAGAGGAAAACAATAGAATGGGGAAAACCAGAGATCTGTTCAAGAAAATTGGAGATATGAAAGGAACATTTCGTACAAAGATTACCATAATCAAGGACAAAAGTGGTAAGTACCTAACAGAAGCAGAAGACATCAAGAAGAGGTGGCGAGAATACACAGAGGAATTATACCAGAAAGACATGGAGGTTTCGTACACCCCAGGTAGTGTGGTTGCTGACCTTGAGCCAGACATCTTGGAGAGTGAAGTCAAATGGGCCTTAGAAAGCACTGCTAATAACAAGGCCAGTGGAAGTGATGATATTCCAGCTGAACTATTTAAAATTTTAAAAGATGATGCTGTTAAGGTGCTACACCCAATATGCCAGCAAGTTTGGAAAACTCAGCAATGGCCAGAGGATTGGAGAAGATCAGTCTACATCCCAATTCCAAAGAAGGGCAGTGCCAAAGAATGCTCCAACTACCGCACAATTGCGCTCATGTCACACGCTAGCAAGGTTATGCTTAAAATTCTACAAGGCAGGCTTAGGCAGTATGTGGACCGAGAACTCCCAGAAGTGCAAGCTGGATTTCGAAAGGGCAGAGGAACCAGAGACCAAATAGCAAACATGCGCTGGATTATGGAGAAAGCTAGAGAGTTCCAGAAAAACGTCTACTTCTGCTTCATTGACTATGCAAAAGCCTTTGACTGTGTCGACCACAGCAAACTATGGCAAGTTCTTAAAGAAATGGGAGTGCCTGATCACCTCATCTGTCTCCTGAGAAATCTCTATGTGGGACAAGAAGCTACAGTTAGAACTGGATATGGAACAACTGAGTGGTTCAAAATTGGGAAAGGAGTACGACAAGGTTGTATATTGTCTCCCTGCTTATTTAACTTATATGCAGAATTCATCATGCGAAAGGCTGGACTAGATGAATCCCAAGCCGGAATTAAGATTGCCGGAAGAAATATCAACAACCTCAGATATGCAGATGACACAACCTTGATGGCAGAAAGTGAGGAGGAATTAAAGAACCTTTTAATGAGGGTGAAAGAGGAGAGCGCAAAATATGGTCTGAAGCTCAACATCAAAAAAACCAAGATCATGGCCACTGGTCCCATCACCTCCTGGCAAATAGAAGGGGAAGAAATGGAGGCAGTGAGAGATTTTACTTTCTTGGGCTCCTTGATCACTGCAGATGGTGACAGCAGTCACGAAATTAAAAGACGCCTGCTTCTTGGGAGAAAAGCAATGACAAACCTAGACAGCATCTTCAAAAGCAGAGACATCACCTTGCCGACAAAGGTCCGTATAGTTAAAGCTATGGTTTCCCCAGTAGTGATGTATGGAAGTGAGAGCTGGACCATAAAGAAGGCTGATCGCCGAAGAATTGATGCTTTTGAATTATGGTGCTGGAGGAGACTCTTGAGAGTCCCATGGACTGCAAGAAGATCAAACCTATCCATTCTTAAGGAAATCAGCCCTGAGTGCTCCCTGGAAGGACAGATCGTGAAGCTGAGGCTCCAATACTTTGGCCACCTCATGAGAAGAGAAGAATCCTTGGAAAAGACCCTGATGTTGGGAAAGATGGAGGGCACTAGGAGAAGGGGACGACAGAGGACAAGATGGTTGGACAGTGTTCTCGAAGCTACGAACATGAGTTTGACCAAATTGCGGGAGGCAGTGCAAGACAGGAGTGCCTGGCGTGCTATGGTCCATGGGGTCACGAAGAGTCGGACACGACTAAACGACTAAACAACAACAAGAAAATAGACTTGCATTTCAGAGTTATCTAATTTGTGGGCTTCTCACACTTCTGATTTATGCAAGTCTACACTTAAGATCACAAAGCAAATAATATATATTACATCATAATACAACTAATTTTTAATGGTGTTGAAAGTGCAAACTGGGATTATAAAGTAAAGGCCTAGTTTCACAACCACTTTCATAAACGATGACTACAGAAAAAAACCTAGGTCAAGTCAGGAAGGATTTCCACACCTGCCATGATGTAGTGGAAGCAGCGTCTGGCACACTACCACAAGCTGCCCAAGCTCCCAACACATGGGGACGAGTGCACATGTCCCATTTGCCATGCTCTGCAATTAGCTCCATGTCGGCAAAGATTGCGTTTCTCTCACTGCCGCTGTCCACTGAAGTTTTAATGGAAATGGATTCTAAGCTGATCTGAAATTTTGTGTTAAAAAAAAAAGCTTCTGTCTAATGGCCTTTCTGAATAATACTTTTAAAATGAAAGATCCAGTACAAACTCATAAAAGTGTCTCTTTCCTTTGGATTTCTGTGTTTCAGAAGGTATTTAAAATATTTGTATTCTTTTTTAGAAATATGGGGAGAATCAATTATTCCATTTGGGTGTCTCTTGAAAAGTTCAAGTCGTCATCACCATTTCACCCAAGAATTCCACTTATTGAGATCAGTGGGAGCTGATGGCGAATCACACTTTTGGAGATTTAAGTAGTTATTTTCCTGTATATACTTTAAATAAACACACACAAAAAACACCTTGCCTAAGATCTTTTAAGAATCTGTAGGACCATTGCTCTTCCTGCATAACTGCTGTTTATGTTAAAACTAATCCTGTGAAGGTGATGATGTCTTAGGAATTTTCAGGCCATGATATTTACAAATAGCTTCTGTTTTTCAGTGATGATGCAAGAATCCAAACTCACCAACTTCCAGCAACGTCATCTCACAAACTGCATAAAGCGTGAGTTATGTCTAAATTCAGCCTTGCTGTTACACTTAGCATTGCTGCTGTGTTGTTGGTTGTTACTAGTTCACAAAGTCCAAATACGGTTTAGTCACATTCATGTTAGCCATTTACAAACAAACAAGTCATCCCTTTGGAAAGGAAATTAGCATTGACTCAAGCAGTTAAACAGAATGTAAGTGGAAATGAGTCATGGATGGTTCCCTAACAGATACTAGTTCTAGCCAGCTCTCTCTGTAGAGACATAATAAAGGCTGTTTTATTGTTCTGGTCACTGCATATACTGTAAAACTAGATTTGTAAAACTAGATTTGGGTAGTTTTTATTAAAAGCTGAGAATCAAAAGATTCTGAATGTTAAATGTGATCTACCATGCTGCACCATGCATTTGCAGCCAAACCAATTGCCAGAGCCTCTGCTGAGAGGTTGTGAGTAGAGCACTGTGCATCTGCTTGGCTGTGTTAGGCCTTTGGTTCAAATCTGCGCTCTTGAAATGTTTGGTTTTTACCAGGTATACCTTTGAAGCCTCTGTCAGGATTACATTCACTTACTTCTATCAGGAAGTCACAAGATCTGCTTCCTTGATCTTCCACTATTGGTCTTTCCTTCCTTCCTTAGGAGGTGACTCCCTTCCTGAGAAATGCAACCCAACATCCAGCAAAGAAGCAGAGCTTCCCACGCCTGTCTCACCACCAAAGGCTTTTTTGTCCATCAGTCCATATGGAAGACCTCGTCTCCGGCCTGCTGAGATGTGCCGGGCAGGCGATGCATACATCCGGGAGAAATTCAGGCCCCAGGCCACCCGTAAGGAAGCAGACCTTTGCAAATGAGGCTAATTTTGAAATGGGAGTTAAGTAACTGTGACATTTTGCATTTATGTAGCACTTCAGAATGTAAACTGGGTTTAGTACTCTTCACAACAGCCCTGTCAGGTCAGCATTAACAGTCCTTCCATGTGCAATGGGTGGGTGTGTTTGTGCTGAAGCTGATGGATAAGCGACTTGCCTAGGGCCACCAATAAGTTTATGGCTGAGGGCAGGATCTGAACTGGGAAATTTCTGGCTTCCAGCTCCTAGCCACTGCAGTGCGGTAGCTCACAAGATTTCTTTGCAGTAACATTTATGAAAGTTCCTGTTTGTGAAAGCTCAGCAGAATTTTTAGACCACACACTGAAATTTTCCAGGTGTTAAATCAGTTTTCACACCTCTCCTCTGAAAAGCTTAATAGAATCTAGTTTCCATTACCGGTACTAAGGCTACAAGACTTATGCATGTTTACCTGGGAGCAAGCCCTGTTGAACACAGTGGGACTTACTGCCAAGTAAATATGAATGGATTGTGTTGTAACCTCTGCCCTCCTCTTACCAGTTTTGGTGCCTGCCATACCTTGCTGTTTTCAGGTTGTTTCACATTAAGTGCTGATTGATTTGTGTCAGAACTTCTACTCAAAATATTTGTCATTTTCAGGATGCACGGCATCTGCAGCCTAAGGTCTGTGGTGCGATTTTGATAAATCTCCTATGCAGACACCTTTGTAGGAGTTCTGTATATCTAGCACAGAAACTGCCTAAAGAGCTTGCAATAGAAGAAAGCACTTCTTCCACATGTTGTACATCATCTGCTTGCTTTGGCATTTGTAGGAGACCTGGAGAAGGAGAAGGAAAGACTCCAAAACATTTTTGCAAGGGGAAAGGACAAAGTTGAAAAAAAGCCGAAGAAAGAGCCAGTCAAGGTAGAAGAGAAGGTCCCAGAACCAGACCGGTTTGAAGAATGTATGTACAATGGATTGCCTTGGTTGAAAGCAATGATCTGGTGTTCTATGCATGGTGGGGAGGCTGCTCTCCCATTCTGAAGTATAGGAATTGGTCAGAGGAAAGTAAGGGTTGTATTATTGGATTCAGGGAGAGCCCTAAATTAAGGAATCTCCCTTATTGTGTCTTGTCATATAAGGTTACCTCACTAAGTAGGAACTATAGAGTGCAGGGAAAATTCCACCCCATAAACATGACTTTGGTCAGTGGTGCCTTCTGCTCCCCATGATGGCACTACAGCAGTCTGATGCAAGATTAATACATATTTAAGATTAATACATATTAATACCTGGGACGCAGGTGGCGCTGTAGGTTAAACCACAGAGCCTAGGGCTTGCTGATCAGAACGTCGGCGGTTCGAATCCCTGCGACGGGGTGAGCTCCCGTTGCTCGGTCCCAGCTCCTGCCTAGCAGTTCGAAAGCACATCAAAGTGCAAGTAGATAAATAGGTACCGCTATAGCGGGAAGGTAAATGGTGTTTCCGTGTGCTGCTCTGGTTCACCAGAAGCGGCTTAGTCATGCTGGCCACATGACCTGGAAGCTGTACGCCGGCTCCCTCGGCCAATAACGCGAGATGAGAGCCGCAACCCCAGAGTCGGCCATGTCAGGGGTCCCTTCACCTTTAAGATGGGTATGAGTTACAAGGGCTAGATCCGTGTCTGAGCACATACAATGCAGACCTGACTTGGTAAAGCTGTCCAAATATACAAGCAGACTAGGCAGGCAGCCTAGTTTGCCTAATTAAATGGACTCCTGCGACAACAGAAACAGCACATGTATTGTGGGCTTGTGTCCACTGTGTAAAGGGAATTCACACTGCAGACCCCCATTAGTTTCGGGGCCCCAGAGGTGCATCCCATGTGCATGGGAACGCCTTCACCGTGCCAGTGACATCTGTGGCATCAAAAACCTTGAGATGAGCTCATTCTGAAAAGCATCTGCCAATGGTGTGGGGGAATATTTTCATATTTGATTTGGAAAACATGCTGAGTAGGTGATGTACATACATGCAAGTTGGAAAAGCTATGCGTATTTTCCTCTCCATTCAAATATGTTGATTGGTAGTGATCAGGCAAAAGTCATTCATAAACAGGGCTGTACACTGCCCTGATGATTGGTGAGAGGATGGTATACAATTAAATACTTTTATAAATAAAAATAAAATAGAAAGGAAACAAAATGTTATTTTAAATTTTTAGGACAGTATTTTTACATTATTTGTAATTGTTTACCATGTCTATTTAGTAATTGTTTTATACCATTTTCTAATAAGATTGTATTTTTAATGTATATTAAGGCAGCCCTGTGTGGTGTATCAACACTAAAAGGGCAGAATATAAATGCTCTGATGAAAGATTCCTGCTGGATCAGCATAAGGGCCATCCAATCTAACATTCTGGCAAGCAACTGCTGGCCTGTACTTGTTGCCCTCCAACCACAGCAACTAGCCCAAAACATCTGGAGGGCACCAAACCCATCTTCCCTGGCCCTTGAGCCATGCTGCCTGGGGTTGATGTATATTGAACTCCAGCAAGTTGATAGCCATAAAATTGCTCAGTCCCATTTCAAAGTTACCTAAGGCTCTGACCGCCACTTTTATATTGCAGGCATATTCGACAAATTAATTAGGCACTGTGGGAAGACTTCCTTTTCATACATGTAAATAAACCAATTCAGTCATCAAGCTTTCTTTCCAACACAGCAATGATCCTTTCCAAGTTTAAAGAGCATACTAAAAATGAATACAATATGTATAGTAATTAGGAAATTGGATGAGTCAGAGTTCCGGGAGTACTTATGTGTTCCTGCCTTCAGGCTCCCTCATTCCATATTGTTTCATTTTCTCTCCCCCTTCCCCCCCCCCCATAAAATGCTCAGTGGTTAATGAAGTTCAAGATCGAAAGAGGTTTCTGGAAGAAATGGAGGCCCTGGGACAAGGCAGATTGTACCGAGGGATCATCCTCACTGAAATATCACAGGTATGTGGCCTCTTCTGGTTTGGACATTGTCATGTATAGTACTGAGCATTACTGTTCTAGTCTGATAACTGGCCATAATGTATTTTGAGAAGGTGGGGAAAGATTTGACGGACAGGTATATGAAAGACATGAAGATCCTTTAAAAAAAATGCAACAGGGGTGGGAGTAAATCTCAGGCTGTGATTGCATGTGATTTTGTGATGAAAGTGTCTGGAATTCTCACTGCCTCCCCTTCCCCTGCTTTTTGCAGAAGGTACGAGAGATGGAGATCATCGACAAACAGAGAAGTGCAGAACTGAAAGAGGCGATGGCTAAATCCTTCAATATAGGCAACAAACCTGACCCTGAATGCACAAGTCAAGAAGACCAGTAGTCCTTTTCCACTCCAGAACATTATTGCACAAGGGTGCCAGAACTAGGCTTTCCACAAGACAGTTTCAGAAATGGCTCTTAGCCCTTAAGTGGCAAATGGAAGTGTTTCAGTGCCCCCAGGAGCTGTGTTTTTGCAGGAACTCAAAATATTCTATTTTCATAGCCTTTAACAGCAAGAGGCATTTTCAAGGGTGTGGTTTAAAAGCAGCCATAGGATTAATGCCTGGCTACAGTAAAGGGCACTGAATGGGCATTTCCCCTTTAAACAAACCAGCAAGGGGTAGAACTTCCATACCTATCTAGTCTCAATGTGAAACATAACAGTATGCAGTTATCCCTAGAAGGTTGTGCTTCTGCTTGTTAAAATCAGAACAGCCTATTATAGGAAGTGTTTGGGTCAAATGCTCATATCCTTTACTTTTCACACGTTTTCTGGTGAAAGCTGAAAGTTAATGCTGCTGTCTCTTACAATCTTGCGTACAATTATACCTGACAAATAATAGTGCCTGCTGCTTCAGAGCTAGTAAGAACACTGTGAGGACTTGTTTTTAATTTTATGGCTACCTCAATGAGATTGGGAGCATGGAGAAACATGTCAGGACCAACCTAGATATAACAGAGGGCACCCATGTTTGTTTATTCACAGGCCTACCCCATTCATGACTAAAGCTGGGGCCAAGGAGGGCTGATATATTACTTGCTTTAACTCACTGTGCTCTGTCACGTGAAACATTTTCTGCCTGTTTAGCTCATGGTTGGTATTGGAACCAGGGCAAATGCCTGACGTGACAAGAGTGGAAAGAGGTAAATTGGGGAAAGAGGAGGCAACCAGCACCCCTTACCTTTTATTGTAAAAAGAACACCCACTCCAGTTTAGTTGTGGGGCAGAAGTGTGAATACAAAATACAGCTGCCCCCTCAAGGCTACTATACCCCTCATATACTCTTCTCAGATTATTATTATTTTTAAAAACAAGACTGGTATGAAATATATACATGAGACTTTTCTATTTTATATGCCCTGGGACTACCTTTATAAGAGAGGGTCTGTTTTGTTTCTACTGTGATTCAAAACAGAAAAATAAACACCAACACTGTTGCTAAATACAATAGTTTTATTTCATTTGTTTGTTCCCTGCATGTAAGTGGAGTTTGTGGTTAATACAGTGTAATTCTGTCCATCAGGGCTAGGGGGATTTGTGATGGGAGCGTCTCTGGTGGCATTTTGTAACAGTTTCATTTTAGAGGGGAATGTTGTGCTTTGGGATCAAACCCCGGGGTGGCCTTTCTGTGGAGAGCAGGATTCAGCAGGAGGTTGCCATCCACTTGTGGGGACTGATAACAAGGCCCCGAACCAGCGCTGGCAATACTGATGAACTCAGATCCCCTTCTGGGACAGCGTAGGCTGAGCGTCATAGCCAGGGACTGGCCAAACATTCCATCATATTTGGATAAGGCAGCACAGCAATTTGCTCTGGGCTGGTAGTCTACTCTGCTAACAAGAACCCAAGACTAACAGCTGACTAACCAACACCTACAATACTATCAGTGTTTAACTCAGACCAAACAAACATCTCAATAAATAGCTCCTCCACTCGGAGGAGAAGGCAGAAAGGAAGGTGGGAAGGCACCTTCCCTCCCAGCACACACGCAAACACACACACACACACGCAAACAAATAAAAACAAAGCTGGAAGGGAGAGGTGGAAATTCAAGCTAAGGAAGCAGTATAGAAAGGACCCCTCTTACACTCTTAGGAAAGTATATACATGTCAAGCTGAGGGGGGAGCAGCTGGAATCCCTCCCAAATGGGCTAAGGGTGGCACTGGTGAGCAAGGCAAAAAGGAAACCTTGTTGGCATTCAGTACAACATGAGATCTTACGCCCTCACAGTGGAGGGGAACATTGGACCCTTTCCCAGCCCACTGTGTCCCTTGAAGAGCACCATGGATGAAATTTAGCAGCAGCAACCAAGAGGGTGAAAAGGCCCCATGAGTGTCCGATTCAGACCTTATCAAGTACATGAAAATCCAACCCCCTTAAGCTTTCCTCCCTGCATTGCTAAAAAAGGTTTCCAAGAGACTCAGCATTCACAGCACATTGGCCGGAGGAGAGAAATAGGCCACTGGTTAGGCTCTTGGCTGCTTCTATCTGCCCTTATGGCATGGAAGCCTTTCCCGTTTAACAGTTTTAAGCCAAAACAAAAAAAATAACCATGCTCCAAAAGCCCCAAACCTTTCCAAATGACCGAAGTGGGATTTCTGACTAGCAGGCTAATGAAAAAAGGGATTTGGAGCAGGGGAGAGGAGTCCCCATCCCTGGACTACTATGGAAAGTCTCCTCCTCCCCGAAGGAGAGGGGTACGAGGCACATGTGACTATCACAGTTGAGAGACGGGAGGGGGACAATTAGTGCAAGTTTCCCACAGACACCCAAATTCTGCACTGCTCAGAACCAGTAATAAGAAGCACACACGTACAACCGAGGAAGCCTAAAGCTATTTCACTTTCCCACCCCTACCTAGAAGCTGAAGAGACAAGTAGCTTCCTCCTCCAGTCTGTCCCTCCAACAATTTCAGTGCTGACTAGGCTTGTCCCACCTCTCTCCCCTTTTACTAGGCAAAGGAGCTTCTGTTGCTGGAAGCTGATGGAATTTCTCCAAGGGAAGCCAGCTTTGGTGTATGGCGAGGCACAGCATTGGTGGTGGTGGTGGGAGGGCAGGGCAGGGAAGGGGCAGGAGGCACAAGCCCCATTTGCCAGGTGGCCAACCAAACAGGACCGATTTTGTCCCTCCCCACTTCTGGCTGCTTCCTGCTTTAGCTTTTCTCCTTGGGCGACTTGCTTTTTGACTCATGTTTGTTCCCAAGCAGTTTCAACACTTTCATGGGCTTGAATTTCCCTCTTTTCTTGCTATCAGCTTCGGTCTCCTTATGAAATTCTGGAGAAAGAAGGGAGGGGGAGAGAGAAAGTACAGTGATCACTTTCTGTGGAATGCATCTGGAGCTGGGCAAGAGAGGAAGGTTAGACAATGTTTTCAACTGAGTCAGACAGGAGCTCAGCACTGGCAGTAGCTCTCCAGGGTTTCAGACAGGAGTCGCCAACACTATTTGCAGACGCCAGGGACTGAACCTGGGCTAAAGTCCTCCCATATATACCAGGATCTTCATGCAACAAGTATACACAAAGCATACCCTGGCAAATGCCTGTAACATCATGGATGCCACAGTTCTGTACTAAAATTAGATTCAGTAACCAGAAAATCCAAATGCCTCAAGGGATTACATTAGCTAAATTAGCATAAATCTGCTTATTTGCATGCTTCATACAACAGGCCATTTGTCAGGACAAGCATTGTTTACAGAATCTGGAATTATTATTCTGCAAGGGACTGAGCAAGGAGGATCATCACCTGTGGAACATTGCAAAAAGGGAGGAAAAACAATCACTAAATAGATTTGTGACCCTTGCTGTTTGCCAAAACAAACATGCACCTAAATAACTGGAATTATCCCTGGGTTGATCCCAAAGCAGTGTATATCCTGCCATTCTGCAGGAGTCCAGAAGAAAACCCATAATGTTTTCTTAGTCACTGAATTTAGTTTCCTGATTAAAAGGGGGGGAAACAGGACAACAGAAAAAGGTTTCTAGCCTTTTTGGATGTGAAGAAAATGCTTGAAAATGCAGCGTTAAAATATCAGAAGCCATAAAGGAGACTAAATTAGCAAATTACCAAAAACAAGCATGCATCCATGAAAGAATTTCCATGGCTTTCATTCTTCTTCTAAAATAGTTGTTTCAGAAGGGAAGAGAAAGCTTAGATTCTCTTTGCCCCCCCAGGCAACTATTAAGAGGGAAGGATTCAGATTTAGGTGCAATGTCTCAGAGCTTCCTCCTTCTGTATTGCAACTGCTTCTGTGATGAAGAACAGGACCTGGGCTATAGGGATTATGTGTTGCTCTGTGCTGGGAGCAATATTCCCCAACAACAGAGGGAACATGCATGCACCACCCATGGCCAAAGGCAGTTTGGGGAGAAAGCAGAGGAGCATTTGACATCCTGTCCCAAATTTCCCCCCACCTCGGCTTCCTGCCCCTACTGCATCTGCAGCAGAAGGCTACTTTCCTGAGTCATCAGCAGGATTACAATGAATAAATAAATAAATAAATAAATAAATAAGAAAAATTATGCAAATTTACTTGATTTTGCATTTAAGTCATACAATTCAGCTTTTCTTGGAGCAGAATTCAAATTGCTTGGGTGCATACTTTTAGTGTGTTCAGTATGGAAAGGACACATAAGCACACTGTGTCCTGGTTAACAGTCGTTTTAGCTATCTAAATGAAAGGTGGGTTAGAAATATTTTAATAAATAATATTCAGGAACCAATGCCTTAACTCCTGGACCTCTCTTACCTTTCTTTTTAATCATGGCTTCCAGCATTTTGTCCTCCTCTTCTTCCCTGGTAAAACAAGGGGAAGGAATAGTAAGATTCGGCCTTTGCCAGAACAGTTGAAGTGCAGCTTCTAAAAAGATGTCATTATGCCATAGAACACAAGAAGTTGCTCTTCTCCCGATCCTGCTCAACCAATAGTTTCTATGCTAGGGGATAGGGCCATATGGCCCTCCCCTAGAAGGTGTTGGGCTCCAACTCCCATCAGTCCCAGCTATCATGGCCAATGGTCAGGGATGATGGGAGCTGTAGTCCAGAAACAACTGACAGGCCACAGGTTCACCATCCTTGGCCCAAGTAGGAAAGCCATTCTTTCAGATCCCAAATGCACCACAGTTTTGGGCAAGCTCCTAGCACTATCTCCCCTGGACAAAGCTCTTCTGTTTTGTCTAGGGAAGATGTTCACTGTAAAAATAGCATTTGGGGCCATGCAATTACAGCCAGATTTACAGTCACCCCAGCCCTGTTATTTGGAAGTAGGCCATTTCCAACCACTTCCCCTTCTGCTACCTTTGCCGGTCCTCGTCCAAGCAATTGACAATGGCATTCCGCTGCTCAATAATGGTCACCAGTTCTTGCATCAGCACCTTCTCCCTCACGCGGTCCTCATCTGTCCAGTCTTTCTCTGTCCGCCAAGAAAGAGAGAGGTGAGTAGGTGGTTATTTATTTACTAGGTGTTCATACTTATAAGTCCAGCTTCCTTGAAACGGTCCCCGAGCAGATTACAAAAAAATGTGACAATGAAACAAGTACAGTTTACATTAAAATCGTAAAATAAAAGCACAAGAACACCCAACAGCAAAACATCAGCACAGAATAGCAGCAAAGAGCAATGCAGGAGTGACATGATGGAGCTTCCTAGGGTTAGATGGTCACACTTCTGCTCTGTGAAGGATTACATGACAAGTGTGCGCTTGAACCCAGCGTGCTCCTCCTTTTAACACAAACAGTGCTGGAAATACCACAAAGTCTGAGCGAGTTCTGGCTTTCAAGGATAAAAGGTGGCCCTTATGAAGGGGCACAACCCATGGGATTGTGTGGGACAGTGTGTGTCAGTTCCAGATAAAATGGGTGAGAAAAATCTGTGTCCCTTCAGAAGAAGAGGAGTTTGGATTTGATATCCCGCTTTATCACTACCCAAAGGCGTCTCAAAGCAGCTAACATTCTCCTTTCCCTTCCTCCCCCACAACAAACACTCTGTGAGGTGAGTGGGGCTGAGAGACTAGCCCAAAGTAACCCAGCAGCTGCATGTGAAGGAGCTGAGATGCGAACCCAGTTCCCCAGATTATGAGTCTACCGCTCTTAACCACTACACCACACTGGCTCTCAGTGTGGACTACAACCCACATCGTCCTTGACAGGGTGTTGGTCAGGACAGACAGGAGTTGTAGCTTAGCAACCTCTAGCTTAGCTTAGCTTAGCAACCTCTGGAAGGACCCAAGTTAGCCATTCCTGAGTTGAAGGGGTCTCGGGTAGTAGAGTTAAGGAAAACCTCTGCCTGGTCCCCAGAGAGCCACTGCCCTTCAGAGTACACAGAACTAGGCTGGGCAAAGCAACGTGTAAAGCAGTGACTCAGTTCAAGACAGCTCCATGTTGCTTTCTTGCCTGTGAGGCTGAACATCTTCCAAGTTCTCCTCACAAAGGGTCAATTGTGGCTCAAGAAACACTGGGTTTTGCTCACTATGTTCTTCCCCATACCTCTCTACAGATCATCCGTGCCTTGAGCCTGTTTTGAGAGCTTCCCTCCTGTTGGACTTTCATTAACTAACTAGGGCAGGAAATGCCATCGACTGAAGGCTGGCAGTAGGGAAAGAACCTCTCGTTTTATTGAACAGTGCTCTCTGCTGGCAGTCAATGTGCGTTGAGATAATATTCTGCTCAGAGTAGTATTGTGCCTACATATAGGTTCCTGCCGAAACTCTGAAATCCTTCAATCTCAGCAAGCCTTAGAATAGTCCTGTAAGGTAGGCCGCTATTATTCTGTTTGTATTGCAGATGAGATTGAGGCTGGGGATCTATGGCTTGCTAAACGCCACCTAATGCGCCCATGGCAGAGAGAAGGTTCAAACTAGGGAGTTCTTCTCTTAGCTGACACAGTAACAGCACTTGTCTAAACTAGCAACACTCAGGCCATAGTGGAAGAACAGCTGCTGGACCCCAGGTATTGGGGAGTTTCCTAGCCTGCCATTCCATCAGGCTGAAGCATACAGAAGAAAGGACTACTCCACCAGCTCCACTGAGAAGTTGTCTCCGGCAGGCTTTTCTTCTCCCTCAAACCATCTTGCCATTCTGTCAGACAGCAGCAGAGCAAAGGGCAGGGAAGCAGGACCACTTTACTGGCTCTGATGCAAAATCAGCAACTTTTGGCTGTTCCTCTCCTTGAACACTTTCCTTTCCAGGTAGTCAAAAGAACACCATATCTAAGAACTAGTTTCTGAATTTCACTTATTTGCTCCTGCTGCCCAATCCTTTTTCCTTTTGTGTTGTATCTTTTCAATTTTAAACCTAGGGACAGGGGTGTTTGTGGAATGCCCTCCCTAGTGAGGTGTGTCTGTCTCCTTCATTATTGACTTGCAGGCGAACTCTAAAAACATGCCTGTTTCTCCAGGCATTTGATGGCTGAAAGACACTGCTCTTGGCAACCCTGAGGCCACTGACTGAAACAATGTCTATAGCTGTTTTTTAAAATGCGTTTAACATGCTTGTAACTGTTTTTGACTGTTTTTAGTTGTGATTTATCATGGCTGTTTCTGCAGTCCTAGACTTTTTCGGCAGGAAGGGTAGGATATAAATTGAATGAATGATTTATTGATTGCTATTCAGTCTTTTTTTGGCTGAAGAGTAGGGTAAATAAACAAACGGACATATATAATTTTAAGGATACTGAAGGAACTGTAAACACCTCATGAAGAGGCATACTTAGGCTAACGCTCAAAGTGAGCAGCCTGGAGCACTGGCCATTCCAGCAAAGCCTGAGCACACCAGGGGAACAAGAAACAGCTCACATCGCCTGGCATGTAGGCCCTGTAACACTGTTCCCTTCAAATGCATCCAAAATCATTTTCAGGTCCTTCTCAAATGCTACGGTAAAGATCACTTAAAAAAAAACTTTACCAGGTTTGTTGAGGAGGCATCGCAGTTCATACTCCACGTCAGCCTGACGCTGCTCCAAGTTCTGCTGCTTAAAACTAAAAGGAAGGAAAAGAGGAGAGTTACATACCAGCACCAAGATGTGGGAGCAGTGGGATGGGAATCTTCAGCAAGGCAAATTTATTTTTAACAAAATTTGCATACACCGCTTAACTGGAAGTAAAACTTCTAAGTGGTTTACAAAAGGCATAAAATATACATTAGAATTATTGATAAAAGTTAAAGTTATTTTTTAAAAATAAAATATATAAATAAAATCAGCTAGGCTAAAATGGCAGATTAAAATTTCTGTCAGTTTTTATGTGCTTGCGTAAAGTTTCTGGCAGGTGCTGAAAGCAGTACAGTAAAGTTGCCTGCCTGGTGTCAATAGGCAGTGAGTTCCAGAGTTTTGGTGGTGGCCACCTGCAAGATCTACTTCTTACAAGTGCAGAACTAATATTATGTGGCATCTGTAATAGTGCCAGTTAACTAGCTCATCCTCCTTGTCATTATGGCATTCCCTACCACAGCCGACTGAGCAAAGTCCAGACTCTTTCAGAAGGTTGGAAGATCCACTCCTGGATGGGGAATCTGTGGCTCTCAAGATGCTGCTGGATGACAGTTCCCATCATTGCTGACCGCTGGTCATGCTGGCTGGAGACAATGGGAGATGGAGCCCAACAACATATGGCGCCCCCAACCTCTGATCTAACTGTTTGGGATGGCCTTCGGTGCTTGGGATTGAGCCTGCAAAGAGTGGCACTTGCTCCCTAGAAAGTGTGTGGCCATTAATCAATCACATGTACTTACATATAGATGAGTTCAGACTCCCGGCGCACCAGCATGTGCTTCTCGTGGATGAGCTTGAACCAGTCAACCAGCAGGCCGTCTTCAGGAACATCTGCTGGTCAAAGGGACGGAGGAAGGGAAAGAGCTCAGAAGGCTACATGGGTACGAAGCTACCTTATTGTCCTGGCCTATCCCAGATAAGGAAGATGCACGTCTGACAGTTAACTCTTTGTTGGCTAGAGAAACACTTACAGCAGCTTCCATCACGCTCTGGATATACATACTCACACACTTCTAGCCTCTACGCCAGGCACCCCCAAACTTCAGCCCTCCAGATGTTTTGGACTACAATTCCCAACTTCCCCGACCACTGGTCCTGTTAGCTAGGGATCATGGGAGTTGTAGGCCAAAACACCTGGAGGGCCGCAGTTTGGGAATGCCTGCTCTACGCAGCTGTCCATAGGTCTGGGCCCTATGGAGAAGTTGCAGCAACGATGGGGGCCCCTGCCATCCTCCGGCTTATCTGACAGGTGGCGTGCCTTCAATCGGAGACCTCCTGCACAGAAGTCGTCACTGCTCTTCCCTTTTCAAGCCCCTCCTGCTCCCAGGAAACAGCGGGACAGAGGAAGGTGGGGAATCTACTTATCCATCCCTCACCTGAACCATCTATTCTTCTTCTGCCTTGAATTGCCCTGGCTCCTGCTCCTCCCCGGCTCCTGCCTTTTGGGTGGCGTGGCATCCCATAAATCACTGATCCCTCTCCGGGGTCACTCCCCTGTCCCCCTGCCTCTGCCACACACTCTTCAGAGCTTTGCCCATCCCTGACACCGATACTGAATTAGACCATTGGTTCATCTACCTTGGCAGTGGCTCTCCAGGCAGCGCCGTCTTAAGCGCTCCCGGCGCCATGGTGTGCCGGATCCTCCGGCGCCCGCCGGATCCCTTCGGCGCCCTCCCACCCCGTTCCGGCGCCCTCCCACCCCGTTTCCCAGCGCGGTGGGCGGGTGGGCGCCGCGCGCAGCGCGGGTGCAACAGGCGCTGCTGCGCGGCAGACCGGTCGGCCAGCGGGTGGGCGCAGCTTGCGGCGCCCTCCTGGCGGGCCGGTGCCATGGTGCCCTGCGCCACCCAGCCTGCACGTAGGGCCGGGCCTGTCTCCAGGGTTTCAGACCAGGGGACTTTCTCAGCCCCACATAGAAATGCCAGGGACCGAACCCAGATCTTTGCCACGCACAGCATGTGCTCTACCACTGAGACCTTCCCTGAGATCTGCCCACCACAGAGGCAAAGGGATGAGGCAGCTACAGCAGCTCTTACTGTTAGTCCACATTAGCTTCAGGGCAGGCACCTGAAACCTAGAAATGCTATTTTTGAAGCGGAAGCACAAGCAGGACACACACAGAGGCATTTCCTCAATCACTTCCATCTCTGGACACAAATTCCAAACATCCTGGAGGGTTGGCTTTTGTTTTCAAACCTGACCCATCTTTTCCAAGTTGCCAATGCTTAACCTCTTCCCTCCTTGCCTTGGCTCTGAACACAGAAACCCTTCTGCCTGCAAGTTCCCTACCCAAGTATTATGTGGTATGTATTTTAACAAACAGGGGAAATTCATATACATAGAATATTTTTTTAACATTCACCCCATGAATATACACAGTGGGATAAGCAAAGATAGGCAGGTGGTGCCCAAGCCATGGAAAAGCCAACTTGGCTGCTTTATATCAGGTGCGGGGAAACCTTTGGCCTTCCAGATGTTGCTGAACTACAACTCCCAGCAGCCCCAGCAAGCATGGCCAAAGATGCTGCTCATATATCCTGCAAATCTTCCTGCCTTCTGCCTCGCCCTGCACAGCCTCACAGACAGTGATCCACCACCCTACCATTATTTTCCATGCTGCGAAGCTTCCTTTCCAGCTCAACCCCTCGATGCTCCAGCTCATCCAGCTGTTGCTCAATGCTGTCCATCTCGCCATAGATGTCCTCCACTGGAACATACTGGTCTGACTGAACCTGTAGAAAGGCAAGGAACCAAGGATCACGCTTCCTGTTTCTAACAAGGCAGGCGTGGCTTTCTAGAAAATAACTACTGACTCCAGGGTGGGAGGAGGGAGATAAAAGTCATGGGGAATACATTTTTAAAAAATATGTATCTGTGAATTAGGGCAAGATGCAGGGCAGAACCTGGCAGGGGTGTCCCACCCAAAATCCCTCCTAGCCTCCTTACGTAAAATTATCACTACTGAATGTTTCAGATGGTTTCCTACACAATCATGAGGGACAGAAACTTGTTTTGGCCGACATTCTTAAGGAGACAAATTCTTGAGTCCACAGAGTAAACATAAAGCACTGGTGAGGAACCTCCAGCCTGCAGGCCTAACGAAACATGTCCTGGTCCCACTTTGGCCTGTGCTGTCATTTCCCCAAGCCTTGCCCCAGCACCTGCCCCACACCCAATGCCAGATAACTGTTCCTCTGCAAGCGAGGCCTGCCTTCAGCACCGTTAAAGCCAGGTTTCAGGCTCAGCATTTAGAATCTGCCCCAGCAGCTTTTGTTATGGTGTAGCTTTCAGAGGAAGCCACAACCACTGCATACAAATGCCGCACGCCAACCCTTAGCTCTCAATCACCCTGCTGGAAAGTATGCAATCCCTCTTCACAGGGGTAGTATTCAATTAAGTTTTACTCAGAGTAGAACCCACTGGAGTTAACAAACACGACTGAGTTAGCCGAGTTAATTTAAATACTCCTTTTGTGAGCGATTTGTGGGAATTGAAGTAGCGCAAACGAGGCAGAAGCCCCCAATTCTTGTTACCTTCCGTTTAATTAGTGGGAAGCCATGTCCCGGAGCAGGAGGCCTCGCTGGCTTGGGTCCCTTTGGAGTTTTCTTAATGGAGGGGGATGTGACAGGCGACGGCTTCCTGTTGAAGGGATTCTCTTTGCAGGATGACTGGGGACAAACACACCAAGCAGAATATCAAAATATACCTCTTGGGCTGCACCACAATGGGACCCTGAACCTACCACTCCACCCTGGCACTTTTGAGGACCATATCTCTGGAGCAGGGAGTCAGCTCTGGCACGGGGGGGGGGGGGGGTTAGTAGCCAGGCCTCTTTTGCAAAAGACACAGGCCAGGGACTCCTGATTCTGAGTAAGGGAAATGAGGCAGTGCACACAAGAAATCACAAATCCTGGGGACACTCCCGACAGCCATGTTCAGCAACTGAGGACAAGCCAGCTACAGTAAGACTGCCCTGCAGTTCAAGGGATCCTGGTGGTACAGGGAATTGCATGGTGGAGCAGTGGGTTTTACATTTCCCGGGGTAAAAGATGGAGGGAGGGGGGCTGACACGAAACCCTGCAGCACTCTATGGCCAGGGAGTTTCGTGTCAGCCCCCTTCTCTGTAACTCATGAGCCACAGGCAGCCTTCATTTCAAGCCCTCTGCATCTGATCAGTTTAGGCCTATGTTAATGGGAGGGGGGCGAGAATGGAGCAAAAAGCAAAAACTGATGGAGAGATAAAGCAGGGGTGGGGGAATCAGAAGCCCCCCCAATCAGATCTGGCCCTAAGCACCATTAAACGCAGCCCTAACAGACTTTTCCCATGAGAACAGCCTTTATTGTGCATGCAACCTTTAAAGCAGCATTGTCAGCACTGTGCAATACTTCATAACAGCAGCTTCTCCCCCGAGTATTTGTAAGGCTGCAAAATAAGCAGTACATAACATAACCAGCGGGTGGTGCTAGAGGCGAGAGTGGAGAGCAGGCCAAGAAGTTGTCATGTCTCTGGGAATACAGTGGTACCTCTGGATACGTACCTGATCCGTTCCGGGGTGCCGCTTGCACCCCGAAAAGTACGCATCTAGAGCGGCGCTTTTGAGCATGCGCGAAGCGCCGATAGAGCACTTCACACACGCAAAGCGCACAGAACGCTTCTGTGCATGCGCACGCAGCAAAACCCGGAAGTAAACACTTTCGGGTCCACCGCATTCTTAAGTTGAAAATACGCAACCCACAGCTAACGCAACCTGAGGTATGACTGTACAGTGGTACCTTGGTTTACAACCATAATCCGCCCCCCCCAAAAAGGGGTGTAATCCAAAAAAGGGTCACGCATTTCCGGGTTTGACGTGGCTGTAATCCAAAATGGTTGCAATCCAAAGCAGTTGCAAACCAAGGTACCACTGTACGAAGACACTAAAGCCATAACTCCGGCTGGGACTTCCTGGCCAGATGCTTTGTTACACACACAAACATGCACATGCACACATAAAAACTTCACAGTTCATTTCCGGGACCTTTCAAAGTAACAGGGCATGGCAAAAGGTCATTGTTTTTCAAAAACCTGCAGGGACGAGGGACGGGTCTCACGACCAGAACCTAGGAAAGCAACTCCAACTTACCTTTGGCTGTGCTTTGGGTGATGGAGAGCTCCTGGCAGCTGCACCACTCAGCTCCGAGGCCAAGAGGATAGGTGTGGGAATGGCCCCGGCCGAAGGTTTGGGGGAGGCTCCCCCAGGGGAGGTTTTCAAGTTCCCAGATGAGGAAGTTCGGGCAGTCTGTGAATGTCCCCCTTGTGCCTCACTGCCATCGCCAGCCAAATCGCTGGAGGACGAAAAGGAGGAGTTGGCCGAGCTGCCGGGCAGGGCAGTGGGGCCCTCCTCACCAGAGGAGGAGAGGCTGGGGAGCGGGGGACCTGAGGAGGAGACGACAGAAGTGGCGGCCGGGACGTGGACTGCGGGCTCCGATGAGCTCTTGGGCACAGAGGTCTCATCCAAGTCGTCCGTGCCCTTGGCCAAACATTCAGATGCGATGCTCTCCAAGCTCAGGGCGGGCGATGGGGTGGAGGAAGACGGCTCCGAGCGGGAGAGTCGGGAGATGGGGTGGTGAGCTGCAACAAGGGGAAAGTACAGGTGAGAGCCTAGTGCGAAAGTGGGGGAACTCAGGCCCAAGCATGGCCCTTTAGGCCTCTCTGCCCAGCCCTCTGAACCCTTCCCATGCCACACTTCCCACTGCCCTTGCTTTGGCCCCCGATTTGCCTGCATGGAATGTGTCCTTGAACTCCAATATTGCCTCTTGATTGTCCATTTGGAGGACAGAGGACTGTTTGTTTGCGTGTGTGTGCACGCATGCAAAACCTAGCCTACTGGTCCAAAGGTAGAATTTACCTTTGTTGCCCCAGCCACTTTGGCCCCACCCATCACAAAGCACCCAGGAGTGAAGGCAGCACTTGGGCCCACCTCTGGGCTAGCATGACAGAACACCGTTTCCAGATAGGCCCATTCAGAGGAGGGAACCATTTGTGTAAACCCAGGGATGGGGAACCTGTGCATCTCCCCTTCAACATTACTGGACTCCAACTCCCATCAGCCTCAGCCAGCATGGCTAGTGGGCCAGGGATGATGGGAGTTTGAGTCCAACAAATCCCTGAAGGCATCTCGGCCACGGCAAGCATGGCAGGACCAGGCCTGAAACATCTTTTTAGGGAAGTTTTTAATGTGTGACATTTTAATGTATTTTAATCTTTGTTGGAAGCCGCCCAGAGTGGCTGGGGAAACCCAGCAAGATGGGCGGGGTACAAATAATAAATTATTTATTATTATTATTATTATTATTATTATTATTATTATTATTATTATTATCCAAGCCACATCAGTCCAAGCCATGAGAGCTCATTCTTTTCCTTCCTGTCGGACGGCAGGGTGGAGACTCACCAAGAGGGGATGCGTTGGGGGCCCTTGGCGCTGGCCGCTTCTTGGTCTTGGGGCTGCTGGTGGGGGTGATGCCGTACCAGGGGTGAGCCACCTTGGAGGTGGGCTCGTCCTCGCTCTGCTCTTGCTTTGGCGTGCTCTGTTGCGCGACGACTCCCTCCTCTTCCTCCTCCTCCTGCTCTTCGTCATCCTCCTCAAAGGGGTTATACGGTTTGGGCTCCTCCAGAGTGGGCCTGCTTTCCCTGCCTTGCGCTTTGCCTTCTCCACCTTCATCCTCCTCCGAAACCCTCGAGGGGCTCTCCTTGCGACTACCTGGTGGGGGAGGCGGAGGGGCCAGCTTCCTCTTGGGCTCTCCCTGGACCAATGCAATCCAGGGAGGGTCTTTGGGCCGTGGGCATTCCCCAGTTCTGGCAGGAGAAAAGATACGGGGTAAGGAAGGATGAAAGGGGGAAGAGTACGAAATGGAAAAGAGGCTCCTCCCAAGCAGGGAGGCGCCCACCTGTCTGTCGCTCGAGAGAAACCAAGATGCTCAGTCTCTGAAGCCCAAGGCTCCACATATTTTGCAAGTGTGCCACACAAGACCACAAGCTGATACTGAGCGCAACATTCACTCGCCTCCCCCCCCCCATCTTAATTTACCTCCTAACCCTTTGCTTAAAGAAAAAAGATAGACACGTGTTTATTTTGAAGGCTGAAAAGCAGAAAGCAGATTTTCTTGGTACTGAATCATGACTTTTGTTGTTATGTTTAGAATATACACAGCCCTGTTATTTTTTCTCCAATCTTTCAGACAGAACTACTGAGCAGCAGGTTTGGATTTTCAAGCTAAGGATTGTCTGATGCACGGAGAACAACCCTTTCCATCTATGCTGGGCTGAGAGACATCGAGTGACTCAGACATGACCCTGAGCATTTCCATCTTCCCCTCTATGTGGTTGAAATTGCTAAGAGCTGCTTAAAGCATGATGAAGAGTCTTGTGACACATTAAAAACTACCCAATTTCTTAGCTTTGCTAGTCCTTAAAGGTGCCACAAGACTCTTTGCAAAGGGTTCACCTGCATGTATGATTTACTACATGCATAGGCAACCTTGACTCTCCAGATGTTTTAGAACTACAACTCCCATGATCCCTAGCTAACAGGGCCAGTGGTCAGGGATCATGAGAGTTGTAGTTCCAAAACACCTGGAGAGCCAAGGTTGCCTATGCCTGATTTACTATCTAGTCACCCTTCCCCAACTGGGTGCCCCAATGTTTTTTAACTTCACCTCCCATCAGCCCCAGACTACACAGGAAGTGTTCAGGGATGGTGGGAGTTGCAGTCCAACAACATCTGGAGAGCACCAGGTTGGAGAACTGTGGTCTACACAGTTGTTTGTTAACTTGCATTTTGACAAGGTTGAGGGGGGGGAGTTGCTGTCTGTATTGTTCTGCGAGGACCCAGGATTCTCTCTTCAATAGACGGGGGGGGGGGGTGCCACTACTTCAGAATAACAAGTTCTGAATAAGCCCCCACCCCTCACTTAAAACCCCCAATGCATGCCCTATCCTGCAGCTCGATTTGCATGGATAGGGAAAAAGGAAACTAGAGGGAAGGTCGACATTTATCTCACTGTCTCTGTGTGATTTGCAAGCAAAAGGGACATACCGCTCGGAGGACATGGGTCTGCCTCTGGGCTTCGGAACAGGAGGACAGGGCTCAGGAGGCCTACCTAATCCGGAAATGAAGAACACAAGAAAGGGTGCAACATTAGGGGCTTTTGTGTTTAGGAGGGGGGAGACATAAGTAAGGGAGAACATGATAGATGTGTATAAAAATTATGCAGAGTTTGGAGAAAGTGGATAGGGAAAGGATTTTTCTCCCTCTCTCACCAGTTTTCAAGCACTACTGAATTTGTTGGAAAATTCAGGACAACAGAAAATACTTCTTCACATAAGCGCACAGTTAAATCTATGGGATTCATTCCCACTAGACGCAGGGATAGCCAGCAAAATGGGTGCCTTTAATAGAGGCTTAGACAAAGTCATGGCAGATTGCCATAATGGCTAATAGCTCTGTGTTTTCCCACTGTACTGTCAGAGGCAATCTGCTGCTGAATAACAGCTGCTGGGAACCACAAGTGGGGAGACTGCTCTTGAGCTCTAGTCCTGCTTGCAGGCTTCCCATAGGCCTCTGGTTGGCAACTGTGAGAGCAGGATGCTGGACTAGATGGGCCTCTGGTCTGATCCAGCTGGGCTCTCCTGATGCTCTTAACATACCCATGTGTCTCATCCCCTAGCAAGGATGTCCAAATTCATTATGCTGGGATAACTTGTTTTTAAAGAGAGTTTTTATAGCCAGGAATGAAAGCTCGCAACATGCAGCTGCGCAGCATCTTGCGAAACCTCAAAAACTAGGAAGGTGGCCAAATAAATCTTCTCTTGCCTTCTGGGACCATGACTGCACAGCCACACAGCTCCTTTTCCTCCACTCTGGCTACAGCTCTCTGATCTATGCCCAAGGCACACCCAGCCTTGAATCTCCACGCCCTTCTTTCCATCGACTCCACTGGTCCTTACCAAAAAATCGTGCTTGTGGAAGAAGAATGAAGTATCACACGGGGAGTGAACGCAGTTAATTCATGGGCACAGAATCCAGGTTATCTGTCCCATCAGAATGCTATGTTTGACAGGACAAAAAGGCTTTCGCCAAGTTGCCCACTGCTACAACTGAAAGGTACCTCCAAAGGTTTTCTCGTACAACCCCCTGCCAGAAAATTCTATACTGCCCCTCAACAAAAATGGCCACAGTGCAGTTTAAAAGAGAGAGAGAGAGAGAGAGAGAGAGAGAGAGAGAGAGAGAGAGAGAAAGAAAGAAAGAAAGAAAGAAAGAGAGAGAGAGAGAGAGAGAGAGAAAGAGAGAGTTTACGATGGAGCTGTACTGTGAGAGAAAGCAGGGAATCTGCTCCTGCAACATCACGGGTGGCCACCTACCAGAGATGTTGTAGCAGCAGGTTTCCTGCCTCAGGAGTCTAACTAGATGACCTTTGAGGTTCCTTCTGGGATTCTAAGATTCCAATCCACACAAGCTGCAAATCAGGGCTCCCATTTCAGTTTGGCTATTGCCACAGTGCTGCAGATGGGTTTTTCACTACTTCTCTCTGTGCAGTTCCTTACCATTGGCCAATCCAGCGCCAGGCTCACTGGATCCCTCGCTTTGCACGTTGGCTCTGGGCTTCGGAACAGGCTGGGAGCTTAGCGGTGACAGGGCTGCTGCTGTGTCTGTGCTCTTCCTGGGGGCAGGCTTGGGCCGAGCCTCCTTGAGCTGCCCGTGTTGCAGGCTAGCCTTCTCTTGCATGAGCAGAGGTGGCTTTGCTGGCAAAGGAGGTTTGGGGGGCGTTTGGGCGTAGGTTTCAGATCCGGAAGCAGGGGCGAGTGTTTCATTCTTTGGCTGCGCAAGAGGCATCTCGCTGTCCACTCCATCAGCTACCCTCTCCCCTGTTTTGCCTATCTCTTCTGCGGTGGATGGGTGCTCCTCCAGTATTCCGTTCTCTTCCTCCGCACCAGTGCTCACTATCCCAGCCTCTCCGCTTTCCCCCGTGTGCTGAAGATCTGGGCTTGGCCTGCGCTCCATCCTCCCACTCAAGCCCAACTTGCCACGATGCTGGGTGCACACAAATGTGCCCAGTTCAGGTCCAGGCCTGTAAGAACCAGGGAGGAGGGTGCTGGAGCATTCCTTACACCTGCCAGAGACACAAGCAAAGCCTGTCATGGAAACAGTGGAGATAGCCAAGAATTGCGGAGTTGTGATCACAGGCACCCTTAGAAGAACAAACTTCGCCGAAGATGCCCTGTGACACTCTGGGCTAAGTCACTTTGCTTCTCTATTTCTTGATTCCCTCGTCTTCATTTGTCCACATCGAAATTACAATTGATTTGCACTTCTTACTCAGGCTATAAGGTTTTCAGAGCAGAGATTGGTGCCATCTCTCTCACACAACTTAAACTCAAAAGCAGTTTTGTTCTCTGGGGCTGGATCTGCCTTCTCTTTTTGTGTGGGCAAATATGACACCATAAAGTTAATCATGTACATTTTATTCCTCAGAGAAAAGACATATTGAGTAAAACAATCAAAGCTGGTTTGGAAAATGTGCCTCTTTCCGGAGAAACAGACGTGCCCCTCACTTTTTCTACACTACAGTCATACGCCGGTAACACGGAAAGCAGGTCACAACTTGGAATGAGAGCTAGACTTACAAGCCTCATGTATTTAGTAGCAGAACATCACAGTAGAGTTCTATATTCTCACACTTGCCCATATTTTTGAAAAAATTGATATGACCTCATCATTTAACCTACAGTAGTGATGTGAAAAAGCCTTGAAGCCCCATCTGTTTCAGCTTTCTTTCTTTTCTTTTTAGGCTGCTGGGTTTTAGAGGACTGGGTTTTAATCTTCAGTTTATCTGGACATTCTGGCTATTTTTATGCTGGGCTGTACATTGTTTAAAAGTCTGACTACTTTGTAGTTACTATTCACTGGCTGCTGTTGCAACCTGCGTTTTACCTGATGTCATATTTTTAGAATCATCTCTTAGAAAGGATCTTGAGCTGTATCCAATGTGGCAGCTCCACTACTACAACAGAAGTGTGTGTGCGCAATGTCATTTCCAGCACCCCTTCGTACCATCAAAATAAGCTCTGGGGGTTGGGGGGGACCCTCAGGAGCAGATTCTGGGGGTGCGTGGGGAGAAGGACATGAAACAGAAGTCCTCCTCCTATTATACTGAAATGCAGCCTTAAAAAGAAAGTTTTTAAGTTAAATACTAATTAAAGGAGAACGTATCTGAAGAAGTGTGCATCTACACGAAAGCTTATACCAAGAACAAACTTAGTTGGTCTCTAAGGTGCTACTGGACAATTTTATATATCCAGCCAAGGAAAGCCCCTTCTGCCTGATTCTCAGAACAGTAGCAATTATGGGACCCACTCAAGTACAGAAGCTTTAGGTTGCTGCTTATTTCTTTCTTTTCATAATGAAGTTACTGGCAAAAATATGCAGGCAGTATGTTCTCACGACTCAGAGAACAGAGGTGATCTACATGGGCTTGGCATAATTAGAATGCCATGCCTGGCAAAGAGGATAAGGCTACAGGAGAGCAGGAGGCTCCACTTGGTCTTCAGTGAGGAGGAAGAGCTTACCTGAAGCACTGGCGGTGGTACAGCTTGCCATCAGCCAGGTAGCGCTGGACCAAGTGGACGTGTTGTTGGCAAGCTGCACAAGTGCTGCTCAGGGTGGTTCTCTGGGACTGCTCTGCCAGGCCTTCAGCATCCTCATCCTGTGGCAACAGGAAGTTGGCATAAGAATGCCTCCACAAACAAAGATATTCAGATATTCTCAGGACTGGCCTCAAGAGGACTCTTGTCTAGTACAGCAGAGCCTCAAACCTGAAGAAAGAGATCTATTCAGGTACTAGGGTTGCTTACCAACTTAGGGCTCCACTGTGCTGCAAATTCCTGCCCCACCCAGTTCAAAGTATTAAGAAGCGACTTATACAACATCCACAGCCCAGATCTCAGCAAGATGCTCTGGCTCTCAGCCAGTCCTGGAATGAATGGAGCATGATGCTCTTTCCTACGATGATTGCCAAGGAGGAAGAGGGGAATCTTCCAATACCAGTTCAATACAGTAATGTGAAAGTCTCAACAGCTCATGGGAACTACTAAATCTCTCAACAAGACCCTTGAAAGAGGCACAGATATAGCATCCAGGTTACACTATTCTTTTCAGAAAAGAAGCCGTATATTGACTTTCCCTCTTCTTCAGAAAGCCAGTTGTTACCTCCAATTGGTTTACAGTATTTGGCTTACTCTCAATTTGCAGATAACTGGTTTGTTTTCTGTAATCAGGAGTGGCCAACCAGAGGTGTACATGCCATATCCACACACACACCAAAGCAATTTTCTATGGACTCTGGAGTAGCCCCCACCCCCCACCCCGATTAAGTTATGGTAAAAGGTCTGTCTACATTTTCACTTGTAAAGATTAAAGTTTCTGAGTTTCAGCAGAGAGGCATGCTATACTCTCTTTTGGATTTTGAATGTATTGTTAAGCCTGAGCAAATGTGCTGCACAACTTTGCAGGATCCCTAATTCACTGTCGCCTCCGTCTTTGCATGTTTCCATTCCCTGGATGATTGTAGGCATCTGTGTTATTGTTTGACATGATCATGTGAAACTGTTGGCAGTAGAAAGTGTTATACTGAGAAGTCATGGAAGAAGCCAGTACTTTGTCTTCATGCATTATTGCTGACTGGAGAAAGACAGGTGTTTATCATACAGCAAACCTGTCCAGAGGCAAGCTCTGTTTCACAGTCTCTATGTGCAACTGAATCCTAGTTTGAAATGTGCATGACAAGGTTTAACAGGTTTGCTATTTGCCCTGGGCAAAAATGTTGACCCCTGTGAATACATGCATGTAAAAAAGGTTGTTTACAATAGAATTGTTTTCATTCCAAGGTGAAACAAGATATTTAGGGCTGATATCCTGTGAACACAGCAACCACTGATGTGAGCTAAGGGATAGTTATTTCAAAATACTCAATTATTAAGAAAAAAGGCCCTCAGATATCAGGAATAACAGCAACTCTCTACACCAGACCTGCACAATTTACAACCCAAGTATTGTGGCATGCATGGTGCTCAAACACCCCTTTTGTGCAATCCTCGGCAGGTAGCATAAACATAAGGTTTAGCAAACCCTTACAAGAGAACCTCTAACCCTATAGATATTATTAGACTACAACTCCCACGATCCCTGACCATTGGCCAAGCTGCTGGGGCTGATGGGAGTTGGAAGTCTAGAAATACCTAAAGGGCCACCCCTGCCTTTGTGGGCTGTTATTAGTGGCACACCGGCTGCATTCTACTTTGTGAGTAACGCCTCCTCTACACACTGCATTCCCCTTCCTGAAATATACATATCTCTGTGCCAAGTGCAGAAACAATATAAACCATGCCGCAGTAACCACAAAAGGAGACCCATAAATTCTTCAAAGCTGAAGAGGACAGAATGATCAGCCATACTTTTTGAATCACTTGCTTTGGGAACGAATTGATTCAGAAACTGGAAACTGAAGCAGGTTAGAGACACCTGACCAATCAGAGGAGCAGGCTCAGTACCTTGGGTGCTGATGTGGTCTCGGAGGCAGGCACAGGTTTGTGTGCTGGCAGAGTAGGTGAGGAGGCAACTGCAGGGGGCTTCATAGGCGGGAGGACTCTGGCTGTAAAGACAGATGGGAACCAATCCATGACGGTGGCTGATGAGTCAGGAAAAGACAGAAGCCCTCTCCAGGTGCTCACCTGAAAGCATGTGGGCTAAAAGTGGGCAGGGGGCAAGTACGTGTACCCAAGCACATCTCTGAACACAAACCAGAGGGAAAGTCAGAAAAGGGAGTCTTTGGGTGAGCGTGCTTAGGCTCCTTGCGATCGAGAACCCAGCTAAGGCATGGAGAGGCTCATGGGAAGGATTCTAGCCCTGTTGGGTGAACGCATTTAGAATCTCCCTTCAGACTTTCCCTCTCAAGATGGGTCTGAAGCAGAGCTGGTAAATGCAGGGACATTGTACATTGATTTGCATATCCACCCCCACCCACTTTTAGCCTGTATGCTTTCAGGGCCAGAAGTTGTAGAGAATCAGTGCATTTGACAAGGTGGAATTGCCCTACCTGGATTTTCTCACTTTGCTACTGTCTCATAGTTGAAAACATCTAGACAAGGGTGGCAGCACACAGCCTACATGGGTTTCTGTTCTTTCCAGTTGTTGTGGGCAAACTATTCACCCCACTCCTTTATACTTCAAAGCTGCGATGAGTCCTTAAGCTCGACTTTCAGCACAGAGCCCAGAAGCATTAAGCAGCATCATTAAAGCCATGTGCAGTTCTGGGGATGTGCAAAATTTGGCAAATTAGGAGCAGGAAAGTGTTTGTGTCCTGCCCCACGCCAGTCTCAGGAAGGGGGGTGATGCATTGCTCCCAATATCGTACTCCAGAATCTACTAACCCACTCACCAAAGGCAAGCATTTCATGCTCATGGGTGGCTCAGCAGCTGAACTACAACTCCCATCAGCCCCAGCAAGTATGGCCACAGACAAGGGAAGATGGGAGTTGTAGTTCAGCAACATCTGGAGGGCTAAGGGTTATCCCCACCTGCTCTAGGAGAAGGGCATGGATTCATCAGGCTTGGAGAAGTCAGTGTGCGCCACCGTGAACAACTTTATGGACTCCAAGTGAGCAAAGATGCCAATATTGTCATGGGGTGGGGGGAGAGCATAACTCCTCCTCTTGATCCCTGGGGGGTAACTGTGGGGAAATGCCCTGCTTTGCAGCTCTCACCTTGGTTGGGGTTATTGAAATGGTTGTAATACTGAGAGACGTAGGTCATGACGCTGAGGCAGTCAGGGACCTTCATGGAGACCATGTCACTGGGATCCAGCAGGGCAGGGATCCCCAGCTCTTGCTCAGCCACCTCAAAGGCCTGCAAAGGCAACAAAGAGCAGACAATCAGGAAGCGGAAGCTGACTCTGAGAAAGAGACAGGCACGCACCACTGGTGGAACAAAATAAGGGGAGAAGTCGCCAAGTAGAAACTTGCAGTATGACACGTATCGGGACCTAGACCGCTCATACCACCTCTTTCCAGTGTAGCACATTGCTACCGGTCACAATGACTATGTTTTGCCTCCACTGTCAGATGCACTATGCCTCTGGATGCCAGGGGATCACAAGTTGTTGCGGATCACAGGTTGGGAGAGTGGTGTTGTGCTCAGGTCTGCTTTCAGGCTTCCCATAGGCATCTGGTGCCAGAAGAGGTGGGCCTTTGGCCTGAACCAGCAGAGCTTTTCTGTTGTACACCTCCGAAATTTCAGTATGGCAAAGTGAATTTCTCCAGTCATTAGCAATTGCTCGGGGACAGAGAATGAGGCAGAAGTAATGGAGATGACGACGCTCTATTTGCTTCCAGCATGGCCCATTAGTCAGAATTTGGACTCTAACCAATTCTCAGCTGCACCACAGACTGACTGGGTGACCTTGAGGCTCTCTTCCTCAGTTTGAGAATGCTGGCGCTTATCAAATATAAAGCATAAATCATATTGTGAGGCGTATATTTTATTTGTTTGCTTAAAATTGCTTTCTTCCATTTCCACCCCACCCCCCTGCAAGAAATATGTGTTCAAAGCGGTTGCAATCAATATAAAACATAAGACAACCAAACTGAACAAAACACCAGGAAGAGATGCATATTGAACAAATACCAGTCACACAGAAATGAGAGATCTGCCCACCACAGCAGTAAGAAGCTAGGAAGCTGTTTTATTCTGAATCAGACTATTAGTCCCTCTAGCTCAGAATGGTCTATGCTCACAGGCAGTGGCTCGCAAGGATTTCAGTCTCTCCTAGTGCTACCTGGAGATACCAGGGATTAAACCTGAAAACTTCTGCTTGCAAAGCAAATGGTTCCGTTTGGTCTTGGGCTGGGAATTTAAAGATGGTAAGAAAGCCTGGTACCATGACTTTAGTGCCAAGGGAAACATAAAGGCCAAACTTTGATAAAGGCACTCTGGACTAAGTATGCCTGAACATATGGTACAGTACATATGGTTTGCTCTGGCTTTTTCCAGAATGGAACCACAAAGAATTATGTCAGAACCAGCCCATCTCTAGCCAGAAGTCTGCAATTACATCAACGCTTGTTTGCCCAGCTGAGATTATTATTTACACTTGCTTGGTATCGCTGGCAGGCCGCAAAGAGAAACCTAAGCACATTCTTCCACTGTCATGGCAAGCCCATCACGCTGGGCTGCATATTTGGGTCTGCAAGTTTGCTGTGCAAATGTGGAATCTCATATGCTACCCTGGAAATCTGAACTTGATTTCTTTTTTTTTTTAAGGAATAGAGTGGCGGGATGGGGTGGGGAGAGAGTTTCTAACAAATACAGTCTGGTTGCAACTAGTTTTATTCTGTCTGTTTGAATAAGGATGGAGCTGTGCACTGAACACATTCAGATGCCCATATCTCATCTTAATAAATCATAGCCTCCTTTGGGAGGAATGGTGGCATATGACATTAATAAATAACATGAAAGAAATAAACAAACAAACAAATAAATAAATAAATGAGGAGAGGAGAGAGTCTTTGGGGCCTTTGCCCCATCCTTCACACAAGCAAGCAAACATGTCAGGAAGTCTTCAATTTACATCTAGTTTCAAACTATGGGTGGTATTCAACTAAGTAGTTATTGGACCCAACTTAGTTGTTGGCATCAGTCTGTCTCGAGAGATAATGGAGTGTGCCTCCGAGGGTGAAACCAAACTGCTGTGTTAGCAGCACCAAAGTGATCTCCCTGGGGCACAAGCCTGGGCAATGTGTATGGAGGTTCTGGACTGCAGAGGCAACAAAAAAACCTTCTTGGCCTCGATGATGTGGTCCAAAGGAAAGCAGAGCAATATGTTTGGCACCAGCTTGGCTGCAGGAGTTGCCAGAAGGAGGTGTAAAAGGCACCATCCAACCGTCTTGGGGACTCCACTCCAGATTTGTCTAGGGCTTACTCCTTAGCCTTATCCCACAAGACAGTGGAGGTTTATGATTAGAGTTTTCCTCCTCCTAGATGGGCTGCCTTCCCAGGTTGCCAAGCCCCCCCTCTGCCCCTCACCAACTTAGTAATGTTCATTAAATTCCATGGCTCTACTCTGATTAAAATTTAGCTGAATGGTTTTATAATTCCAGCTTGTTCTGAAGCTATTAACCATAATTTCCTAGTTCAGACAAAATGGGAAACTACAGCTAATGGTTTGATTGTTTGTACAAGGAAGAAAGGACCCAAGAGTCTGTGTGTGAAGCCAAAAGTCTAATTCATATCTCAGCTTATTAAGCTGAGATAAAATAATACAAACTGCCTAAGTGAACTCATTCTTCCTTCTTTTCAGTACTAGCTGCTTTCAGTTTCATTTCTGCTCCTTTTCCTATACTGTACAAACCAATTCCCTTGCCAGGCCCATCTCTATCCCAGAAACATTAAGCAGCTCACGATCCAAAACGTTAGTTCACATGCCTTACATGCATCCATTTAAACTTTACAGAAAACTGAAGGTCCAACACTTTCCAGAAGCAAAAGCTGGTAGTTACTGGACAAGGCAGTTGACATTCATAAGATGAAAAGGGAACATCCTCATTTCTTTATATAGACTGAACAACTGGAATTTGCAAGCAAGTGAACTGCAGAACATGGGTACTTAGAAGAACACAAAAACAGGAGCACACAAGATCATCCTGGTGGGCACAGCAGATGATCTTTCGAGTGATTCTATATTTATTATTAATTAACAACTGTTTATATTTATTTATACTTCAATATTTTAACTCGCTGGATATCAACATATTTATATTTAGATCTATTATTAAATATCTGGGTGGGAAGAGATAAGAGGGATAATCCCCTCTGTACTTCAAGAAGTGAATGTAGCCATCATTGGGGGGTGGGGGTGGCAGCCAAATTTAAGAAAAGCACACTGTCCAAATTCAAGAAACACAACCATGCAGCCAGGGTTGGAAACAGTTGTCAAAATATCTGAGTACCAGCCTTGTATTTTCTAGACACCTGGGCAACCAGGCACCTGGGATTTTTTCAAACCCTGCTGTAAGCCAGAATGGGGTCAGAATTAAGTGAAGTAATCAAGAGGGAAGACAGAGGCAGGGACTCACCAAGCGGTTGTTCTCATATACATTGTCCTTGGAAAGCGAATTAAAGTCCCTGAAAGAAATAATAATAATAATCATAATAATAAATAAAGAAGGTGTTACAAGAGGAACAGGAAGCACAGTTCAATCTATACCAGATCACACAGAGATTTGAGAGGCAGCATCTCTAGGTAACCATTAGTACAGACAAAATAAAAAATTCCTTCAGTAGCACCTTAAAGACCAACTAAGTTTTTATTTTGGTATGAGCTTTCGTGTGCATGCACACTTCGTCAGATACGAAAGCTCATACCAAAATAAAAACTTAGTTGGTCTTTAAGGTGCTACTGAAGGAATTTTTTTATTTTGTTTTGACTCAGACCAACACGGCTACCTACCTGTCATTAGTACAAAGACACTTCAAAGCGCAATTTTCAAACCACAGAACCTTTGTAGTTTCATTGTCCTTGATGTTACAGGCAGGAAAAGAAAGCTTCCGAATACGGCATTTTACAAAACACAAAGGCAGGAAATGCAGGCCGTAGAACCTCGATTTTAGGGCCACCAAAGATAAAAAGTGAGCTTTGGTTGTTATTATTATTATTTTCAAAAGAAAACCAACACTTCCACTGCTGCTCCACAAAGGTACAGTTCTACACCAATATCTTCTTAGCCAGTGCACGTATGACATTTCCGTCTATCCAAATAGGAATATACCATCATGTGGACTGCTTCACACATGACATTTCCCCTAGCATAGGGCTGCCATACGTCCGGAATTTCCCAGGCATATCCGGGATTCGTCCATTGGTAATAGCGTCTGGGTGGAATTTCCCAAAATTGGTAAAAATGTCTGGGAAAACCTAGGCATAAAACCATGTTGGAAGTTTGGCCGAATTTCCTAAAAAAATAGCTCAAATACTTCGAATTTTTTGAAAGATTTTGGCCAAAACAAACAACAAAAAACCTTTGCCAAAAAAAATTCAACAACTTTTGTATCCGGATTTTCGCTTTTTGAAATATGGCAACCCTACCCTAGCATCCTGTGGCTGAAGAAAAACTTTGTGTACACCAATGAACATCATCATAGGGGGAGGCTGTGGTTTGCCACACTCTGAAGTCAAGTTAGTGCTTCCACTTAAAGGGGGTGGGGTGTAAGACCATTACATCCAGAGTCTAAAACTACCCGGTGGCGCTTAATTGCTAATGGTGTGGACGCTTGTTCAGCAAAAGAGGTAACGTTTGCCAAGATTTCCAGTACCTTTCGCAAAGGAGGAAACCTAACAAGCTGGGGCATGATCTGCAAATGTCTGAGTTCTTGCACATCCACCATAACAGCAACCATGATTGGTTATGATGGCACCATCTGTCCAATGATCTCAGCAATTGAGTGTGTGTTTTAAACCCTTAATTAGGCATCTCCACACACCTAAGATGAAGTCAAAGATGATAGAACTGTAGGGCTGGAAGGGACCCAGGGTGTAATCTAGTCCAACCCCCTGCTGCTTCATGTGCAAGAAAACAAGCACTTTGATTAAGGATGAGGCGAAGCTCCATTTCTTCACATGGATCCATTTCGTCAGTTGCACAAGGATTTTATTTTTAATTTATTCTGTTCTCCTGCTACCCTATTCAACCCTGCAAAGCAAAGAGCTTTAGCACTTACATTCTATGCAATGTGTCCTGTGTTAATTTGTGAATTGCAGACTTAAGGATAACAAAATCTAACTTTGACTGAAATCTTATGAACACTTTCTCAGGAACTCCATATGGCTAACTCCCTGAACAAACATATGTAGGTTTGGTCTATGCATGTCTTTCTTTTCCTGTTATTCATGTTAACTTACAAAAACTGCCAAGCCTTATATGCAAGTCCTGGAAATAAGAGGGACCTGAGAGCATAGAAACAGAATTCATTCATGCCATTCCGGCATTAGCGTAAACACTGCTTTTTATGCACCACCCAGTATCATTACTGTATCTGTTTCAGAGATGCCCATTTCAGGCCCCAAAAAGTTTGATCTGCAATTCAGCCTAAGCAAACCAAGCTAGCACGGTTGTGAGTATTCCCATTACTGAGGTGACCTCAGTGAAGAACCTTCTGGCCATTGACAAACTACTAGATCCTTCAGGGCAAGATGGGATATAAGGTACTCCTGTTCTGCATGCACTTTCCTTGAGCAACATAAGCTTGCTGAGCAATAGGGAAAGAGGGAGGGAGGCATGCAGGAAAAGATGCAGCTGACAGCAGCAGCTCAGAAACATGGTGTGAAATGTGCTAGTTATAGCCGGAGTCAAGGAAGTTCACAACTGGATAATCAAAAACAAGTGAAGCTGAACATTCCCCTTTTCTCCAGGAGGACAACAGACTTTTTTTCTCATCCGAGCAAAGTTTGTGCATTTCCCAGCAAGGCCTCCTAGCAGTACTGCTTTTAGGCTCATCCATCCAATGGAGACGCAACTGCAGAAAGGATGGGATATCAGCATAGATACAGGTAGGAGGGGCTCAGCTCAACGCTGGAGCGGGTTTAGGCAACGCAGAATCAAAAGTGGGTCATACGATACTGCAAGCCTCTCTCTCTGTGCAACTAATAATCTTAGAAACCCACTTTGAGAAGTGAGGGGGAGCTGATGGGCCTTAATCCCTATCCCCTCCCACAGATGGTGATTTCTCTATATCCATCTTGCCCCCCAGGATGGCAGCACAGGGAGCCAGGCAGCGCCTCTCAGGAGCCAGGTTTGGCCCAGGGCCTCTAGCTGCTAACTCTAAAGCAGCAGGGATTTCTCTTTGTGATTTATTTGTTAATCTCAATATGAAACACCTCCTCTGACATCATCTCACATGCAAAAAATAAAGCATGGGAATGATATGCAGCCAGGACACAACATTGACTAGCTGCTTGTATATAAAAGGTGACTTAATGCTTGGCATGTACAGAGGCACTGCAGCCCAGAGAAAACTTCACTGAGCCCAAGGATGGTATTAATACTGATACAGGAGAGAGAGAGCTCATTGGTCAAATTGAACCAACATGCAACTCACTGGCCCAGGGTTTGAAAAGCTGTGTCTGATCCCAGGCTCCTCTGGTTCATTGTGTAGTCAGAAAAAGGAGTGACTACCCTGAAAACAAAAGGGCAAGGCTTATTCCAGGTGAGAGTGAATGGCAAGGAACGTATGGGTTGCCACACATCACCTTCACTGAATGGCCACAATGAACAGAGAGAGGGTAGAGGGTGGAAGGGGTCTCTCATCCTCTTCCTCAACCCATATCTAGTTCACCACCAATAATGTATATACAAAGGCAGTTTCAGTGCCCCCTACAAATAGAGCTGTCTGTATCCCACACTGGTGCGCAGGGAAGGGGAAAATAACACAATTCAGCTTCTTTGGTGCCTATACTTAAAAAAATCAAGTTCCTAGTCCATAAGATTGTAAAGATATGCTTAAAAGCACGTTGACAACCAATCCCTGGTGAAATCTGAGGTCAAAATGACTGCAAGATTTTGCATGGCCAATAGGCAGGACATTCCTCCCCTTTAACTAGTGCAAGCCGAATAAACATACAGCCGAGTAAACATACAGACTAAAGTACGCAAAATAAGAATTTAAAAGTATTCTTTTCAAGTCACAGAAATCTTTCCTTAGTGGAGCTTTGATTTATTTAGTGATAGCGCAGCTGGATAGCTCAGTCAGTAGAGCATGAGGCTCTTAATCTCAGGGTTGTGGGTTCAAGCCCCACTTTGGGCAAAAGATTCCGGCATTGAATGGCGGTTGAGCTACATGATCCTCGTGGGTCCTTCCAACTCAACATTTCTATATTTTACCACACAAAGCCCTGATCATAAGGTCTGTGTAAGCTGTGTCAATGATTAATAGCACAGCTGCATGTGAGCATTCAGGGCTTTTATAGAGTTCACTGTGGTCTAAGCAGATTCTTTGAGTTCTGCAAGGCCTCAGCTGAAACAGCCAATCCATGTGGAGGACCTTGCAACCACAGCCAGAACCCATTAATATGCAGAGAAGGAAAGAGGGTCTGCTTTTGATCTGTTCGAGTGGTTCTTTCCACTCTTAGATCCCCTGCTTCCAAATCAGGGCATACTAAAGTGGTTAAAATGATTCAACACTCCCCTTAGATGCCGCTTCGAAAATCCTTTCTTAACGTGCCATGTCCTTGTAAGGTCCTATGTGTCAAGTCTGTAATATAGTTCACTAAACTGAGAAGTGCTTAGTTAGACCATCTGCTAGAAAAGAGATTTATGTCCTGGATATTTAACAGCACCGACTTCTGCTTAATGGGATAGAAAAGCTGTTTGGAGAAGTTTGCCACTGCTGAATGTAGCTCTTCTGACCCACTTGTTCAGATGCTGGCTTAGGCCACGTGCTCTTTAAACAGCTGCTTTTTGGACCCTTAACAGCTGCCACACATATCTAAAAATGTATGAATTGTTCACTGTTCTCATGCCTGTCTGTCATCGCGCGTCAATGTCACACAGCACTCTGTGGAGATCCTTGTCAAGAACTTCTCCACCTGTGAAGATAGAACATTGTCCTAGCAACAAAACCTTGTTTGCTACAGGTTGTGGGTCTACTCTCTTGCATGTGGTGCGGACCTGTGCTAAACAGAAGTTGATGTCTAAACCACAGAGCTAGGGCTTGCCGATCAGAGGGTCAGCAGTTCGAATCCCCGCAATGGGGTGAACTCCCGTTGTTCAGTCCCAGCTCCTGCCCACCTAGCAGTTCGAAAGCACATCAAAGTGCAAGTAGATAAATAGGTACTCCTCTGGCGGGAAGGTAAACGGCATTTCCGTGCACTGCTCTGGTTCGCCAGAAGTGGCTTAGTCATGCTGGCCACAGCATGTCTGCAGACAAACACCGGCTCCCACGGCCTATAGAGCGAGATGAGCGTCGCAACCCCAGAGTTGTCCGCGACTGGAACTAATGGTCAGGGGTACCTTTTTACCCTTACCTTTAACCTTCTGTGTCTACACTGAAAGCATCTCAGAATTAGAGAAGAAATCACAAAGATAATGTGTTAGCACAATTCAGTCTCCATTTTGAAGAGTAGCAAATGTTCTCAAAGAAAAGGGCCGATCTTGATTATGATGATAATGATAATAATATAACACGCATATTTATTTTAATAATTACGTTCTGCTTTTCTTCTGTTATGGAATCCAATGCAAGGTACGCAAGGTGCCCAGATGGTCACCTATCCAGGCAATTGACCAGGCTTTCTTAGACTTTAGCAAGTCTCATGCACTTTCAGGTTGCACCTTGGCACCATTAACATACATTACCACAATAAATAATCCTTATGGCTTTGTAAGGTAGGCCAGTATTCTTGATTCCATATAGCAGAAAGGGAAGGGTCTGAAGCTGAGAGGCTACTGGCTTGTGTAAGGCCGCCTTGCAAGAAAATCAAAACCAGAGACTTCACGTTTCTGGAAAATCTCCCCCAGCAATCTGTCTCCTGCAGAGGTCAGTAAAATGCCCTAGGAACCTCTGAAGCATAGCGTGATGAAAACGAACCTACTGTCCATTACAGTTACCATCAGAAGCCCTGTTCTGCCACCAAAGGAGGTGTGGCTAACAGTAAAAAGACCTTCTTGGTAACTACTACAGTGGAACCTCGGTTTATGAACACCTCGGTTTATGAATTTTCGGTTTATGAACGCCGCGGACCCATCTGGAACGGATTAATTCACTTTCCATTACTTTTAATGGGAAAGTTCGCTTCAGTTTATGAACGCTTCAGTTTATGAACAGACTTCCGGAACCAATTACACCCATGTTTCAGTTTATGAACGCTTCAGTTTAAGTACTTCATGGACCCGTCTGGAACTGATTAATCCACTTTCCATTACTTTCAATGGAAAAGTTCGCTTCAGTTTATGAACGGTTACTCTGCAGACCGTCTGGAACGGATTAATCCACTTTCCATTACTTTCAATGGGAAAGTTCGCTTCAGTTTATGAACGCTTCAGTTTATGAACAGACTTCCGGAACCAATTGTGTTCATAAACCGAGGTACCACTGTACTCAATTGCTGAATTCTCTCTCCCAAAAGTTTAGTTGGCCCTTTTGATCATGGCTTCCCAGTTGACAGACAAGACTTCTTTAGAAATAATGATGGCCAAGTTTTTAATGAGTTTTAACTGTATGTTAATTTTGTTTTACAATATTTTTACTATTTCCAATTTATATTGTACAGTATCTAGACTGTGTTTCTGTTTGTCCCAAACTACCGTATGGGTCCTAATTCAAGATTATTATTTTTTAAATGCCATCCCGTCTGCAGCAGGGCCCTCTAGATACTGTTGGACTCCAGCTCCCTCAGTCCCAGGCAGCATGGCCAATGATCAGGGATTATGGGGCTCGTAGTCCAGCAACATCTGGAAGGTCATGTTTCCCACTTCTCACCTACATGGTTATTTGAAATGCTGGTTAATTTTTTAAAAAATTATTTTAAATTAAAATCTTTGCAAAGTAAGACCTGAATTTGAACACTTTCAAAGCTCTACATAAGGAAGTTTCCTGTTGAAACGGCACCAATTTTTCTCCCCAAGCACTTAATCAGATCATAAGGAAGCAGCAACCAGATGCAACTGTCCATTGTAATACAAGCACAGAATTCACTGAAGGACACAAACTAGGTCACATTCATCAATCTCTTGCTTTTGTCTATGGATGTTATTCTCCGGTGCTGCAATTCACAAGTCATGTTTATAAATAGCAATATGGAAGGAAGCAGCACATTGTCTGAGACAATGCAGGAAGTTTTCAAAATGAGATTAGAAGGTGAAGTATTAATTACTACACTAAATGGCAACGATAATACTGAAATAGTCAGGAGAGGTTGGCACTATCCCATATTAAAGGCAACCTGTCTCTCTTTCTAGAAAAAAGGCTCAACCAGTTTGCAACAACCAGGTGTGTGATTAAAAAAACCCCACAGTGTACTGGGTTAGATAAGGAAGCTGAACCGATCAAAGGTTGCACATGAATCCTGGCATTCAGATTTTAAGATGGCACCACCAGCACACCAATAATCAGATGCCTCTCTTTTGGCTGGAAATCTCCTCTATGATTTCAGAGTAGCTATGTCAATGGCAGTCTGAGGCCACCACTCCCATCAGAGCAGCCCAAGCAAAATCTGCTCCCTCCAAGTCCTCTTTGATAAGGATGTGTTCAACCGCCTAACTAGATCCCAAACTTCAGAAAAACAGCCTACAACCTCTCTTCCTTGATATGGGTTAAGGACTTTGTCTGGTATTCCCTTATATATGGGCCTAGTTTGCATGTAAAACTAAGCCAAACTATGGCTTAGCGCGGAGGCAGGGTTCAAGCATAACACCATGGCTTTGCTCACTATAGTACACAGCAGTTGCAGCTATGATCTTTGGTCTAGCAACTTATACGTCTGCTTCTTTAGGCTAAGCCATGGTTACACGCAACCTGGGTCATGGGTGTATACACCTGAGATCACTTTTAGGCAGTTTAATTACTCCCACGTTTTAACTACCCTAATCTCTATATACTGTACAACTATGGGTGATCAAAGAAGGATTAAAAGGGCGGACTCTCCTTCCAGCCTTTTCTAGGCTCTCATTTTTGAGGCGAGGCCCTAATTTGTACTGGCAACTGTAATGAGCAAAGGACAGAAATCACCCAGGATCAATGAATATGGAGCAGAAGGGTGTGCGCTTGAGTGCATGTTCCCGTTGACAACAAGGCTTCCCCTCCTACCTGCCAGGTGTGGCAACCTGGGCTCCCTCTCCTCTTTCCTAAGGAGTCTAAACCTCACTCGGGAGCTACCCCACACCTGCCCCATGGCCAGGGGGCTTCCTTCCTTCCTTCTATACGGCTTGTTCCACCCCTGCCCTCTTTTAAAATCTCCGTTCCGCAGCCGCAGAGGAGTCCTACCCCGGGCCGACTGCTTGCCCAGGCGAGAGCGGGGCTGTTGGGCCTAGTCCCGGAGGGGGGCGCGGTGAGGTGGGGTCGGGTGCGGAGGTCTGAGGCGCTCGCCCAGTACTCACAGCAAATCAGGTCGGTTCCTATGGAGGATGGCGCAAAAGGCCAGGCCGTCCCGGAAGGAGCTGCTGAGGTCTCGGATCTCCACGCCCGGGTAGCCCTCGCACTGGCGGCGGCACCAGGCCTGCAAGGCGCTGCGGGGCCCCGACATCGGGGCGGGCGACCAGCCGAGCAGCGGGGCGCGGGTCCAGGCTCAGAGAGCCGCCGCCGCCCTCGCCCGGCCGAGGGACATGGATGGGGCGGAGAGGCAGCCGCGCCAGGCTGGCTGGGCGCGCCTTGGTTGGATGCGGGCGGCTCCTGCGCGGGTCGAGGCGGGTCTGTGCCTCCCAGCCCGGCGCGGCTCCTTCGCCCCGTGCTTGGGCGGGGAGGCTGAGCTCCAGGGCCCGCGCTCAGGTTCCCTCTGCCGGCTCCCGGCTCGCCTCCTACCCCCGGGGGGCGCCTCCTTCCTCTCTCGCCCAGCCACACCGCCGGGCTCTGCTCAGACCTGTCTCTGCCGCCGCTGCTTCTCCGCCCATGATGATGATGATGATCCCCGCGCCGACCCCGCCGGAGCGGTTACTCATGGGGCAGCCCCGGGAGAGAGGGCCGTCTTGGCCGCGAGCTGGCGGGCGAAGGGAGATGCGGCACGGCCGCCGGGCTGGAGAGGAGCAGGAGGGCATGCCTCGCTCCCCGGCAGCCGAGAGGAGAGAGGGGATGGACTCCGGCAGCGGAGTTGCCGTTTATTTTTAGGGACACCAAATGGAGCTTCCATGGGCAGAGGCAGCATGCCGCTCAGCGCCAGCTGCATCCGCGGGAAACGGGTCTGTGAGCTTCCTGGAAGCACCGAAGTGGCTTCTGTGGGAAGCGGGATATTTGGTCTAGAAATGGGGGAGGGGGCAACCTTTGGTCCACCAGGTGTTGCTGTACTACAACTCCCAATACACACACACACACACACACACCGATCGGCCTCTGTTGGCTCGGGCTGGTGGGAGTTTTGAGTCCCTTGGTTGCTTCAGGCTCCCCACTTTCGGGGCTATATGGGTTTTTGGTCTGCTCCCTCCATCAGGGCTCTTCCTGACAGGACACTGGGCTGGAGGAGACCAGGCATACAAGCAAGAGTTGGGTGGTGAAGGATTGGTAGTTGTGGCAGAGAAGGCCTGAGCACTGGAGAGTTCAAGGATCCTCTCCTGGGAATGCCAGGCCAAACTCAAATCTGGAATATCACGTCCCAGACACAGACTGAGTCCTGTGGGCTAAGCTGATTTTCTGTAAAATGATGACTGCCTAAAAGGCCATACATAGGTTACCTGTTACTGAAATGCCCCTAAATAAGAGTATTAGACCCTTTAATCTATACATTAAGCTGAAATAATACTGAATCCTGCCCCCTTTTTATTCTTACAGAGTCACTAGGGTAAGGTTACCAGATTTTTTTCAATGAATCCGGGGACACTTTTCAACTTCAATAGATTTTGTATGGGTGTTGTAAAATGGGGACTGATTTGCACATCTGGGGACTGTCCCCGGGGAAACGGGGACGTCTGGTAACCTTACACTAGGGGGAAATGTGCAGGTATATGTATCTACTATTCACAGCTCTAGTGTTCTGGCCAACCAGTGCAGATGTTTTGGGGAAAATCCAGCCTAGATAGTTGCACCTAATTCCCTTTGCAATCAGTGGGATTTAAGCAGGTCATCATAACTATCTTTTCACATGGATTCTCATGTAAGCATATTGGACTACTTAATTTCCGGTTGTCATTTCACATTAATTTACAACACAAATACTACCTGCCTGGCACATATTATTGTTGCAGAGTCTGGAAAACCTTCATTTGTTAGGAAGATGGTTTGTTAATGGTCCGGGATGGCCAAGGGGGAAATCTCTCTGGGAGCGCTAATTATCAGAAGATGGTTTCTGGATGCAGAGATCACTCAGAAATATTTGGGACTGAAGAAACCATCAGTGTGTGTCCGAAGAAGAAAGTAAATTATACCATTGTCTCTTGATCCCTCTGGAGTGCCTATGACCCCAGATATGTTTTACCTGTATAATGGTAAATAAGCAAAATATTGCAGAAACACAGTTTCCAGTTCTACACACACACACACACACACAGAGAGAGAGAGAGAGAGAGAGAGAGAGAGAGAGAGAGCCAAAAACGAAACGAAAAACGAACTCTGGCAGCGCTTCTTTTTGAACTACTGTACTCACAGTTCAGGGAAGTGAGGAGCAAGTGACATTATCTACAAAGTTGCTGAGAATTGCCTGGCCTCTAGAGCTGAGCTAAATCAGAGCTAGCATTACTGCAGGAAAAAGGTACAAGTGTGAAGGAAGAAAAGGAATCACAAGAGTCATGTGTGAAGCCTTGGCCACTTTCAGATTCTGGTTATTTTGCAGGAGAGATTCAAGTACAAGCTGGAAATTTAGGTCTGTGCAATTTAAGTAGCTTAAAGTGCTCTGTTGCCCTTGCACAACAAATTCACTTCAAAAAATAGACAACAGACTTATTGTGGTTAGGGAAGTGTGCCCTTTGTGGTCTGCATGCAGTCTATGGCTGCCCAGTGCATGATATGTCCGCACAATGCTATACAACAATGTGGGGCATTTCTTTGCAAACCGCACTGAAGAGCCAAGCTGGTCTGTACCAGCCCAACCAGCCTGGCAACCATAGCCTGAGCTTTCCGGCCACCAATGGGGAAAGGGGGCAGCTGTAGTAGTGCAGTATGAGTGGAACCTACAACAGTGCTTTCTGGCAGGATACTCTATTCCACTCTCACCTGATAATCCAGTTTTTCATTGAAATAGTCAAGTCAGCATTCCACAACTTGGTCCTCAATTTTTGTCGTTGTCCCCTTTTGTATTTTTAAAATCTGCCGTTGCCATGTGTGGTGCCATTTCCCCCAACCTCCATTTGTGGTGCCGTTGCCTATTTTGCCTACCTACCGGTAAGCCAATAATGGGGAACCTCTGGCCTGGGAGCCAAATGAAGACTTCCAAGGCTCTCTCTGCCCCTTGGAACTCTCCCCAGGCCACACCCGTCTTGCTTCAGAGGATAGAATGAATATCTGACCCAGTTTCTCAGGGAAGGCTCTAATAGAGGGGGCAAGGGAGGGCAGACCCACCCATTGATTGTTACAGCGGTTGGTTGTCCCCGAAACAATGCAGCAAATAAACTTCTTGATGGCTCAGGCTAAAGTTTTCAAAATTCTAACCCCAACCCTCCCATTAACACTCAAGACAGTTGCCTCACTAAAACATGCAGAGTTTGTACTGCCTGCTTTTTGATCATTTGAATGCATATGAAAGACAGAAATTTAGCATCAAAAGAAAGACCGTATTTAGCATATATTGCTTGCTTGTTTGGCTTTGGACCCTGCGATGAAAAACCAGGACTCTTCCAAAACTGTATAAATCTACAGAAATCGCATACATTATGAAATTAGTGAGTTCCAGTTGGCATCTTTCAAAACGTCGTTGCCCACCCTCTCTGGGAATGAAAGAGAAGCAGATTTTGGTCCCACGCTGTGACACTAATGAATGTGCATATTGTTACATGTTCCCCGCTGCCAAGCGTTGAGAAGTTCCAAGGACAGCACTACAGAATTAATTTCTTTTGAATGAGAGAGCACAGGAATATTATGGCATTTGTTTTTGTAATATTTGCTTTTAAAACAGATAGACAAGCCAAACATAGTGGAGGTGAAAGCTACTAATCCTTCATGAAGTCTACAAAAGGTGCAACTGTACACCAAGGATGCTTCAACCAAATCAACACACACTCTGCCTTTGAAATTCATACTGCAGAACTGGCTCTAAACCATTTCACCTCCTCAGAATCTGCTGGGAGTATTCCATTCCAAGGGCTGGAGACGGAGACCCAGCTATTAAGGAGCATTAGCATTCTTGTGATCAAACGTCACTAGCCATTCATTCAGAATTATCAAAACCAGGCATAAACTAAACAATATTGGTTACAGGTAGGTAGCCGTGTTGGTCTGGATCGAAGTAAAATAAAAAAAATTCCTTCAATAGCACCTTAAAGACCAACTAAGTTTTTATTTTGGTATGAGCTTTCGTGTGCATGCACACTTATCTGAAGAAGTGTGCATGCACACGAAAGCTCATACCAAAATAAAAACTTAGTTGGTCTTTAAGGTGCTATTGAAGGAATTTTTTTTACTAAACAATATTGTGTAAACCTATGGAGGGCTAAGGTTCTCCACAGGGAATTAAGCTAAGGAATATGTGATTGAAAGAACCACATACTGTATCCATCTCTTGCTTGCCCATTTCCTCCCAACACTTTCCTCAGTTTCCCTGTGTCTATTTTAGATTGTAAGCCCTTTGGGGCAGAAACCTGTCATACATGGTTCTTTTTTAAAGCACCATACATATTGCTAGGTAAAAGATGATAATGTGGTGGGAATGGAATAATTAAATACAGGAACAATATCGTTTGTTTCCCCCCCACAAGTTTTATATTCTGCTCGTCGGTAATAAAACCTCAAATAACATAATATTGGATCAGTTGTTTGGGAAAGCAAACACGTAAAGTCGTCTCCCAAGAAACCCATGCAAAAACTGGTCAGACCAGGGGAACTGGAATGAGGAGCTAAGCAAGGTAGATGCGGAAGGGTGTGTCCTGCATCCAGGCAGAGCCGTGACTTCACCTTTACAGGTACACAGAGGATTTGGGGCTCTTAACCGCCAGACACCTGGCAGCGGTGCCGTTAACCGGCCCTGCTGCAAGGAGCTATGGAAAACAGCAGTATTTTCAGACCAGTGGATACAATGAGTTCTTTGTGGTTTCCAAAGCCGAAAGGGCAGGAGTAGGCGAGCAGAAAGGCTGGAAGCCAAGCAATTCAGAATATGACATGCTCCTTCCAGAGATAGCTGCAGATGTTATGGCCTTAACTAAGCCAGAAAAGATCCCCTTTGCTGCAGTCAGACTGCCCCCCCCCTTCACATGTTTTCAAACGGTTTTGTGGCTTCCTTGATCCAGGTAACAAGGTTTATATGTCTCAAACTCTTCACAGAGGATCCTCTATTCTCGTTCTCTATGCTGCTCTTAATCTGAGAACAGAACACTCCTGAGGAGAACCTTTATTTTCAGCCAACTTACTTGTTCTACACTCTATTGCAGGCATCCCTAAACTTCGGCCCTCCAGATGTTTTGGACTACAATTCCCATCTTCCCCGACCACTGGTCTTGTTAGCTAGGGATCATGGGAGTTGTAGGCCAAAACACATGGAGGGCCGCAGTTTGGGGAAGCCTGCTCTATTGTTATAAATAAGGGACTCAGCAGCCACATAAGATCATCTGGAATTTAAGAATGGTTTACCTTAAAAGCAAAAGTTTTTTCCCCCATTTGACTGCAAGCAAGAGGAGAGATAGCTTCTTTGCTGTTTGCTCTTTTTTCTTGAGTTGGATTCCTGTGAGGGATTAAAACTGAGAGAAATAGTGCTTTAGTTGAGAGTCCTGCATGGCAGGGGGTTGGACTAGATGACCCTCAGGGATCCCTTCCAACTTTAGAAGTTATGAAGTGATTGCTGGAAGCAAACCGGGTCTACGGTGTTTAGCTAATTATCACTGAGACTGTTGGGAGGAGCACTGTTAAGTTGTCCCATGTTACAGAGGCCAGAATAGCCTCATGTTGTGAAAACCTTCCAGCAGAGATTCAACAGGCACCCTCACTTGTGATTTTCAAGCATCTCTTGGACACTTTTTAATGCCAACGGGTCTATGCAGAATTTTAAAACTTTTTTATTAGCCCGATTGTTTTGTATTGTTTTTAAGGGTGTTTTACATCTTAAGTATTGCTGTATACCTGTTGTTGTACACCACCTGGATAAATAAACCACAATGCAATTCTGCATCAATAGGAGTATAGCATCTAGATCAAGGGAAGTAATAGTACCACTGTATTCTGCTCTGGTCAGACCTCACCTGGAGTACTGTGTCCAGTTCTGGGCACCACAGTTCAAGAAGGATACTGACAAGCTGGAACGTGTCCAGAGGAGGGCAACCAAAATGGTCAAAGGCCTGGAAATGATGCCTTATGAGGAACGGCTTAGGGAGCTGGGTATGTTTAGCCTGGAGAAGAGAAGGTTAAGGGGTGATATGATAGCCATGTTCAAATATATGAAAGGATGTCATATGGAGGAGGGAGAAAGATTGTTTTCTGCTGCTTCAGAGAAGCGGACACGGAGCAATGGATTCAAACTTCAAGAAAGAAGATTCCACCTAAACATTAGGAAGAATTTCCTGACAGTAAGAGCTGTTCGGCAGCGGAATTTGCTACCAAGGAATGTGGTGGAGTCTCCTTCTTTGGAGGTCTTTAAGCAGAGGATTGACAGGCATATGTCAAGAATGCTTTGATGGTGTTTCCTGCTTGGCAGGGGGTTGGACTGGATGGCCCTTGTGGTCTCTTCCAACTCTATGATTCTATGATTGTGTGGAGACAAGTGCTTCTTCCTGATCTGGTAGCATGGTTGCTCTGCAGCACCTCGTTTCCTCCCCCTCCTTTGCGTCACCTCTTGCTGACACAAGAGGTCTTGAAGAGCTTGTCGCTATTTAGTCATACTTTGGTTGATTGATTTTGGAGAGTGGATTAACACCTTTGCTTTTTACGCCTCACTCCAAAATCTCATGAATGATAACTTTCTTTTCTGATCTGAAAAGAGTGTTTTACCTACCCAACGGCTACCAACTTTCAGAATCTATCACAGCAGCTGAGCCTAGAGAGGAGAACCAACAACAATGTTGCTCCACAGAAGCTTCACCAGCGTTTCAACAATTGCACTCTGTTGGTGTGGCTGCGTGCTCCAAATTCCTTTTGCCTTCTGTCGGTGCCAGGCACAGACTCCAACAGAGCCCGGCCTTCCTCTCGCAGCAAAGAGCAACTGGCCTGATTTCTTTCCAGGAGGTCAACTGTGGTGACTGGAGTGAATCTCTCCTAACCTTTAGCGGCTTGTGGGGGGATCACAGTGGCTTAAGTGTGCAAGGCATGACATAAGCCATTCCCTACTAAAATCCTGGGAATGCGTAACAGGTGCAAGATGCAGAGGTTCCATATTTAAGCCCCAAGCAAAGGCTGCTTTGTGTGTTGTATTCTTTTTACCACACATGATGAAAAACCGACACATAGCAGTAAGGATCATTAGGAAAGGAACTGAAAAACTGCCAATACCGTAAAGGCATTATAAAAATCTATGGTGCAACTGCTCTTGGAATATTGGGTAGAGTTCTGGTCGCCTCACCTCAAAAAGAAAATGGAAATTCACACCCACCAGAGGTTGTGATGGTCACTTCAATTGCATTAGAAGAGGATTAGACGAATTCATGGAGGATGGGCTATCAATAGTTACATTCTCCCTCCGCTGTCACAAACAGTATGTCTCTGAATGCGTTGCTGGGAATCACAGGTGGGGAGGGTGCTGTTCTGCTCAGGTTCAGATTGCAGAATTCCCATGGGCATCGGGCTGGCTACTCTGAGAACAAGATGCGGGACTAGACAGGCCTTTGGCCTGATCCAGCAGGGCTCTTCTGATGTAGTGTGGTGTAGTGGTTAAGAGCGTCTCCGCTCCTCCACATGCAGCTGCTAGGTGCTAGTCACACTTCTTTGAAGTCTCTCAGCCCCACTCACCTCACAGAGTGTTTGTTGTGGGGGAGGAAGGGAAAGGAGAATGTTAGCCGCTTTGAGACTCCTTCGGGTAGTGATAAAGCAGGATATCAAATCCAAATTCTTCTTCTTCTTCTTGATGTATGTCACAATAGGCTGCAACTCTTTGTATCGTGCGAGTCTCCCAGGACAAATATTTCCGCCTCTTTTGTCTCACATGGCTCTAGCCATTCTGAAATGGTAGTATATGTGCATGCAGTCCTATTCCCTCTCATCATGAGGCTATGTGCATGACTACAGCCAACTGTTATACTGGCTTTTCTCTTTTTCTTTGGAAAGCTCACTATGACAAAGTTGGAGAACCAGTTTGTTAACGGTCCTGCAAACTATATACAGTAAACTTCTGACACCCATTCATATAAACAGATCTTCCCAGACTAATGAACAGGACCTTCAGTCAAGAGTCATCATACATTGCAAATATGTACATCAATCACCTATTAATACCATTTAGGCTTATACAGAACGCTAGAAGGTTTAAATCTTCTCTGACTGTACAAATAGTTGCTGCATGCATTCCAAAGAAATACCACCCAGCAGCAAGAAGCAGTTATATGAAATGTGTTCAGCAATGTTGTAAAATACAGTCTTTGCAAGACTCTGGTTTTATATGGATCTGATATCTCCCTCCATTTTTTGGCAAGGATCAGGAAAGCAGAAGGAAGTGTAGAGTTTGGAGTATTGGCAGTGAGCAAACTGTACAAGGAAACCCTCACCAGGAGGCAGAAACTAGGGGAAGACAGCTGTGTTCTGTCCGAAAGTGCTTTCAAAGCATCCCCATTCATTACCAAGCCTTATTCCGCAGCCAGGCATGAAAAACGTTTAATAAAAAGGAACAGAGAGCAGATGCGGGTTCTTTGGATGCCAAACTGTGAGAAGGACCCAACTTTGCTATTCTGTGGCAAACCCCTGAAGTGAGGAAAGCACAGTCCTACTTATAGTTCTCTCATGCAAATCCTTTGGGGCTTGCAGCATATGCATTAACAGAGCTCATTATAAGATGCCTCTTACAGGATGCAAACAAGGTTTCCAACAGGTGCTAACCTCACACTGAGAGGATGGATGAAAGCTATTTGCAGTCAGTTTCACATACTTGCTCCTGTTGGGGAAATTAGGAAGGAGTACGACTTGAACAATGTGCTTATGGTTCTTTCAGCACATTGTTCCATCACTGCAATAAGCCTTCCCCAACATCTGTTGCCCTCACTTACATTCTGAAAGCTATCCTGGCATCAGATTCAAATATAAATAAGATAGATTTATGCTTTGTGCAGCTTGATCCCACACATGAGTACTCTGAAATCAACTCCAATGAGTTCAATGGGAGTTACTGCCACGTATGCATGCACAGGACCCCAGCCGCAGATTCTTTTATTTTATACAAAGGGAAACTGAAAGGCCCATTCAGACCTTCACTGCTATATTTTCTGCTATAAAAGACTTCTTTAAAAAAGGACCAGTAAAAACCACAAGTTTCAGCATGAACTATACAACACAAGGAAGTCTGAAAAACATTTGATATTGTAGATCTCGTAAGAATCCACTGTTACAGTGCTTAGCATACGTTTACCAAAAGGACATCTAGTGATAGTAACACCCCTGAAAGGTAAGCAGTGAATAGCTTGAGATCGGGATAATACTCTCTAGTAAATTGGATTGAACTCACATGACATCCTAGAAATGCCTAGGAGACATATAACCAAGCCCTTTCTTTCTTTTAACAGTATACAGCATGTCAGGTCTCCTTCCTATGTTAGGAAACAAAGCAACAGGGGAAAGGGCAGGTGCAAGCTTTTCATTGTAGGTTTCTTAAAAAGAAGAGACAGCATCTTTGGACCACTTTTCAAAGTAGTGGATGGCTGTATTAGTGTCCTCATGTGTGCTCTGTCTGTCAGCTATCCCTACACACCTCCCACAGATATCAAAAGTTAAGATATCAAAAGAAGCTAGGAAATTGGCCACCTCCCCCTGAAGGGACAAATGAACTATAACTCCAGAGACACAAGAGATATTTCACTCATTTAATTAGATTTCTTAGTCCTTTTATATGAGCTCAGCTGTCTGCTATCCAAATAAAAACTGCAGAGCCCTACAGAAAATTCCAAAATTCTTAGCTCATTCTCTCTCCCCACCCCCCGTTTGCCCACTTAACAGAAAGAACCAGGCGGTTGATGACGAGTTCAAGACGACTTTCAAGGTCTTTGGCCCATCTTTTTCAGAGTGCGATTCAGCTGAAAGAGACAGACATCTAATTACAAGGAAATTCTTGGGGGCAGGGTAGAAACACACACACACACACACACACAAAAAAAAATTGGTACTATCCGAACTATGCACTGTGCATTCAAGGATCTGGGCACCATGCAAGAATGCAAAGTGCAGACATGGGGAAAATTAAACCACTTAGATCCTACCAAGATGGAGAGATTTGAGGTCAGAACACAGAAGAGTTGAACATCAAATAGAAGTTTGCATAACTGCGTAAGTTGCAAAGCATTACAAGGATATTGGGTAATTTAGTATTTAGTAACAGGCAGCAAAGCGGAAGCGGCTTTGTCATGCTGGCCACATGACCTGGAAGCTATACGCCGGCTCCCTCGGCCAATAATGCGAGATGAGCACGCAACCCCAGAGTCGGTCACGATTGGAGCTAATGGTCAGGGGTCCCTTTACCTTTAACAGGCAGCAAAAGGCTCCCCTAAGCTAACTTGTGGCCCCCCAGTGCTGTTGGACTTTTAATTCCCATCAGCCCGACCTGGCAGACAGAGATAATCAGAGGTGTAATCCAAACGTTTGGAGGGCCACAGGCTCCCCACCCCTACCCTAGAGTTCATATCGCTTAAGAGATGCTTACCCAGTCTTAAACAAAATCATGCCCTGTCCATGTTCTTGCATTTGGGAAGCAACCAGCCAGACTGAAGTAGGCTGCATAAAACCTGTACCCATGGCTTCAGAATCTTCCTTCAATGTATTTTTGCTTTCTTGGACTGCATTTTAGAATGCCGAATACCACTCTACTACTATCTCTTCCTCTCCTCCATTCTGTGCTACATATTCCCAGTTCTTTCCCTATTCCCTAACCTAGGAATCTTAAAAACTCAACACTTAACTCACTGCTCACCTGCAAATCTTGTATTTATCCTTATTCTTACATGTTTAAGTAATGAACACAAGTGCACAGTACAGCAGATGATGGCCATCTGTTACCAAGAAGGGCACTCTTCCACCTGTGGTGCTGTGCTCAGTGCGTTTGGTTAAGCCAGCTCAAGGTGGCACTCTCCATGTGAGTCTAAACAACACAATGGCCATTTCCCCATCATAGAGCTTTCATTCCCCCAGGTGGGACTCCTGGTGATGCAGCGCCCTCTGTGGGAGAGCTGGAACAACTACACTATGTTCCCCCTTGGCAAGCAGCAGGAGACAGAAGAGGGTAGGTGACATTGGGAGAACTCCTTCCACTGACAGATAGATGGCACTGCTGTCACCTATGTTTTCATTTCTGGCATTCATAGCAATGCTGTTTGGATTTCACTCTCTCCTGTACAGAGAGACACAGCTGTTCCTCAAACCCTGGCTGAAAGCGTGCAGATAGGTCACCCCATCAAATTTTGCAAATGATAACATTTTAGTAAGTTTCGCCTGCTCATTCAGCAACTAGCTTACCTCTTCAAACTTATGGATCTGGCGGATGAAGAAATCCCCATAGCGGCGAGCAACCTTTGTGTCTGCGATGTGGATCATGTCCTGCCAGGAGATAGGCAACAGTAAGGAACAGCCCAGGGGTGTTAACAGGCAACAGCTCTGTATGAAGTTCACTCTAGCCTGGAACTAGGGGTATTTTTTCAGATAGGCTCCTTCCTTACTGAAGGAGTGAGGCCAACATTAACGTCTTCTTGGTGCCAGGTAAGATCTACATCTTTTCCCAGGCATTTGAAATAATCTGATTACTTGGCTATCTTGGTCCATGAACACTGTGATGTTTATTTATTTTTTTGTTGATGCATTATTAATTCCAAGCGGCTATCAATGATTTGTATATTATAGATAGATACCCTGTTTCTCCGAAAATAAGACATAGCCATAAAATAAGACATAGCAGGATTTTTAAGCATTCAAGGAATATAAGCCATACCCCGAAAATAAGCCATAGTGATAGGTAGTTTAACCTTGTAGGTTAAACTGAACCATTCTTAATAAAAAAAGAGACATCCCCTGAAAATAAACCATTGTGTGTTTTTTTTAAAGAAAAATAAATATAAGACGGTGTCTTATTTTCGGAGAAACACAGTAGATAGATATAGATATAGATATAGATATAGATATAGATATAGATATAGATGATATAGATATAGATGATATAGATATAGATATAGATATAGATATAGATATAGATATAGATATAGATATAGATAGATATTGCCCACTTTCTGCAAGTTGCCTACAGACTGTTTTATGATGCCACAAATAAACATAACAATACTCCATACTTATAAAGAAGAAAAGGATAAGCCTGTCAGATAGTAAGACAGGGTGCTTCAACCAATGCTCTCTCCATTGAAGATGTCCTTGTATTCACCCCTCCCTAGGAAAATGATATATATATATACACACACACATGCAACTTCATCCAAACAGATGAGAATGGGAATTGATTTGATGATGGTGTGTATCAGATATCAGGATATAGCCCTCCAGATGTTCATGGGAGCTGGAAGTTGAACAACATCTGGAAAGCCACAGGGTTCCCATCCCTTGTGTATAATCACTAATGTATATGCCTTTAATCTGATGTATTTGCAGAAGATGAACTGATGGAGAAAACTGAGTGAGTGAGGGTAGTTGATTTCTAAAGGTGGGAGTGAATAGAACTCTTTGGGACAAGATTCATAGCTTTGTCCCTTTTAGAATGAAATGGGAGAGGGAGAGGGGGGCTGATTGTACTGGAAAACAAAGTACCTCCTATGGTAGGTGGCACTATGGATTTTTAAAAAGCATGCATCTATTCTTGGGAGAACCTCTAACCTCTGCCTTTCTTGGGTTAAAGCTCGTTTCCACTCCAGGAACTCTGCAGTGAAGAGCTCATTCCTAGCAGGTACCTCTGGCTGCCTGGAGATGGGCGCTCTAGGAACTCTGCAGGAAGCTGCTTTCTACCAAGTTAGAACGCTAGTTCATCTAGCTCTGTATTGCCTACTCTTAGTGGCAGCGAACCCAGACAATAGCTTTTCTCAGCCCTACCTGGAGACCCCAGAGATGGAACAAGAGCCCGTTCGCATGCAAGGCAGATACTCTACCACTAGTTATGGTCCTTCCCCACGTCACCTATGCAATCTGACCAACCCGGAAAGCTTCCTATAAGGGACAGAGAGACGTGAACAGACAGCCGGGAATGGGCAGACCTTGTCAATGTAGAAGTCCACCTCAGAAGCAGACTGGAACTCGCCATCCAGGGCAGAGATGCCGCTTGTCCAGACCAGGTTCTTCATTTTGTGTTTGAAGACGAGCAACTGGATACGGAACTCCTGCTCTGTCAGGTCCAGGAAACCGGCTAGCTTGGCAACTGGCATTGTGGTGTAGAGCTTCAGGAAGCTGCGGATGGTAGAAAGCTGGGCCTGTTGCTGGACCTCATCGGCAAAGACCTTCAGCTGCTGCAGGAAAGGCTCCTTGTGGTAGTTGGGGTGAACGTTGTCATAGTTGGGGACCACAGGGGAGAGGAACTTGGGGCAGGCGTAGCTGAAGAGCTCTTCGTACACTTGAGCGTCGCCTTTCTGCATGCGCAGCATCTTGTCCCCGTATTTCTCTCGGAGCTGCAGGTGGATGCTTTCGTCGATGCGCATAGGGTACATGGTGAGCGCAATGGCCAGCAGGGCGTGCATCTGCTCGTTTTGTTTGTTGATCTGTGACACAAAGAAAGCTCAATAGAAACACTCTGCTCCGTATTTTCAAATTTCCACGTAAGGACTCATGCAGCACAGTGGCCAAAAGTCTGAGTGACAGAAGCCTCCAGTCAAATCTCACCTCTGCTTTGAGTTGACAGGTAACTTTCACGGTGACCAAAACAGAATAGACAGGCACACAGCCTGAACTGCCAGAATTAAACTGAAAGCTGCCATTGGCCATTTCGCTACACAGATTCAGGCAATGGAGTCACTCTTACCCTGCATTTCCATAGTAAGGCCTATGTGCCCTTGCACTGGTAACTGAAGAGTGCCAACTTCAGAAATGCCAATTAGGAGTGCCTTAGGAAAGCCACTATTTAGAGATTACTAGGTTTCTTAAATGTTTTAAATATGTCTTATCTGCCATATATTTTAAGAAACTAATTTTTGCATGATTGTTCCCAAGATCCAAGTGCACATTTGCATTTATGTTTGGATACAATTGGATGCAGGTTTGAATCAATATGGCAGACCGAACCTTTCAAAACTGCACTGATTTTTTTGGTTTCTTAGAATTTCTGAGCAATGCTGGATATGAGGCTGCTAGTATAAAATACACAGAATAAAGTGTATTATTTTGCAAATTTGTTATTCCTCTCTTCCCCAGGATAGAAATGTAATAAATCAATCTTTTGAGTCTCTTCCTCCCAGCTGCAGAACAGGAATAATGATACTGATATACAGGGTTGTTGTAAAAATTACTGAGATAACGTACACGAAACATTTTCTACAAGTATTACTATGTGAACCTAAGCAAATATAATGGTGCATTATTATAAAAGACAAGCATGTTACTAACCCACAGGGAGAAGCCCAGAAATACATTGTCCGGGGGGAGGATGTCAAGAAAGCTTCCTCTGGCTATTTCCCACCTATTCTTACTCTCTATTACTTCCCTCCTCACCCTTCAGTTCCCCACTCAAAACAAAAGTTACTGAACTGACCCAAACACTCTCTTCCCACTACAATGAGACAGGTAATAACCAGAAGTGGAATGGCCTGGGTTGAGTTGCACCCTGACTTCTGAAAGATTTAATCAGCTGCATTCTGGAGGAGTTTGGCAGAAGATGTGAGACCTGCAGGTACTATAAAATCTTCTAAAATACTATAGAATGAAGCAACAAGAGTTTGTGTAAAACAGTGAGGTTTAAGGCCATTGTACTCGCACATTGCTAGCTGACTAAAATACTGCAAATAAGCCTTAGTGGGACAATTACAGCCAAAGATTCATCATCCATGATACCCAATACTGACTTACTGGTTTTAGAGATCCAGAGAACAAACTCAACACAATTAATGAAGAGAGCAACGGTTTTGGCAGATCAAAACAATGAAGCTGTTTTAGTTGTCTCCTACTATTGCAAGTAGGATTAATACAGTGAAGGGGTGGGGGTAGGGGGGGTGAATACACACACAGAGAGAGGACATCACAGCTGGTATTAATGCCAGGGGAAAGTGTGTGAGCAATGTAACAAGAGACAAGGTCAGATTAGCAGAAGAAAGCCTTGAAGGTGAAGACTAATTTTGATGTGTTTGGGGCAGACAGTAAGGAGCCAAGGAGAAACTGGCTCCTGAAAGATTTAATCAGCTGCCTTCTGGATTAAGATATGGGTCCCAGGAAGGCCAGAAAGTCTGTGACCAAATCAGGCTTAACTGCAGGTAATATAAAATGTTTTTTAAAAAAAGAAAAAGAAAGAAAGAAAGAAAGAAAACAAACTTGAAAATCTGGTTAGAATGCTGGAGGCTAGAAATAACAATAAAGCAGTGATCATGGTGTAGTCCAATTAAATACAATGGGAGTTACTTCTGGGTAGACAATACATTAAATTACTCTGGAAGTAGAGGAGCATGGTTTGTTTTACACGTAGCTCTAAGACATAGTTTGTTTAGCCTAACTATGGTTGCCTGAATGTGCAAACCCAGCCCGGCAGACTAAGCAAGGCTTATTTTCTGCCAACAAACCATGATGTAAAGTCCATGGGTAGGCAAACTATGGCCCGTGGGCCGGAACTGGCCCGATTGCCTTCTAAATCCAGCCTGCGGACAGTCTGGGAATCAGCGTGCTTTTACATGAGTAGAATGTGTCCTTTTATTTAAAATACATCTCTGGGTTATTTGTGGGGCATAGGACTACGTTCACTTCCCCCCTCAAAATACAGTCCGGCCCTCCACAAGGTCTGGGGGACAGTGGACTGGCCCCCTGCTGAAAAAGTTTGCTGACCCCTGTCCTAGTTCATTGCTGGCTTACAAATCAGTTGTGTTTTAACTGTTGTATGGAGTTATATGTTGACCAAACAGCCATGCTTCCCCCACCCTGATATGTTTGGCTACCTCAGCAGCTTACCATGCTACAAAAGTCAAGGGCAGCTGGAAAACAAGCCATACTTTAGAGAAACAAGTCATGACTTGTCTCCTTTTTTGTGAGACAACTTGTGGTTAATTGGAGAAATGGAAGTTCAAACAAACAATAGTTTAGCATTGTGTACAAATTTGGTCTGTGCCTGGGAGGAAATAATCAACAGCATCAAGAAAAGGCGCTCGGAACAGAAGCAACAAGCGACTTTTTACCACCTTACCATCTCATACTTGTAGGTTGTCCTCTGGAACATGCTCTTGGTCCTCTGAATATACAGGAGGATGTTTGCAAAGACACGGATGGCATCTTGGTAGCGTCGCATCATGAGGTATGCAAAGCCAACGTAATAATAGGTCGTGACCTGGCACTCTGGCACTCGTGAATACATACTCTGGGAAGGGAAGAGATTCAAGTGAGATGCCTGGAGGGAATAATTTTCAATCACTACTGGGGACAGCTTTCTTCCAAAGGATATGGTGGAAGGATTCTGCTCAAGTACCTTATGTTAGAAAGGGGATCAGTGGTAGTCCTGAAGTGGTACAACAGAACAGCTCCATGCTATCTTTTTAAACCAGGCTTGGGGCATAATATATTATTTATTCCAGTTTTACACTGGGCGTGACTGTTGCCTTTCTAATAGGTGTGACATTTTATTTGGTTTACTAACAAACCTGAGCAAAATTTAAAATTTATTTATTTTTCAGCATGAAAAAGGGTAATGGGGTGTGCCTATTTTCCTACAGGTGTACTAACATTTACACTTGACACTCCTCAGTGCTAAGATCCCATGTTGTGTTCTCAATTCAATGTACTTGGTCACAATGGCTGACAATGCAATTAACACTTTGATACATTTATCTAAATATGGCATTCAGGAATGGGTACTGGGGAGAGGGCAGGTAATTCCTGAGGTGGAAAACAGGACTGGCAACAGTGAGAAATGGGCAGGTCATATCTGTAGCTTGCCTTCTCTGAAACATGCTCTTGGTCCTCTGAATGATATTGGAGAAGTACACAAAAAGCATCATGGTGCAAAGGATAAAACATCCAAGATAACAGGCCTCCTAGCACTTAGGTACTTCAGAATATTAACTCAGGGAATGAAAGGAAATGACAAAACAGATGCTTTGAAGGAGATTCTTTGCATATTTTCAAATATACACCTGTAATTTGGAGAGTAAAAAAGGTTTTCAGAAGAGCTGGATTCTCAAAACTCCCAAGTTTTGACTGTGCATAGAACTGAAAATGAAATATTTTTCACAGCAGAGTTGTACCTTGAAAGTCGAACAGAATCTGTTCCGAAACGTTTGGAAACCAAAGCATGACTTCTGATTGGCTGCAGGAAGCTCCTGCAGCTAATCGGAAGCCGTGCCAGATGTTCGGCTTCCGAAAATCGTTCGACATCCAGAACACTCACTTCCGCTTTTCGATCGTTTGGGAGCTGAAACGTATGAGTTCCAAGATGTTCGGCAACCAAAGTACGACTGTACCCTCCATGTACACAAATTAGCTCTACACTCAGCACTTAAATGGGGCAAGAGAGATTTATATTTGACACACATGACAGCATAGGTGAGAAGAGCACCCAGAAATCATCAGGTGCACAAACCTCATTGAAATCCAGAGGACTCCTCAACAACAAAAATGAGTACCAGTATAACACCCCAGAAAAGAACAGGGATGTTCTATTTTAATGCTCTAGCATCTGGCAGGATTTGAGTCCTGTGCTCTGTTACCTTCTTGTTAAGTTCAATGTTCTCCAGAACCTTGATGGCTTGATAGTAATCTCCCAGGAGTGAATGGAGGCGCAGCAAGCCCACAAGACTGAAATAGCCCAACATCTTATAGAGAGAATGGCGGCCATACTCTCCAGCTACACTCTCAGGGTCACCTAGGGGAGGGAAATAGTATTTGCATATTTAATAGGAATTTGAAAGTACCACTGTGCATTCTATAGCAGGACAGGGGAGAAGAGACCATATGCAATCTTCAACATGTTTTATAATCAGCTTGATCAGACAGAAATAGTTTATTTGGATTCATCTATGGTAGTAGAGGCTAGAGCAAGAACTGAAAGTGTTTTAAGAAGCCTCACAGGAGTTTGAGAATTTACTAGTTCCACTGAGACATTAGAAGAATCAGATCCTCCCGTCGGAACAAACATCCCTATTGTGCAAATTAATCTATCCGAAATAAGCACCATCCTCTGGTTTTGTACTTACAGTCACTACTACATCAGTGTACACAAACGGAGTAAAAAAAAAAATCAATTTCAACATATATAAAAATGTAAGAGTAAGGAACGAAGAGCCTGACCTATTTTTATTCAGAAATAAAACCAATGGTTTCAATTGGTTTCAAGTTAGTATGCAAAGAATCATGTCAGTACAGTGGTACCTCGGTTTATGAACACAATTGGTTCCGGAAGTCTGTTCATAAACTGAAGCGTTCATAAACTGAAGCGAACTTTCCCATTGAAAGTAATGGAAAGTGGATTAATCTGTTCCAGACGGACCGCGGAGTACTTAAACTGAAGCGTTCATAAACTGAAGCGAACTTTCCCATTGAAAGTAATGGAAAGTGGATTAATCCGTTCCAGACGGGTCCACGGAGTACTCAACCTGAAGCGTACTTAACCCGAAGCATGGGTGTAATTGGTCCCGGAAGTCTGTTCATAAACTGAAGTGTTCATAAACTGAATCGAACTTTCCCATTGAAAGTAATGGAAAGTGAATTAATCTGTTCCAGATGGGTCCGCGGCGTTCGTAAACCGAAAATTCGTAAACCGAGGTGTTCATAAACCGAGGTTCCACTGTAGTGGGAAACTGGTGGGCTTCCAGATGTTGATGGACTAAAAATCCCATCATCCTTGATCACTGACCATGTAGACAAGGGTGGATGGAACCACAGTCCCACAGCATCTGGAGGGCCACAGCTTTCCCACCCTGAATTACGACCTAAGGCTGCAGCCCTAACCCCACTTACTTGGAAGTAAATCCTATTAAATTCAATTCAACTACTTCTGAGAAGACATGGTTAGGCACTCAGTAAGCTCAAGGAACTCAGCAAGACTGACTTCTGAGTAAACTGGCTGAAAACTGCACTATAAATGCATTGGAATGAAAATAATCCATATTATGCTATCTCGAGCATGCAGTTTACCAATTCAACTGAAGTAATTTACCACTAGTAAATTGTTTTTATGAACTGTTGGTTGTTTTATGTATATTTTTCATCTTATCATTTATAGTCTGCTGGTTTTGTTTTTTTAAAAAATGAGTATTTTATACTAAACTGCTAAGACTCATGTTTGATTAAAAGACCTACAAATATATTCAAAATGCAGTTTCCTTCCTGGCTAATCTGCACACTGGCTAAACCCAAGCATTATATTTAAGACTATTTAGCTTCAGGTAAACAAAGTGAGCAGGATAGAATTAGCTTAACAGGCTTGCGGATTAAACTGTACCTATCACACAGATAAGGAGAGCTATAGCTCAAAGCCTCTCAGTGATAGGATTCTGCAGAAAGAAAATTAATAAAGGTATTGGAGGAGAAAACCACAACAAATTATGCTACTTGTCGAAAACGACACACATACAGAGCTGGTTTTATACAAGTGAGTTTATACAAGAGAACTTACAGCCTCTACAGGTTTCCAATCAGACAGGAACTCAGGGAATAAGGCTTTGTTTTATTATTTAATTTATTTATATATTGCTTTTTCTTGATCATGGAAACCAACACCTTGTGGTGAATGCATGGTTCTAGGCATGGTTCTTCATGTGCCTTCACACCACAACCTAGAACCACTTCTATTCTCTCTCTAACATAAACCTTTGATTCCTTCTTACCTCCACTGGTGTAGACCTCTAGTTGCCGATTGATGTTGGATTTGTCCACCAGGGAATGCAGCACATTGAGAACGCTGTGGACATTCCAGATCTTAGGGTTTGAACGCAAGAAATCAATTTCTTCATCTGACTTCTTGGCTGTCTTGCAGCGGTACTGACTGAAGGACTGGAACTGTGAAGGAATACAGAGAACAATGTCGGAGAAAACTGGGTCAGTATATATGTTCACCTCCAATAGTTTGTGCATAGAGACAGAATACAAATCCCAAATAAATAGTTTTCCAGAGCAAGACTCGAAGGAAGGCAATTTATTAACATGCATGCCCAAATAACAGAGGTCTCTAACTAAATAGTATTTTAAATATGAACTTTGGGCAAGAAAAAAACTCCCAGACGTTTCTTCACCCAGAAGTAAAATGGCAGCTTCAAGAAGACATCTGTGATTGAAGCTGCAATCTTATACAGTGGTACCTCTACTTACGAATTTAATGCGTTCCGAACGCACATTCGTAAGTCGAAAAAAATTGTAAGTCGAATCCCATAGGAATGCATTGGGAGAAAAAATTCGTAAGTCGAAGCAACCCTATCTAAAAATTCGTAAGTAGAAAAAATCCTATCTAAACAGCATCCAAGATGGCGGACAGAGCTCCATTCATAAGTAGAAACATTCGTAAGTCGAGTCATTCGTAAGTAGAGGTACCACTGTATACGTTTTCCCTGGGAGTAAGTTCTGTTGAACTCAAGAGGCTTACTTCTAAACAGACATAGGCTTGGACGGACTCTTGAATGGCTTACATGTTTTTTGTATCTGGAATCTGATTTTCTTTGAAACAGAATGTAGATATATTGAACAGAAAATGACTTAAGTGAATTGCTAGCTGCTTTGGGTGAGATTGTTGCTTAAAGTTGGAATTTGTTTCCATGCTGTTTTCCCCGATCCTCCATTCTTGTGGCTGCCATATGGGCTCGGGACTTCTCATTGAGGGTTATTTATGTACTAAGAGCCAAGCAAAGTAAGAAGGTACATAACCCTCAATGTGAAGTCCCGAGCCCATATTGCCTGGTGCACACTTTCCAGTTGACTACAGCCAGGTTTCTATTGTGGCTTTCAAACTTAAAGCTACACACCTGATAGATGAATTCATCTATGATATCCCAGAGCCACTGGTTGGGCAGTTCCAGGGGAGCTGGTCCATCTGCATCTAGAGAAGAACATTCACAAAGGATTTATAGTGCTTAAGAGACTGAAAGAGCAAGCCAACCTCCATGATGTTGTCTGCTGGAGGAAGCAACCTGCATGCACAGAGAGCTTGGCAGATGAAAAGCTACCGTCAGTGGTATTCCAACAAGTGGTAGAAAGAATAGTGCTTTACAACAGGGTATCCTGGGGTGGAGCAGAGCTGGCTATGGATCCACAGTTTCTCTGTTCCCCCAAGAGGGGCCCAATCTAGGTCCTTAGCTGTACCTGACTTGAGGTGACATAGCTAATTACCCCCATTGCTTTCAGTATGTGTGGGTGGGGGAGGGGGATTAAACATAAAAAGATCTGCTGGACAGAAAAGTTCAGCTAAACAGCCACCAACACTGTTTTGTGCATGGGTAGGATAGCATTCTAGGTTGATTAAACCCGCTCCTGGTATATAAACTATCCCTGTTTTCTCTTTCACAATAAAAGAAAGAAGTTATATGCACAGATCCTAGGAACTCACTGAGAATATAGTTGAATAGATTGCAGTAGTTGTAATATGACTCAAATCTCTGTTCCAAAGATGGACCACCCTGCAATTAAAAAAAGAATCAGAGTTGAGATGGTATATAGCAGGCACATCCGACTATAGGCAGATCGTGATCTACCGGGAGATCACTGGACATCTGTGGTAGATCACTGGCTCCCCCCAAAGAAGCTCAACAAGTTTGGTTCCCCTAAAAAAAGCTCAACATTTTCGCCCTTCACCCCCCAAATCAGGGCTTCCCTTCCTAATAAAAGCTCAACAACTTCGACCTGAAGCCCCCAAAAGGAAGTAGGTCACTGCTAGTCTTTAACTCTATGAGTAGATCGCAGTCTCTTGGGAGTTTGCCACCCCTGGTATATAGCTTAGGACAGGCATCCCCAAACTTCGGCCCTCCAGATGTTTTGGACTACAATTCCCATCATCCCTGACCACTGGTCCTGTTAGCTAGGGATCATGGGAGTTGTAGGCCAAAACATCTTGAAGCCCGCAGTTTGGGGATGCCTGGCTTAGGAGTTTAATTTTCTGGGCTTCAAATACTAGCTGAGCATCTCACCTAATGATAATCCCAAGTCAAAACAACCCAAGTATTCAAGGTGGATAAGCAACTGAGTAAGTCAATTCACTTTCCATCACAGTACTTACACTGACTTTAGCATAGATGTGTCTATAATACAGCTCCTTGTACAAAATCAGGAAGACAGCATCTTCAAGAAAAAATAGATATATTATCTTATTTAAAATATTTGCATCCTATTTCTTCACCCAATGAATTGATTCAGTTTCAAACAGCTTTTGCCAACCCGCTGCTCACCAACTTGGCTGGGGCTGATGGCAGGCGGGTCCCATTGGGGGAAAAGGTGATAATAATGGTAACAATAGTAACAACAACAACAACAAATCCAAAATATTTGGAGGACTCCAAGTTGGTGAAGGCCGATACAGAACAACTAAACAAGATCAAAACCACATCTAGATGCATAAACCTTTCCAATCAACAGCAGTAATAAGACAGAAAAGGTGCAGTAGAAACGTAACAGAATAAATATCATGATGAAAAAGAGAGGAAAGTGTTCCTCTCAAAAATCCCATCAATTAAAAACTCTCTTCTCTGCGCTCAGACATTTATGAAAGAAGTAGGAATCTGCGATACTAAAGGATCTAGACATAATCTAAAGGCTCCTTTGTGACCAAGCAGAAACATGTTTCTTAGAACCCACACAATGGTGATCGTAAGTCTCTAGATTACATAGTACAGATGCTTTCTGTCTCTTTTCTTGCCACCTCCTCAATCTAACTTTTTGCAGTTAAATTAATGTAGTTGAATTAACTGTCAGCCAATCGGCCACTACAATACAGAATAACTGTATCACAGATGTCAAACACAACTAAGCATTTCCAAGCATAAGTGGGGGCCCAAGTGAAAATGCAGCGCAGAGTAAAGCTTGCTTCAGCTCACTGCAAATGCCCAAACTGTCATGATTCCATTTTTATTTATTTTTAATAGGTTAACTGTTCCAATGTATGACAAAGGCCATAATGAGTCTTTACCTTAAGGGAGCGATAAGAGAACCTGCAGCCCCTTCAGAGCTCCATCAGTTCTGGAGGGCCACAAGCTCCCCATTACTTTTCCTTATTAAGCTGACCAAGGGAAAGGAAAATACTTACCATTTCCAACCTGCGGTGCAATAGCCTCTGCCTCTGGCCATGGTGTGGTTTTAAAGAATCTTTCTGTCAGTTTGGTCCAACTGCAACACACAGAAATGTTTAGTAAATCAAGTGCCTCACTCATCAGTACTAAAGAAACAAAGAAATAACATGGTCAATAGTCATTAAGTCATTGCTGTTGCACCTCGCATTGCTTTTTCCAATTTTTTAAATCAAGCATATGTAAATATGGATTACTGATTTGCTGTGAGAAAGAAATCTACCATCTATAGACAGCAATAGCAAGACTTTTCATTTACACATGTCTGTTGGTGAGACCTGAAGGACCCCCTTCAGAATGGAATGAAAAAAAGTCTTCTTCTGTAAGGGCTATAGCTCTGCAGCACAGAAACCCCCAGGTTCAACCCCAAGCATCTCTGCTTAAAAAGATCCTCAGTATTATGGCTTAGAAAACAATCTTCCAAAGATCTTGGACAGCCACTACCTGAGATGTTTTGCCAGAATAAACAGAACTAGGCTAGTTGCATGATTGAGCCAACAATATAAACCAACTTTTACACAAACCTCAGCTAACTTCCCAGAATTTATAAACAAGGCAACTGCTGTGCATTTTTGTCCCATCAATTATTTATTCTCTTACAGGTGTTGATGTGAGGGACTCGATGATACCACAAGACATTTATATTGGCAAACTTCATACTTCCCTGAGAAACACTGAATCTTACCTGTTTTCATAGATGTCTTGGATCTCATAAACCTTCTGATCAATAAGATCACTAGATACACGACTGGCCTGAAGCTCATACACTTTCTGGTCAATCAAGTCAGACACAGTCTTGTGAAAGTACTGGATAAAGTTTTTTATCACCTCAGGAATCACTTGATAGGTTTGCTGCTCATACTGTCTTTCATAGGCAAGATCCTGTTTTGGATCTCCTGTGAGACAGAAGACATGAAAGCATATTAAAACAGAACAGGAAGATGTAGAATAAGGTGGCATTCCAGATGTTGTTGAATTCAAAGTCCCATAATATCTGCCAATCGTCATACTACCTGGGGCTGATGGAAATTGGAGTCCAACAATACATGGAGGGCTACAGTTTCCCCACTTTTGATGTAGATTAATAGGAAACAGTTTGCATTCCAACCTTCAAAATCACTTGGCACTTAGAACCCCACTTCCCTTCATAATTACTTTACATGCTTAATTTCCAAACATCCATACACATTTCATAAAAGAATACTGGAACCTAGGAACAGCAAGATCGTTTTAATCCAAGAAATACAAATAACCATCATGCTTACTAAAAAGAAAGTTTTAGGTCTCAAGACATTAAATTTGGTAAATAGATATAACTCAAGTTAATCCCCCTCATACTGAATAAAATACGAGAATACAAAATCAGTAACAGTTTATTAGTAACTTTGCTCTGTCAAGATTTCCCTATTAATTACTACTAATGGAAGGAGACAACATTGAGGGTAGCAAAGTAGCAGGAAGAAGGACCCTCATCAAGAACCTCAGGGATGGGAAATATATGGTGCTCCAGATGTTGGATTACAATTTCCATCAGGGAATTATCCCTAACAATAGTCAGGGATAATACAAATTTTAATCAGAAAAGTACCTTATCTAATCTTCCCACAAGAATTGTCAAATTCAACCCAGGAAAAAGTTTGGTTCTTTTAATAGTAGCCCAAAACAGAAAATTACAAACCATGTTGTAGAATTCTGATGCAGCACTTGCTGCTGGTAAAATTCTCTTAGCAACTTTTTGTACAGCACCCCCTTCTTTTATTAAATATCAGCTCTGGCCTGTGTGTATCCCACAATGTCCCAGCCTAATGTAGCATGAAAACATCTTGTGTAGCATATCCACTTTGTCAGCATGCATAGGGAGTGGGCAAGGTCCATGTGTTTTCTTGGTACTCCAGGCCTATGTGGAAGCCTCATTCCATATGGACACTTTTTTCAAAAGCGGCATCCTGTTTGTGGACTGCCCTCCTGTTACAAGTACATTTCCAGTTTGGCACCAAGTGAAGATATATATCTGTCTACTCAGGCTTTTTAGATTTTTAAGAAAAGAGTGGGTGGTGGGTTAACCTTCTCTGTTTATCTGTTTCTAGTCTAGTGTTTCCTGGTGTTTAAAAAAATCCCAGTTTTTGGTTGTTGTACTACAGCCTGAGATGAGAGAATAACAAAAACATTATAAAAAATGTGTGTGAGGTGTTAACCCAAAAGATCTTACAATTTAGCATCAATACCGACGAAGAGCAGACCACCATATTTTTAACAAATAAAATATGAACGAAAGGGCTCACCTGTGTGCATATCATACTCCCCTGGATAAGTATAGGGATCATATGAGCCCTGAAAACAGAGAAAGACCAGAATATCAACACACCTGGCCAGTGTCGAATTTACGTATAAGCTAAACAAGCTATAGCTTGGGGCCTCACTCTCTCGGGCCCCCCAAAAATATAAGATAAAAACAAATAAAATGAAACCTACATACAGCAACCGTGTTTTGTGTTGTGTATGGGCCTATTAGAACCATAAATTACCATATAGCATATATTCAACACAAAAAACAGCGACAATTTGTTGTTGACAAAGGACAGCCGGACATATGAAGGGCCCCATTACCTTCAGTAGCTTAGGGCCTCATCAAACCTAAATTCAGCCCTGCACCTATGCTTTGCCCTTTCCCTACTCAGATGCGGACTGCCAGCTAACCAGCCTCGCCTTTCTGGGGCTGCTTGGCCGCCCGACAAAAACCACCCTCACCGCCTCCCAATGCCAGCTAGGCTGCACTCGCACCCCAAAGGCCGGCCAGGCAAGTTATTTCCACCCGCCGACCAAGACCCCGGGTGGGAAGTGAGCAGGCGAGGCCGGTACCTCTTCGTAATCCTCCGCCGGGTAGGACATAGCGAGGCTGTCGAAGCGAAGGCGAAAGGAAAGCACACCGTCAGGGAGGGAGCGTTGCGGCAGAGAAAGCGCTCCGGTCAGCAACCCGCGCTTACTTCCGGTACTGACCGGAAACCGTCGGCGGAAGTACTCCGGGTGTTCGTCGAATATTGGCTATGGGAGGAACGGAAACGCAAGAAGCGGTTCGTTTGAAGCGAGGCTTAACGCGGGTTGTTGTGGCGCAGCACGACTGAGGATGAGCCCCGCTGGCGCATATTGGCGGGGTATAAGCAGATGACTGAACGGGAGGGGTTAAAAGAATGAGGAGTGCTGTTGGAAAAGACCGAAAGGTGCATTTAGCGCGGCATTCTATTTCCAGCGGCCACCAGCCAGATCGAGGAAACCTGGTGAGAAACATCTCTTGTTTCTCACAAGGTATCAGACATTTAGAGGTACACTGTCTCTGAAGTTGGAGGCTCCATCGACTTGTCGTAAAGATGGCCATAAATTTACTCATCTAGCATAGATTTGACCCATCCCCATTTAAAGCCATTTAAACAGGCAAACGATGCTGTCTGATTACGAATCGGCGCAAAGTCAAGGGAAAAGTCACCCCGACTTTTCAGTAGCGCCATTCGTGCAGGGTGGACTAAGATTGATTTAGATCCCTATTGGCTGTTGCAGCTGTCAATCTTCCCCTTGGTTTGTCGTTATTTCGGGAGCGGGCGAGCGTAAAGGAAATCTTTGGTTGAGCGCCGTCCCGGCCTAGTCAAAATAGTTTTCTGATCAAACTTCTGGTTTCCAATGGCAGCTGGCAAGACCCGCCATGTGCGGGACAAGAGCAGTATAAATACGAAAGAAGAGAGTCCCGTCACGTGACATCTTAAGTAATTTATTAATTACGGCATGTCAATCAAATATATTATCAAGGTACCGAGTTAACATAGTTACTGCTCTAGAAAGGAAAATTAGTGTAAACAAAGAAGACCAGTCAGGTTAAACTTTATTACAGCAGGGAATCTATTAGGGTCATTGGAATGGCCACAAAAATCCTTTTTGCAACATGGTGATCACAGTGCTGGGACCCAAAAGGGCCTTCAAAAAACAAAAACAAATTTTGGAAGGTATTGGAGACCACAAAAACCTCTTGGAGTTTCCTGTGTTAGGCACCCCTTGGTTTACAGTTTGTTTTCGTTCCAGTCTTTTCAAAAAGCCATGCTCCTTATCGCTAAAAAGTATAAAAGAAACTTCCCCCACCCCCTGATAGTGTTTTTAAATACATCATGGCAAGCAGCAATTCTGCAGATAGAAATGCCGCAATCTTAAAGGCTTCACCTGTTGAATTTGCACCTGCAAAGGCCCAGAATGTACCTTACGGCTTCTTTCTGCTGCAATTGCTTTGAAAGCATTTCTTAAATGGGGCAAAAATAGTGGGGGGTTTTAGGGAGAAAGCACTTCAACGAAAGGGTGTTTTAACCTTGCTCTATAATGCAAATCAATGTGGATTCCTACATGTGAAAAGTGCAACAAAACGAGCACTTTGCACATGACCGGAGCTCAAGCCGGCCATCCCCTCCTCCCAAGATACTCCATTTTACTTCCCTTCCAAAGTCAGCATTCCCACCATAGCTGCCAAGTTATCCCTTTTTTAAAGGGATTTTCCCTTATGCTGAATAGGCTTCCTCGCGAGAAAAGGGAAAACTTGGCAGCTATGATTCCCACCCACGCACATCTAGCTTTTTTATTTAAAAAAACCCAAAAGCAAAGAAAACTATTATTAACATTAGCAGCGTGTCCCATCGATGTAGCCCCGCATATGGCGGATTCCTGCGTGGTGGCTCCTTCCTCAAATAAAACATCTCTTTGGCTCACGACCCCTCTTCTGACGTTATTTGCCCCGCCTCTTAGAGCCGCCCGTCTTCTGCCATTGGCTACGCGGCGGCTACTGGCGGCGGCGGTCAGTCTCGCTCCTCTCCCCCCCCCACTTCCCCGCCCCACATTCTATTGTTCCTATGGTTACGCGAGTTCGCTCCCGCCTTCGCGCTCTGAGCCTGGGCCCGATTCGCCTGAGATCCGTACGCGCAGTGGCGACTCGACGGCGAGGATGGAAGGCGGCGGCGGCGCGGGAGACCCCAGCTCGGCCTCCGCGAACATGTTCTCCCTGACGGGCCTCGGTGCTGCGTTGCGGGCCGTCCCCGAGGCGCCGGATTCTGCCTCGCTGCACTACCTGCAGCTGCCGTGGCAGTGCGAGCACCGCGTGTGCAAGATTGTTGGCCGCCGCCGCAAGGCCGCCCGGCTGCACCGCAAGGTGGGGCCTACCGGCAAGGAGATCCACGGTGAGGTGCTGGGCCCTGTATTGGTAGCCCAAAGTGGCTGGGGCAACTCAGTCAGATGAGCGGGGTGGTATAAATAATAAACTTAATATTAATCAGTAGTATGTAGTAGTAGTCCAGAGTAGCAGGGGCAACCCAGTCAGAGGGGCAGGAGATAAATAATAAACTTATTAATTATTATTATTGCACGACTAACAAGCCCAACCTGTGGCATGCTTTACGGGGAGGAAATCCTAATGGGTTCAGCGGGGCTCGCACCCATGCAAATATGCATTAGGGGAGTGTAACTTCAGTGGGGATTCCCAGGCAGCTGTGCCCCACTAAACACGCACAGAGTTGGACTTCCACCCCAAATGTGCTTACTAGGAAGTGAGGCCTGTTGTGCACTGAATAAACAGCCACAGGCCTGGGCTTTCGTGCTTGGTCACATGGTCAGGTATTTCAGCCATACTGCCTTGAAGTTGTGATCCACTGTGCCTCAGCTCTTCTGCTGCTCCATTGAGGACCCACACTAGTGTAGCGACCAAAGTGTGATTATGGGGCACAAAGTACCATGCTGAGCTCCCCATAAAAAGGGTGGGATGCAATAGTGCACACTCAAATCTGAATTAACTACAGTGGCTTGGTTTTATAGTAACTGGAACCTTCATTTTACCTGTTTTACCTATTGAAGGTTTGGGGCATGTTACTATCTTGATTGGGAGTAGAAAGGGTATCTGAAGTCTGTGAAGGAGTAATTGATCTGTTTTGAGTAATTCTGAGTATGCAGCCTTACAAAAGCAAGATTATTAAGCATGCTTATGCAGTGGGAAGACCCACTGGAGCTTGCTCCTGGGTAAGTGTGCATAGGACTGCAGCCCAAGTGAAGTCAGTTTTGGCTTTGCAGAACCTGGAGAAATAGCAAGCAAAAGAGAAGGGGGGAAAATACTCTCTTCTGGGTCATTCTGATGAAAATACTCTCTTCTGGGTCATCTCTTCATGGGAAGAAATGAGATGGGAATACCCTGTTGAGTCACACTTGTCTCTTTATACAAATACAGCATCACTGGCACTTGAAGAGTTTCTTCAGAATGCACTTGTATGAGAGGGTGCAAAATGAGGAAGTGATTTGAGAGAGAAAACAGTTTATAGACTGGCTACATGAATGCAGCCAGGCTGTAAGTAAATTTGCACTCCCATGTACAAGATGGGGAGTGCAAAACCTTCAAAATCTTTTGTAAAACTTTACAAAATAATGAGATTATCAGACAAGGGGGGGAGGCCTTGCTGCTGTTTGCACCTGTAGTTATTTTCTTAACAGATAAGCGCTCTTGCACAGGACTTACATGGTGGGTAAGCAGATGGGCTTTTAGATATTTTTTTAAGGAGTGCATATGGAAGTAGAATAGTATTGAAATGCAGGAAATACCCAGTTTAGTGTCTATGGGAATTGAACAAGCGCCTTCTGCATGGCAGTCGCAATGAATATTAGCTAGACAACTGTATTTATCTGGGTAAAATAAATTGCATTATGTAAAAATCTGAAATGCAGACATAAATTAGAAACATTATTTGTATAATCAGTCTTAACTTTTATCATGCATATAACATAGCATTAAGTTCTCACCCTTAAACAATTAGAAATGCCATTCCATTTTTTGTAGTTTCTTCTTTGTTTTTAATGTTATATGAAATTATATTACAAAACTAACAAGTCCAAAGCCCTCTCTAGGTTTTCTTATAATTGAACTTCGTCATTAGCACCATGCTCAATAAGTTTCTATTCCATTCCTCTAATAATGGAGATGGTTGAATTTTCAGTTTTTCTGACATTCCCAGTCCTCCCCCCCCCCCGTATCAGAGCAGTTAATTAATATACCGGTAGTTCCTGCTACCGTAACCTATCCCACCATCTCTTGAATTTCTTTGCAATCCCACCAAATGTGTCTGAAATTGACATCATCTTGCTTACACCTACAGTATGCACTAGGTCATTAATATATATTTTTTACACTTAGTATGGAATATGATAACACAAAATACAATTATGTGTTATTTTATTGTATTTATGAGTACTCACAAAATGTTGTATCCCATAAAAGAAGTTCAGCCTTGTGAAAAGGTATGGCTTTTGTATAGGAAATGAGAAATGAATAAGCATCTGTTTTGCAAAATCTGAATTACTGAGCCTAGGAGTCAGGAATCAAGCAGTTCTTGTTGTCCTATTTGCTTTCCAAAAAGCTCACCCTCTCTTTTTCCACAGCTTTGAAACGCTTGAGAGAAGCTGCCAATTCTAATGATTTAGAAACAGGTAAGGTTACATCATTTGGGCCCTAGTGTATATCTTTGTGAGTTGTTGTCTTCTACATCAGTTCTGGTTATGTGTGCCTTATAAGCTAGAAATGCAACCAGCAAGAATGTGGTTTCCTGCATGGTAAGGATAATGTTTTGAATTGTGGGTTTTGGTGGCTTCAAAATCCCCTTGGGAGGAACACCTTTTAAAAGACTCTTGTCAGTAGCTTGAAGGGAATTAGTGAACTGAGGAAGTATCCAGTAACCAGACTAAAAGCTTGACTTGTTTAAAGCACTTTTACCCACTCTTCAGCTGTCAAAGGTCTTCAGAGTAGCTTACAACAGTCCCTCTTACAACAGTGTCCTCAAGCCAGAATCCATTGTGCAGAAAAGAGATGGGAAACCTCTGGCCCATGTACCTAACAAGGCCTGCCTGCTCATTTTGGCCATGCCCCCCTGCTGCCAAATCTGACACCATGTGTGGGGCAGGTGAAAAGGGTTTTCAAGCAAAACCTTATGCAAAGGGCTTCAAAAGACTTGGCTCTTTGGCAACTCCTGTGAAGTGCTTGAAAGGCACTTTGTAAAGTGTGCGTTTGCCCTGCCCACCTATCAGATTTTGCTCAAGGGGACCTAGTTGGGGGAGATAATAATCTAGCCCACCAGCCAGATCCAGTTCCACAGCCCGGACACAGAAGTTGGAATTTGAATGACGAATCACCGACAGAACAGCTCTCTGACTGCTGTCTTGTCTTCCTTGGTGGCAACAGTGCAGCAGCTTCTGGAAGATGGGGTGGACCCCTGTGCAGCTGACGACAAAGGTCGAACGGCCCTGCACTTTGCTTCCTGCAATGGAAATGACAGTATTGGTGAGTCACATTGAAATGAGGTGGGCCTGTCAGCTTCTGGCCTCATTTCTCCAGGATAGATTGCTAATCATTTTCTTTCCAGCTTTAAAAGCTGAGTTTCAGAAAACCAAAAAAACACCCATATCCTTTTTGCAAGCATCCCACCCAGCATGTGCAAGGAGACTGAGGAGTGATGTTATGCAATTTTGGAATATTCTTCCTAAAATATTGTGGTGTCACGTAAGATTGTCAGAATATTTCTGAACAACTTCAAGAGGAGCTGAGGTTTTGTGTCTTGAGTCCTGAAAGGTTTAATTAAAAGGATCTTAGAAAGCAGGAACAGGAAGGAACTTTGAAAACGCCAGAAGCTCCTTCCAAGGAAGAATGGCACATTGGTGCATATGATGGCTTCTTAATACTCTGTGTGCAAACTTAAGAAGAGTTTCAGGAGACATAAAATAGGCATTTTATTACAGGAGATCCTAGTTCCTGTGGAGCACTTTGTGAGGGATGGATTTGGCGAGATTCGGGCAAGGGTACTTTTGCCATAAGACGATTGCTCCCCTTCTTGTTATCATTTAGATGGGCTCTAAAAATGTTCTTCTTAATGTCTGCTTTTAGTGAGCATATATGTAAGAGCTAGGGGGCTCTTGATTTTTTATGGATGGCTGATGGAATTGAAGTAGTAGTAGTATTGATACAGTATTTGTAAGTTAGTCCAAGAGCCTTTTTAGCTAAAGGGTGGGGTTTAAATGCAAGAAACCAATCATTAAAAAGTGAAATGTGTTGCTGCGGCTATGATTAGAGCATTGTTTTCTGTTATATATGCTTTTAAATTTTGAATGGTAACATATTTGTCACATTAATGAGTCGGTGCTGTCGAATAGCCAGTCTTTTATCTATTGTAGAGGTAAATAGTTCAGATCTGGTGGGTTTTCTTTGCCCATCAAGTTCAAGACAAACTTAGGATGGGTCTGTTTCTGTTTTAGTGCACTCGCTTTTGGACCATGGAGCCGACCCAAACCAGCGAGATGGGCTGGGGAACACCCCCCTGCATTTGGGTAAGCGTCTCGCACACACACGTTGTCACATTTGGCCTTACCTGTGACCTGCCTGTTTCTTTCCTTTATATCTTCTTTCCTTCCTTTGCCTCACAGTAGCAACTTGTGTGCTTAAGGATATTTGGATTTTCTAAAGTACTACAAGGAGAGAGTTAGAAGAAGTTGTTCTGCCTTAGGGAGTTTGAAACCAAACTGAGACTAGATTTGTATACCGCCCTATACCCGTAGATCTCTGGGCAGTCCACAACATATAACGACAATATAAAAAACACAAGACCCATTAGGAGAAACTGAAAGTAAATGCAGGTGAAGACTTTCCCCTGGCTGTGCAGGAGGACGAAGGATGTGCGCATGAGGCTTTGCTCCGACTTGTTCCGGCTTCTAGATGTAGCACTAAAAGCCATGGTTTAGGTTACATGCCAATGGGGACATTATCTCTAGAATCCTTATCTCCATACTGCTGAAAGTGATTGCTGAGGCTGAGGCAGTATTGGCTTGTTTAAGGCCGCCTAGGGATTCAGAGTTGAGATTTGAATTGAGGATTTCTTGGCACCTTTGTGAGAGTGCCATTTGCCAACCTTTACCCCATTAAGCAGAGTCCCCACCAAGTTACTGTAACTACTTAGTTGTGTGACTCGTGTTTTCCCTCCCCAGCTGCCTGCACGAACCATGTACCCATCATCACCACACTGCTTCGTGGAGGTAATGCCAATTAGAGAGCTGCCTTCCCTGTTTATAGATATCCATAGGGGGTTATCTTGATCCTTAAAACACCCCTTTCTTCTTCTGCATGTGCATCTTCCAGGAGCTCGAGTAGATGCCTTGGATCGAGCTGGACGGACCCCTCTGCACTTGGCCAAGTCGAAGCTGAACATCTTGCAGGAGGGCCTCTCACAGAGTCTGGAAATCGTGCGCCTGGAAGTAAAGCAGGTAATAAGGATAATGGATGGGCAAGAAATCTAATACATAATATAGGGTAATAGAGCCTGGTTGCAAAATGTTGGTCTTCTGTGCATAGACATTTCTTATGGAGCTTTTTCTGTAAAAGCCATTTTTTTTCCAGGAACCCTGAAGGAAAATAGGCTCCTGCCATCTGCTGTCAGATTTAATATGCATATAAAATAGGGGGAAAGTCCAATCTTAATAGTCTGCTGCTCTGAAAAGTATATTTAGTTTGTTTCTGTGCCAGTGGAAAAGCCATGGTGTTTGCCCCATTTAGTTCTCATTTGTTCTGTTTTATTTATGTCAAATGTGCTTCCATTTTATTTCGGAATTCATCAAAACCTATAGCAGATTTACTTAAATTTTGACCTTGTACTTAGAAGTGTGAACCCTCCTCATTGCTCATAGTAAATCCCATCTCTCCTATGCTGCTTGTTTCAGATCATCCAGATGTTGCGGGAATACCTTGAACGCCTCGGGCGCCACGAACATCGGGAACAGCTGGATGATCTTTGCTCCAGGCTACAGATGACTAGTACAAAAGAGCAGGTGAATGAATGACCGGGGGGATTTTGTATATTTAATTAACATCTGACTTAACCGAGTTTAAATATATTTCAGTGTTGCAAAATGACACTGCCTTTTTGAGACTCCAGAAGGGTAGAGAAAAATATATTTATTAAATGATACACTCTAGTTACAAGACATTGTGGGGGAAAAGCTTTAGTTTAATAATACTTTATCAAATTGGTGGTGGTACATTACTTTCTGTTATTGGAAACATAAGGATGAAATATTCAAGACCCATCAGTACAGTTGGAGAAGTTTAAATTTTAAAGACTATCCTGATTTCAACCGAGCATTGCCCACTCCACTTGCACGTGGTTCTTACTGCTAGAAGCAATGTCGCAATAGCTTTGCTGTGAAAATAAAATTATTTAGTAGCTGTGGCTCCACTTAGAAGGGAAAGCCATTGTCCTGATTTCTTTTTCATCAAATCTGGTACAGGAAGCCTGTGCAACTCTGCTTCTGCATGGCAGCAGATCCTTTTAACAGTCCCAAGTCTCACTGTCAGCCCTCATGAATCGGCGACCAAATTTTAAACTGTGGCTTTTTATTGATGAATTGCACCATTTTCAAAGCTTGCAATGGTCATTGTTTAAAAAATGATTGTTGTTGAAAGATGATCATTGTAAAAAAATAATCTCTTTTACTGACCTTACCCTCTCGCCCATTCTTCAAGGTCTCTTATGTTTGTGGACATACTTCTCTTTACTCTCTGTCATTTAGCAGCAGAAATTTCTCTTGCTCAACAGGACAATACCAAGTCCCATTATTTGTGAATTAATGAATTCGGTCCCCTCACAAATTTCATTTCCTTCATCATATTCTTCTTTGACTTCTATAACATGTTCTTGTGCTTTTTTCCTCCCCTCTGGAAGGTGGATGAGGTTACTGACCTCCTGGCCAGCTTCACCTCCCTCAGCTTGCAGAAGGAGAAGATCGAGAAGAGGTAACGGGATTTCCCACTGTTTTCTCAATCAAACGGAGAAGCCTTAGGAGAAAGAGCAAGTGGAGCTCCTTAGCAAGACTTCAGACATGCTGCTGCTGGTACCAGACATGCTTTTCCTATTGGATACATACTCTCAGCTGCCCAAGACTTGTTGGGCCACTATTACTGCCATGGACGCTTCCTTCAGGACAAGAGGTTCATACTGAGGCTCTGACTTTCAGGACAATGAATCACTTTTTTAAAAAAATGCATCAGTGAAAACTTTTTTAGTAAATGTGGTCACCTTGTACAGGGGAGTTGCCCCATTTCAGAAGCATCTCCGTGGTCCTCCAAGTGACAGACCCAACGTGCTTTGAGAACATTTGGGGGAACTGAAGCTGTTGGGCACAGCATCCCACATGAGTTGTCTGACTTCTAAGGACATGAATCGTTGAGCAATTGCATAAACAGTGAGAAACTACACCCTGTTGGGCAACTAAGTTTTAAAGGAGGGCTATTTTAAACTGAGAAAGGGCTAAAGGGCCAGCAATGCTAGCTTTGCCCACTAAAATGCTGTTTAATTCCCTCCTCCTCTGTCCCTTCCTCCAGGATTTTTACAGGGTTCTTTGCTTATGCTCCTCTCTTATGAACCATACCGCTTTCATTTTCTGCCTTTTTCATGCACCTGCATTGGTAGCCGAGGTGTGCAAGGGAAGAATTCTGCCAAAATCTCTTGTCTGAGAGGGCCAGTAAGAGACTTCAAGAATTCCTTGCTTGCATCTGTCAGCTGGCACCGATCTTTTACTTTTTTCATAGTTACGGGTTGCCTGGGATTCAGGCCTAATAGGGAGCTACAATGAGTCGCCAGGCTACCCATTGCCTACTCCTGCTGATTACTGTTCCTTGGACTTTCTTTTGCTCTCTATGCCGGCTAACATAATCTATATCAGTCCTCAAAAACCTGAGCTGGAAGTAATGGTGTCTCTCAGGGCTGCTTCATACACTACTTTTCTTCCTTCAAAGACAGGACTGATTCAGAAGTAACAGAAAACCACAGTTTGGCGAGTTTAGACGCAGTGACAAATCACAATTTGTTCTGAAACAGGAACAGAAGCTTTAAATTCCTACACACACACACACACACACACACACACACACACACACACACGAGAGGGAAGAGCGTGAGTTCAAGGTTTGTGATCACAGCAGCAAACCAAGCCCGTACTCCAATGTGGATATTGCCATAAAGGGAAGAGAGAGGGGTTGCTTTCTCAGTGTGTGGGCGCATGCCTAGGACAGATGATACTTTATTTATGACAATGCTGTACTTTGCTTTGGTCGAATGGGCCTTGGAAATGTATATCTTCCCATTTGCAGTAGTTGCCTGTCACTGAAGTGAGGGAGGCTTGCCTTCTCATTCTGCCGCTAAAATTAAAAAAGACAAAAAGACTTAGCAGCCCTTATGCTCACGAGAGAAGAACTCTGTTTGCCTGATACATGCCAACTCATTGGATTCAAGGGTGTTGCTGCCACATAACAGCATGTTTTGACTTCAGCCAGCCCACATTTTTTTTAATCAGAGGAGGCAGGGCGCATTTGTAGCAAATCCATTATTGTGGTCTGATTTCTGCATCATTGAAATTCCAAGGCTGCTTCTGAACTTTGAGCCTAGCAAGCTATTATGACTCTTTTGTTGTTGCTTTAAAAAGTGTGCTGCTTTTGTGAAAAACAAGATTTAATGGGATTCGTATCTTTCGACAGAAGTCCATGTTTTGGATTTCACAAGCTAAGCAGCTTTGATAGGAGAAATCCTGAATGCTCAGGGGAGGGAAGTTTGGGACTGACTTGACTCTGACCTTGCCAGAGCTGTCACTATGAATACGGAGAACTTTTAATACGATGTGCAAGGAGGGTGGGAGGTGATTTGAACTTTTCCATTGTAAACTTCAATAAAGTGCTGTCTGGTTTCAGGGTGGCTTTGCACATTTCTGCCTGCCTACTTTTCTTCTTTCTACCCCACCGCCCTGTTGTCTTCTCTCCCTGGGGCCTGGAGGTGGACTCGGTAGTTTCTTCACTTGAGCAAACTGCATTGAAATGAAAGCTGACAGTGTCTCATTGCCTTAAGCTCAAAGGCTGAGGCAGTCTGTAGACCTGATGTAATTTTCTGCCTCCGTCTTGTGTTTGCGGCTCTTGATCCCACGGTTGCGGCCTCCTAACTCTTAATAGACTTGCTGAGGACTCCATGAAAATCAATGTCTCTGCTACCCCCTGCTAGTTTCCTGGCAGTCACTTACGTGCACTGTACCTGGGAAACAGCGAGGCTGTCTAACTGAATCACATTTTTGCATTGAGCTCCTTTAATGTGCAGCCGGCGAAAACATTAATCACCGTTTGGGGGAGAGGAATAGCCGAGAGGAGGGTGCAGAATGTCCTTATATTTCAAGCAATTCGCCAGGTGGTGGGAAACGTGGGCAGTCTTTTTTAACAGGAGGACAAGTGGGAAAGGGCACCACATACAAAGGGCCGTTCGGGTGATAGGAAAAGTATGTAGTACAAGAAGCATAACCTATTCTTCGTTTTTGAGAACATCTCATTAGCCACATTTTAAGACAGATGTTGCTAAACTGTACCTCTTGTCAGTCAGGGTGATGCGAGGTGTAGTTCACCTGTTTTAAAAGGAGGAAAGGTCTGTGTTGGAGGTGCGGTAAAGCAGAGCGGACATTCATACACGTTTGGTGGACCTGTGAAAAAATCAAAAGCTGGGACATAGTGTATGATGAACTTAAAAAAATGTTTTAAGTATAACTATGAAAAATACAGAAGCTTTCCTATTGGGGATAACAGACACAGGTATAACAAGAGGGGATCAGAAAATATTCCTCTATGCCACAAGCGTGGCAAGGGCCTTAATTGCCAGAAATTGGGAAAAAAGAATTTGTGGTAACAAAAACGGAATGGCAGGATAAATTTCTAAACTACAGTCGTATCTCGACTTACGAATTTAATCCGTTCTGAACGGACCTTTGTAAGTCGAAAAAATCGTAAGTAGAAGCCTATGTGGGGAAAAAATGAAATCGTAAGTCGAAGCAACCCCTATTAAAAATTTGTAAGTAAAAATCCTATTCGCGCCGCATCCAAAATGGCGGACGGAGCTCCGTTCGTGAATTGAAACTTTCGTACGTCGAGTCATTCGTAAGTTGAGGTACCACTGTATATCGAATTGGCTAGATTAACAAAGGCAATTAGGGGACTCCCAGACAAGAATTTCGAAAAGAATGGGGAAAATGTAAAGAATACTTTACAAAACAGTGCCCGAATATACATACCTGGTCTTGTTTCGATTAATGTCTGCAGGAGACTTTGTGGTTTTGTTTTGTTTTAAGTCATAATTTGAAAAATCGTAATAACAGCTCATAAAGGAAACGGTTCATAAGAAGTAAACAAGGAGGCCATGTGCAGGATAAAGTCTTTTATTTTGTCGTTTGTTAAATTTTATGTTATGTTTATGTCTAATGGTGGTGGATTTGTTTATTTGAGTTGTGGTGGATTTATGTTGTAAAAAAATAAAATAATAATAATAAACGAGGAAGGGTCACTGCAAGTTCTCACTGTGTGGGTAAAGGAAGCAAGAAAGGACCATGCTTTTCTGCTTAAGATATCCATCCACACTTGAAAAATGAAAATGGGGAACAATTCCATGGGAAGCTCTCCGGTGGAAGCTCTCCCTTTGGAAGAACAGGAGCTGCGTAAGACATAAGAAGCTGCCTTACACCAAGTCAGGCGGTTGGCAGTGGCTCTTGAGGGTTTCAGAGAAGACTGTCCCCAGCCTTGTGTGAAACCTGCTGGAAATTGAACCTGGAACTTTCCACCCACAAAGCAGATGCTCTTCCTCTGAGGGACAGTCCCTCTCCAGTGGAAGCAGCCTGGTTCGTTTGCAAGGCGAACTGAAACACCCTTGTGTACGAGAGGAACAACCTTCCTCTGCCGTGTGGTTAGCCTCCGCTGTGAACTAGACCTTCCTCGCCAACTGTTTATTCCCAAGACCTTCCTTATTCGTGCACTTTTCCCCCTTGAAAAAGGGTTGGGGAGGGATAATGAAATCCAGGCTTCCACTCATCAGGCATGCATGCAGGGGACCTGATCCACCACAAAGTTCGCCTCCAGTGAGGCTTGTAGTGCTCCAACACCATATATTTGCACCATCCTCGACTTAATGCACAGACTAAAAAGTTCTACGTTCATGCATGTTATTTCAGGCTCTGCCCCTTGTTACCGCTTCCATTTCAGAAGTAGTCTAAAGTTAAAGTTAACACACATCACAGAAAATGTCATGTGCTTCATACTTCACCATTGTCCTTTGAATAGACATAATTACCATGTTTGTTTATTCATAACATGGGTCTGAAGAAGTGTGCATGCAAACCTAGTTGGTCTCTAAGGTGCTACTGGACTTTTTTTTTTTTTGCTTTGATTGCGTCAGACCAACTTGGCTACCTACCTGAACCTAGAATCATGGGCCTGAAAGCTTCACCTTTCCTAGATAGATTTGCTTCCTGATTCAAAGATACAGATAGTATGGACATCTTTGTATTATCTATATAAAAAGGTAAAGGGACCCCTGACTATTAGGTCCAGTCATGACCGACTCTGGGGTTGCGGCGCTCATCTCGCGTTATTGGCCGAGGGAGCCGGCGTACAGTTTCCAGGTCATGTGGCCAGCATGACTAAGCCGCTTCTGGCGAACCAGAGCAACACACGTTTACCATCCCGCCGTTTACCTATTTATCTACTTGCACTTTGACGTACTTTCGAACTGCTAGGTTGGCAGGAGCTGGGACCGAGCAACGGGAGCTCACGGGGATTCGAACCACCGACCTTCTGATCGGCAAGCTCTAGGCTCTGATTTAACCCACAGCGCCACCTGCGTCCCTATTATCTATATACCGTGGTACAATAAAGGTAGTTTGGCACGTGGGGGGCACATAATGATGGGGATGGGAGAGAGATCTGCAGTGCAATGCTTTGCAGTCTGCTCAGAAGCAAGTGTTATAATAATTTTGAGGTCACACATATACGGTATAATAAATGTTCATAAATGTACCACACAAACAGTACAGGAAGACAGGCCTGAAAACCATTTTGACACTCCCAAACTGACCAGAATTAAAGTGTTATCCATCTTGTTGTAGGAGTTTCCCCACCCCACTGAATCACACAGACACATTTCCACATGACTAGCAACTTGGGAGCCATAATCCTGTAAGCGGAGACTCTGCCAACTGGACATTTCCCCATAAATGGTGCCAGACTGATAGCCATCTCATTCACAATGGAAGACTCCTCCAAACAAAAGACAGTGATCAACTCTTACGAAAATGTTAATTTCTCTTTGTGTTTAGGAATTCACACCTGGGAGGGGTGAGAGGAGGTGTCAAAAGTGCTCAGATTTCTACCTTGAACCCTCCTTTTTTGTGAGGTATTGATTACACAGCTGTGATGTAGGAATTATGTATTGGGGGTGTTTCTTGGTGATGGGAAAACTGATAAAAGTGGAGGTTCCCTTCTGGGTTCCTTCCTTGTTCTCCTGCATGAGGGGAAGGACCCTGTTGCAACAACAAAAATAAAGGCTTTGCTTCTCAAACTTCTCTGGTTGGCCTCTGTTATATTCTCCAACCGATGGAGAACCCAATAAGGGAATAAGGGCAGATTTTTGCCTATATCACAAGTTTCACTGTGTTCAGCTCACTCCCACGTAACGGCATAGGATTGTAACCTTGAAATAAGCTGGAAATTAGGGTAGTTGGTAGCACTTAATGTTGTTGTTGTTGTTGTTGTTGTTTAGTCGTTTAGTCGTGTCCGACTCTTCGTGACCCCATGGACCATAGCACGGCAGGCACTCCTGTCTTGCACTGCCTCCCGTAGTTTGGTCAAACTCATGTTCGTAGCTTCGAGAACACTGTCCAACCATCTTGTCCTCTGTCGTCCCCTTCTCCTAGTGCCCTCAATCTTTCCCAACATCAGGGTCTTTTCCAAGGATTCTTCTCTTCTCATGAGGTGGCCAAAGTATTGGAGCCTCAGCTTCACGATCTGTCCTTCCAGGGAGCACTCAGGGCTGATTTTCTTAAGAATTGATAGGTTTGATCTTCTAGCAGTCCATGGGACTCTCAAGAGTCTCCTCCAGCACCATAATTCAAAAGCATCAATTCTTCGGCGATCAGCCTTCTTTATGGTCCAGCTCTCACTTCCATACATCACTACTGGGAAAACCATAGCTTTAACTATACGGACCTTCGTCGGCAAGGTGATGTCTCTGCTTTTTAAGATGCTGTCTAGGTTTGTCATTGCTTTTCTCCCAAGAAGCAGGCGTCTTTTAATTTCGTGACTGCTGTCACCATCTGCAGTGATCAAGGAGCCCAAGAAAGTAAAATCTCTCACTGCCTCCATTTCTTCCCCTTCTATTTGCCAGGAGGTGATGGGACCAGTGGCCATGATCTTGGTTTTTTTGATGTTGAGCTTCAGACCATATTTTGCGCTCTCCTCTTTCACCCTCATTAAAAGGTTCTTTAATTCCTCCTCACTTTCTGCCATCAAGGTTGTGTCATCTGCATATCTGAGGTTGTTGATATTTCTTCCGGCAATCTTAATTCCTGCTTGGGATTCATCTAGTCCAGCCTTTCGCATGATGAATTCTGCATATAAGTTAAATAAGCAGGGAGACAATATACAACCTTGTCGTACTCCTTTCCCAATTTTGAACCAATCAGTTGTTCCATATCCAGTTCTAACTGTAGCTTCTTGTCCCACATAGAGATTTCTCAGGAGACAGATGAGGTGATCAGGCACTCCCATTTCTTTAAGAACTTGCCATAGTTTGCTGTGGTCGACACAGTCAAAGGCTTTTGCATAGTCAATGAAGCAGAAGTAGACGTTTTTCTGGAACTCTCTAGCTTTCTCCATAATCCAGCGCATGTTTGCTATTTGGTCTCTGGTTCCTCTGCCCTTTCGAAATCCAGCTTGCACTTCTGGGAGTTCTCGGTCCACATACTGCCTAAGCCTGCCTTGTAGAATTTTAAGCATGACCTTGCTAGCGTGTGAAATGAGCGCAATTGTGCGGTAGTTGGAGCATTCTTTGGCACTGCCCTTCTTTGGAATTGGGACGTAGACTGATCTTCTCCAATCCTCTGGCCATTGCTGAGTTTTCCAAACTTGCTGGCATATTGGGTGTAGCACCTTAACAGCATCATCTTTTAAAATTTTAAATAGTTCAGCTGGAATATCATCACTTCCACTGGCTTTGTTATTAGCAGTGCTTTCTAAGGCCCATTTGACTTCACTCTCCAAGATGTCTGGCTCAAGGTCAGCAAACACACTACCTGGGGTGTACGAGACCTCCATATCTTTCTGGTATAATTCCTCTGTGTATTCTTGCCACCTCTTCTTGATGTCTTCTGCTTCTGTTAGGTCCTTACCACTTTTGTCCTTGATTATGGTAATCTTTGTACGAAATGTTCCTTTCATATCTCCAATTTTCTTGAACAGATCTCTGGTTTTCCCCATTCTATTGTTTTCCTCTATTTCTTTGCATTGCTCATTTAAGAAGACCCTCTTATCTCTCCTTGCTGTTTTTTGGAAATCTGCATTCAGTTTCCTGTATCTTTCCCTATCTCCCTTGCATTTTGCTTGCCTCCTCTCCTCCGCTATTCGTAAGGCCTCGTTGGACAGCCATTTTGCCTTCTTGCATTTCCTTTTCCTTGGGATGGTTTTCGTTGCTGCCTCCTGTATAATGTTACGAGCCTCCATCCATAGTTCTTCAGGCACTCTGTCCACCAAATCTAAATCCTTAAACCTGTTCCTCACTTCCACTGTGTATTCATAAGGGATTTGATTCAGATTGTATCTTACTGGCCCAGTGGTTTTTCCTACTTTCTTCAGTTTAAGCTGGAATTTTGCTATAAGAAGCTGATGATCTGAGTTACAGTCAGCTCCAGGTCTTGTTTTTGCTGATTGTATAGAGCTTCTCCATCTTTGGCTGCAGAGAATATAATCAATCTGATTTCGATGCTGCCCATTTGGTGATATCCATGTGTAGAGTCGTCTCTTGTGTTGTTGGAAGAGAGTGTTTGTGATGACCAGCTTGTTCTCTTGACAGAACTCTATTAGCCTTTGCCCTGCTTCATTTTGAACTCCAAGGCCAAACTTGCCAGTTGTTCCTTTTATCTCTTGATTCCCTACTTTAGCATTCCAATCCCCTGTAATGAGAAGAACATCCTTCTTTGGTGTCATTTCTAGAAGGTGTTGTAGGTCTTCATAGAATTGGTCAATTTCACTTTCTTCAGCACCGGTAGTTGGTGCATAAACTTGGATTACTGTGATGTTAAAAGGTCTGCCTTGGATTCGTATCGAGATCATTCTGTCATTTTTGAGATTGCATCCCATTACAGCTTTTGCCACTCTTTTGTTGACTATGAGGGCCACTCCATTTCTTCTACAGGATTCTTGCCCACAGTAGTAGATATGATAGTCACCCGAACTGAATTCACCCATTCCCTTCCATTTTAGTTCACTGATGCCCAGGATGTCGATATTTATTCTTGTCATCTCATTTTTGACCACATCCAGCTTACCTCTATTCATGGTTCTTACATTCCAGGTTCCTATGCAATATTTTTCTTTACAGCATCGGACTTTCCTTTCGCTTCCAGGCATATCCACAACTGAGCGTCCTTTCGGCTTTGGCCCAGCCGCTTCATCAGCTCTGAATCTACTTGTACTTGTCCTCCGCTCTTCCTCAGTAGCATGTTGGACGCCTTCCGACCTGAGGGGCTCATCTTCCAGCGTCATAACTTTTATATGCCTGTTGTCTTTGTCCATGGAGTTTTCTTGGCAGGGATACTGGAGTGGCTTGCCAGTTCCTTCTCCAGGTGGATCACGTTTAGTCAAAACTCTCCACTATGACCTGTCCATCTTGGGTGGCCCTGCATGGCATAGCTCATAGCTTCTCTGAGTTATTCAAGCCCCTTCGCCACGACAAGGCATTGATCCATGAAGGGGATCACTTAATGTTAGCACTTAATGTTAGTAGCCCTCAATGTGCTGTTGGACTGTGCAGGGTTTGGAAACCTCAGGCCTGGGGGCCAAATACAGCCCCCAGTCTGGCCCTTGGAATGCTCCCCAGGCCACACCCTCCACCCCTTGCTTCGTATCCTTTATTTTTGCCTGGCTGAAATGTGCCTTTGAACTCTGATTATGACTTGCTTGTCTGGATGGAGGACAGAATGTCTGTAGAAAGTAGCCCTAGTGCAGTAAGCCCAAATTTACATCCATTGCTCCACCCACTTTCACCTCTGGCCCCTCCTACCTCTTGAGGGTTACCCAGAATGGGAGTGCAGTCATCAGGCTGAAAACCCATTTCCCAACCCCAGGCTACAGCTCCTGTCCTCCCTGAGCATTGGCTTTGCAAGAGTTGCAGCAAAGGCCACAGATCTCCCCTTTCCCTAGGGCAGCATTTCCCCATAGTTATTTGCAGGGGTATGCATTTCTTAAGAGCTAGCGAACGAGAGCAGGGATTGTAGTTCTGTGGTGTAATCTATTCCCAGGGATTTAGAGGACACCTGCGTGAGCTTCACATTCTGTTGTTATGAAAAATGTACCCCAAAATGCGTTGCCTTTTAGGAAGGACAGACGCGGGTCGGAAGCTCCAAAATTTGCACTAAGTTCAGCTCTGCCGGGAAAATGACAGAGACCACACGATGCTGTCAGGAAAAACAAACTGATCCTTTTATTACAGAAAAGAAAGAACTACAGCTGTAGGGTCCCTGCCTCAAAGAATGTAGGAAGGGAACCCAGGGAAATGGTGAAGCTCCCTCTTATACCCTCCTGTCCCCATGTGAAAATCCCTTTACTGGGAGAGAGGGGAAGGACAAGGAGGATGGGTGGTGATGGGATTAACTGGGTGCAGAGACGACTATTTTTTCATATGGTGAAATGTCAATTGTTCTCCGTTGCTGATGGGTTTCCCTTTGTTTGATCAGTCTAGATGGGAGTTGAGGTGGGGCCGTTCCTGGCTTTGGGGTCCATCCGGCAGGTGTTTTCCCCCAGGTCATGCAAGGATGATCCCTGGGATTATGTAAAAGGTGACACTTCTGGAGGTTTGAATAAACTGTCCCAGTTAATCCATCTTTGTCCATGTGTGTCTTTTGAATCAGGATGGCGATTCAAATGGTTCAGGTGGGCTGGGGTCATGCACAGGTTATGCAGCATTTCCTTACACATAAGGATTTCATAATAAGAAGACATATAAAATGAGCAGACATATAAGCTAAGAAGGCATATAAGGGGACATATAAAAAAGGCAGGGTTCATGGTAAGAGAGCATATAATAGGCTGTATTATTAACTTGAGTAGAAAAGTGTCGCTTTGGATTTGGGCGGCTTCCCCCCCTCCTTCTTCTGGAAACATTGTTTTGTTCTGGGCGGAGGGGAGGTAGAGAGGGGAAATGTGTGAGTTTATGGCATCGTTGGGAGATGTTTGCATATGCTGATCCTTAGGGCAGGGTTGCATCCGAGCGGGAGGGGTGCGGGTCTCTGGAGTGGAGCAGAGGCGAAGGTGGTGTTGCGAGGGATTCTGGGTAACTGCAGCTGTCAGATTCGGTCACCCCTCTCTGTTCATTAGTAATGGTGTCCTGCAAACCCCCCCCCCAATATGATTTTATAACACTGTGCTGGGCGATGATGATACGAAGAGGACCATTGACCCTACAGGGTCACAGGTTCTCCACCCCTTGCTATAGGCCATCGGCATTCTGATAACACTACAAAAATGCCGCACTGTTTGTTTATCTGCTTCTGGGGCGCATCTGCTATCATGAAGAATTCATAAATTCCAGATACTGCGGCAGATGCAGCCATACAACCTAAAATGAGCAGTACCAGCTCCTTAGCTACTGAAATATTTAAGCTAGGCCTTGAGACAACTGGCATTTCTAGAATCAAAATATACCGTTTTCTTCCCTTCCTGTTAATTTCATACTCCAATCACTTGTATTCATTATCTTTCATTGGACCTTTGATCTGACTTTTGGGATGCCATGTTTCAAATTCTAGCTACCCGTTCTTTGAACTCTCCTTTCTTCTTTGTTTATTGCAGAACATGTTTGTAAAACGAGATTCTTACTCACCGCAATGAGCAAGGCCACTGCGGGGAGAGAGCAGCCATGTCTGTGGAGGAGAAGCATTTGATGAACATGTGGATAAGTCAGAACTGACAAAGTAGGCTTTCATAACGCCTTTTTTTAAAAGGCCCCTTACAATGATGCTGTTAGCAAAGGGTTCACCAAGTAGCCAACTAGGAAGGTATTACAAAAACATCCAAGACTGAAAGATGCTGATACATATATACATACTGTACACATTCTTGGAGGCAGTGGAGTAAATGAAGAGGCAGAGTGTATTGCTCATCACATCCCTAATGGTTTTAGTAACTACTGGAAGAAAGAATAGGAACTGCAGAAGAACTGACACTAATGGCCAATGAAGTTGAACAAAATAGAAAGGTCATGGTTAAAAAGGATCTCTCTGTGGGCACCCTTAGAAAGCATATACGAGGCAATAGACGACCCCAAATGGTGGAAAATTCTTAGTGCTAAGGGATATCACATAGTCCAAGATATGTATAGAGTCCTTAAAGTCATTGCAGGAAGTAACAGAGAACATAGGTAACCAATACTGGTTAAAAATTGGAGGGTTATATAATAAAATTCTTAAAGCCCAAGAGGTAGGAAATATGAGATTAGAAGAGCCAATAGAGGAACTATATAAACAAATGGAAAAAACTAAACAAGGAATGATAGGTAAAATCTATAAGAAGATGATTACAAATAAAGAACTGACAACCCAACTTATTCAAAAGATATGGAGTAAGGAAGAACAAATTAGCGAATCAAAGGTCGAAAGGATAATGAAAGGAATAGATGAGATTAAAGTAAGCAAATTTAGGGAGCTCGAACTAAAATTCTTTCTAAAATGGTATAGAACTCCGGCCCAGCTAGCTAATATGATACCAGGATTGAACCCTAACTGCTGGCACTGTGAACAAGCTAAGGGATGGTTCTCCCATATGTATTGGGAATGCCCAGAGGTAGGGGGATTTTGGAATAAAATCCTTAAGGTTATTAATGAAGTTTTTAAAGTGAAGCTACCTATAGACTTCAATCTTATGACAATGGGTATACTAGGAAACACGGCCATAGAGAAAGGTGACCAGCACACTTTCAAAGCAATGATACTAGCAGGAAAGGCAACAATAGCTTTAGGTTGGAAAGATAGAGAAAAATGGACAGTAGAGGTCTGGACTAATTATTTGTTTGAATTTATTCAGTCAGACATCGTGGCAGTAACGTCACAGGAAATAACATGGAAGGCCAAGTCTACTGTCATAAGGACCAGATGGAACCCCTATCTTCAATGGATAACAACTACTGGACCAGAAGACATTCAGTGGAAATTAAAGACATTGTGCCCGTGGCTGAGGACAACTGTTTGAACCCTTCCAATGGATTATGGGTGGGGGAGGGGTGGGAAGGGAAAGAAAAAATGGTACGGGAAATTAAAAATTGGAAGGAGAGAATATAATGTATGTAAAAATTTTCGTACTTCATTAAAAATCTTTTAAAAAGAAAGAAAGGTAAAAAAAAATTAATTCCTTCCAGTAGCACCTTAGAGACCAACTAAGTTTGTCGTTGGTATGAGCTTTTGTGTGCATGCAAACAGCATTACAGTCATACCTCGGTTTAAGTACGCCTCGGTTTGAGTACTTTCAGTTTAAGTACTCCGCGGACCCGTCTGGAACGGATTAATCCACTTTCCATTACTTTGAATGGGAAAGTTCGCTTCAGGTTAAGTACGCTTCAGGTTAAGTACAGACTTTCGGAACCAATTGTGTACTTAAACCGAGATACCACTGTAATTGGTGGTATAATTATAACTCTTTTCAGTTCAGACCAAGAAGCCCTGGATTCAAATCCCTTCTCAGTCTTCAAGTTCGCTGCATGATCTTGGGACACTCGCTGTTCACCTAAGCTACCTCAAAGGGTTGTGGGGATAAAATATGTATTAGGTGAAGAGGTGCATTCTGAGGTCTTTGGAAGAGGGTAAACAAGTGCCTAAGAAATAATACCGTAAAGATCTTTCATTGCAAGCTGGACTCAAGTTTGATGGTGAAACTGCAGGGTATTCTATTAACTGAATTGCAAGCCATGTGAATCAACAGTTTTGCAGATAAGACTAGTATTACAGCTATGTGGTCCTGCTATCTGGCTGACTCAGAACAAACCCAAGTCATCACACGTAGCTATTACGCACAGTACATTTTCACAGTCCTAATGGCCCTATGTTAGGTTGACAAACGGGTCAGCTTGACCCAGATTCTTGCTGTGCTTGTTTAAAGCACCCTCTGGTAACAAAGGGCGGGGTGGGGGTACTAGGAAATGGAGAATTATTCAGAGAGTGTGAATACCCTGCAGCAAATATGGCAGTGGTCATGGTGGTCCAATTCCTCATGGTTGTTACAATGATGAACCAGAGAAGAGAGACTGCAAAGGACTTCCAGCAGCGAAAAGAGGATAGAGAGTTTGATAAGGCGCACTGGCAAAACATGAAGTCTCAGAAAAATGTTTTGCCCAGTGTCCTCGCTGCCTGGCATTGGATTGTGAAAATAGTCAAAGTAAGTAATCTGTTTTCACTGTTTAGAAATGTGCGTAGTTATTAGCACGATCCTTTCCATGTCTACTCAGAAGCAAGATCCACTGAGTATCGCCCACACACAGCATCGCCCCCACACACTGAGTACTCCCAAGCCAGCAGGATATAAATAAAATAGCAAGGACAATAATCCATATAGCTCAGTTGGTCGAGCACGAGGCTCTTAATCTCAGGGGCATGGGTTCGAGCCCCACATTGGGCAAAAGATTCCTGCATTGCAAGGGGTTGGACGAGATGAACGTCATGGTCCCTTCCAACTCTACAATTCTATGATTCTATGAGCTCATGCGAAAAGGTTCCAGCATTTAAGGCTTTTTAGTTGAGCGAAAAGGCAAGGTAGAAGTTTTAAAAGTGATGAACAGCATGGAGAAAGTTTATGTCCCTCATAACACTGTCACTCATGGATGCATGGGCGTACCCAGGATCAAAACTAGGGGGGGGCAAGGGGAGGGGCCAAGGCACGGAAGGGGAGGGGCCACAAAGTGGGCGGGAACAGCGAACTCGCGCTCCGCCGGGCTGTGCCCCTCCCTAGAAGCAGGGCTGGTGGGCGGAGGCGGAGCCCAGCCCAGCGGAGCGCGAGTTCAGCGTTCCCGCCCGCCGCGCCGCGCTCCCTGGTTCCCCGCCGCGCTTGGCCTTGCCTGAGGGCGCGCCGGGGAGCTGGAGGGAGGGTGCGGCGCGGTGCGGCGGGAATGGCGAACTCGCGCTCCGCCGGGCTGTGCTCCGCCTCTGCCCACCAGCCCTGCTTCTAGAGTAGGGCAGCTGCCCTAACTTGCCGAATGGTGGGTACGCCCTTGCATGGATGTCCAATGAAGCCGAATGTTGGGAGATTCAGGATAGAGAAAATAAAAGTTATTATTCACACACCACACCAGGGAACTTGCTTCCACAGGACCCAGTAATGGCCACCAATTTAGATGACTTTAAAAGAGGGTTTGGCGGATTCATGGAGGACAATGCTATCTACAACTACTAGCCATGATTGTTATGCTCTGTCTTCATGGTTGAAGGCATTATTCCTCCTTATACCACTTGTTGGGACCCCCAGGTGGGCAGAGTTATGTGGTGCTCTGGTCCTGCTTAAGAGTTTCAGATAGGCATCTGGTTGGCCACTGTGAGAACAGGATGCTGGACTACAGTGGACCATTGGCCTGATCCAGCAATCTTGTCTTCTGGCCTTATGTAACCCTGGCACCAGAGGACTCTGCACTGCCGGATTTTGTTACAGGTCCCTTTTGTATATGCTAATAGTGAATTCAATTCTCTCAGTGCCAGACCTTAAATGCAACCAAAACAGCATCGCCCACACACACAAAAGAGAGGTATCGGCAGGCTCAGGGAAATCCCCAAGGTTTGCAGGCTTCAAAATAAGATTTATAAAGCCTGTAAAGCTCTGCTATGACTTTCCTGAGTGAAATTTTCCATTCAAACAGATTCAGCAGAAAAGCAAGGTAGAACACTGCATTAAGAACTCCTTGTATTCGTCTAGTAATTGAGACTGGAGAACAGCAAACCTCAACCCACAAAGTAAATGATTTTAATTAAAGACAGTGCCCAAGAGCTGAAATGTCATCATGTTAATTCATCTGGAGAAAGCAGCAGAGTTCTCCAGAAGCCAAAGGAAAATTAGAAATGTTCTTTTGTGGTGGGTTCCTTTCCCTGTGAGCAGCTGTGGCAAAGGCAACAACAACAAAATACCCTTGTGGCGCTTTTATTACTCCTCTTCCAATGAAACTATCAGCAGCTCAGGAACATGGCTGCCCTTTGCTCGCTAATATTGATTCTCCTCAAAAAATTAATGTATTACTAGCTAGAGGCCTGTGGGAGAGGGGGAGCAGGTTGCATTTTCAGGGGGGGGGGAGGCACCCATCTTTTCCCTTTTCACTCCAGTGGTCCAGCTCCTTTTCCTCCACTGCGATCCCATCTTCCATTGACAGCCCAATATATTTTGTTGCCTGAAGCAAGGGACAAAATGGCTTCCCCTTCCTCTTCCACATACAGAAGCCAGCTAAACTGGCAGGTTACTTGGATGCTGGCAACAGGACTGTGCCCTCCTCTCACTATACCTGCAAGCAGGCTATATCACAGGCTAGAAGAGATCTTCTTCAGTACATCTCTGTCACTTCCTGCCACATCTGCTGCCTGAAGTGGCTGCTTTACTTTGCCAGTGCAGGGACGGGGATCCTGTGGGCCTCCAGATGTTGTTGGACTACAACTCCTATCATCCCTGACTATTGGCCATGCTTGCTGGGACTGATGGGAGCTGGAGTTCAACAGCATCTGGAGAGCACCACATTGACTATCCCAGGCCTAGGGCAAGCGGTGTCGGAAAACCTAACGTGCATGGGAGATGGTGTGGGTGATAACAAGAAGTATTGCAGAGGCCCAAGATGAGCCTTCCCCACTGTGGCTGGGGTTGATGGGAGTTGTAGTCAAAAACTGTTGCCGGGGACTATACCCATTACACTGCATTGCTTCTCAGAGTAGGATTGTCAACACTGCTGCAGTTGCAAAGACTAGGCAAACAGTGTGCAGTGGGAACTAGAAGATTATGGTAGTTAAATACAATAAACGGAGAACGGATGATGGTATTGGTTCCATAAGAAGCATTGGTGTCCACTGCAAGAAAATACAAACATAGTTACAGAATGCAAAACCCAATTATGAAGTTCCCAGAAGCTACAGCAAACAGGAACAAAACAGCCCTGAAGTTACAAAAAAGCAAACAGCTACAGAACAGGGTCAACAAAAGTTGAAATGAACAGTGAACAAACAGGTACCCTATAGAGAATGGCATCCTTACTTGACAGTCTGCAATTGACTCCCACCTGTAAACACAGTGGTACCTTGGTTTACGAACTTAATCCGTTCTGGAAGTCCATTCAACCAAAGCATTCTTAAACCAAGGCATGCTTTCCCATAGCAGCGGGGGACTCAATTTACAAATGGAACACACTCAACAGGAAGTGAAACATGTTCTGCTTCCAAGGCAAAGTTCACAAACCAAAACACCTGCTTCCGGGTTTGCAGCGTTCTTAACCCAAGCTGTTCATAAACTAAGCTGTTCTTAAACCAAAGGCACCACTGTAGTGATATTCTAAAAGCGCCCATAGTCTTTCCCACTATGGTGAGATACATTGTATTTATGTTTAAATTATAGTATTTATTTATATATTGGCATCTGTACTTATTAATTAGCACGTGTTAACCAGAGTACTTTTTTTGCATTTCTTCTTTTTTTGGCAGTGCATAAGTGTGGACACCTTAACTTAGTTGGGAGTAAGCGCACTTCTGAGTAGATATGTACAGTATAGGATTTAAAAAAAAAAAAAATACGGTAATTATAGTGAAAGCACCAAGATTCTTCAATTGTAATGCAAACTTCAGACCATGGGTCTTCAGCTCAGAGGCTGATGCTCCTGTCATGAGTTGCGTAACCAGCTTATTAGTGGCTTTTGTGAAAGGGCAAAAAAACATATGAGGCTGCAGGGGACCCCTTCAGAACATGAAATCCAGGCCACCTCCTTCCTACCAGTCTGCTCTGGGACTGAAAGGATGATGCTCAGCAGACAAGAGCTGACTATGGGAGATGATGATGTGGGCTGCAATCCTATAATCATTTACCTGGGAGCAAGTCCCATTGAACCCAATGGATCTGGACACATATAGAATTGCACTGTTTTAATAATAATAATAATAATAATAATAATAATAATAATAATAATAATAATTTATTTGCACCCCACTCATCTGGCTGGGTTTCCCCAGCCACTCTGGGCGGCTTCCAACAAAAATTTTAAATACATTAAAATGTCACACATCAAAAACTTCCCCGAACAGGGCTGCCTTCAGATGTCTTCAAAATGTCAGGTAGTTATTTATCTCTTTGACATCTGATGGGAGGGTGTTCCACAGGGCGGGCGCCACTCCTGAGAAGGGCCATTTATATGTGTTTTATATGTGGCCCATCTGACTGGTTCCCCAGGCACTCTGGAGAACTCCCAACAAATTAAAACACCAAACACAGTGACACATCAAGCTTTAAAAACTTCCCAACACAGGGTTGCCTTCAGATGTCTTCTAAAAGACAGATATTTGTTTATTTCCTTGATATGTGATGGGAGGGTGTTCCACAGGGCAGGGGCACTGCTGAGAAGGGCCTTTGCCTCCACATGCAGCTGCTGGGTGACCTTGGGCTAGTCACACTTCTTTGAAGTCTCTCAGCCCCACTCACCTCACAGAGTGTTTGCTGTGGGGGGAGGAAGGGAAAGGAGAATGTTAGCCGCTTTGAGACTCCTTCGAGTAGTGATAAAGCGGGATATCAAATCCAAACTCCTCCTCCTCCTCCTCCTCCTCCTCCTCCTCCTCCTCCTCCTCCTCCTCCTCCTCCTCCTCCTTTTTTCTGGTTCCCTGCAACCTCACTTCTTGCAGTGAGGGAACGGCCAAAAGACCCTCGGAGCTGGACCTCAGTGCCCGGGCTTAACGATGGGGGTGGAGATGCTCCTTCAGGTATACAGGAAGCTTCAGGAAGCTTGATAAAAGTCCTTCTGTCCTTCCTTCCTTTCTCAAGAGCTGCAGCCACAAACCTCCATGCTGGCGGCATGTATGTGTGAACAGAGCCATCAACGGCGACTGGGTTAGCGTCCTGTTGCAAACTTATTGTGACCTCCCTCCCTCAATATCCTTTCCATCTTTAAAGCAGCAAGGGGCCTGGAGTACACTCTCTTTCAGACTCCCGTATGGAATATAATTCTCTTCTCTTTCTAATTACAGTCACTGCTTCTCCTCTCTATTGCATTAGCTGGAATTATAGATTCTAGCCTGCGGGAGCAATGAATTATTCACATGTTTCTCTCCCCCCCCCCTCATTTGGTTCCCCACACTTCTGTTTGCTTACTGCTTGTCTTTGGCATTATTCATATCAAGGCTGGCAGTACAATGTGTGTGATCTCAAATCCCAATCCCAGTCCTTGGGTAGGGCTTTAAAGAAAGCCTATAACATCCCCGCCCCCAGGGATTCTGATGCCAGCTCTGTTCTCCTCTCTGATAGTTAATTAGCTGGCTGGTGTGTCATCTTTACATAAAACCCAGAACAGTGCATGAACACTTGCACTTCTGCAGCCGCCGAATTCTCCACAGTCATTTTCTTTGGTTCTCAAAAAATGAACAATTTTATTTTAACCAGTGGGGTACCTGGTAAAAAAAGTCCAGGGGCTCAACACTGCAGAGTCCAGAGCTACACCCCCAAGGTGTGTCCAAAAATGTAGGCAGGTGTGCTGATATATTATCTATACCAATACCCACCCCCCCAAAAAAAACCTCCAGTAGTACATAGCATATTAGCCATTTTATTAGGATCAGCTGACAGTTACAGAATTAGGAGCTGGCAAAGGGTGATTTGTAGGGATGGGCAAATATGTCAATTTTGGTAACTCTCTCAGTTTCTCATTTTTCCAATTCAGTTTGCAATTTCTGCAAAAAAGAAGAAGAACAAGAAGAAGTTCTCATGAAAATTCATCAGCAATTTTAGTGCAAATTTCTCCTAATAAACATATGCAATTTCCCCAGCCATAAAGCATTTTTGCATGTTATTTTCGCTAATTATTTTCACTAATATGTGCATTTATATGTACGCTTAACGCTAATAAACACACACACTCATTCATATACAGTAAGCCTGCAGGAGTCACATTCCAGGGATCACACCTAAACCAAAATTACGTACCGTCAAAACCCATTGGACTCAACGGTGGCTGGGATTGCCAGTTATTTTTCTCAGATGCCTGCCCCCTTTCCACCCCCATATATATATATATATATAGAGAGAGAGAGAGAGAGAGAGAGAGAGAGAGAGAGAGAGAGAGAGAGACATACACATAATGCACACAAGTTGAATGTGTCTAAGTTGCTGGTTTACTGTACTGCAAACTCCAAATTAGCATGAATTTCGGAGGAGGGTGGTGTTTAGGTTCACATCTTGTTTTGGAAAGTACGGTAAGTTTGCCTTTACGTATGAACTGAATCGAATTTTGCCCCCATGGTTTGCATGTTGGACTTAGGCCAGGTTCACACCCCAATCAACCCTGAAGCTCACTCAGTGACCCTGGATCAGGAGGGACTAAACCAGTGGGGCAGAGCTGCAGCAACAGCCTCCTGACAGGGACGCCACTGCTGCTTACCAGGAAGATGTGGGGTGAGGTAGCGTTGAGGTTGGGGCTGCCCCAGTAGAGCCAATCCAACATTTCCACTGGTGTGCCTGCACGTCCCTGACTTTTCTGCCACACTCCGTCCCTCCACCTCCTGGCGAACATCAGCAATGCCAATGTGGGAATACTATCACAGCAGCTGCACTCCCCTGCTCCTGGCCACCCTATGAACTTCAGGACTGACCGGGGGGGGGGGAGTAAACGTGTTAAATGCAGTCACGCACACAGGGCCAGATTTAGGTTTGATGAAGCCCTAAACTACTGAACTACTGAAGGTGACCCTTTATATGTCCAGCTGAAGGGCCCTTTATATGTCCAGCTGTCCTTTGCCAACAACAAATTGCCGCTGGTTTTTTGTGTTGAAAATATGCTATATGGTAATTTATGGACCTAATAGGTATCTAAAGCCTTTTGCACATGAATAATGTAGGCACCTTATATATAGAAATGAGCAAACCAGTGATATTTTAGGAAGCAGGCTAGCAGGCGGCGCCCATTACTTACATCAGGCATCCCCAACCTTCAGCCCTCCAGATGTTTTGGACTACAATTCCCATCATCCCTGCCACTGGTCCTGTTACCTAGGGATCATGGGAGTTGTAGGCCAAAACATCTGGAGGGCCACAGGTTGGGGATGCCTGACTTACATCATAGGAGCCTACACAACACAAAACACTGTTGCTGTATGTAGGTTTTATTTTACTTGTTTTTTTTAATCTTATATTTTGGAAATGTACATCCAGGTTTTTTTTCTTTTACATTTTTTGGGGCCCCCCAAGAGAGTGGAGCCCTAAGTTATAGCTTGTTAAGCTTATACGTAAATCCGGCACTGCATGCATATAACATATATGTTTTGAAACTCAGGAAGTCAAAAAAATCAGGTAAGACCATTCACAATTTTACATAGAATCATAATTGTAGAGTTGGAAGGGAGCCCAGGGATCATGTGATTCAACCCCCTGCAGTGCAGGAATATCAGCTGAAGCATCCATGACAGGTGGCCATCCAAAACTCTTATCTCCTTAGGAAGGAAAAGCAGGATAGAAAATTGTAAATTGCAAAAGATGAAAAATGGAAAAGGGCTCATTTATTCAAAGGGCTGCTGTGCATATCTTTGACCATCCTGGCAAGAGCCATGAGTCATGGATAATACCTGTAATAAGATACTTTCTGCTTCTTCCCTTGCAATCGGAAAATGCTTCACCATGGTGACAACTAGCTACTTTGCAGTTCTGAGACATGTTCCTCCCCAAAGAATTCCATTTGGAGAATGTAAGCAACATTCAGCAACTGCTTTGATTAGGGAACATCATTAGGAATTGATGAAACAAAAGGGCATCTCTTTAGACTGGCAGCCAGATAGATTTAAATTTGTCCATTTTCCAGTTTTCGCCTTAGTTCTATCCAAATGCTAACCCATGCGGATTATTATCTTTATATAAAAACAACAACCCCAGCATGCATTGAAATGAACCGACATTTGCACATGAACAGGAGCCAGGATTTTTGTTTTGAGTTCTCTAGCTGGGAGGCTGCATATCATCACTGAAGACTTCACAGAGCAGGAAGGAACACATCTTTCTATGGTGAAACCACCACCTGCAAAATCATGTTTAGATCTAAGACCAAAACACTGATGACTTGGGAGGACGCCCCATGGAACTCAGTGGGACTTATTTCCAAGTAAAGGTACAATGTACAGGGCTGTGTGAATCATATTGGCCACAGGGTGTTGAAAAAATTGGCTGCAATTCAGAGGAAGACTAGAGGAATTTATTTATTATGGGAGAAGATGAAAGTCTATTGCACATAGGTCTGATAGTCAGAAGGGAAGACTGTACAATAAGTATTCAGAAGCCAAACCAAAACCATCAAAGCCCCTGAATGGCCAAAACAGAAATTCATAATTATGTATTTGGAGTAACACCCTTATGCCCAAAGGAGCTGTATACTGACGAAGGAAAATTGGGGATAGGTAAGGAAGAGCAGGGGGGAAATACCGTGTTTCCCACATTTTAAGACACCGTCTTATTGCTTTTTTCCCTCAAAAAACCACAGGGTGGCTTATTTTTGGTGGCATGTCTTATTTTTTTTACGTTATTACAGTTTTTACAGCACCTTAAGGTCTTCTTGGCCGGGCCAGGCTGCTGGCTCGGGGCACTGCTGGGCACTGCGCGCCATGCTGCTGGGCTGTCTGAGCGCTGCTGGGCGCTTTGAGCAGCTGGGCGCTCCGCGCGCTCCAGCAGCCGTTTCCAGGCGGCGGGACGGCGACGGCGAGGCCGCTGGCTCTGGCGCTGAGCTCCGGGGCTGCTCGGCGCTCCGCGCGCTCCAGCAGCCGTTTCCGGGCGGCGGAGCGGCGGCGGCCGGGTGGAGGCGAGGCCGCTGGCTCTGGCCCTCAGCTCCGGGGCTGCTGGGCGCTCCGCGCGCTCCAGCAGCCGTTTCCAGGCGGCGGGACGGCGACGGCGAGGCCGCTGGCTCTGGCGCTGAGCTCCGGGGCTGCTCGGCGCTCCGCGCGCTCCAGCAGCCGTTTCCGGGCGGCGGAGCGGCGGCGGCCGGGTGGAGGCGAGGCCGCTGGCTCTGGCCCTCAGCTCCGGGGCTGCTGGGCGCTCCGCGCGCTCCAGCAGCCGTTTCCAGGCGGCGGGACGGCGACGGCGAGGCCGCTGGCTCTGGCGCTGAGCTCCGGGGCTGCTCGGCGCTCCGCGCGCTCCAGCAGCCGTTTCCGGGCGGCGGAGCGGCGGCGGCCGGGTGGAGGCGAGGCCGCTGGCTCTGGCCCTCAGCTCCGGGGCTGCTGGGCGCTCCGCGCGCTCCAGCAGCCATTTCCGGGTGGCGGGGCGGCGGCGGCTGGATGGAGCTGAGGCCGCTTGCTCTGGCGCTCGGCTCCGGGGCTGCTGGGCGCTCCGTGCGCTCCAGCAGCCGTTTCCGGGCGGCGGGACGGCGGCGGCTGGATGGAGCTGAGGCCGCTTGCTCTGGCGCTCGGCTCCGGGGCTGCTGGGCACTCCGCGCGCTCCAGCAGCTGTTTCCGGGCGGCGGGGCGGCGGCGGCCGGATGGAGGCGAGGCCGCTGGCTCTGGCGCTCGGCTCCGGGGCTGCTGGGCGCTCCGCGCGCTCCAGCAGCCATTTCCGGGTGGCGGGGCGGCGGCGGCTGGATGGAGCTGAGGCCGCTTGCTCTGGCGCTCGGCTCCGGGGCTGCTGGGCGCTCCGTGCGCTCCAGCAGCCGTTTCCGCGCGGCGGGACGGTGTCGGCTGGATGGAGCTGAGGCCGCTTGCTCTGGCGCTCGGCTCCGGGGCTGCTGGGCGCTCCGCGCGCTCCAGCAGCCGGTTCCAGGCGGCGGAACAGCAGGCCTCCTCGGCCAGGCAGAGGCAGGGCCGCTGGCTCCGGTGCTCCTGGGTGCTCCAAGCTGCTGGGCTAGAAACTAGAAACTGGGCTAGAAGCAACAGAGGCCCGGCCGCTGGCTCAGCTCTCCGCCCGCGCTGCTGCAGGCATGGAGATACACTATGTCTTATTTTCGGGGTATGGCTTATCTTTCGCAAATGCTTAAAATTGCTGCCCTGGCTTACTTTATGACTACGTATTAAAAAGGGGGAAACACGGTACGTACAATAGGGTGGCACTGTATCTTAGTTTGCAGAGGATAGACCTCTGTTTGAACAGCTGTCCAATTTGAATATAAAGAGCATGAAGAAGCCTTGGAATTGCTTATCAGCAGTCAGAGCCTGGACAAAAGACAGAGGTAAATCCATCACCTGGTCACAGCCCACTACAGTGACAGCCATCCGGAATGAGAGGCAGACACAGAGGCAGGACAGGACGAGGGCTAAGAGACAGAGATGCAGTAGGCTGCTGAAGAATCCAGGGAGTCTCTCCCTCTTGCTGTAACCAGCTCCCCTTCCTCCTTGGTCTCCCAGAATCCAAAGGGGGTTGAAGAGGGTAGAGCAACAAGATAAAAGGCAACAAGTGTTTTGGGTTGCTTCGGAAGGAACCAAGGTGGAATCCACACATATTTTTAAAAACCCCGCTGTGAAAATGCTTTTTTTAAAAAAAAAGTTTTGAAAAATACATTGGATTTTGCATAGCTCACTGTCGCCATCTAGTGCCACATTTGTATATTGCACTTTAAAACACATTTAAAATGTTTTATTTGCAGCTGTATAGCTGAATCCCAGGACAGGAGCCTTAGCCAATGGTAAAGTGGGGATCTTCAGTCCTCACCATAGCTGTAAAGTTCTCCCTTTTTTAAAAGGGAAATTCTATTAAGCTGAATAGGCTTCCTCGCAAGAAAAGGGAAAACTTGACAGGTATGGTCCTCACAACTGTCTCATTGGGGCCAAGGCCCTACTGGGAAGAGTTGCTGTTCTCACTAGGCCTATGCCATTTTGGTTTCTTTGAAGTGTTAACTTCACTGACACTGGTGGTTTTATTGCTACTCCTACTCCTGACAGTAATTATTTCTAAATATGCACATATGCAAATGTGGTATATGCAGATAGGAACATAAAAATGTTATTTAAATCTGGGTCTTCTTTTGTTCTTTTTAAAATCACGCATTCCTCTTTTTGAAACTTCTGTTTCAAAATCTAAATCTATATCTTAGCATACGCAAATTTTAGGCTAATTTGTGTCCTTTTATGATTATTAATTTCCTATTTTTAGTGATCTATAGATGGCCACCCTAATATAAAATGATACGCTACATTTTTCTTTAGCAGGCTTGCCTACAAAATGGTGTTTGTACAACTGCACGGAGCCTGTTACCTTCATATGGCTATACACATACTGTTCTATGAACGACGCAAAGTTCCGGGGATCTGATACAGTGTCTATCGTGGTTTTTGTTTCCCTGGAATTAAAGTCGCTGCAGTGAAAACCGATACCATTTCTTAAGATGTAATCTTTGTTTACACAGACATATAGGCTTAGTATGAGGTGGAAGACTCCATCCAAGAGGTCTTGCTCCTAATCATTTTTTTGTGGGGGGGGGGGAGGTGGGGAGGAACCCAAGCCATAGCTTTGGTTTCTCACAGAGAACAAGCTAAGCCGCTGTGTCTCTTTCAGTTCCAGTTACAATACTGAATCCCAGACGGCAGGCTGGCTTGCCCACCTCCCACCCCACATTGGCAGAGGATAGAACAGGGGTCGGCAAAGTTTTTGTGGCTTGGGCCGGTTCACGGTTCCACAGACGCCGCGGTGGGCCAGAATGTGTGCGCGCACATGCACGCACACATGCGCAAATGCTATTTCCGGCGCTCCTTCCGGCGCAAAGGAGGTGTGCACAGCTTCCCATTGGCTGCAGGAGCTTCATGCAGCCAATGGAAAGCTGGCCAGCATCGTGGAAGGCGGTCCCCCGCTCTACTCTGCGCCAGTTTAGCATGGCACACAGGAGCCAACTGAGTGGGCGGTGGTGGTCCATGGGCCAGTTAAACAACCCCCATGGGCCTTAGGTTGCTAACCCCCAGGATAGAAGCATGAGTTATCCCTCACCTAGAACCCATCTGCACTGTATATTTAAAGCACTATGATATCACTTTAAACACTCATGGCTTCCCCCAAAGAATTATGGAAGCTGTTCCTTGTTAAGGGTGCTGGGAGCTGTTAGGGGACTCCTATTCCCCTCCCAGAGATACAATTCCCTGAGGGGGTTTATCAATCAATTGCTCTTTACAAGGAATTCTGGGAATTGTAGTCTCCTACTAACAGCTCCCAACACCCTTAACAAAGAACAACTCCCACAATTCTTTGGTGGAAGCAATAATAATAATAATAATAATAATAATAATAATAATAATAATAATAATAATAATTTATTACTTGGACCCCACCCATCTGACTGAGTCTCCCCAGCCACTCTAGGGAGCTCCCAATCGAGTATTAAAGCAATACAGCATTAAATATTAAAAACTTCCCTAAACAAGGCTGCCTTTAGATGTCTTTTAAAAATAGGATAGCTGCTTATTTCCTTGACATCTGTTGGAAGGGCGTTCCACAGGGCGGGTGCCACTACTGAGAAGGCCCTCTGTCTAGTTTCCTGTAACCTCACTTCTCGCAATGAGGGAACCGCCAGAAGGCCCTCGGCGATGGATCTCAGTGTCTGGGCTGAACAATGGGCTTGGAGACACTCCTTCAGGTATACAGGACCGAGGCCGTGTTTAAAGTGGTATCGGTGCTTTCAAAGTATAGTGTGAATGTGGGTCATAGAGGAAGCTCCTCAGTATATCTAACTGACTTATTTGCCTGCCTCTGAACACCTCCCACCAAACTCCTATTCACAAAGTTGTCACCTGCGCATTTGTCTTCATTTGCACATTTGCAACGGCTGTCTTAAATGTGCACACCTGGCTTAAATACAAAGCAAATGAGGCTTAAGTTTTCTAGGCAAACTGATGCTGGTTTGGGGTGGGGGGAATGCATCAAACAGCCATATTTGTCAAGAAACTACAGGGGCAGATGGGGCTTGTCACCTTGGGAAGGTAGCCCATTTAGGAGAAGGAAAACTTTAAACCTCCACTGCCTTGCAGGGTATCTTTGGGAGAAGAAAAGGCTAAGGAGCAAACCCTACACAACTCCAGAGTGGGGTCCCTAAGATGGTTGGATGGTGCCTTGTACACCTCATTCTGGCAACTTCTGCAGCCAAGTTGGTGCCAAACGTTTTGCTCTGCTTTCTTTTGGACCACATCAGTGAAGCCATCAAGGGCGGAGGTCTTGTCATCTGGGCAGCCCAGGACCTCCATATACACCGTCCATGTTTGTGCCCCAGGGAGGTCACTTCAGTGCTACTAATACACCAGTTACAGGTAGGTAGCCGTGTTGGTCTGAGTCGAAGCAAAATAAAAAAATTCCTTCAGTAGCACCTTAAAGACCAACTAAGTTTATATTTTGGTATGAGCTTTCGTGTGCATGCACACTTCTTCAGATACACCAGTTTGACTTCACCTGTGAAGGTGCACTCCATTGTCTCTGAAGACAGACGGGTGCCAAGAACAACAGGAAGAAGAGGTTTGACATGGATTGTGGCTAACACCATGTGAATGCAGCTCCAAAAACTAGCACTGGGAACTCTCCAGGATGTGGAGTAAGCAATATTGTTTGCGCAGGAGCAGGCTGGAGACATTAAAATGTAGACAGAGGACAGAGGACTGCGTTTTCAGCAAACTGAAGGCGATTTGGAAAAGGGATTACTTTTCATCCTACTTTTGCCACAGCAGATTTGGAAAGCTTTTGCGTTGTTTGTTTCCAAAACCCGGACAACCTTTTGAACGGCGTCAACAGTGGGACAAAAGAACTAGACGTGTGCAACTTCGGGAACCAAAGTCTCAAGCAACTTCCAGTTGTCATAAAAATCTTGTCTGCCTCTTTCTAGCCTGTGAGCCAAGCTTTCAACGCGGCCTTCAGAACTTATCTGAGCAGGGAGATGGCTGGCGGAAAGGTCAGCCTGATGAATGATTAGACCTTTTCCGTCTGTAGCTTCTGTTTCCACCAACCAGCAGAGAGTTGGAATCGCAACAACAAAATGTAAGAAAAGCAGGAAGGTTTGCATATCCCCCCCTTCCCCTCAAGCTTCACAGTTATTCTGTTGAGCCATAGCTCCCGGGGTGAAATTGGAATCATAAGCTATTTATATGAGATGCCCACTTTGCTTCTGGTTAGGGCTTAGGAAGAAGGATTGAAAACGAGGCCCTCCGATACAAAGCAGCAAAATGAAAGAGGTGAAGGATTAACCTCCAAATACGGCCTGATCATGCTGCAGTTTTCAGAGAGGAGGAGGCAGGAACTGAATCGCAATGCGTATCACTTGCACATATGAAAAGTGTATCAGAGTTGGAAGGGACCCCAAGGGTCTTCAGTCCAACCACCTGCAGTGCAGGAATCTCAACTAAAGCATCCATGTTATTGCATTCTTGCCAACCTGACATTCTTACACTATGGTGCTGCAAAGGCAGGACACACAAACCCAGAATGTTTGCAGTATGAAAAGTTACAGGATTTCAGCAGGAAACTCTTGGACCCAAATCATTTGGAAATGAAGCAGTATGCCCGCCTCAAAACTTCTGCAAGCGTAAACAGTCAGACAGCAGGATCGCATATAACCACCTTGATTCTGTCGTGAGCACAAATAATCACAAATGCACTACTACGGAGCCCATAGTAGGCATATTCCTGTGAGGGACGGGGGACACACATGCAGTGACGTTTTGTTGTGGGTCTGTATTCTGGCTTTCAGCAGGAGCAAGATTTGTGCTATCAGCAGTTGCCCATGTTACTCTGAAAACCAGCTTCCTCACTTCTCAGAACAGCACAAGCCTGGTGTTTAAAGAAAGTCTTAAAAAATATAAAATAAAAGCACTGAACAAATGTTTGGTTCAATAGACATGTGGTCTCTTGTGGGGAGGGGAGGGAACAAAGCAGACATGTCTGAAGACAGGTGGTGGGGCGAAGAGGAAGCAGCAATCCACAGGGTGTACATGTATCAGTGCAGGAGGGGGCTGACCAAACAAACAAAAACCCCAATAGCCACTTCTGTTTCCAGGTATTTTTGTTTTTATTATTATTTATGGAATTTATCAGTCACTTTCCACGGAACATCTCAAAAGCATCTTACAAAAATAGCAGCACATGGTACAAAAATGTTTAAAACCAGTTGTAATACTTGTAACAACATCAAAAAGGGTTGATGTTCCTCAACAACAACAACAACCCCAAAATAGCAAAAAAAAAAAAACCCACTCCATGCTCCCCAATATAAGGCTGACCACCAAAGAATTAACTAGCTAAAATACCATCAACTGCTGCAGGAATTAATATTGCCCAGGAGAAGAAAGATACCTTCACCTGACAATGAAATATATTGGTGTTGATGCCAGGCAAGCCTCTCTGGGGAAATCACCTCACAGATTTGGGGGCCAGTACTGAGAAGACCTGTTCTTACCACTTTCTGGACATCTGCCAGAAGGGGAACACAGAAGAAGGCCTCTGATGATGACCTCAGGCTCCTGTCGGGCTCATATGGGAAGAGGGGTCTTGTAGAAAATGGGATCCCAATCTGTATAAGGCTTTACAAGTCAGAACTAGCCCTTTTAATTGGACCGAGAGACACATTGGTAGCCTCTGTAATCAAGCCAGAATTGGTGTTACATGTTCGAAGCACCTGGTCTCCACCAATAAACTGACTGCTGAATTTTGCCCCCCTGCAGTTTCCCCAAACCACTGTCAAAGGCAGCTCCATATACAATGCATTGCAGCAATCCAATCATAAGCATACCAGGGCATAGTCTATTGACACCAGGTTATCCCAATCCAGATAGCTGGGCTGACAGGTAGAGCTGAAAGAAGGCATTCTATGCTATTTGCATCTCTGGTGACAGCAATGGAACCAGGGGCGTAGCCAGGATCAAAACTAGGGGGGGGGCAAGCCATGGTCGTTCAGGGGCGGGGCCACAAAGTGGGAACATGGGTGGGGCTACAGGGCCAGCGGGCCCGACAATATCGCAGCAGCGGCAGCAGCGGCCACCTTGTGCTTCTAGGGCTGGCAGCGTCGGCGGCTACCCTGCTTGGCTGGAGAGGACGGGAGGGTCAGGCAGGCAAGAGGGGATGGCAGGGCGGGCGAAGGCAAGGCGAGGCACGGCCGCAGTCACAACGGCTCCGAGGCGTTGCTGCATATCAGCATAATATTTCAACCATGTCATGGGTTCAAGCCCCACCTTAGGAAAAAAATCCTGCATTGCAGGGGGTTGGACTAGATGACCCTTGTGGTCCCTTCCGACTACAATTCTACCGTATGATTCTATTGATATATTACCATAGCATATACATCATTCTGCTTTCTTGAATTGTCCTACTCCTAGGCATAGCAGCCAACTCCTAGAGACCTAGGTGCCTCTCCCCCCCCCCCAATTACTGGTAAATACCGTATTTGAAAGAGTCATCCCCCCCATGTTGATGGGCTTTCTATGTGGGACTTATCCCCCCCCCAGTATTTTATTCAGGATGGAAGAGGGAGGGAAGGAAGGAAGAAATAGAGAGAGGGATAACTCACATTTGTGGGTGCCTCTGGGTGACGCTGTGATGCTGGAACTCTGCAGTAAGAGGAAGGAGCCTTGTAAGCAGCTTTCTCTCTTATTGAGTTACAGTGTACAGATGCAGGAGGAGGGGCAGACTGGAACACCACTGCTTTTTATAAACATCACTGTGTCTATCAAAGCTACAGCCCCCCTTTTCTTATTCACTTCCTTTTAGCCTTGCAGAGCCACCTTAGTCAATGCATCCTCATTAAATCGCCAATAGAACTCTTAATGCGAATTAACAACTCCCACTGAAGAACAATAGGGTGAAGTGGTCAGCTATCAAATCTTGCCTGAAAGGCAATAGACAATCTGCTCCATTGTCTTAACTGCTTAACTACCGGTAGCCACTTTGCTTTATTTTTTTGATGTGTTTTTGTTACAGCTGTGTTCCTGCCCCCCCCCAGCAAGCGGAGACCAAGCTGTTCTCGCTAAAGCAAAGCCCTTTCCACTTCAGTTTTTGGAGGGGGAAAGTGCTGGTTATGGCCTGTAAAATACATTAATTTTTTGCTTCTGGGGGGGCAGCTGCCCCCTCCTGCCCCCCTGCCTACGTCCATGAATGGAACAAGGAATCTCCCCAATCTGTGCATCTGATTATAAAGTGGGGAGAACCAGTTGCACATCACCTACCTGGACCAAGGAACCACCTAGTAGCAGTATCTCTGAAAAGCTGGATTGAGTTTCAGTTGTTTTCCCTCATCCAGTTGTTTACTGCAGTCAGGCACTGATTCAGTAAATCCATGGGGGGGGGAATCCCTGTGAAAGCCCACAATGAACTGAACAATAATTCTAAGCATCACTTTTTGGAGTGGACCACCCAAACGGGAGAGGAACTGCCACAAAAAGTGACACCCCTTTCCATTCTGACAGGAGGTCCAGAAGGATACCATGCTCAATGGTATCAAAAGCAAACCAGAGTTCAAGGAAAACAACAGCATCACCCTTTTTGCCCATCTCTCTCCTGATAAAGGTGCCCAATGTTGTTTCAGTGCCTGAAACCTGACTGAATTGGATCCAGAAAAGCAGTCTCATCCAAGCATGCCTGGAACTGGTCAGCAACTACCCGCTGAAGAGCTTTGCCGAGAAAGAGGCTGTTTGCCACCAGTTTGTAATTATTCAGCTAGATCTTCCAGATCTAGGGATGGCTTTTTCATGTTTTACCGCCATCGCCGTTAACCGGTCTGGGACCACCCACTCTTGTCAAGAGACATTAATAAATTCTCTGACCCAACTGACCATCCCTTCACTGCTGGGTACATCTCTATGCGCCCCTTATTTCTACAACCATTTGGTGGCTTCATTAATAGTTTTTGTAGCCATTACCCAAGGACAGGGTGTAATTGGAACCATTAAAAGGCATTCTCAGCTGGGAAACGTTGACATTCTCATTGAGAAATTCTGGTAGTTTGTGTGTTTTGAAAAAAGCCATCTAAAGCCAACCCATTCCACATCTGATGCTGATGGGGATAGGATAATCTGCCATGGATAATTAGTAGGTTACAGTCCCTCATGTGTTGTCACAGCCAGTTGATTGTTGTCAGTTGCCCCAGAACCTTCTTCATTCATTAGCGCTCTCTGATCCGAGATGGCTGTGTCTTCTAACTGATGAGACCATGCCTCGGGCACTCCCCCTCCAGTTTCTTTCAGCAACAGGCCCTGGTAGCATCGGATATTTTCCTCATGGAGTTGGGTTACCTCAGTGTTCCCTCCACAGAAGACTGCTGTATGGTTGGCTAAACCATTGTTGACATTGGCTACATGGACCTTGTTGCCTGCTCGCTTCTTCTTCTTGTCCTGGATGAGGAGGCAGGTGAAGACCTGCTTGAATCTCTTGCGGAAGTGCTTGGAGATGAGAGCGTAGACAATTGGGTTGAGGCAAGAATTGGCATAGGACAGGCAATGGGAAGCCAAGCGGCAGGCGTAGGTGGCCCGGTTAAAGGGGAAATAGCCAAACCAGAAGCACAAGATCACTAGGTGGTGGGGCAGCCAGCACAGACAGAAGAGGACGGCCACCGCAATGATCATCTTGGTGACCCTGCGCTTTGCTTTACGGGACTCCGAGATCCTCTCAATGGGATCTACAGTGGTCCACAAGAATTTAATGGTCCTGGCGTAAGCCAGGCTGACAACAAAGACTGGGAGGACATAGCCAAATATGAAGGTGAGGATGTCCAAGATCTTGCGGCGCTGGTCCTCCCAAATCGGGACACAGATGGGCACCTCCTGGTAGTGGACTATTTGGTAGTAGCTGAGATACGGCCCTGCAAAAAGCAGCGACAGCGTCCAGATCATTACAATGGCAAGAGCTGCATTGCGAGAGGTCCGGAGATCCCGGGATTTCAGGGGGTAACGGATAGCCAGATACCTGGAAGCAGAGTGGGTGTGGGGTAAAGGGGTTAGTTTCTTGAACACAATAAATTTTGAGAAGCCCCACAAACATCACCTTCCCTTTCCTATGGTTGCTTCAGTGCCTCACCTCCATATTTTCATTTCCACATATTATCCAGGGTTACAGCCATACCGTATCTTGAAAAAGCACATGACTTTCCCCAAAGAATCCTGGGAAGTGTTGTTTATTGAGTGTGCTGGGAGTTGTATAGCTCTGTGAGGGGGTGAACTACAGTTCCCATGATTCTTTGAGGGAAGCTATGTGCTTTAAATGATGATGTGGCCTTGGTGACAGGCCTACAGCTATTTTCTAGGCTCTTCCCAAAACTCCTCAAGCTTAAACTGCCAATGAAAACTCCAAATTGGGGCCCACAACAACTTATGCAGATCTAGGCAGAGCTTCATAATTCGCAAAGATTTCCATATGTGTGCAATGTGTTTCCTTCCTCCTTCAATGTGTTTCCTTCCTCCTTCAATACAGAAAACTGAGTGCAAAAACGCATAAGCCTGAGGAATGCCAAAAATCCAAATGAACTGGGAGATTGCATGTTCTGGCAGACTTTATTAAGGTGTTCCCTGTGCAGAAACAGCAAGAGGTACTAAGTGGGATTAGGTTGCTAAGGACAAAGGAATGGGGAAAACTTGAGAAGGGTATTGAGAAAATGTATGTGGAGCAGGTTTGAAATGATCTTTCATTTTTCCAAACTTAAATTCAGCTCTCCACATTTTGCAGCAATTTAAGATTTATTTTAAATCATCATGAAAATTCACCAGCATTTTAGTGGAAATTTCTCCTGCTATAAATAATTTTCTATGCAATCTTTTCTTATAACCAATCTTCCCTAATACAATGCATTTTTGTATGCTATTTTTGGTGACGTGTGCATTTTAATACACACTTTACTTTAATATATGCATCTTTGTAAGCTAGAAAACTGACTGCAAAATTCAGAAAAGCGTGACTTTGGAAACAGAGCTGTGTTTTTGTTCTCAAGCGCAAATTTGGTAGGTTCACCTTTAAATGCAAAGTGGATCAAATTTCTCTCCCATCCCTGAAAGGTATTCAAAGGAGCAACGTCCTTTGTCCTCTACTCTTTCCTATGGAAGAAGTAGGATCCTTCCATTGATCAAGCAACATATTGGTTTGGAGGACAGAGAGGAGGAGTGTTTGTATTTACCTGTCCACAGAGACAGCTGCCAGGGTGAAACTGCTGGCATACATGGTGAGGTAGATGAGAAAGTGCACTGCCTTGCAGGCAAAGGCACCAAAGAGCCATCCATCCAGCGTGTAGATGGTGGCCTGGAAGGGGACACAGAAGACAATGAAGCACAGGTCCGCCACTGCCAAGTTAAGGATGAACAGGTTGGTGGTGTTGTATTTCACCTGTCCATTGCGCAGCAACACGGCCAGCACCAAGCAGTTCCCTACTGTGCCCACGAAGAAGATGAGGGAGAAGACCACCGGCACAATAATGCCTGCAGTTCGTGCTTCTACGCTGTCTGAAGATGTGTTCCAGCTGTCTGGCATCTCCCCATCTGAGAGAAAGGGGCCTGGATAAAATAGGAAGAGATGAAATGAACAGAGGTAAAGGTAGTCATGGGACAAGCCCTGCCTCAAATCCCTGCGCTAGTTTCCTGTCCGCTCCTGGATCCTGCACACTCTCCTTGTTTCAAGCTCTCCAGGGCCTTGTCTTCCATTGTCTCTTGTATCCCAATTTATCCCCACTCAGGATATTCACTCCTCCAGCTCTACTTTCTTCACCCGCACACACACAGCAAACATACACATAATTCCATTCTTCTCTCGTGTGCGTGCACGCACACACAAAGACACACTCATAAAGACACCATCATACTATCATAAAATTGTACTACACACACACACAAGATTGCTTTCAGTTACGTTTTATTAATAAGTGGGGAAATAGTCCAGATTTATCAATAAGTGAAAAAGGAGTAGCCAACCAAGAGGTTGATGATGTTTCATATATCATCTGGACCTGTTGATTGCCCATTCAGGAATACCAGGAGGCACATATAGGCACAAGTTATAGGAACCATTTCATAGGAACCTTTTGATGATGGTTAAAGATGGCCTTAAAGTGGTTCTCCCAAACACTGGCAGATGCATGGCAAATAGACCACTCACATTAAGGACTAAAATTCCCAAAGCTAATTGCCAAAAGTTTTCAGAGTTTCAAGAATGGGAGGCCATTATCAGTTGATGCCATTATCTTAATATAGCCTGAACTGTGAGAATTGTAAGGGTCTTGTACTTTTTTCACAGATCATAATAAGATGTATCAAAAGACTTCCGTCATTCATATGATAATTTATATATCGGGTATGTGATTCACTCTTAAGAATCTCTTTTTCAACCAAATCTTGTACAAATAGCCATTTCAGAAAGCATGCACTGGATTGTCATTCTGAGCATATTTTAGACACAATGGATTCAAGCCTTAATGTACCGTGCTCAAGTGAAGAGTCTACTGTTATTCTGAATTGAATCCGTATGTCAGCCACAGCTCTAATAAGCAGGAAAGATTACATTAGATCATGCTGCATCAAACACTACCAATGTCCCCTCACACACACAAACACACACACAAACACCAATGCAACTCCAGTGAGGGTAAGATACTAGAGTTGGTTCCCAGTTCCTTACTTGCCCATTAGCCTGGATTGGTCAAATTCTGAGCATTCAAAAGTGCATTAAATGGAATGTTCAGGAATGGGTTATGGCTGGCAACTTGCACTTATCAGATTCTGTTGGGTACCAGCATGAAACAAGCTAATTTAACAGTGACATCAGGATCTGTAAAGCTCCTCTGTGATGTAAATGGCTCAGATTACATTGGCATGAGACTGGATTAACTCTAGGTCACTCTGGGTATCTGGGTTCAAGACCCCTTTCTCCTTCAGCAGGCACAAGACTTAACCCTGACCGCCAGTCCATCATGGAGAAACCCTCTGCCAAGCACCACTTGACCCCCTTTAGTTCATTACATCCCCAAAGCTCTTAAGCCTCTTGTTTTGGTGAATTAAAATGCCCACCTTTGTTTGACAGGACTCAGTTGCTGCATCCAGCCTGGAAAAAGCTGGAAGGAGGGGACAGAATCTTTAAAGGGAATGGTGGTATAAAGGCCTGGATTGCGTTTTGAAGTTGTTGATTAATCATAGACTGGAGTTGAAGTATCTCTATTAAGGTTGCGTTTCCTCCCTCTGCACTTTTAACAGTGGCATGTTGAACAGATGCAACTTCCCCCACCTGCAGACTGTATCATCATCTGAGAAATCTGAACCTGCTGAATTCCTGCAGGATAACCTGTGCTTCCAGGAATGGGATTGATGGGGGGGGGTCACGGCAGCCAGAGTGCTCCGTGCACCTACGGCCTTTGCCTGCCCTCACATTCCATGGGGAAGCGAGTGCCAGACTGCCAGGCAAACTGCGATGAGAGCCTGATTCCTCATTCAACCAAAGAGGAATGCAGATACAGTGGTACCTCGGGTTAAGAACTTAATTCGTTCTGGAGGTCCGTTCTTAAGCTGAAACTGTTATTAACCTGAGGTACCACTTTAGGTAATGGGGCCTCCCGCTGCTGCTGCCGCCGCGGCGCAATTTCTGTTCTCATCCTGAAGCAAAGTTCTTAACCCGAGGTACTATTTCTGGGTTAGTGGAGTCTGTAACCTGAAGCGTCTGTAACCTGACGTACCACTGTAATGAAATTCCCCCATCATTATCTGATTATCTTGGTCTGTCTCGCTCCCACAGTGTTGGGAGAATCCCAACACTGTGTTCCTGGTACACCAGAAACAGGAAGCCGCCTGCAGATACCATCTTATCGGGAGAACTATCCCACACAAAGTAGGAATTGAGACTTTAGCATGGTAGCACCTACCCTTTGGAATTCCTTCCTTTTGAATATGTTAAGTAGAATTGTTTAATTGTACATTGAAATGGAAAATGACTCTGAATATGTTTTGATAAAGGGAACATTGGGGGAATTCCACTGAAGAGCTTTCTGAGCAATAGGTTGATCATTAAATTAGGATGTATCTCTGCTGCTCTCTCATGTGGCATTTAACTTTAGATCACATGGGAGGATTATTCAGTTACAAATCACCATTTTGAGGGGGTCTGTGTCTCAAGCCAAAGGTGAAGACAAAGGTGTTCTAATGTCTCCCCTGGAAAGAAAACAGCCTCCAGGCTAATGGATGTGGGAGAGACAGAGCTCTGTGTGTCAGCTCTGATTATAAATAGTATTTCATATTTGTAAGAAGCTGAACACATGATTTTATGTAACTATTTGGATGTATCATTATTTGTTTTTGTGACTGTTTGAACATAGTTCTGTTAGTAAAGCTTTTAAACCATATTTTGGGTCTGGACAAGTTTTATTTCAAGAGTTTTGATTCATCCTATTGCTTCAAGCTGCACAATATTAATATTTGCAATAGAATACTAGATTGGCACAATTTCTGTTGTCTTTTTGATGCCTATAGACCTTCCTTTTTCAGCAAGCTTTTTAAGTTGAAATCTTTCCCAGTTTGCCTCTGTATTGGAATTGTTTTAAAGATAATTTTATTGTCTTCTATTGTTTTCTGTCCTGGGCTGGATATAAAATTAATAAATAATAAACAAAAAACAAAAAGTTAAAATCTATCTCCAATCTAAGCATCATTAAGCTGTGGTAGTAAATCATATACTCTATACTACGTAGTTTTTGGACTAAAGCACCACCCCATGCCAGTAGTGGCTGATGGGCAGGGCCGTCTTTACCCAGGGTTGCAAGGGGTGCAGTGCACCAGGGCGCCGAATTCTGGTGGGGGGTTGTATACCCTCTCGATCGGCGGCAATGAAAAGCAATGGAGTGAAAGTCCCCGCTGCCGCCCCGCCGCTCTGTTACTCTGTAGCATCAAATATTCCCAACGAGTCAGGAAACAAAAGCAGTTTCTTCTGCTGCGTCATTGTTACAGGTGAGCGATTTCCTCCTTAAAAAAAGGTCAACAACTTTGGCTTCCCCCCTCCCAAAATAAGCTCAATAAAAGTTAATTTGGGCGTGATCTTTGCACCCCGGTGGCGCATATGTCAGGAATGCTTTGATGGTGTTTCCTGCTTGGCAGGGGGTTGGACTGGATGGCCCTTGTGGTCTCTTCCAACTCTATGATTCTATGATATGCTAAAGATGGCCCTGCTGATGGGAATTCTAGTTCAAAACATCTGGAAAGAACAAGTTTGGCGAAGGCTGTGGTATGATCTGATGCACACAACTGCATTGCCCTTGGCAGCTGCTTTTATATTGCTTTTCCCTGCTCATTTTGAATGAATAATCTTATTTGCTGCAAGCAGAAGCGAATTTTTGGAACGCTACCAATCAACCCACATGTAAGTGGCTTATGGTGGCATGCAATATTCCAGGTGCTGCTTGTGACAAAATGAGTCCAACCACCCCATTTGTTGCGAATGTGGGATTTCACACAAATGGGTGCCCTGTCCCTAGCTGGGTTGAGTATGGCAGCTTTCTTCAACAGAAGACACACAGCTTGGAGATGTGAAGTTTGATCCATCCGAGCAGCCAATAAAATCACACATGGTTTAGTAGTGGATTCAGAACCAGAAAGACTTTGCAATGTTAAGATGCCATTTTCGGGATTTGGGAGGGGAGGGGGGGGTAATCGCTAAGAGCTGGGGTTGGGTGGAACTCACATGGTTTTATAGCATGCTTAAGATTAAGATTAAACATGGCTTTTAATTTCTACTGTAGTGTTTGTGCCATGCAACAGCTACACTAATAATTAAAATATAAAACATTAGCAACCTCTACAAAACTGACAGTGGGTAGGGGAAAAGGATAGATCATTGCTACAGAAGGAAGAATGCTGTTTTGTTTCAGCTGTGATTTGCCTTTTTAACCTTTAAGCCTTTCCGCATGTATACCAGAAAGATTGCTGTGTGAGCAAGGTTTGTGCCTTTGCCCCTCCTTCCCAGAATTCTCTTGAGGCCCCCCCCCCCGCTTGCTTCCAGACTGTGCTTCCAGACTGTACTCGTTCTCTCCACAAGATCATCCTTTCTTTAAAAGAATAGTCATTTCCTTATTGCAAAGGGTTGCGTACATAACAACCTTTGTAAACCAAGTATCACAATGAAGAAACTATATACAGTATTTAAAAATCATATGGCAGAGCTTATAAAATAGAAGCTACAATATAGCTATAGAACACCCAACATTCAAATACAGTGTTAAAGTAAAGCCATAACATATCCACGGCTGTTCATCGCTTGCCCAAAGAGAAGATGCTCAGACTCTGACTGTTCACCTGTTCCAGCCCATCTGCCTCACACTGAACAGAACTGTCTCTGAGCTGGAATAAAGACGCAGCCCTTTCCGATCTCTTACTTCCCTGCCTCTGAAGAACACAAGAGAGTGAAGCAGCATCTGCTGAAATTCTCCCTTTGGTACAGCAATTAAAAGCAGGCAGGAGCCTTGCCTACTGAATTTGGCCACTCTAGGAGGAACTCCACACACACACACCCTCCTGAAAAACTCCCTTTGAGCCACACTGGGGGAAGACAGGGAACCCTCCTCTTGTTTCGATGCCATGCTATGCCATTTCTATTTTTTTTGCTTTACTTCTCAAAAGCTGGGTACTCACTTGTTAGGAAAGAGGCGAGATCCTCCTGGCCTCCTTCGAGTCTTCGCTATCCGGCACCAATGCTTGGGCAACACGAAGAAGCCTTGCCCTGCTTCTCTCCAATGCCAAGGGGAAAGAAACTGCCCGGAGGGGACTCTGCAAGTTGAGGTGCTCAGTAGGTCTTCCCTGTGCCTCTTCCTCTAGCTACTTCTCAGTGCCTCCACCTTGCTGCCTCTGCTTTCTTCTTTTTGTCTCTCTCTCTCCTCCCTTGATGTCTCTCTCTAGATCTCTGCTCCCCCTCTCCTGCTCTTGCAGTGCCAAGCCCATTGATCCTTTTTTTTTCTTTCCTTGAGGTTTGGTTGGGTGTTAACCCTCCTATGGCCAGATCTCCAGTACTATCTAGCTGCCTATCGATCTACCTACTTATCTTCCTAATCTAAATGCCTATCTGCTTATCTACCTAACTAATCTATTTTATCTGCATATCTATCTATCTATCTATCTATCTATCTATCTATCTATCTATCTATCTGATCTCTCTGCTAGCCTCCTTTCCTAACACAGCTGGTTCTGTTCTTCAGGGATCCACAGGCATGAGGATGCGAATATATATACATATATCATGGGTTGCCCTCCACACCCTCTCTACGAGCGCTGCATATTTTACCGCCGGCTTTTAAGTGGCAATATCACTTTTGCAGCTACAGCCAAAGAACATATTTACAAAACCATCCTGATAGCCAATGGGGAAAGAGCATGTTCTGCCCCCTCCTTCCCTCCCAAGCTGTACAAAAAATGCAGGCATGCCAAGGATCAGGCTGCTAGCAGGCACTGGGGACATCTAAGTTTCTGAGTACTTTTTGGGGTGTGCTATGCTTCTGCACGTGGCATTGAAAGCCACCGGCTCCCCTTGGACTTAGCATCACCGCACAAAGGCTTTCCCAGAGCTTTTCTCACAGCCTACATGAGCCTGACCGTTGTGTTTTGTTTCTGCCAGGCTCACTGGATCCAGGTGCTGATGGAAGTCATAATCTAAAACATCTGGAGGGCACCAGCTTGGCAAAGGCCGACTTCTACAATGGCAGAGCAAACATTTTGTATGCAAAAAGTACCAGATTAAACTCCTGGCACTTTCATTTTAAAAAAAGGAATGGGTAGTAGATCCCGTTCTACACATTAAGGAGAAGAGAGCAGTGCATTTGCTACCCGGTGAAACAGATCACATTTTCCCAGGGACACCCCACTCCCACCCCAAAACCCACATTTTGAATGCTGGGGAAATGTGACATGTAATAGCTTGAGGAAAGATGCCCAGATCCCTCCCTGTAATTAAGCGATTTATGCCCTTATACCATAGCAAAAGCTGATGGGCATGAGTCAGCCAATACTATGAAGTCCCATTAACTGCAAGATGGGGAGGTTATGCACATTCTTAATGCTTCCATGGAAATGTTTGGTGACAAGTAGGCATGGCAACCTTTAGTTTGGGCCACATCATACACTGTGTTCAGAAGGGTCTTGTCTCTCTCATATTGTGAGCGCTCTTTGTTTGTGTGCTGCACATATATACGCATGCATGTACATTTGTAGGCTGACTGGAGAGAAACATACTCCTCTGAGTGCAAAAGGCTTTTGTCACAGCTTTCCTCACCATCGCTATTAACAAGAGACACTGCTAACGTCCAGCCATCTGGGACTAGGTGGCGAACTAGGCCTCATCAGTTACGGCGCTTCGCTTTCTACAGATTGAACACATCAATATTCTCACTTTAAAGCTAAGGCGCTGAAATGAAAAGTAGGCCAATAAAATTTTTGCAGCAAGTCTGCAGCAGGGCTTTTAAAGACAGCTCTCCATGTTGCACTGCAATGTACTCTGCAATGTGCTCATGTTCAAAGATGTGCTGTGCAGCTCAGCGACTTGCAAAAGTTGCTCGTGCAGCGGGCAGCAGATGGGGGGATATTTTATCTACGTTTTATTTCACAGAATCTGTATACCACTTGATTGTAAATTACGGTAAACCTCTAAGCAGTTTACAAGAATGCTAAAAAATACATTCAAACTGTCCATAAAAGTAAAAAAAAACAAGTTCAAGAATCAAAACATAAATAAAACCAACAGATTTAAAGTATAGACAATAGGCTCATGGGTGTACCCACCATGGGGCAGGGAGGGGCAGCTGCCCCCCCTAGAAGGCCAAACCGCGGGCCCAACTAGGGAAGCAAATACCCGGCGCCCCGCTTGTTGACGGGGGGGGGAGGAAACGCTGCTGGTGCTGCGGCTCCTCGGCGGCAGCTCCTCCTCTCAGCCCACCCTGCCTACATCTGCACCAATCCCCGCCCACTAAAGCCTTCGCGCCTCCCAATGGAAAGCCCTGCCGGGCGGCAACCTATCCTACCTAAGAGTTCTGCTGGGCTGGCAAGTGAAGGAGACGTGGCTGGCAAGTGAATGCAGCCACTGCCGCGCTCTGCCTCCCGGTAGGCTGCACTGCGATCGTTGGTGCCGCGGGCTGGGAATCGCCCCCTTCCCCCCCTCCGCACCCCCACCTACCCCCCCCAAATTAGGAGTTGGTACTGAGACTCCTCCTGGGCCGGGAGAGGAAGTGCACCGACAGGAGCCAGTTCAGCCTCAGCGGGCAGAAGCAGCAGAAGCCCGCAAAGGAGGAGTGGGGGGCGGTGCCCGAAGGCGGTGGTCGCGGCTGCTGAAAGGAAGCTGTGTGGGGGCGTTCACGCCGGATTGCCGGTGGCAGGAGTAGCCCAGCGGCAGCAACCCTTCCTCGCCACCCTCCACCCCAAGCAATAGGAAAGGAGCCGCCTTGGGGGGCGGCACAGCTCTCCGCTCTCCCTGCGTGCATTGCCCTCTCCGGGCATTGGCTGCTGTTTCCTTCTTTCCAATGCGCCCCCCCCAGCCGTTCTCCCTTGCTGCCCCTGCCGAGAGAGGGGCGTTGAGGGCGGGGGAGCCGCCGCCGCTGTAGGGTCACAGCTGGGGGGGCTCACTCGCCTGCGCTGTGCCACCCCACCTTTCCCATCTTTTGCTCCCTTGTGATGGGGAGGCAGTGGTGGCAGCTTCTTCTTCTTCTTTGAGGGTCTCAGCTTGGTGGGGGGGTCCCCGGTATCCTCCCAGGCCACAGGGGGATGGCCCCCCAGGACTAGCAGACCTCTGAGCCCCTTCCCCATCCCAGATATATAGGGTGAGAACTGGAAAGGCTTCGGGGGGGGCTTCCGGGTTCAGCGCCAGCGTCGATCGGCGGGGTTTCGTCTCGTCTCCGAGACGGCCCGTCTCTGCTAGGAGTGGGGAGGGCAGCGAGAGCAACGCTGCGCCCCTTAGAACCTCGGGAAGGGCGTCCCGAGGGCAATTTGCTCGGCACAGACCCAATCCGGACTCCCCAACTCTTCGGTTAGCTCTAATAAGAGCTCCGGAGCGAGGAGGGTAGAAGTCGCGGGGGCCATTTTGAGCGGCAACGTTATTCTAGCAGGGAGAAGCTTCAAGCCGAAGGCGGAGAGCGCTGGATTCTTCCGAAAATAAAACGATTGGAAAAGACTGTAAGTAACCTCACGATTTGGATTATAAAACAATTTGGTCTGGGAGAGAGGGGAGAAAAGAGGAAGCCACCCCCCCCCCACGGCAACAAAGAGACAGTAAATAGAAACCCGAAGCCATAAACAGAAGATTTGTAATTCAAAAGGATCCCTCAAAGGCATCAAAGAGAATATCCCCTTTGATGCAGGGTGAAAAGGGGAGAGAGACTGTGGTTTATGACTGCCCTGCAGCAATGAGGTAAAGCCTAAGAAAAACCTTTCTTTCCCTCGGGAGCCGGCAGCCCAGGCAATCCAGTGAGTTGATCAGGATTTATAAGTCAATTTTTACTTCACTTTGTATTTCTGGACTTTGTGGAATTTCTTTTTTGGCTTAAGTGCTTGTGAAATGTGAGTTCGAACTTTATTGTTAACAAGACTTGAAGAATGCAGCCAGCTTGTTAAAATGGAGTCGAGAAAATAAACTGTGATCATATTCCACCCCACGTGATAAGTTTTGACCTTGGCAGGACTGAAATATGTCAACAAAAAAGTGTTCCCCTGAGTTCCAGCGGTCTGTTTTGACCTTAATGTGGGAAACAAGAATAGAGTTATGTCAAGAGGAGACACGACGACAGGAGTTACAGCAGAAATTTCAGGAGGTGATGGCGGAATATGATTTTCTAGGAGATGAAGCTTTTGACACTGAAAAAGAGCAATGTGAGAATGACAATGATGGGGAAGGAAAAGATGAAGATGAGGACTGTGATGATTCAACACAAAATGAAACACACCATGAAAAAAATGATGACTCTACTCTACAAAAAGTTGGATGGAGTGCCCTGCCTTTGAGGGGGGCACGATTGGTATTATTGGAACTCCAGAACGCCCACAGGGAAGAAGGAAAAAATATGCAGAGAAGAGAAGAAATTCAGGGGTCCTGTATGGTGACCTGGATGGCAAGAGACTGTAAACAGGGGGTGGGGTGAAGGGAAAGTGATGTTGTGATTATAAGGATGGATTAACAGGTTTATAACTGGTCTGCTGATTTTGGAATTTGCTGGATTGGGGGGGGTGGAGCCGGTAATCGGGGATGTAAGGTTAAATTGAGAATAGTTATAGTTTTAAAAGTGAATGGATTTTGGAAAATGTGAAAATATGGAGGCTTATAGAGGGAGAAAAAAAAAAATTAGGCACGGGAAGAGAAAATGGGAGTTTGAATTTACAGTGATTTGAATATTAGATGAAAATGTTAACAATTGATTTATAAGTTGTATAAGATACAAAGGTGTATTTTTATAAAGTAAGAAACTGTTGCAGATGATAAAAAAGGGATGAAAACCGGGGAAGGGGGGGAGGGGAAGCCCATAAAATATGGTTTTTCAATTATGAATGCAAGAAAAATTTTTCTGTTTTGTATTGTTTTTTTCTTTTTCGTTTTTTTCTTCGCCCTTTCTTTTTCCCCTTTTTTTCCTATTTCTATTTTTCTCTTTTTTTGGTATAACAATAGATGGTTGGATGGATGTCCTCCTGCGTACTGCCCTGGTTTGCTGGAGCTCCCTGGTGGCAGGGGGGGGCTTTGGGGTCAGGGGAGGGGGAGGAGGACAGAAATCCAAGCATAAAATGGACCATTTCTGACTGTTCACAAACATGGGATACTTCTGTGGCAGGGGAGGACCCATGTGGGTGGGTAGGAAGGAGGTGGAAAAGGGGTTTAAGTATGTACCGTTTTTTTGTTTTTTTGTATTTTGTAAAATTAATAAAAAGTATGTTAAAAAAAAAAAAGAAAGGCTTCGGGGGGACCTGGAGGAGGGAATGTGGGGCCCAAAGGGGTTTTTCAGGGGGGTGGTTAGGCCGTAAATGGATGGGAGCGGTGTCTTCAGAGCAGGGGAATTTTGTGTGAGAGAGTTTAGGGGGTTCATTTAGCGGCTGCAGCCACCGCAGAGTCATCAAGCCCGCTGGCCCTGTAGCCCCGCCCACATCCCCACTTGTGGCCCCTCCCCTCCCATGCCTTGGCCCCGCCCCTGAACGACCATGGCTTGCCCCCCCCCTAGTTTTGATCCTGGGTACGCCCCTGAATAGGCTTAAAATTTCAGATTGAAGTACTTACATGTCTGGGTAAGTGTGCTTAAATATATATTTTTAGTAGGTGCTGAAAATAGTACTGTTTGGTGAAGGCACTTGCCTGATGTCAATAGGCAGGGAGTTCCATAGTGTAGGAGCTGTCACACTAAAAGATTGATTTGTTAGCAAGTGCAGAATGAATGGAGCTTGTGAAAGTAGCAGACTCATTAACAAGTAAACAAAACAAGTGAAGTAGCAGCCATGCCCATACCCCTGCCCCCTAACTTCTCCCAAACACACCCTTAGCAATGCTTCACATACAAGCCTCACTCTCAAACCTTCCAAATATCCACAAAGATAATTGCTAATTCCTTGCCAGCCAGCCAGCATCTGGTCTACAAAAATAGAGCAGCATTAAGCAATATAAAGGTAAAGGGACCCCTGACCATTAGGTCCAGTCGTGACTAACTCTGGGGTTGTGGCGCTCATCTTGCATTATTGGCCGAGGGAGCCAGCGTACAGCTTCCAGGTCATGTGCCAGCATGACAAATCCACTTCTGGCGAACCAGAGCAGCACACGGAAACGCCGTTTACCTTCCCTCCGGAGCAGTACCTATTTATCTACTTGCACTTTGATGTGCTTTCGAACTGCTAGGTTGGCAGGAGCAGGGAGGGACCGAACAACGGGAGCTCACCCCGTCGCAGGGATTCGAACCGCTGACCTTCTGATCGGCAAGGCCTAGGCTCTGTGGTTTAACACGCAGCGCCACCCACATCCCATATTAAGCAATATAGTGTCATACAAATAGCAACATATCAACTCTCTATTGGGGGGACGGGGACGACGACACTAAAACAAATTGTCCCCAAAGAAGGATCAGGGGCAGTTTTTCCCTTATCACTGTAAAGTTAAGGATATAAAAAACCTACCATACTGCATCAGAATGATAAAGGTAAAGGTAAAGGGCCCCTGACCATCAGGTCCAGTCGTGTCTGACTCTGGGGTTGTGGCGCTCATCTCGCTTTACTGGCCGAGGGAGCTGGCATTTGTCCGCAGACAGCTTCCGGGTCATGTGGCCAGCATGACAAAGCTGCTTCTGGTGAACCAGAGCAGCGCACGGAAATGCTGTTTACCTTCCCGCCGGAGCGGTACCTATTTATCTACTTGCACTTTGATGTGCTTTCGACCTGCTAGGTGGGCAGGAGCTGGGACCGAGCAACAGGAGCTCACCCCGTTGCAGGGATTCGAACCGCCGACCTTCTGATCAGCAAGCCCTAGACTCTGTGGTTTAACCCACAGCGCCACCTGGGTCCCTGCATCAGAATGATATCAGATATCTATTTACTGCTGTCACGAACTGGCAGGACACCGGGGTGGATGTAGAAAATCCCAGGAAGGACTGGGACACACTGGGGAAGCAGAGGATAGAGAAAGAAGAACTCACAGGGTGACAGAGCATAGTGAGGAGATGGGGGAACAGCAGGACCCATTACCAGAGCCAGAGGGGCCTTTGTTTTCATGAACACAGTGGGCTCTGAGGCATAGGGAGCAGCAGGAGGGGTGCTCCAGGGGGGGGCGTGGCAGGCAAGGACCCACAGCCCAGCTCCTGAGCTGACCAGGTGGGGCTTGCTAGCTCTGGGAGGAGATGTGTGATTCCTCAGCTGGAGGAAGCTTGGAGCAGGTGAGGGTACCATGTCTCATCAAGCCCAGATGCTGCAAACAGCAGGCAAAGTACAAAAGGGAAGCAGAGCTGAGGGGCTGTGTGCTCAACTGCCCATGCTGGTGGGCCTTGACTTGGATGCTCTTGGAACTCTATGGGACTGTGCTTTGGGTTTGACTCTGGACTGTATCCTGACTGCTGGACTTTAGACTTGGCTACTTGGATTGACCCTGGAATGTGTTTCCTGACCTTATTCATCTGCGGCCAGGAGCAGAAATCAGTCGAGCAAATACTATCTATGTTCTTGTTTTTTTAAAAAAATTCACAGACAGTAATTGCTTTTTGGTTGTTTCCTTTGCTTGAAATGTAGGTTAGCTGCATAACATGAAGGCAGACAACGAGGTAAATGTAGTATTTGGAGGAAACCGAACTGCAGCAGAATGGAAATGGAGCTGATTGTAATGAGGACAGGTCAGAACAGAACCCACTGCCTTCTAACACCCCAAGCCCTCTCTTTCATAACCCCACCCCCAGCTAGTTTGGCCAATGGTCAAGAATAATGGGAGTTGTAGCCCAACATCTAGAGCAGGAATCCCCAAACTCAGCCCTCCAGATATTTTGGGACTACTATTCCCATCTTCCCTGACCACTGGTTCTGTTAGCTAGGGATGATGTGAGTTGTAGTCCCAAAACATCCGGGTTTGGGGATGCCTGATCTAGAGAGCCACAGATTCCTTATCCCCGCTTTACTACCAGCCTTTACCAATAACTCTTATCTGATATCTTAACGTCGATATTTTCCCAACTTTTAACTGGAGAGAATCATTCTAGATGATCCAATGTACAATATTTCTGTGGGATTAAAAGAAACGGGATAGGTGAATTCCATTGCATATTGTGAAACCCTCTTAGCTCAACATAGCAGAGAGTCACTGTTAGACTTGTGGTGGCAGTGTGGAGAAACAGATGTAGCAATGAAGCTAAGTCCGTTGTTTAGTTCTGGAGTGGGGAGCCTGTGGCCCTCCAGATGTCATTAGACCCAGCCAACATTGCCAATGGCCAGGGATGATGTGACTTGTGTAGCCCAAACATATTCGGAGAGCCACATCTTCCCAATGCTTGATTTACTTAATAAGTTTTATTACTACAATATTTGTTTTTCCATTTCACCTTGTGCTGCAGGTAGCTTATCTGCTGGTGTGACCCAGCCACGCAGCCAGCTGACTTACAGAAGCATCATGTGAGTAGGTCTAAGGGTATGACTGTGTAAGAGATATTTTTTAAAAAAGGGTGATTTGCTGTGGAGGTTTCTTGGACCACTGGGGGAATTAGACATTCTCGTGGCTGGGCTCAAGTTACATGAGCTTCCAGTGAGGTTGCAGCCTCTAAGGCTTAAACCCAGGTAAGGAGGGAAGACGCTGGCAGAAAGAAATGTTCCAGGCCAATGTAACAGACATCCTTGGATTTTGTTGTTGAGCTCATATTCTGGATCATTCATGATAGGCCGCTTAAGGCGCCAGAAATGATGCATGATTGCTGTATAAACACAGTTGCTAATCCCTACGGACATGTTTCTGTCTGATCATTTCATTTCAGCGCCTTAGCTTTAAAGTGAGAATATTGATGTGTTCAATCTGTAGAAAGCGAAGCGCCGTAACTGATGAGGCCTAGTTCGCCACCTAGTCCGAGATGGCTGGACGTTAGCAGTGTCTCTTGTTAATAGCGATGGTGAGGAAAGCCTTTTTCACTCAGAGTATGTTTCTCTCCAGTCAGCCTAAGGGCAATGGGACACATGGAAGGAGTTTTTTGAAGTGAGATTCTCAAAGTGAACCAAACCTGCTGTGAGACAGGATCCATAAGGCATCACCCACTCAATGGCTGGCTGCAGACTGTCCCACATACTTTACCCCTGACCAAGGGACCTCCTGTTGCTCTAACCCAGCCTTCTTCATGCTGTGCCCCCACCAGATGATGTTGTATTCCAGCTTCCACCAGCCCCAGCCAACATGTCCAACAGCCAGTGGTGATGAGAGTTCTAGTCCATCAACACCTGGAAGGCAGCAGTTTGAGGTAGGATGTTCTAGCACAGGCATCCCCAAACTTGTGGCCCTCCAGATGTTTTGGCCTACAACTCCCATGATCCCTAGCTAACGGGACCAGTAGTCAGGGAAGATGGGAATTGTAGTCCAAAACATCTGGAGGGCCGAAGTTTGGAGATGCCTGTTCTAGCATAAGATGTTGATGTTTCTGTTATGTGTGAGCTACAGTACAGATATCTATTTTAGTTGCACACCAAGTTACTGACTGATGAAGCTGAAAGGGGGGGGGGAGTGCTCACAAGCTCTTGTTGAATGTAAGTGCTTTGTTGCCTTGGAAACAGGAGCATCTAGAGGTATTTGGCCTTGTCAGTGTGCGCTACAAGTGAAGGATTTCTCTCTATTGTTTATTGCCCAATGTGCTTTTCTGATTAGGAGAAATCAATACATTTTGGATGAAAGTAGGAATGTTTTTTTTCCTCATCATGCTGGAAACTGGAAAAATTATAGCTTGCCAGGCAATACCAGTAGAGGCTTACGGAAGGCCTTATAAATGTTCATGTTGACTTCCTTTCTTGCTTTCTCACAAAAAAAGTGCTCTATTGAGATGATACAGGAGCGGGGCCATCCCTGTCTGGAGGCAGATTGAGGCAACCACCTCAGGCAGCAAATGGTGAAGGGCAGGGAATGGAAGCAGCTGCATGTGTCATGTGGTCTGACTTGTCCTACGTAAGCAAGCCTGCTGCCCTCAGAGTGGAGTATGCTCCCATTGCCAGTGTCAGAATATGATCCAACTGCTGTCAATCTGATCAGCTTTTGTACATGAAAAGGGGAAAGTGTCCTTAGGGGGCAAAATGTATTTGGTTGGCCCTGGACAAGAGGTTTAAATGGAATCCAGCTTTCTTGAACGGGCTGGAGAAGTGCAATTTATTATGCTTGGGAAGAGTTTGGATTTGATATCCCGCTTTATCACTACCCGAAGGAGTCTCAAAGCAGCTAACATTCTCCTTTCCCTTCCTCTCCCACAACAAACACTCTGTGAGGTGAGTGAGGCTGAGAGACTTCAGAGAAGTGTGACTAGCCCAAGGTCACCCAGCAGCTGCATGTGGAGGAGCGGAGACTCGAAACTGGTTCACCAGGTTACGAGACTACCGCTCTTAACCACTACATCACACTGGCTCTCCACACTGGGAGCTGGGATGGTGGAGAATGTTTACTGGAAACTTGTTTTAGTTGAAAATTCGGAGATGCAGAAAACTCTTCTCAGTTCTAAGCTTCATCCAAGCTATTTAAGACTCCAGACTAGGGATGTAAGAAGGCGCTGTTTTCCACTCTGCCCTGTATTTGTCACACGCAGCGCCATGGGCGTACCCAGGATCAAAACTAGGGGGGGGCAAGGGGAGGGGCCAAGGCACGGAAGGGGAGGGGCCACAAAGTGGGCGGGAACGGCGAACTCGCGCTCCGCCGGGCTGTGCCCCTCCCTAGCAGCAGGGCTGGTAGGCGGAGGCGGAGCCCAGCCCAGCGGAGCGCGAGTTCAGCGTTCCCGCCCGCCGCGCCGCGCTCTCTGGTTCCCCGCCGCGCTTGGCCTTGCCAGAGGGCGCGACGGGGAGCTGGAGGGAGGGCGCAGCGCGGCGGGCGGGAACGGCGAACTCGCGCTCCGCCGGGCTGTGCCCCTCCCTAGCAGCAGGGCTGGTGGGCGGAGGCGGAGCCCAGCCCAGCGGAGCGCGAGTTCAGCGTTCCCGCCCACCGCGCCGCGCTCCCTGGTTCCCCGCCGCGCTTGGCCTTGCCTGAGGGCGCGCCGGGGAGCTGGAGGGAGGGTGCGGCGCGGCGGGAATGGCGAACTCGCGCTCCGCCGGGCTGTGCTCCGCCTCTGCCCACCAGCCCTGCTTCTAGAGTAGGGCAGCTGCCCTAACTTGCCGCATGGTGGGTACGCCCTTGCGCAGCGCTATTCCCATTCTGCTGTATTTTATCTTCTGCCCAAAACTTTGTTTTTCATCTAAGTATCTGCTGTGGTGAAATTAGGTAACATATATTTTATGTAATTTGTTAAATAAGTTATATTTTCATTATTAAGAGGTGGGGAGGTCAGTTTGAATGATATCCTTGGATCCCTTCCAGGCCTGTGATCCTCTATCCAGTAAGAGTTGGAATCTAGTTGAAGCAGCTGTGGAACCTGCCAAACCAGTTCCTTTAAGGTAATGGTTTTATCTGGCCACTGAAGTGCCCTTATTAGCATCTCAAAGAATGAACTAGATTGCAACAGCTACAGCTAAGACATAAGGATAAAGGGGACCCCTGATTGTTAAGTCCAGTCATGAACGACTCTGGGGTTGCGGCGCTCATCTCGCTTTACTGGCTGAGAGAGCCGGCGTTTGTCCACAGACAGTTTTTCCGGGTCATGTGGCCAGCATGACTAAGCTGTTTCTGGCGAAACCAGAGCAGCGCATGGAAACACATTTACCTTTCCGCTGGAGTGGTACCTATTTATCTACTTGCACTTTGACATGCTTTCGAACTGCTAGGTTGGCAGGAGCAAGGACCAAGCAACGGGAGCTCACCCCATTGCGGGGATTCAAACCGCCGCAAGCCCTAGGCTCTGTGGTTTAGACCATAGTGTCACCCGCGTCCCCAGCTAAGTCATAGAATTGTAGGGTTAGAAGTAGTCCAACCCTCTGCAATGGAAGGCAAGGCAAATGATATGATTGTGCTATCCCAGCCACCCTGGTTGGCCAGAGCTGTGGTGTATGTGAGCTGTAAGCTGTAAGTGGGAAACAGAGACATGTGCTGCTCTGGTTTGGACCACCCCCAAACAATGCCCCTGGCTTCAAACCCACAGTTAAACAAATTGTTTTGCAGTTAGGGAAGTGACAGAGAATTGTACTGTGTGATGAAGAAATCATTGACTACATAAGCAAGCCAGGATGGCTGCAGGATGAATAGTGAGCCACATAATCTCCCCACAAGCAAATCAGAACAAATGCTCCAGAAGAACTGGACATAATCTAACCTCCATGTAAGCTCTGTGCAGGCAAACTAGGATGAACTCTTAATAAGATGCTGAGTTTGAGATTTTAAACAAAGGCTGGATGGCCATCTGCCAGGGATTCTTTAGCTGTGATTGCCTTGCATTGCAGGAGGCTGGGATAGATGACCATTTGGTTCCCTTCCAACTCTCCAATTCTATGAGGCCTAAGGTAGACAATAGCATAAGCATAACATAGAAAAGCATGAGGCCCAGATAGACACTCGCTCTATTTATTCATTATTGCCCTCTGCTCATGGTAAAACATATTTCAAAAGCCCACTTTTTGGGTCCCCCCCCATCTTTATAATTGTTTGTGTCTGGGAGCAGCAGCGCAATCTGATATCAAAGTCTGTAACTGGGAGAAAGGGAAGCTAGGAGGTTCTTAGCCAAAAGGATCTGCTGATTTAAAAAGGGGGTGAGTTGAGCGTTGCATCCCACATACTTTGTTTGCTGCAGCTGAGAGGCACACAGGTCTTGGAGGCTCTGCGGCAGGCATGGGTGTCAAAGCTTGGTTCGTCTGTCTTCTGCTTCTGGAGCCCTGGTGCCAGAGAACCGGAGCAATTTCCTCCTCTCAGGAAAGAGACTTTCCCCTCGGAGAGGCTTCCCTGCTTCCTGATAGGATCGGCGAGCAGCACAACCCCGAAGTCCATTTCATCTGGAGCAAGCTGGGTGCTCAGGCGAGGCCCTACAGCCTCTCCCTCTCCCCGGATGACTACAACCACTATTTACCCAAGCCCAAGCTCCTGCGTGCCACACGGCTGATGAAACTGCTGGGCTCTTCCTACGACCCCTTCTGGATGTCTCTCAAGGACCCCCGAGGTCTCAACACGAGCCTAAAAGAAGTGAGTGTCCTCAGCCAGGACTTGGCCGAGCGTACAGCACGCTTTAGGAAGAAGCTTCTGCAGCAGGCAAAGGGTTTAGATCTTTCCAAGCTGCTGCCTGCTGAGGACGGGATCTCCCTCGGCCTGAGCAAAAACCTCCTGCACCGCTTCCATCAGTGGCTTGCGGATAGTGCTACCTGCCACCTGATCTCTTCCTGGGTGGACATGGGGCCCATCTTCTGGCCACGCTGGGTACGCCATACGGACTGCGACCAGACTCACGTTGGGTGTTCTTGGCCCCCAGGCATGACTTGCCAGCCTGCCCAAGTTACCCAGATCAAACTCCTAGCGTGGCACTGCTGGGCAAGGAAAGACCACGTGCTGAGACCGGGGAAGTCCTCACAGCAATGTGCTTGGAGGCAAGTCCCTTACCCTGTGGTGGCTACATGCAAGTGTTCCTGCTGATGACAAGGCAACGTGGGTTTCGCATTGCCAGCTACGGATTTCTCAAGGGGTTTGCTGCCGTTTGCTGATGAGTTGAAATCTGCAGAGCAGGTGGTCACCAATAGTCTCAAGGGGTCTCCGAACCAGAGGGCAACGGTAGCAAGAGACGCCAGAAAGCAGTGAAGATATTAAAGACTGCGTCTCAGCGAGATCTTTACAGCAAGCAAAGAAAACTAGACTTTGTGGTATTGCTGTCATCTTTCAGGAAAGGAAGTCAAGGCAGTGATATCTCGTGGGAAGCAGAGATGGCCAACATCTTTTGTGGACTGACAGGCGTAATGACAAACTGACGGCAGAAACGGAACGCATTTCACCATTGACGTCCTGGGAGGCAATGTGCTTCGGAAAGTCAAGGAATTGTGCTCATCATCACTGTTGGTGAAACCTGATTATTTCTGCGGAGAAATAAATGGTTTTAACAAGTGTCTGGGATTCTTAGGCTCGTTTAATTTTTATCTGGGGGCCAGAGAAATTGCTATGTTGTTGGGTGTATAGGGCTGCAGTTTTGCTTGAACATAATTTAGTAAGGTGGGTTTTCTACACCTCCTGTTTTCCATGAGACTTATGCTAGTGAATTGTGCCCCATGATAATCTAGCTGGGTGGCTATAAAGATGGGAAAAGATATCTCTAGTTGACTTTGACCTAGGTCTTTGATTCTGAAGGGCTGCTGTCTGTGCAGTTTACTTTTCTCTCCATTAGTTTTTAATATGTATTTGTGGCAGGCATGGGGAACCTGTGGCTTTCCAGATGTTGAACGCCAAGTCCCATCATCCATTACCAATAGCCGTGCTCGTTGGGGCTGACTGGGAAGTCAACAAAATTTGGAGGACTTCCTCATCCTTGATTTAAGAAAGTGGATGGAAGACAGCTGCATTTGTAAGTTAAATCTAGATAGGGCATGGGTCTCGCAACACTCATTTTGCAACCTCCAACGAAGCCCATTAGACTCTGAGATACATCACTTGGCAACTTCGAAGTTACAAAAACGCCCAATTTCTATTCCAGGCATCCCCAAACTTTGGCCCTCCAGATGTTTTGGACTACAATTCCCATCATCCCTGACCACTGGTCCTGTTAGCTAGGGATCATGGGAGTTGTAGGCCAAAACATCTGGAGGGTCACAGTTTGGGGGTGCCTGTTCTATTCCCTTTGCACCTCTTGCCTTAGACTTATTTATTAAATTTGTATCCTACCTTTCTTCAATAGAACCCCAGGCAGTCCCCGTCCGGGTACTGATCGGACCTAGAACATTTTAGCAAGTGCAACGCTTCTGCTGCATTTTGTACCTTCATCCCATAACTCTTCTCTTAAAGATGTGTGCAGGGAAATATTACAGAAGACAAGCCTAGCATTTGCTGCTTAGTGATAAAATGTGACCTTCCCAAAACAGAATACTTTCTGTACTTCAGTATTTAAGTATATCCACACTACAGGCTTAAACTTGTTCAACGGTTTCTTTTTTCCTGGGATTCATAATTTTCCCAGGGACCCCTAGGAACAGTAGTCTTCTGAGAGAGCCCTAGGAATTGATGGTGGTGAAGGGAGGATGCTAGGAAACCTCTAAGGTCTTCGAATCCAAACCAAACTGAAATTCTTAGGATTGTCTGCTGGAAGTGATGACTGTGGGTATTGATTTAGGTGTGATGTATGGGATCAGAGTGCTAGTTCTGGGTTCAACTTTTGCCTACCATCATTAGCAAGTCTGAAAGTAGGTCAGGTCCTGATTTGCACAATTATTGTTCACCTTGCCTGGTTCAGGCAGCCTTTTTAATCAAATGAGCCCCAGGATTGTAAAACAATGAGCACAAATTTCTAAATGGAGGCACTCTAGAGGAGAGCAGGTATGTTGGAAATATGAACAGGACAGCGATGCTTTTAAAGTATTGCTATCTTGATCTCCTTTGTCCTCGCAATTTCAAGGCTGCAATTTGTTTCCATGTTACAACAGGAGAAATTGCAGCTTGAGAGCAACTCTATTGATGGTTTGTAATCTCTAAGGCGGGAATCATCAGCGACAGGAATGAGACAGGAATTTAGTAATTAAGGAAATCACAGCCCTGGGATGCACTGATGGACCTGAAAGTGACTGAACCAGAATAGCAGAAAAGATGCGGCTGGAGCAACAAAAGGTGTGTGTGTGTTGCTTTTGGCAGTGCATTGTGATGGATGGCAAGACAGACGCTGCATATGAATGTTGCAGGTTACATTAAAGGGAAGGGCTGTGGTTTAGTGCTAGAGAACATGCTTTGAACCTGGGCCCCTTTGCAAGCAATCTCCACCACCATCAGATAAGGATGGGAAAGAGCCACGATTTGTCACTAATATACATAATACAGAGCTAGATGCACTAGCTATCTGACTTGGTAATCTAGGAGCTATCTTCCTTTTGTCCCAGTGTTGTTCAGCTGCAGACCAGCAACCTGCCGTACATCATGGATGCCGACAAATCAGAAACTAGCCATGACCTTTTTATAAACATGAACATTTTGATCGAAACCAATTGCATTATTCATCTTTCCCCTCTGCCAAATCTTTTGACACTGCAGCCCTTTGAATTTCCCAGCATGCCTCTTGCTGCAGACCAGGGCAGCACTTGGCTGCCAAAAAATAAGGGGGTGGGAGCAGTGAAAAGGTGGACAGAGATAAAATATTTGTAAGCAGAAACTGGGGAAATGCCATCTATCCTTTTGGAAACCAACAAAATAATTGGAAGCTGAGCAACCTTTATTTGAGTGATTAAACCCACACACAAACACACACACAAAAAACAGTGGTTGAATTTCTTGAAGGGCAAACCTGATTGTCAGGTATGGCGGGAACGATATGGTTTGTTTGTTTTCAGTAAGGAAATGGAAGGGAACAGCGGCAATGGGGTTTGCTAGAAGCACTAAGACACTGTTTGCCAGGGCAAATTATATTTTCCCGAAGTAGCATTTCTGAAACAGGTTCCCTTGTAAAAAAAAATACTCTACTTTGTGTGCACATACCTAATTTTGCACCCAGGGCTAGCCCAAGACTTTTTGCTGCTTGAGGCAAAAGATAAGCTGACATTTCACTTGCTTCCCATTCCCTTTAAAAGCACGGAGCAGGCAAGCCGTTGAATTTTACTTCAACACTGTAAACAGGGCAGTTCTCCACTCCAATGATCCTGAGAGCAGCAGCTATCTCAAGGCAAGCTGCACAGAACACATAGGTCAGGGGTCAGCAAACTTTTTCAGCAGGGGGCCGGTCCACTGTCCCTCAGACTTTGTGGGGGGCCAGACTATATTTTGGGGGGGAAATGAACACATTCCTATGCCCCACAAATAATCCAGAGATGCATTTTAAATAAAAGGACACATTCTACTCATGTAAAAACATGCTGATTCCCGGACCATCCATGGGCTGGATTTAGAAGGCAATTGGGCCGCATGCGGCCCCCCTAGGCCTTAGTTTGGGGACTCCTGAATTAGAAACATCGCCTCCTGACCCCACCCCCCTCGCCTTCCCCCCTCCACCTCTCCCCCCTTTTCTTCTTAATGTAACCCTAATGTCTCAACAAATGAAACTGACCTATGGAAAATGTAACTTGAAAAAAGAGACATTGCGCATACCTTTGTAAACCAAGAGAACTTTAATAAAAATATTTTTAAGAAAAAAGAATCACAAAACCAGATTGCTGATGGAGGTTTTTTGTTTGTTTTTTGTTTAGCATTCTGTAGTGCACCATGATGAACACATCAAAATGATGGGGTTTTTACGATGCAATATTATCGACCTCTTGAGACAGTTCTTCCCTTATGCAAGAGGTACTCATTTGGGATTGTTACAAGGATGCCCTCTAGTGAGCAGGCTGAAGCAGCTGTTTAAATAAAGATGGCATCTTTTGCTAGTCCATCAATGCACTGCAGGGGAGAGAACAAAGAAACTCATTGCTATCTCCCCATATTATTATTATTATTATTATTATTATTATTATTATTATTTATACCCCACCCATTTGGCTTTCTCCAGACACTCTGGGCAGCTCCCAATCGAGTGTTTAATAATAATAATAATAATAATAATAATAATAATAATAATAATATAATTAATAATTAATTTTTTGTACCCCACCTATCTGGTTGAGTCTCCCCAGCCACTCTGGGCGGCTCCCAATCAAGTATTAAAAGAATCCAGCATTAAATATTAAAAACTTCCCTAAACAGGACTGCCTTCAGATGTCTTTTAAAAATGGGATAGCTGCTTATTTCCTTGACATCTGATGGAAGGGCGTTCCACAGGGCGGGTGCCACTACCGAGAAGGCCCTCTGCCTGGTTCCCTGTAACCTCACTTCTTGCAATGAGGGAACTGCCAGAAGGCCCTCAGCGCTGGATCTCAGTTTCCGGGCGGAATGATGGGGGTGGAGACGTTCCTTCAAGTATACTGCACCGAGGCCATTTAGGGCTTTAAAGGTCAGCACCAACACTTTGAACTGTGCTCGGTAATGTACTGGGAGCCAATGCAGATCTCTCAAGAACGGTGTTACCATGGTCGTGGCAGCCGCTCCCAGTCACCAGTCTAGTTGCCGCATTCTGGATTAATTGCAGTTTCCAGGTCCCCTTCAAAGGTAGCCCCACATAGAGCACATTGCAGTAGTCCAAGCAGGAGATAACTAGAGCACGCACCACTCTGGCGAGACAGTCCATGGGCAGACAGGGTCTCAGCCTGCATACCAGATGGAGCTGGTAAACAGCCTCCCTGGACACAGAATTGACCTGTGCCTCCATGGACAGCTGTGAGTCCAAAATGACTCCCAGGCTGCGCACCTAGTCCTTCAGGGGCACAGTTACCCCATTCAGGACCAGGGAGTCCCCAACACCCGCCCGTTCCCCCCAAAACAGTACTTCTGTCTTGTCAGGATTCAACCTCAAGCTGTTAGCTGCCACCCATTCTCCATTTATATCTCAACAACCCTGAAAGGTACGTTACGCTGAGAAACAGTGACTGACCCATGGTCAACTAGTGAGCTGCATCTATATACACACACAAAAGTGTGTATAGACTAGGCATGAACTGCATTGGTAGCAATCACCATAGCTGCCAAGTTATCCCTTTTTTTAAGGGATTTTCCATTATGCTGAATAGGCTTCCTCGTGAGAAAAGGGAAAACTTGGCAGCTATGGGCAATCACAAACAGGACTAACTGTCCAGCCACACAGTGGTTAATTCTGTTCTCCCAGCATTTCCCTGTTCTATTTTACATTGTGTGAAAGCTGAGATAGAATGCAAACGTCAACCTCGCTTTAAGGCATTCACAACGGTATTCCTACCCCCTGGAAATCTTGCTGAGCCGTGTTCTGACTTCTGAGACTGTGCCAGGTATTCCTTTCACTTGCCCAAGGCTAAAAACCATGCTTTAAAGAACTTAAAAGAAGCAGCAGAAATCCTCAGTTTCTGCAACCAGTACCAAATGCCAGGCTTGTGTAGCTCAGCCACAGGATCCTATGATATCGGAGAATAAACCATGTCATCTAAGGCAATCTGTCAGGTACTAGGCGCAGCAAAGAAAAAGAAGAGGGCACCAGGACAGGGAAGGAGGTGGTAGCTGGGCCCACATATAATGCAATCCAATGAATGTTTAATCAGGAGTGAGTCCCACTATGTTCAGTAGCTCTAGATCAGGCATCCCCAAACTTCGGCCCTCCAGATGTTTTGGACTACAATTCCCATCATCCCTGACCACTGGTCCTCTTAGCTAGGGATCATGGGAGTTGTAGGCCAAAACATCTGGAGGGCCGCAGTTTGGGGATGCCTGCTCTAGATCCTGGAGATGAGCCTACTGGGTAGTACGACAGACTGTTCTCTCCAGAGCCAGTGTGGTGTTGTGGTTAAGAGCGGTAGACTCGCAAACTGGTGAACCGGGTTCGCTTCCCCGCTCCTCCACATGCAGCTGCTGGGTGACCTTGGGCTAGTCACACTTCTCTGAAGTCTCTCAGCCCCACTCACCTCACCGAGTGTTTGTTGTGGGGGAGGAAGGGAAAGGAGAATGTTGGCCGCTTTGAGACTCCTTCCGGTAGTGATAAAGCGGGATATCAAATCCAAACTCTTCCAGAGAAAGGAGGCACAAAATCAACTACAGGGCATAAGCAAAGCCTGGCTGCATCAGACCAAAGGCCCATCTAGTCTAGCATCCTGGGTCCCACAGTAGACAACCAAATGCCCATGAGAAGCAGGACCTGAAAACAGCAGCACTCTCCCCAGTTACGTTCTCCTGCAACTGGTATTCAGAGCCATACTGCCTCTTATGGCTTTAGCAGAGGAACAGACAGGTTCATGAGAGATGGGCTCTCAATAGCTACTAGCCACAACAGGTGTGTTCTGCCTCCACAGTTGGAGGGGCTGAACAGCAGCTGCTGGAAACCATGAGAGAGGTGGGATGCTCTTCTGCTCAGGTCCTGCCTGGGGGTTTCTCACAAACATCTGGCTGGCCACAATGAGAAGAGGATGCTGGACTACCGGTAGATGGGCCACTGGCCTGATCCTGCAGCCCCTTCTTAAATTCTTATCCTGGAGAGAGTATATAGCCATCATAACTAATAGCTGTGAATAAGTTTCTCCTCCATGAATTGGTACAATCACCTTTTAAAGCTACCCAAATATGTGGCCTTTTTCACACTATGGAAATTGGTCCGAAGCCTACCTTTTCCATTTTATTACCCATTCCTGCCTTTAGCATTACAGTGGTGCCTCGCTAGACGAATTTAATTCGTTCTACGGGTCTTTTCTTATAACGAAAAATTCGTCTAGCGAATCCCATAGGAATGCATTGATTTTTTTTGGATTTTTTTTTGCCCATAGGAACGCATTAATTGAATTTCAATGCATTCCTATGGGAAACCGCAATTCGCTAGATGAATTTTTCGTAAAACGAATTCGTCTAGCGAGGCAACCTCCGCTAGAAAAAACCTTTCGTTAAGCGGAAATTTCGTTAAGCAGGGCATTCGTTAAGCGAGGCACCACTGTAGTTCAGGGCAGGGGAGAGGGAAATATCAGCAGATCAAGATATATGTATCAATGATGCACAAGATAAAAGTACCAGAACTGTCTCTCCATGAGCAAATTTATTTCAGCAGGTGCGTCGTACCAACAAAAAGCTTCCTTCAGACTAGGGTCAATATCACCTTTATTACTCTCCTCATAGCTGCCAAGTTCTCCCTTTTTTTAAGGGAAATTCCCTTATGCTGAAAAGGCTTCCTTGTGAGAAAAGGGAAAACTTGGCAGCTATGACTCTCCTCCAGGCACATTGCGGTCCTCCTTAAGCAGAGGTAGAATGCACAGGTTCTAGAGTCTGGCAACAGAGCACCAAAAGTGATGTGAGCAACGCCTCTTTTCGAAGTCACTACCACCTCTCTGAAAAGCAGCACGGTCCAGCTGCAGGTTTCAGGTTTTGAAAGGCATCATACAGCTCATGATCTTCAGCCATTCAAGGCAAGGCTCCATGCTTACGGCCAACTTCCACAAAGGCCTCCACACACCGATCAATATCCTCATCACTGTGAACAGCCGAGATCTGCACGCGGATGCGAGCTTTTCCCTTGGGCACCACGGGGTAGCTAAATCCAATTACGTAGATGCCTGACAGGTGAGAAAGAGAGAGAGAGAGATAGAGAGATAGAGATGAGCATAGCAGAGGCAGCAGATCAATTGCATAAGCAAGACCTTGTTTTTGTTTATTTAATAAATGAGTAAAATAAATAGATAACAAAGAGATTAATAAATGAAACTCTTTCGCAAGGCAGCACACAAAAATGCATAAACAAGTATATCACAAGAATATAAGATTACACAGTTTAAGAAAACAATGCATTAAAATAGCAACATCCATCTCTGTAATTCATATGGGGGCATGCCACATTTTACTAACTTTCACAATTTCATGAACTTTGCTGCCAGGCTGATCTTACAGAATCTACAACATTTGATGTGGATTGTTAAGCATCACTCGGGATAAAACCCAACAGCGTTTGTATCAATGGACTGGTTAAATTCCATCTCCATCGTGCACATATTTCTGTACAACAGTACATGCAAGCTTCTTGCCAGGCAACTTGCAGGAAGGAGGTGATGGATCCCCACTCCCTGAATCTCTCATTTATGTTCTTAAGTGTTTTGCTGAGAATAGCAAAGCTTCACATGGTCAGAAACTGCACCAGGGTCCCCAACCCTATTATTATTATTATTATTGGAAGTTTTTTTATATTTGATGTTTTACTGTGTTTACTGTGTCGGATGCACCCAAAGTCAGAGAAAATAAAGATATCCACATGGTGGCAGAGGGAAAGTTAAGAAGTAAGAGGACTTGGTTTGGCTGGCCTCACTACCCTCTCACACTGCAGACTATCACCCTAGCTGTCATACAGCCCGGGAGGACCAGAAAGGCAGTTGGCAAGGCAGGAATGCTATACTGCTCTGAACTAGCCAGCCACTTCTTGGGTTGCAGACTGTTTAGTACTGGCCAAGATTTCTTCCAGAGTGGCAGATCGCCCACCTCTTGAATTAGGTTGTACAGCAAAGTGTTGTCCTAGGCAGGCTCTGGATTGCGACCAAGAGTGCAACAAGGGGTGTGCGTTTACCAGCGTCAAACTTCCAGGATGGTTTTCTGGAGGCAATGCTGCCCTCTACAGAGCGGCCAGGGAAATTCCTGTTGGAAGATGCAGGCGTGGCTCTGACAGGTCGGATGGACTTGAGCTGCTGTTAAGGTTGGATTCAAACCAAAGCAGAAAGGCAGCTTTGGAAGGACGTCGCTTGACTGAGCAAATCTGGGTTGATTGTTTATGTATGGAAGAGGGGGAAAGTAGCACTGAATCAAGGAGCAGGAATCTGCAGGAGGGGAGAGCGCTGGTTGGTCACTGTGAGAACAGGATGCCAGCAGGCTGTTCTCATCCATAATGTTTTTGGGTGTGTAGCAAACATCATTTTAGGAACTTAAGTGAGAGAAAAGCAGAAATGCCTCTTAAGACTGGCCAACTGGAGTTTTTTTAAAAAATTGCAATTACTTGTATTAAAAATTATAGTATTTTTATATGCTTATTTTCAGAAGGCAGATTGAACTTAAAAAAAAATTTTTTTTTGAATCAAACAGATTTATTGATTCAATGCTGCAGCTTTATGCTGTCCCTATCAGTCAGGGTTGCTACCTTTTTCCTGATGATGCCCCTCTGCGACTTAACAGCTGCACACCAAGCAAAAAGTTCAACAAATGGTTTGCCAATCATCACAGCTTCCGCCCAGGGTAGAGGCACAAGTGGGTGTATTGAATTTCTGCCCGTTCTGTAGTAACCCCTCAGAGCAGGAAGAAAGAGGGAAACTGAGCAAGAAGCGACAGGGTTTGGCGGCATGAGATCTAGTCTCTACATGTGGCCCATTCTCAAAACAGTCTCTGAAATGAAAGTAGCAGGAGCAGCAACACATAATGGGCAGGGAGATTATGGCTCATGACCACTGGTATACGGGATTGGGGATAATTCCACTATCAAATCATTAAGAGAAATGCAGGAATACCTGTCAAGACAGGGAGGAGAAAAACAAAGGAGGTTTAAATAAGATTCCTATACTGTGTCTGCAACACTATACTGTGTAAAGCAACTGGTAGACAGCATGGAGGTTAGGGATCTGAACACAGAATTGCCATGCATTAACCAGGAATAGGGTCTATATTATTAAATACCTATTTTACAAGAAGTACTGAGAACACTAAGCAAGAAGCGACAGGGGTTGGCGGCATGAAGCGAAACAAAAAAACAGGCGAGCCAATTTTATTAGCTCTGAAATGCAAAACACAATTCATGCTTGATATATAAAGATGCACTCGATGTCTTAAAGCAAGAATTAACTCATCAGCTTTTCCTCCTCCTCCTCCTCAGAGGCCGCCTGGGAGTTTCCCTTATTTGCTTCCCAGAGTTACCTGCTGCACAGAGTTGGCTTCACATGAAATGGGGCTACAAGGAGAGCCACACCGATTGTGACAGTTTCCAAAGCAAAGAAGAGTCTCTGGGTTTTCCCTCCCAACTCTAAGTTCTTAAAACCATCCTAGGGCTGTTAAGGCAGTAACACCCGAAGAGATCATAAGCTACGCGAAACTCCCCTGTCCCACATTGGTTACCTCTCTTCAGCATGTCATCAGCCATCAAGGACGCCAGCCGGGCATCGCCCAACATCACAGGGCAAATAGGGTGGTCATTCCCTGAAATGGTGAATCCAGCTGCCGCCATCTTGCTTCGGAAACTGCAAGGAAGAGGAACGCTTTCAGCGTGGGACCTGCTCTGCCTCTCCCCTCTACGGAGCACTCCCTCCCTCTCCCATTTATGTCTGTGGGAGGGACTGTGTACTATCTTACTTCCTCTCTGACATAGAAACAGTTCTGACAGCAGAAAACATCACACCCTCTAATAAAGCAATGGTGTGTGGAGTGCCGACAGCTATAAGTCGAAATGTGACCAGTGACAAATGAAAGGGAGAGAACAGTTTATTTGGAGGAACCAAAAGA